>NC_088860.1:21670430-22318555 GCF_963853765.1 Magallana gigas
TAAAGGGCTCGATACAAGGTGCGTGTTGCAGTCTTTGGTAACTTTTGATCCATGTAAACGACAGATCATCTGTCGATCGTTTGATTTGAACAGATGGGAAGCTGTTTCAAATAGTTTCCATGTATATTCTAATTGAGTAAATTTCATAAATTATCAAATTGACTGAATATATCTTAATCCTTATTAATCGATAATTTTTCAGACTACAGCAGTCGCGTTAAATCAATTTAGATCACGACTGATTATTGGAAAAATGAATAATTACGTATGTAAAATGTCTGAATTCTTCGGAATTTAGACATTTTATTCTTCATGTTATAGTCAAGACCGAAGTGTACCCATCAGTATATACACAATTTTTAAAATCAAATTAATCTGACAAAAGGGGTACATTAATAATTAAATTAAAAAGATATATTGAAAAGTGGATGTGTCTTTTTTTGCCAAATCCATTATTGGAGTAGAACTGAAAAAATGTAACTTGACAAAGAAATCAAAGTACTGTATGCGGGTATATATCTATACCAATGACTGGGATGTCAAATTTATTAGAGGACTACCGATCATTTGATACATGATGGATCTTTCCTTTATATCTTTATATTAAACATGGGCTGTTTTGTACTATATAGAATATCTGTCGGACAGAATATGATCTTAATTTTTCTGGGGTCACAGAACATTTTTTGTACGACACTACCCCGGCATTCAACATCATTAACACATGAAATGACACGGTCTTAATCAGAGGATTATCAAGCGGAATCCTGAATACCCAGCTGATTAAAACCCCGATTTAGAGCAACTAAATCTCTGCGTAGTCCTAACTCGATCCAAATTTTTCTCTATTAAATAATTTAAACTGATTACTTTAAATATATCAAAGATTACACATGTGCTGTGTACAAGTCCTATCCCATCTCCCGCTATACGTGTGTAATTTAAATTCCGCCCAATTTTCTGCCAAGGGAGAGCCAAACAAACTACAATTTATTTCGCGAAAAATCCCAGGTATTTAAATTTTATAGACTTGGGGAACAGTTATAATGTTTGATATGCAAATAAAGTGAATTGTTAAGTTAAGAAAATCGAGTCCCATAATCCATTCGTGTTAACCCCTGAGGAAATAAGAAGAGTGTGAAATTTATTTGAATTTGAGTTTTGACTTAGCAATCTTCAACACCTTAACACATGAAAATTACACATGAGCATGTCCCATCCTCGTAAATATATAGTTGGACATTAATCCATACTGTTGATTTGTCTGAATAAGTCCTCTATAGAATTGTAGTGTATAGTTTAAATTAGAAAAGACTTGTCATATAAGATTTCTCTAAACCATGGTCTGAAAACCCATTGAAAACATTCGTAGTTATCTGTGGTTTTCATTACATGGTTGTTGAAAGACCTTTTGTTCTTTAGAGCGGGTTTTAAAAAATGCATTTTCATATATATTAAATGTCCAACACAACAGAAAGCCTTTAGAACTTTCCATTTGTGAATTGGACTATAACTCAGCTCTTCGATCAATAACTCTGAACAAACTGGCTTTTATCTACCATAAAAGTTAAAATCTTTCTGACGTAAGTTTTTGAAAGAAGTTTGAAATGCTATTGACTTGACTGCATGCACAGTGATAAGAAACGCATGGTTTTCAAATACGACACCTAATATATAAAAGTTTGTAAATCTCTCTCTCTCTCTCTCTCTCTCTCTCTCTCTCTCTCTCTCTCTCTCTCTCTCTCTCTCTCTTATGTACTAAACTATTGACCAAAAACAATTAACACTATCTAAATCGATATACGGACCGATAAATAGCCTATAAATACAACCATTATTTGCTGCTTGCTTACAAATTACTATACACATTATTTCTACTATCTTTAATATACGATTTAATTAATCTGCTGATGTACCCCCCCCCCCACCCTATCTACATGAAAAATATGTATATTTGTCCCAAAATTTGACGGCACAACATGGATATGTATTTAGCGAACTCATGGGTCATTTCAATTAACCCACATGCGCAGACATACACGTGTACATTCAAAATCTAAAAATGGAAATTACAGCAAATTTAAACTGAAAGTTTCACGTTTTGCCTTGGACCGTGAATGTCACTATGTGAGTTTGTGTGTGTACTTGCGTGCAAGGGTTGCTACCAACAGACGGGGTCTGTATGTATAAAGTAAATATAAGATCGATGAAGAAGTCAAACCCCTTTAACTTTTAAAGTTTCAACTCTTGAGACAAGAGTTGTCGTGTACACCCGATAAAGATCCCCAATTTTCCGCTATCCTCCTTATCTCCTAAATAAATGGAATTCATTGATTTAAACTTGTTTAAATTTTGAAATCTAAGTCGGATCTTTGCATCTGGGGTCGCATGTACAGATAGTTCCACCACCCAAGCATGTCAACGGTAAACAAACAGAGTATACCATATTGTAGCAATTGGAGAGAAAGATAAACATTAAGATGGATAGAAAGATGGAAACAAAAACTTTATTTTTTATACAAGTTATTGCAAGACATGCCCCGCCATTCTCAGATCAATGCTTGAGATTTAGACCGGCTCGTTCATTTTGAAATTTTTAAATGCCCAGTTAAATCAATACATATAGATTCCAGTATGGAGAATTTCACCTGCAGTTTAAACTCCACACACAGTATTTGACAAAGTAATTCTTTTGGATTATCGGTGACTAGGAGTGATCGACTTTTGTTATCGATCTGCCGTATATGACAGCAGTGAATTAAAACCAGTCAAGACATGAGCTCTGCAAGTATAGCACACAAACCTCGTTGCTAAGTCTGAAGTAAATATATACATATGTATTATCAACGAAGGAGAAAATCCTTAATGTTAAGTCTTTCACTAAAGATTTAATGCTTGCTAGGTCCTATTGAAATAAGGGATTTAAATACATATTTTGTCGTTTACAAATTCAATTGAATAATTTGAGTCTCTCTCTCTCTCTCTCTCTCTCTCTCTCTCTCTCTCTCAAAATACCGTTCGAATCATTATTTTATGAGACCACTTTTGGACAACTTACAAAAAGCAAACTGCAAAAACACAAATTCCATACACTTTCTAGACAGGAACTCATAAGATGGAAGAAGGCAGGTCTTCGCGTCCTAAATACTGTAAAAAATTCAGGCACGTAGCATCAGGGGGGCCTGCCCCCCACCCCCCCCCCACCCCTACTTTTTCTCGCAGCAACAAATTCACATATAAAAAATGGAATTATTTTTGTGAGTATGTAAAAAAAAATTGATATGAAAATAAGGAAATGAGGAGTGAAATTGAAGTTATATACTACGCCAGCCCCCCCCCCCCCCCCCGGATTAGGATTTTGAAGATTTTTGGAAACTTTAAATTTTCCTCTTTTTTAATTTTTTTTTTCAATTTTTTTTTTTGTAGCTTGTCAAGATTTTTTGGATGAGTCTGCCCCCCCCCCCCCACTTTCAAAAACGATGCTACGTGCCTTACATGTTTTGAGATTCGGCATCAAATAATACTGAGTTAACATGTCGGTCATCTTATCTATCTATAATAGATTTGTAATTTCATTTCGAAATCAAAAGAAACATACACTAACATGTATATCAAGTTATTTCTTCCTTGTCTGTTTTTCCTGATCCTTCTATGCATAACTAAGCCCTGTTTGAACACCTGTATATTGAGAGTCCACGTACAGATGAACTGTATCAAGGCATTATACTTATTGGTTCAATTTTGTCTAAGTCAATGGACTTCCAAAGACATTTTGACACAGAGTATCCATGTTCCATCTTCACAGTCTTAAGAAACCCATAACAAGAGGGGGGGGGGGGGTGGTACTCAAACTTTTTATTAGCTGATAAAGGGGAGGGCGCCTTTTCATTTTTACAATTTCCTGTCCCCCATCCGACCCAAAGATGGTTTATGTGATAAACATGTACATGTACTACCGATCCGATGGAAATGTGACCTTGTTACAGTACATCTGTTTATCACAAACAGGCCAGTACGTGAATTACAGAATGTTTTGTATGTTAACTAGTGTAGAATAGGATGAATTATATATATATAGTGAAAACAGTCTGTCCTGGACCTGCATTTATAATTCTTCATATGGGGTAAAATGCCAGCCATGTCGGATTGTGCAATGAAATAAAATGGGTATAATTTTACAGCGACATCAATACACACATATATAAATCTTTATATTTACATATCCAACAACTGGTTGGACTGAAAAAAAAATCTACTACGTGTGTTTAAAATGTATATATAAATTCGTATTTAAACATGTACATAGTTTGTTCTCTTATAGTAGGAGCAGACGATATACAAAAACTCAGATATCGCTTTGGTGGTTCGACATTATATAAATAGTGCCTGTTTAGGAGGGTAACAGTTGAAATTGACACCCCGAGAAAACCATTGTCAACCGACGCGAAGCGGAGGTTGACAATGGTTTTTGAGGGGTGTCAATTTCAACTGTTATCCTCCCAAACAGGCACTATTTATTTTGTTATACTGAATGTCTTTTTTAAAAATTTTAAGAAAATTTTACTGCTTTTATATAGGAATAACGTGAATTCTACAGCGAACCGTACGCGCATAATTTTCGCGCATGTAACATTTTTTAATGTTACCCGTTGCCAAGTGCGTTGCTAACGCTGAGGGTAATAGTAAATATTATTAACTGCGTCTTAACCAATCAGATTTCAGTATTTAACATGAAAGTATAACAATTACAAATATTTATGGTGTGTATATTTTATTCAATTAAATATGGTTGAATAAGAGTATAATGCGTTTTCTTGTCAACATACAAGGAAGAATTCAGTGAATTACATAATCAAATGTTGTATCATTACATAACTTGCCCATTGTTTCTCTTCTCGGCACATTCATATTGATTGACGATTTAACGAAATCCAAAATCATCTCAGAAAATTAATATGCTATTGTCGTTGGTAAAGCCTAGTGAATTAATACTTTATATATTATAGATAATAATGCTGATTTTTAGATCATGAGAAAAAAATCCATTAAAGTCAAAATTTTCCCAAGCCGAATGCACTTCTATAATCTTATTACCCTGTTTTGAATACTTCTTGAAATCTCATTTCGAGAGATAAAATATCTATACTTCTGTTCGTAGATAAGACTGTTGCATTTATTTTCATTGCAGACTGTTAGAGTTTATCTTTGACAATAGTAGATTAGCAGACCTGTAATTCAACTATATTTACTGGTGAAGAGGGTGGATGGTTCCTTTGGTCATCTCCTTAGCACCCCCATTCCACTGTAGTTCGTTTTTGATAGTACACAGGCACTTGACCTTATATATATTGCTCATGATAAAAAATACATCTCCTAATACTTACTACTAAGGGAATATGTTTTTTATTTTAAGGAAAATATATAAAGTCAGGTGTCTATGAGAAAGAACTAGTTTTTTGGAAGGAAAAAACCCCATCGACTCTCGTGACGAAAGCAAGAAAATGAAAACGGGAAACCAACCAAGTTCTGCATCATCAAACTATAGTCAAATATATCGAAATCACTAACTTTTCACAACAAATATTTGATGTCACTGCATATTTCATACAGGTTAAATAAATTCATTCCGCTTAATCTAAAAAAAAAATCCGATCGATAGCCAAGCAAGAATAAAACCAGATATCCGATTAATTATTTAATACTGTAAATCCTTCTCTTTGGTAAATCTATAATAAATTAATATTACTACAGCAAAAGACTTGCCAGTAAAGTCTACATATGAGAACTGCATGTTCATATCAATTCTGCACGTGTAGTATAAATCCTCTAACATTATCAAAGTCTATAGTTATGATGCCAAACGTTCGTTTCTGCATGAATATCAAAATCGTTGTTGTTGTTGGATTGTTCCCATAGAGTACACTAGGGTCTTCTCATCCAGGAAAATTGTTTGGTCGTTTACATTGGTGACCGGTGACTAATGAAGTGCTTACAGATAAACCCAGTGATATTGGCTTGCAGTTTCAAATAAGTTTTAACCTTGATCGCCCGAGATATCAAAAGATATGAGATTTGATAAGCATGACTAAATTAGTGTATTGCGAAACGATTTATAGTGTAACATTGTATTGGTAGCATGTATAATTGACCCAGCAATTTAGTTACGACTTAACTTTAAAACTGTGATTTTCAGGAAATCCACAAAAATTTATGTCTACGAATATTAATAAAACCACAGTATGACTTGTGACCTGAATGGAGTAGCTCTACAATATGTCTATATGTTCACAATTTCTATGTATATATACATATGTATATACTCAGAAGTGTGCCAATTTTTATAACTGAAGTTAAATAACCTAAACCGTTATAGACAATTGTTTCAAAGTTACAGGACTGACTATGAAAAATTATAGATTTTCTTACATGTATGTTAAAATTTGTTTTTGAAATGAACTAACGCACATTATATTTTTTTTCAGTCAATGATGCGATATGTTAATTACCAGTTCTAATTATGATTTTTTCGGCTTGCATATTGCAAACGATGGTAGACGATTGAAAATATTATTTAAACATTAAGTCTACAATATAGAAATAATTTCCTTTAATTAATATGTATATTATCGTCCTAATGTGATAATTTAAGTATTTTAAAATACATATATTTACATTTTCCTTTTCTATTTTTTTTTAATGTAATTATTACATTGTACATTTGTGGTAATATCTCATTATGGCAGATGTGTCTGTGTACTGAAAAAAATGTTCACATTGATGATGTATTTACATGTATTTATACAATGCCTATAAACCATGTGGTTTTGAGCTAATAAACTATACTATATAATGACATCAAAAGGCGCAAATGAATTCTGTATTTTTGATTTTAGAAGTGGGCGGGTGATGGTCAAAGGGCGGTAACTCTAGTTTTGTTTACAAATTATTTTGGTTGAGACAAAATGCCCCTTAAAAATATCCCCAAGTGCCTGTCACCAAGCCTCCTGCATGCACTGGCATCTATGGGACATGGAGATGAAATTGGTATTTAAGTTTAAAAGTTTATTTACAATGACAAAATTTTAACAGAATTTATTCCATTTTACTCGAATTTACTCTGTTTTCGTAAACAGCTAGTGTAATGTAAACGTGGCAAACCTCTCATTAACATTCATAATAGGCTAATGCCTACAAAATCAGGCATAGATGTAGCAAAAATAGTACATGATCATCACATGTAATTTTTTTTCAGTACTAGCAGATGCCCATTTTCCAACATCAGCCTTGTGCAAAAATGGGCCATTGGAATTAAGGGCAGATGGTAAGGGAAACAACAAACCAACGAATTAATAGATAACATTGATGAAGAAGGGATTTAAAAAAAAAAAATTTCATATGGATGAAAATAACATTTTTTTTAGCATTTAAATATTACTATATGACAAAGATTTACCTTATAAAAAATACTGTTTCTTTATCATTGTTAATTTCACATGGTTTTTATTTACATACTTTGAAAACATACTGTTAGAACAGTTGTCTTTAGAAAATAACCAATATATCACAAGAATGAAACCTAATAACATAAATATGTGATTTTAAATTATAACTGATATATATTTATTTGAAACCATTATATGTATATACTCTGACCCATAAATCTTTTATTTCATGTACAGGAGTTGATATACCAACACTCCTTGATGGAATCCTTCACTTACTTCCTCTTGACACTTATGTTAAATGCCCAGTAAGTTAATCAAATTACATCTACAGTGAAACCTTGTTATCTTGAACTCCATGATACCAAAAAAAAATCAATTTTCCAAGGATTCAAGATATTGAAGAATAAACTTAAAGAATAAAGGATTAACTTAAGAATCCAGATACCATAATATCTACAATCCATGGTATTAAAGACAAGTAAATTCAAAAGTATAAAAATTCTATTGGTTTTGTATTCACCAATCCTCAATATAATTAATGGCATAGCTAGGGCATGAGTTCAATCACAGTTATCACTAAATTTTATCATTTATTAATAATTATTCTAACAGGTAGCTTTAATGGACCCAGTCCAAAGTGACAAAGACAGCAACATACAGATTCCTGTATGGGACAAATACAAGGAAATCGTGAAGCAAAGGGAGGGACCAAATGTAGGTCAAAGGGGCACCATCAAAAATAAGAAGAAATTCCTAGTATTTGAACCTTGGTATTCCAAAGTTTGTTTTGGTCAAGCATTCAGTGTTGTGTTCCTGTTGTAGGTGGAGATTGAATTTGTGGAAAGATTTGCATTTTATGACAGAGCCAAGACAGCTTATGCAATAGTCCACACAGGGTAATGTATTCTTGATATTATTGATATCTTCTCTCAATTATTTAACACATAATCATCTTTGCCAAAGTTTTGACCAAAAACATAACGATTTTTGTTTGGTCCAAAATGTATCTAAAAATTTAACAGATAATTTTTTTTTTATTATAGATAATGATTACGGTATCTGATAAAGAATATGGTCTTGTATAAAATATCTGACATTTGACACACATTTAAAATATCTAATCAAGGACAGATAAGTTGTTGATTTCCTTTTAGATATACAGGTACACTCTGTATGATGCCTTGTTCATACTTATGGATTATGTACAGAATCACGGAATTAGTCCCAGTAATAACCTAATCAAAGTATCTGACACAGAATAATGTCTTAAATATCTGAAACAGAATAAAGTCTAAATTATCTGACACAGGATCTTGTTTCAAAAGAAAAAATTCATATGTGACTAGGAGTGATCTCATGTACAAATTCCGAGATTAATATCAAATACCTGATAAAGTATAATGATATCTTATTTACAGCATATCAAAAAAAAAGTTATTATTGTCTAGTTGATCACTTATGCCATATAAAATTTTGACATAAGTACACATAACGGGTATATATTCTACTTTGCTGAACATTATAACATTTACCACTAATATTTCTTTTTCACAGAGAGATGGCCAAGTACGGGAACATTATTTTGAAGAAGGGGCTGGCTCTCTAAGAAGAATGACATTCGGCATCAAACAGCACATCTTTATTTACCAGAAGATAACATTATATCAATCATTGAAGAGACTTGAAATTTTCACATCAATAATTTATTCAACATTCAACATTTATAATTCATTTAAAATCATCTTTATACATGTATACATATATTTAAATATTAAATGTTTTAAACAATATTTCCCGACATCTGTTTTATTCAATCAATCCGCCATTTATGAACATCATATATTTCCTTGTAATTCTTTCATGTAAGATTTCATTAGCTTTGCAGTGAATAACACTGCATGAAAAAGGGAAGGAAAAAACTCAAATTTATAGCATGTCAGCTACTAGCATAAAAAATATCCATTGCAAACTTAACTCAACAAGGATCAACTTATAGCTAGCAATGTGCTCAACATGAACAAGGTACACTAAGCTGATGAAGCAGTGCAAAGATAATCTACTAAAAATATCTCCATCAATAATTGCACATTTCCCGCATCATTCACCATTAGACTGTTGTTGAGCCCTCTGTCTGATATTAAAACTAAAGGGATTTGATTGTCTCCCTTATAAGTGTTGAGTCTGAATTGCCTCCCTTTGTTAGCCGTTGTACCAGTCCAGGAAGAGCAAGGACAGCGTAAGGAGAAGGAGAAAAAATAAAATGTACACGCGGAAACCAGCACTGTTCTTCATCGCCTGAAATAAAAGCAGTACAATGTATGTCAGTTAAAGTTCTGTAATAGTTATTTAATGTTTGTTAAAGGAAAATTTCCTCAATAACAATGTATGATCTGTCAAGACATAATTCTATTTACAATACTGTAGAAAATGTAATACAATGTTGTTATACAGTACTACTATGCATTTTTTATAGCTCCTATGTCAATTGTACAAGGAAGTTATACACACAGAGTATGAGGAAGTACTTTTACAGGGTTCTAGAATTGCTTCCATCACTTACTTGTACCTCAATGGCCCTCACATGTCATCATAATTTTTAAAAATACTGGTATATGGTCAATTTATCTCTCATTTTGTAGTACTTATGTTTATACAATGAAGATAGTCTCTTTATTTTTCACCCCATTGGTACATGTACAACAAAATGTGCACTAAAATCTCTTGATAAAAAAAAATTATATGTTTATCAGTACCTAGTTTATCGGCATTATGATTTATCATACCTGTCTAATTTCTTCATTGCCTTCTTTAATGTTTTCTGTCGAGCCAACAACAACTTGTTCAATTCTGTCAATATCTTTCTCCTACAAAAAAACCCCCACATGTATTCCATGCGCGGATCCAGAAATTTTTTCCAGGGGGGGTCCGAAGGATAATTGTGTTTGCCAGGGGGGGTCCGAGGCATATTTTCGCGATAATTTTACTATGTGAATTTAATAAATTTTCATTTTCCAGGGGGGGTCGGGACCCCCCCGACCCCCCCTCTAGATCCGCGCATGTATTCATTTTTAGGTTTCATGTATTGCATATATATATGTACATTGTTCTAAATACAGTAAAACACAGTTATAACAAACACTCTTATAAAGATTTGATGCTTACAGCGAAGTGATTTTCATTCCCTGTGACTACATTTACATGTTGTAAACTGTAGATGGATATAACGAATTACGCTTATAATGAAGCAAAACTGTCCATCTCTGGCACTTCTTTATAACCGTGTTTTAATGTAAAACAATTATAATCCTAGTATCAACAAAATAACATTTACTGGTCTTTAATAATTTATTTTGGTGTTTCATGTGTATACCATATAAAAACTGGTACATGTATATGTAAAAAAAAAATTAAAACATTAATTGACTGAATTTACTAAAAGTTCTAACTTATCAACAACAAGAGAGACTGGCATGTTTTAAATTAAGGCCTCAAAACCTTCAGTGTATTACTTTTACTTATTCCATTCCTTATTACCAGTAACCCCATTAATTTACACAGAGGGCTTCATTGATACAAAATGTACATGTACACTTCCTCATTTTTGGTGGAAATGAAATACAGCAGACAAAGAGAGCTAACCTGTTCTAACACTTTCTCTGTGAAAGTTTCCTGAAGCTTGGCAATTTCCATTACTTTACCCTCGATTTGTCTGAAACAAAACAAATAAGAAATTACATTTTGTGACAAGATAATTTAGTCAATCACATGAATATGCATAAAATGTAATATTCACTCACCCCACTTCTTCAGAGACACTGCTCATCTCCTCAAACAGTGCAGCATTTTCTCTTTCAAACTGAAATATGATTATTTATTTTTTTTATTCTATTTGTATTCAGAACAAGTTCAAAGTAAAGAAGTTAATGCTGCACACTAAATATATAAACAACTTTACCAGCTAAAGAATAAAGGAAACATCATGGAATGAAAAATTAAAGAAATATAATGCAATTTAAAAATCATAATTTACTTGATTAAAAACCTAAAAATCAAAGTAAGAAATAAATTTGATAGCCAACAAATTTATACCAATATGAACAAGCAGTTTATAGAACGTAATGTCATATACCGGGTTCAATATTTCGCTGTATCATAATATTACATGACTACGGTTTTTATTTGTTTATTTTAAGTTACATATCAAATTCATTCCTTAGAATTGAATTTTCTAATGACAATTAAGTTCAGAATTAAAAATTGTGCTCATCATTGTCACTTGACATTTTTCTAGGAACTTAATAAATTTCCTTCCTAAAATATGTTTATACATTGTATATTTTCAAGAGAATTAAAATTCGAAGTGTTTCGTATGTCTTATATTTTAAAATAGGAAGGACAACTATTAAACCAATAAACTGGAAGATGGGGCTCATACAATTTTTTGAGAACATGTTACATCAAGTGCTCGATCATGATAAACATTCTATCATATAAACACAACAGTTACCATTTGTGCCTCCTCTGTTGAGATTTCCTCTTCTTCTTCCATTTTTTCTTCTGACGTCGCTTTCTTTGATTTTGTTGGGGACCTGTCACCTTCTACAAAGATTGAAGAAAATTCTTAAAGGTTAGAATAAAAATTGTAATTAACTTGCAACAGTAAAATCAGCTAGAGGTACTGTTAGCAAGCTCATAAATAATAACCCGCTAAGAAAACATAATACAGCCAAACTTCGTTATCCAGAACTAGATGGTAGTGTTTAAAAATTTCTAGATAGCAAAGTATTTGAGTTATTGAGGGGAAAATACATGAACTTTAAAATTAATGTTTGGGACTTACGAGTCACTTCGACAAATCCATTGTATTCCAGGTAACTGTGTTCAAAATATCAAAGTTTAACAGTAATTGCTAATAATTTCTCCATTGAAAACTAATGGATGCCCCATTTTTCAGACAGTGACCTTGAACTTGCACAAAAGACCAAAGCTCAAGGTAAAGACATATTCACAAGCAATCTTTGTGTTAAATTTTAGCTTTTAATAATTATTTCATTACAAGATATGGAGCCAGCTTCACTAAAAGGCATATGCCCTGCAAACCGGTAACCTTACACCTTGTGTACTTATAAGTAAAATTTTTAGACAGAGGTCCATTTCACTAAAAGGTGTAATTTTGTGCCCGACATAAGTTAAGCCCAAAATCTACACCTGGCCAAGGGTAGTCGTAACCTTTGGTTTAAACATAAAATAATTGTTAAAGCTGTTGTGGAGAATATTGTTGCGTACCTTTACATGAAATTATACAATTTGTCATGTAAATTTGATAAAATTCATTTGAAAGAAAGAAAATAGAGAGATTTGATAGGTGGTGTCAATTCTCGCATAGAAACTTTCTTACCATGCTTCATGCACATTATTTATATTCGCCTCACCTTATACACGTTAAAGAACAATATATGATATGGGCCTAAAATGGCCCCCTAAAATGATCATCATCAATTTACTGTAATTCTTTGTTTTCTTTGTACAGATATATATATGTGATGTTTTTACATAATGTACATTTTGATTCAACTGCCAACAATTTAGAAATATGACATCGTAAAGACAACCTTTTCCCGCCATTTTTGTATTTTTAGCATAAAACAGCTTGTTTGCAAGCAGATATTCTTTCAGAAAACAGAGTGCATGCTTGAACAAACAAAATATTTTAATCAGAGATTTATTTAGCCAAGGCTAATAAGTGACAAAAAAAATTTCCTTGTTCAAGCATTCGGTCCATTCTTTTTTTTCCATTCATAAAAAGATAAGAAAAATGTCAATTTTTGACTGATTTTGATTGAATTATAGAAATAGCATCACTTCTGACGTCATATACTTCCAGTGAGTGCAAATAAATCAAATAAATAGGTGAAAAATATATTTTACATTAACTCCTCTAAAATATAACATAACATTTTACTGTACCAGAAACACTTAAAAAAATGGCGAATTATGGGGGCCAAATTTAACTCTTATCATACATAGTTCTTTATAATAATATTAATACATTTATTCGATTATTTTTATTCAGTAATTTGATTTCATGTTTCTTTGTTCATGATTCAGTGATGAATAATGCAGAAAATAAACATGTAGGACGTACATGTAGTGCAAAGGTGTATTTGTATAAGTAATGTGTAGCATTTCATTTAACTTCCACACAATATAGGTGTGAGTTGGATAATGTTTTGATATTAATAAACTCATTCAATGAATTCATCGGCCAAATGCTTTGAGGTACAAGTACAGTATGGGTACCTGAGGTTGACTGGTCTTGTCGACTGGACTGGTTGGTATTTTCTGAGGAAGGTGACTGCTTATTGGCTCTTCTCTGCTTGAACAACTTGTCAGGTTCAAGCTTTGATCTACAAACATAAGTACCAGAACATTTCGGTGAGTCTAATTGTTGTTAAAATCCTTATACATTAAAGTTTAAATTTCCTTTGAATCTTATATTTTAAAAGTGATCAAGAAGCTTCCATGATCTGGATTTTGAATTTGATATGTTACTGATTATATGTATTGTTCAAATTGACTTATCACAGATTGATTCAAATAGATAAATCTTGTGAGCTTTGATAGAAAAAGAAGAGATATTAGGAGGGCTCGATGGTTGTGGCCATTTTTAGACTGTATTGATCTCCTCCAAAAGAAGGGCTCCATATACAAATATAGGAAAATACATTTACCCTAATTCAATAGTAAAATATATTAATATATTGATTTTATCTTTACTATATTCTAGTTTAATAGCTAAACAATTCATATCTTAAAGTTTTAGGAAGATCTGATGGTTAATTTGTTGAACATCCAGCCTCCTTAAAGCTTATCAATATGATAGTAAACCATCAGTACGTACAGTCTCTTCCTGTCCACCACTCTCTTCACTCTCACTGCCCTCTGTTCACTGTATACTTTACAAACCCCTGGAAAGGAAAAACAACATCAGCTTAGAACATGCAACAGGACAAGTCATCCCTAATCTATGAACAATGCTGGTCCCTGAAATTTTGTCAGAGGTTCTTTTGATTACTGCTCATTGAGAAAACGATGATTTCTCTTGATCAGATTAAGAAATTAATGCAATGAATGTAAAAAATAATACTTCAGTATATTTTAGATAGAGAATTACAGTAAATGAAATAACACAGTCAAGGACAAAGAGTCTACCTCATCACTGATTCACCTGAGCTTACCTTTGAGATAATCCTCTATAAGTCTTATGACTGCTGTCCTATGCTCCTTAACCTGAGAGTATTGACTTCCATTTAAATCTATAAAATAAAAAAAAAAATTAAAAAATGTTAGTCTAAGTTTCAATTTTAGTTTTTAAAAGGGTAAAAACACTAAATAAAAATATTATTGACTATTGTTTTAGCTTTATTTTTTGATTTTAGAATTTATTAACATTTTTCTTATCCCCCCCCCCCACACACACACAAAATCTAGATAAAAATTTGCAACTTTATACTCTGAAAAAGTTGTAATAGTTATCTGTATAAAATGTCTAAAAACAAATTTTTAATACCGGTATTCTTTTGCTATGTTGCTATTTTTTTTTCAATTGCTAGTTCTGGGAGCTAGCCATAGACCAAAAATATAGAATAAAACAACTGCATATGCATATTTCATAAGTCATATATAATAGTGATAAGCACCACAAGTCATATAAGACAATCATTTAAGACCAAACAATTTCCATTATATTCAAGGATTTCTATATCAAGGGCAAATATGACATCTGTCTGAGTGACCTACTTTTAATCAGGGCCACTGATGTTTGACACATATGAATAACTTTTTCTGCCTCCTCATCGATTTGATCACGTTCTGAGTCTGTCATTGTTGAGGTTTCTGCACTAAGGTGACTACCAAGTAAAAAGAATAATGCACTATGTATCGATCAATACCACTTGCTTTGCAGCATATAAAACATAAACATTACATACACTATTAAAATAAAAGGGCAATGAGTATAATTTTCCTTTTTTTTTTTGGGGGGGGGGGGCAAAATTTGTTTTTGCTCACAGAAGTCGGCAGCTTTATCAATTATATATAGTGATTTACACTTATCCATCCCATCATTCTAGGAGTTTCAGGAGGGTGCATAATGTGCATTGCTGATATTTGTGAGTATAATTTATGCATATAGTTCATAGATGGTATTTGTAAGTTCAGGCCATTATCAATAAAACTGTCCACTTCTGCCTTGTCCCTAAGCAGTCTTTGGTAACAAGTTAACCTTTACCCTGTTCTATCAACTTTAATCGTGAACATACCTGCCAGTGCTAACGTATGCCTTCCTATGTTCCATCAAGAAGTCCTTCAGCTTTGAGATACTCTGTACCTAAATACAAAACGTGAAACAGTTTTATACCAGGTTTTTAGGATGAATTAAATACCCATAGATCGCTCAAGAACTTAAAAGAAATTCTGTTCATAATCACAGTACAATGTACATACGACTTCTTTGCTTTTCTTCTCAAAATCTCCTTTAAGTTTTGATGAGGGTAAAATGTTAGTAAACGTTTGAGAATTTTTGGTAACATCTCCCGTTGCTTTCTTTCTGGTTCGTAACGCTTTGACTGTTGCTTTGAAGACGTTTGTGACATCTGCCATTCTGGTGACTGTTTTCTTTCCAACGTGTACACAATTCAAATGTAAAATTTAGAAGCATTCCGAAGTAAGATAAAATGAAAGTAGAGTTCCGAGTAAAACTTGACGTGGTTTCTCAAACGTTTGAGGCGATAGTTCAGTTGGGCATCCTTTTCAAACTGTAAATGACACTGATTGATTTGTTACGGAAGATGCAGCTAACAAAATAATGAATTGTGTGTCGGAATGGCACCTTTTAGAAATATTTTACTGAATATTTTAGTTTGTTTCGCAGTATTTACATATTGTAGTTCACACGAATGCTACAGTGAAACATGCAGGACAGAATACGTTCCCCATGGACCATTGGTGCATTGTAAATTTTTGTAAGTTTAAAATGTGTTACACATTGTGTATATCTTATTCAGTTCTCTCTCTCTCTCTCTCTCTCTCTCTCTCTCTCTCTCTCTCTCTCTCTCTCTCTCTCTCTCACGTGATTTTGCTCGGCTTGTTCTTTGGACTGACACCTATATACAAGAGAAGCTCTCACTTTTCATCTGATACATGTATTGGGGTCATCAAAATTGGGTAAATATCAACATTCTGTAGAATTAGATTGTTATGAAAATCATTTATTTATTAACCTGGGACCAGTGTTCTTCGCATTATTTTTTCATACATTTATTTATGTGTTGATATAGTGATCTAACAATTAATGCACAGACAAGAAATGGTACATGGCAAGAATTGGTCTATGCCAGTTTGTGTTTTAAAAATCATCAATTATGGTATATTTGTTCAAGTGTTTAATACATGTAGTGTAGAAACTTTACTTAAATTTTCAAGACACAATATCTAGAAAGGCAAACTGATACAGTACCGATCAGACCCAACCTAACACCAGAGGAAACCCCAACTAAACCTCAGGTTTACTTTTTGGGTGTACTCTGGGTTTACTTTTTGAAAATTTGGGTCCACTTGGGGTTTACTTGGAAATTGCTTTTTAGGTCAACTGTACACACTGAAATGTGAAGTAGACACATCTTTTATCTTACCATCCTACTGCCTGTAATTCCTGCCCCTTGTATATTCTAAGTACACAGTTTGCGTCTGCTTTCAGGGGTATAGTTCTGAACAGGTTTACTCTCTGTGTCCACTCTGGGTTTATTCTGGGTTCACTCAAGTATACCCAGAGTAAACCCAGGGTTTAGTTGGGGTTTACTTTCTGTTAGGTTGGGTCTGATCTGTACTGTATGGTGTAAAGCAAACTCATATCATGTATACACATGTCATACATATTCTTAATATTGAGGGGAAATGAGAATAATTAAATTCTCATTCAGGAGAAAAGGTTTTAAGACTCTAGTTATAAATATTCAAAAGATGGTGACCTAGAGATGTAGCATCAGTCCAAATATCAAGCTGAGCTGAATCTTTGTCGAGATTATCTTCCTGTTCTTTTACGAAGATTCCAATAATTAATCAGTTTAGCAACTGTTTTAAATTTTTATTTTTCAGACCTTTGGAGTTTCTGAACTGTTCAGAGCCTTTAAATTTAAATGGTAATGAGACTAGAAAGAAAGAACTTGGCCATGGATGTTTGAAGGTAATTTTGTTAACACACATTATCTTTGAGATTATAATTATTTCAAAATGTTACGTGTAATGTATTATAAATGGAAAGATTTTTTTCTTGTTTTTACTAATATGGGCAAATTACAGGCATCCAAGTATTATATGTGCAGTATGGCCAGTTGAGAACTGATCTGTAACAATAAGTTTCAGGGACCCATTTTATTTTGTTTTGTACAGAAATAAACACTGGTTAAAAGTAAATATTGTTGTCCAGATAACATATATCTTGATCACAAAAATAAGTCCTTGTAAACCAGTTTATTTCCTGTAAATTATGTTATAAAGTCATTGCGAACACAAGTTGGTGTACAGTATTAACAGACAGAAGTTGTCTATGAATTAATTTTTTTAGGTTTACAGTATTAACTGATTATGTATTTAATTAAAGTTATATTTTCATATTTGAACGGTTTGAGATTAATGGCTTTATATTTAAACTATAAGCTTTTTTAAAATTAGACATTTTATTGAAATTGTGTAGTACGGAGGACAGAAACATGAGGAGATAGAATTCACTGGAGCAGTGTGTTCAGTGCTTCAAGGAGTGGAGTGTTATGGGAACAAGACCTTCATAAAGGACGGGTTTCCTTGCATCAAGTAAGTTATGAAGATTTTAGATTAGGCAAGTATTAATGTGTACAGTCTGAGCTTTTTTGCACCGTTAATTAATAATAAATCTGCTTGCACTGCTGTTATAAAAGGGGAATTACTTAATGCTTCAATTTTATGTTTATTAAGATTACAATTGAGTTATTCCCCTTTTCAACTCTCAAAAAAAAAAAATCATGTCTTCTGCAAGTGTGATTGATCATGTAAAAAGTATTACAAAAAAGAATCATCTTTCTAAATATTTATCATACAGGTAATATGAAAAACTGGTTACCAAAAGAAATTTGAATCTTTGAAGCTATACAGATTCATGTATTAAATTATTAATACATTGATTGGTTTGTCCTTTAGATACAATGGCCACTATTTTGTGACTACCCTCATCTACTCAGTGTTACTGGGATTCCTTGGGATGGACCGTTTCTGTCTGGGACACACAGGCACTGCCGTGGGGAAACTACTGACCCTGGGTGGGGTGGGAATTTGGTGGATTGTGGACATTGTTCTCCTAGTGAATGGGATGTTGACACCAGATGATGGCAGCAATTGGGTGCCATATTACTGAAGCAGAGATCTCAAAAAACTAATTTTGTAACACGTCTGTTCTCTTTAAATATGTTGGAAGTGTGCTTTAATTTTTTTTCCTACTTTTTTTGGTTAAAATAACAATTATTCAGATGGTCATTGTGATACAATTGTTTGTGATAAGTGGAAAAAAGGAGGTGGAAGTGACCACAAAATGAAAATGATCATGTTGGCCCCACCATCAGCTAAAGGCTGAAGGGGGTTTGTAAATGTAAATCAAATTGTTCTACTACTACAATGTACATGTATATACTGATACAATTTTCACACATAACTAATGATTATTTTAATCTGTATCAAATTATATTTGATAAAGTTTGATCCAAATGTACTTTAAAAATTTATTTATAATACAGTGAAACATGCTTATAGTGGATTGCCAGGGATGACCAGTTTTGATTTATTATAAGCGTATTTCATTATAACTGTTTAGTTTAAGATGTTTCAAGACTAAGGGGAATAAAACTAACTTCGCTCTAAGCATGATTCATTGTACAATGTATGTTTGTTGTAACTATGTTTTACTGTACCGTTCTGTTTTCTGATTTTGAAAAAAAAATCCATTCCTTTACACTGAATTCAGTAATTATTGGAATTGCTATATCACACTTCATTCTTAAGTTATATTATGTTAAGTTCAACACACAACGATTTGAAACAAGATTTATTCATTTGGTTGTCTTATATACATGTACATTTATTATTTCTATGATTTTTAATACCAAATTTGTACCAATCTACAAGATATGAAAAATATGCATTAAAATAAAAAAAATCTACATCTCTATTTTTCTTTCAAAATTCACAATTGTTTTGGTCTTGTATATAATTTAAAATAGATTGTTGAATGTTAACTAAATACAAATACCAGTTGTTAAATGTGTTTTCTTGTTTGTTTAATACTTGTGTAAGCATTTTTACAATTCACCCATGATTTATCCATACAAAATATCAAATTCTCATAAAAAGCCTGACTATGTAATCCACAATGGACATATCCTGTATAATAGTTATTGCACTTTTTTGTGTGTGGAGAGTCACCAAAACAACCATGTGACCTCTATTGGACTTAATGTCATCCCAGTCTCCCAAAGGTTCAATATAAGGAACAAGTACTGGCCTGCTTCTCTATGAAATGATATTGTGAATGATTACACTGTGAGAAGTCTGAACAATATTTAATAATTTAAAGATTCATATTCCAACAAAGAACTTCCTTTATACCTAATTTCATCATTAGCTTATTTCTATAGAGACAAAACCAGTACTTGAAAAAACCTATTTTCCCCCAAAACATGGTGTCATTAAATTGGTAGTAGTTGAGGCCATGTGAAATAGCATACATGTATGAAGTGTGCAAGCACAAAATACAAAGGCAATTAAAAACTGAACACACAAAGCACCCAGGTGTGTGAATTTCATTACATTAGAAAGCCCCATATCTCCTACACAATGTTGTACCTTGTAATTGAATTATTAACAAATAATGGAATTTACTGGTAAAAAGAGAGAATAGAAAGCTGAGCTTCCCTTTGACAAGATATTCTTATATAGCTACAGCTACAGTTCTTGTTTTAAAATGAATACCAGTATTAAATTACTACTGATAATTCTATGACGATTTCAAGCAAAATAAAAATGTCATTTGTTTGTAATTTAAAGACAACCCTTGTAACAAAAACGTCGCACAATGTCAAAAAAAAGACATACATGACTACCCAAAGCATTCTTGCACAGAGAGAGAGTGTGTGTGTGTGTGAACATAATTTTATTTACGTGAACCATGGAAGACCGGCTGGCCAACAGAATGATGCTAGTAAATTGGAATGCACCTTAAGTTTAGTGTATAAGGGCAAGAATACATCATACCAGCACTAACAAATAAATAGGGCTCTTCAACTGTAAAACATTACAATACAACTGCTGCAAATTAATTGTATACACCAATGCATATACCACTTAAAAAAGGTAAAAAAAAAAAAAGCACTTGTTCGATGTAAGTTGATCATAAATAATTCAGTCTCTAGTCGTATGCTGTATTAGAATGTTTTCCTGTGAATGGCTTTCAACCCTTCCTCATTGTATTCTCGCTTTGAAACCCACATCTTTTTAAACGTGTCAAGAGAAGCTAAAATTGATCCACTGCAAAGAAAATTAACATTTATTCAAGTTGATGCTCATGTTGGATAATACAAGTTTAATTACAGTTAAATATACTATAGATTGAAAATAGAATGAAAAGGCCCTCCTAAAAAGATTAAAACAGTGAAAGAATAATAAAGTTTTTTTCCTTCTGAAATCATCTGGTTTGTTTATCCCAATGCATGTATATAAATGTATATGAACAATTTAACTGGTATTTTGCAAATTATCATGCAACTTTAACCATTGCCAATGTCATTTCATGAAATGTTGCAGTATGAAATTTTAGACGAAAAAAAATGATAAAATAAAAGTTTCCAAACTTACCCTATCCAAGTTGAGTATAATCTTTCTTGTGGTGCAGATATCTGTAAGAAAGCCAAAAATTAAGAAAGATAAAAAAAATATACCAGTAAAGCTGCATAAAGACTTCTTCTATGTACATTCAGTACATGAATTTCACATCTAAATTTTGGTCCTTACCCTTATTTTGATATCTTTGGGTGCTAATTTCTTCAGTTCACTTAACAGTCTATCACCAAATCCTAAAATTGAAAATCTCAGATACATGGAATCATATTCACATGTACTAAATTTTCATATATTAACTATTAAATTAAATGATACAATTCCATTTAACCTGGACAGAACTCTGACAATCTCTTAAACACTCAAGTGACTTACTTTTGAAAAGTGTTGATCCTCCAGAAAGGACCACATTGGAGAAGAGCATACGGCGTAGATCCATGTCCGACTTTCTGATGGAGTAGGCGAGCACTTCATGTATACCTTCATACTCTTCTCCAATTAAATCTGGACGAAATAGAACTTCTGGTGCTCGGAACTTTGCTGGACCAATCTAGGGGGAGCAAAATATACTGATGTTAGTTAGGTAACGACCAATTATTCACAACTTTCAAAGATAATAAATATCACTGCTATTGATTGCCTTCATTTTGTTACAGTACATCCAACTTTTCTCTAGGCATCATTTGATCTGAGCATAACTTCAAGGGAACGTTCTTGTCATTACATAACTTGTTGATACTTTAAAATGCATTTTGTATAGAACTGCTATTTCAACATTTTTTTTCCGTAGAGCTTCACTTGGCTTTCTTCAGATAGAAATCCTGCATGTCAGTGGAATGAATCTTTAGATTTTGATCATTAATTAATACATGCATTACCAGTGACACTTCTCTTTCCAGAATCATGTATTAAACTTTACCTCTATAACACTACCGTCAGGCAGAGTGTACTGTGATTTTTCTCCCTCCACTGTCTCCTCTTTCAAGGGGTTATCAGATAAATAACAGGCTCTCTGCAATCAAATACATTTAGCATTACAATCAGAGATCAAAATTACAGTAAAACATAGCTTAAGGGAAAAAGTTCACATTGAAATCACTCTCCCAAAGAAATTTTTATTTTAATTATTATAGACTCATCAGATGTAAAGAATTACACCAATAATGAATCAAAATAATTGCCTGTCCCTGAAACTTTGTTATAAGTGTGCTTTACTGCATTTCTAAAAATCAAACAAAAAATATAACAGAGATATATGTTTGTTTTTTCGGGAGAGCTGCAAAATATACAACATCATTCAAGCAAAGATTCAAGTTTCTGACACAATCTGCTGCTGATTCTTACCTCTTTGATGGTCCTTACGATTTCCAGTTCAGCAGAAGTATGGAAGTTGTACCCCTCCTTCCTTAGAAGAAGTCGTAGGTATCGAGTGACATCTCGTCCTGCTACGTCCGATCTCATTATGCTATGGGGCATGGCAAAGCCCTCGTATATTGGTACAGCATGCGTCACACCATCCCCCGAATCAAGTACCACACCTGTGGTTTTCCCTGTGGCATATCTACAACCAAAAGTACACTTGGAAAGTGAAATCTTTAAAAGTAATCTTACAGTACAAGACATTATAGTGAAAAATTTCCACATTCTGGTATTTTCCACTTACACGTACATGTAATACACAAAAGGAGATACTGTAATGAGCAATCTGCATATAATTTATAAGTAAGACACATGTTTATCAAATATATTCAGTCTATAAATCTGGTTTCAGTCTTTGTTTCAGACAGAGTGAAAAGTGTACCTTTATTGGTTAAGCAAACGCTGTGTAATAAGTGGTATTACCATAAATTAATGACTGCCATAAACTCAAAAAATATATGCTAGACATCAGAAAACATTTAAGACTCTCAATGATAACCCTAATACAGTTCATATTTTTACATTTGGAGCACAAAGTACTTACAAACTAAGCACAGCTTGCATTGACATATATAATGCTGGTACATTAAAAGTCTCGAAAAAGATTTCGGCTGCTTTTTCTCGGTTTCTTCTTGGATTCAGTGGAGCTTCTGTTAGCAGCACAGGATGCTAAAAAACAGACTTAAAATATAGGCATCATATCAACAAACCAAAAGGAGAGGAATACATACATGTACTTGTACAAATCACCATTCATAAAGATTCAAACAACAATAACCAGAGTTACATGAAAAGGGTTTTCCATCACTTCAATTTTTAGAGTGATTCAACATTCTAAAGGGATTTTGAAGACATTATAGCCTTTTCAAAAATTTTAGGTTGATTTTGAATTATTTCACAAGTGATTGCCCCATTTGCTCATTCATTCTATGAGTTAAACCGCCAAGTTCATCAGAAGAAGGAAAAATCAACCAGTTCCTGACTCCAGGGGACTAAAATTTAAATCTACTTTATTAAGCCCTTGCAAGGAAGCTTAACTAAAAGCCTTTTTTTTTTAAATTACTGGCTATCTGGTTTTAGAAAAGATTTTTAAAACATCCCACCCTATTTCCTTATTTTCCTAATTATCTTCCCATGCAGTTCACCTGAATACACTTTGAAGGTCTTCCATCAGAAATATTTTGAACCAAGATATGTTTACTTTGAAATTGGCTAATATTCTGGGGAAGAAGGTGAGATGAAAATGTAAAAAGTTAAGAATTTAGTCAATTTTTTTTTTATACAAATAGCTGAGCCTTTGGCATAGTTTTGCTAAATATTTAACACCATGAAAATTACTTTCTCAGATGTTAAATGTTGAACCAAAAAAACATATATGATTCAACAATACCTCTTCTGAAAAGGTTTGTAGTTGGTCTTTGGAATAAATGTACTGCCAGATTCTCTCCATATCATTCCAGTCCTTTACAATTCCATGCTCCATTGGATATCTTATAGTTAGAAGCCCTCTATGCTCCTATTGAAAATACATACATAAAGTTCACCATTTTAAGAATTCTAGAAGTGCATATCAAAATAGTTATATACACCAATCCTCAATGATTTGTTAATAAATCACCTCTGCCTCTGGACCAAGGAAGACATCTCCTTCCAGCGCCCCTGCCATAACCCTCACATGTTTGGGCCTTCCAACACTAAACACAAAGCATTAACAAATGTACAGAGCTTGTAATTGTACATGTATTCAACATTTTACATATGTTTGTGTACAGTAAAATACATATAGAGATGAAACATGGTTGAACAATTTTTTATTTACTAACAGCATAATTTTATTTATTCCATAATTCTTTATTACATTTTATAACTACAACCGGCATAGGGAATGAAACTAACTTTGATATTAATTATAAAGAATGTTTGCTGTGTCTGTGCTGCACTTTAAATGTCTCTGAAAATACTGTGTTGATTATTCGTTATCATACATGTACCTTTCAATCTTACAATTACAGTAAACACTTAATCATCATTCAATTTCCTTTAATGAATTGTTTCTCTGAGAAATCTTAAATGAAAAGGAACAAAAAATTGCTTATCTATTGATACTTACAAGTTTGGAAAGTGGTATTTAGGTACTTGGTCACCTGCAAAACCTGCCTTGATAACTCCAGAACCCTTAAAAAGTAAGAAAAATTTCTTTTTATTCACATTAAGTTGACTTTGTTAATTCCTACCTCTGTGAGTCATCAGAAGGGTATCACTTTAACAACTACATGTACAAATGTATGTAACATGAAAACCAAACTGAGCAAGAAATGACACACAGGAACTTCATAAAAAAGTTACAAATAGGCAAGAGTTATAATTGTGACCTTTATGTTTGGTCAAACTCCTTTCAACTGTTTAGTTCTTTTCAAATGTTAAATACTGGGGTTGTTTTCTCTCAAAAGATGCTATATACAAATCTTGAAATGGTTCATACTAAATATTAGCTGATTTTGATTTATCATTAATAACTCCAACTTGTATAAAACTGTCTAAAATCACTACTGTACACACTGAAGAGATGAATTAGATCTATTGTTCTTGAAAGAAAAAACGGTATTTTTTTGGCTAATACTAAATAGTGAGACTTGATGCTAAGTTCAAAACAGCTTGAGAGGATACTTACTCAGTTAAAAACCACAGCTTAAAAATTATTACAGTCCTGACTTCTCATAGCTATTACAACTCTCTCATTGGAACTTTATTCATGTTCCATTTTCAAATTGTCATTCTCTATGAGAACCATTTCCCTGTTCCAGAGCTGACCATCAGCTAGATATAATGTTCTATTGTTAAAATGACAGATGTCCTACGGAGCCGGTTTAAGAATTAGGATAGAATTTGTCCCCTATACTTGCTTCTAAGCTGTTTACGGTCGCCATGTTAATGATAAAATCCGAGACTTTCCCTGTGCGCGATTTCCGACAAAATCAAAGGTGTATATTAACAAGATGCCTTGCTATGACCCTTAAATGGATATTTTGTGGACTTAACTATGTATGCATGTTCAAAAATTTTTGCATAAATTTATAAAAATATTTAGTTTCCTCTGTAGATTATTTTTAACAGACCTAAAATCGATGCAAAGCAGATCCACTTCACAACTGCTACATTGCAAGTATATGCAATATTGAATGAATTTTCACTGTGTCCTGAGTGTAGTCTGGTCACAGTAAGATTAATCTTTCTAACCATCTGCCACACCCACTCTATAATCTATTTGATTTCCGATATTCAGACAATAAAGGGCTTTGATTTAAACACATCTAAAATTTGGGTTGTTTTTACCAATTTAGTTATTATCCTGTAGATGGTTACAAAATGCTGTCACAATGTTGTAAGGAAATAAAGTAACACATATGTAGTGCACAAAGCCAAAAGGGAGGGAATCTTTTTTATGTTGCAGTCAGTCAAGGTCTGCCTAAACGTATAATTATTACAAAACTTACAGTTTGAACACATTCAATCACAGTGTCATAAAGACCAATGTTGTCATTTACAATGAAAACCGAGAGAAATACTTCAGATTTCAGCATACAGAGAAAACTCGGTCAGACCAGAATGAGTCATTGTTGACATTTGCCGGACTTTTGAAAGGAGGACGGTGAAGCTAAGCTTACATGTGAAATGCAGTGTACCGTTTGCTTACATTGTCTATCACAACCGGCTGGTTAGCTATCACATCTGCGTAAGACTCCATCTAAAATTTACTTCTCCAACTTGCAGACACATTCATTTATTGATCGGAAGTGCATACAAGTTAGACCCAAGCTGGTAATAATTAATGAGTCCGGAATAGTTGCCATTCCCCACCATGTAGTTTCATATCAAAATATGAAAAAACGAAATAAATTTGTGGATATCTAATGCAATATGCATATAGATCTATGCGACGATCCAGCCCCCCACCGGGGAGGGGGGGGGGGGGGGGGGCACCTGCCCTTTTTCCACAACCCATAAAAATCCAACTGCAAAATTCAATATTGAATACTGTATCTTCAAGATGAAGTTATGTTGAAAAACTGGTGATATCAAATAAAGTTGTTAAATTGCAGGATAAAAAGACATAATAACATTAAGTTCTATAAACGTATCATAAAATGATAATAACGTGATAAAAATGTTAAACTTCAGGGCATGTAGCATCGTTTTCGAAAGTTGGGGGGGGGGGCGACTTATCATGACACCCCCCCCCCCCCCCAATAAAACAATATTCTGCAGATCCACAAATTCCAGGGTGGGGTATAGTAGTACCTACAATACAACTGCTACAGTATTTTATCATTAATATTCAAAATGTAGGAGGCATGCCCTCCCTTCCCCCCTCCCCCCCCCCCCCCCCCCCCAATCCGATGCTACATGCCCGGATCTTCGTTATTACATGACGTATACCCTGTTACCAAAGTTAAAATCGAAATAATGAGAGATATGAAGTCGTTTTCAAACGTACACGGGCATGTATAATACTGTACAGACTACCTGATCCTGATTACAGGAAAAAAACACAACCCGCGTCAATAAACATTTTATTTTTATATACATGCACTTATGCGCAAAACAAAAAAAAGGTAAATACGAAAGCCCTTTGAAATAATTTTCGTAAGTTAAAAAAAATATGATAAAGTTACTTCCTGATATTATTCGCGAAAATTTCGCATTTATTCACAAAGTTATGCCTTTATTCGCTAAAAAGTTTGTTTTTAAGTTTCAAAAATAATCTCACAGGGCTTTCATGTAGATCAGTGCTATCCGAATCAAAATTTGCATATGGCAATTAATATACACGATTCTTAGTTACCTTAATTTTTGTAAAGGACAGTACGTTACACAGAAGGAACAGCTTAATCTCTTACTTATATGTGAGGGTTACAACATTTACTACTACAACTACTTGCATGTCTGGGGTCAGCCTATTTCAATTGTCAAGGGTACAGTTTCTTAAAAAAAAAATAATAATCATATTTGTCGTCATATGATGATAATTAAACCATCCACTCAGTGGAAAATTAAGGGTATAGAACCACTTTTTCAATGTGTCTCACATGAGAGGTGAGATAACCCCCATGAAAAAATAGGGATTTCTAAAGGATAAATAACATATTAAACGATATTTACAAAATCCTTTTAGAATATAATATATTCTGTAGGATGAAAGTATTTCCTACAAAAAAAAAAAACAAAAAAAAAACGAAATAATTTTCAGTTTTGATTATTGAAACGTTTATTAAAATTATTTGTTTCAAAGCCAGTGCACTTATACAAGTAGAACCATTTTAACAAGACCTTGGACTTTCGGTAGAATGTCACCATCTATTTCTTGCGTCAAAACAAGTTAAAAATGACGCTGATTTCAAGCGAAATAAACACGATTGCGTAGTCTTAACTCAAAAGCCAGACAAATCGTGTTAATTTCAAAGAGCCATGGCTGAATGGCCAGCAATGAAATAGACAGACCTACGTCACAATGCTGTTTAACACAACTACCCAAAGTCCACGCTCTTGTTAAAATGGTTCTAATGTTTGTGGCATTGAGAAAACTCAGTCACAGTAAGGAGAAATGCTGACCTTAGATAGCAACAAGGGGAAATTTTTAACTTGACTTCAAGGTTACCAAGCTCGAGTTACAGTATAAGTACGTATGTCCCTAGCTGAATCTTTGGCTAGACGAGGTTTAAAATCGGGTATCGAGAGAAAGGGAAAAATGAAGAAAAATATTTGTCAACACCTAAATATTTATGGAGGGACGTCGTGCCCTATCACTACCTTTGGTTAAGAGACTGGACAATAATATATTTTTTTCTTATTCACGTTTATATATACACAATTAAGTTGACAGACTTGTCTCACCTTTGCACAGTAAGGTTTTGTTATATAGGTTAAGGTGCTTTGCCATTTTCATTCTACTACACCACCTAACCCGATCAATGACCGCGCGGCTGGAATAGGGTAAAATTGACACAAAAAAGTTAGAGACAACTCAGTTGGGATGTCCTTAATTAATATGCTGATTCCATAAGTACAGCATATACATTTTTTTTTCGATTTATGGGCCCAAGAGTTCAATAGCCTAGCATAGAATATAAAATAATAGAAAAAAAAAAACATGACCACTCCTTTATGGGTTACATCTAAACGATCCTTGTAAATTTTTTCAAAAATGCTGAGTCGTCAAAAGGTATTCATTAGAATCACAATTTTAAAGTGTCAGTGACCTAGCTCAAAGAATACACGTATGACCACTTGGTCTGGGCCACACTATGTCAAAAAGTAGTGAAACGATGGCTCTCCTGGTCGGGTAAACAACGGTATTGGATTACATACGAAGGTTAAGATTTAAGAAGCCGAGCTGTTGTTGTTTTTCTCAGTCTCGGGTACATTATATTTGAATGGTCGACGGATCAAATTTCACGTTGTTTACAGCATGGGATCTGGTGAGATCAGGCTTGAGGATTCCGGTTCTAGAAAACTCTTATAGAAGCAGTGTTGGCAGCAGATAGTACACGTACTTCGTCTTATTTTCTGTATTTTTTGAAGAACGAGCTAAAAATTATCAACATTTGAACTTTTGAGATCTCGTACTTACAAGGTACCATTTTGCCGAGGTAAGAAACGATAAAGGTACAACTGATTTTTTTTTGTGTGTTCCATTTTGCTGTCCCAAAGAATTATTCGAAAAGATAATTTTGTTTGTCAAAAGATGTTTACATCTTCGATTGACATCATGCTTTTGAAATGATTACCAGCCGATTTTAGTTTATATAATCTATAATTTAAGGGCACGAACCGTTCAAAAAGCAAACACAGCTCATAACGATTGCCCACAGTCATTCTTCTCCCTCAGAGCTTTGGTAAACGCGAGAAAGAGAAAGACAATGGTTACAAGAGTTCACGTTCAATAATCGAAGCATTGTGTTTTTACAGAATTAATATTTGAGGCGTTGAAAATGGAACTCCAACACAGAAGATTCTCCTGTATGACCGAACAAGGTAGGTAGTTTTTATATCTTTTAGGAGAAAAGGGGAAAAAATTGTTGTTGATGCTGGATGGTCTACAACAAAATATCTGCCTCAAAACTTAAAATATGATATTTAAATTTGGCCAGAAACATTACTAATCTTTTTAGAAAAGAAAAATATTTTAGATTTAAAATTTGTACATTTTCTATATCGTAATACAGAGCTCTTCATCTGATGGAGATAAGTAAAGTCTTAATATGGCCACAACCACTGAGCCGTCTTAAAACCCCACGCACGCCGAATTGTAATCCTCTCAGACCGGAGTTCAGTTAATTTTTACTCATTCATAGGCCTACAATGAATATAATTTAATTAGCACCGATATAGACTCAATGCTGTGAGACTGACACCAAGCCAGTTTGTTTAACTGGTAAAGGTTGGATTTTAAATTTCTTATGACAATACAATTATCAACACCATATAATAAGCGGCTCAACCCGGATGGATGTGGTAATGGTACTTCACCACATATAAAGATATAGTAAAAGTATACTTCCGATCGTAAAATAAGATTATTATTATTTTAAAAAAGATTTTAAACTTAATATCCAATCGTTTGATTTGTTAAAAACGCCTTTTTTGCAAAGAATGTGATGTAACCCAATTGTTCTGCAAGCCTGATTTGCCCGCTGAGAGTACGCTTTAAGAAAAGCCAAGCTAAACAACCAATAATTAAAAGGAAAAGTTTTGAAGTACAAGCACTGCTCAAGTTTTGTTCGATCCATGGGATGTCTGTTATCGCTTTCCCTTTGTTTGCAAACACTAAGGCGGTGCCATGTAATGATTAAGGTAAAACGATGGGAATTGTTGAGGGGATTATTTCTGGAAGGAAGGGTGAAAGGACTTGTTGTGATTCCAACTATATAGCGGTTATCGCAAGATAAACGAGGGGAAAAAAGAACCCACGGGCAAGACAGGAGCCATAGAATTTCAAATAGAATTTTGGCAAGGGTAGGGGCAAATATTTTTTAGAGTTTGTCGTTTTTATCAGTGAGAAGAAATATAGCAGAGGGTATGTTAATTTAATAGAAATAACACAACGTGTTTCTGTTACGATATGTAGTATATAATTAGACGAGACGGATGCAATAAGAAGGCGGTAAGTCGCATCATTGTGGAAGCTATTATATGTATTGCGGGTAACTATACAGTCACTAGTTGACGTACTTTTAAAGGATGTCTTGAGATGAATATGGGCCTATTTATTCATTAGAGGCAATTATTTAATTAATGCATACAGAGTTGAGTCAGGGTGTATTTAGAGCTTTTAAGCGTAGGATACAGTGAACTTTATCTTTTTTTTGTCTTTTGTTTTTCAGAACACAATTTGTTTGAATTAAGAGAGAAAATGAGCGCGTTGATGAAAAGCGCTTCAACGGAAGAAATCATCAATGAACAAACATCGCCATCGCAGAGGAAAATTGGAATCATTGGTCGGATGAAAAAGAAGCTTGCAATAAGCTCCAGGCCAAACAGTTCCCAGTCATGCTCGTCGCTAGAGAGCAATGTCGACGCCCTCAGCATCTCCCCGTGCGAACACGAGCTGGAACTGTCGTCTGACAGCTCAAGCGAAGAGGAGGAGGACCACCCCCACAGGACAGTACCCCGAACCTGCCACATAAATGCTGTGTTCACATTCGATAACGATTCTTACCCTCGGGCAAATTTGATGCAGATATACGGATGTGAAGGTAAGCAGAAAGGATGCTTCAAGGACGCGACTGATGTGCAATGTGTGGACAAAGGGAAGTGCATAGTGACTGATATGATCAACGGTCGTATTTCGACCTTCAGCAGAAATGGTCGAACTAAAGTCATAAGATGCAGTTGGGCACTGAGGGAACCGTGGGCTACGACCGTCGTCTCCGAAAACAAAATCGCGGTCACGTCGAGAAAAGACAAGAACGTCTCTGTCATTTCAATGAATGGGGACGTTCTCTTCTCGTTTGGTAGCCGATTTTTTCAGTGTCCTTGTGGTATTGCAGTGGACAAAAACGGTCGATTCATTGTAACAGATATCTTGTCGAATGAGGTATCAGTGTTTTCCCCTGAGGGCAAATGGTTGTTTAACCTTGGGGACCCGCTTTCACCCGTCCAACAGTTCTGTTGTCCCCGCTACGTCCATGTCAGTGCGTTCGGTGACATCATTGTGTGTGACTCTGGAAACCATTGTATTAAAGTCTTCAACGAACATGGCAATTTCAAGTTTACTTTTGGACAATATGGTCGACAGGAGGGAGCATTCAAAGCCCCTTACGGCGTGACGTCAGACGGGGAGGGGAATATCATTGTAGCAGACCATTACAACGATCGCATTGCCTTGTTCTCGAAGAATGGAGAATTCTTAAGAAACATTGTGAGTTCGGAGGACGGACTCTATCACCCACAGGGGGTGGCATTATCTAGCGATATGCGATTGTTTGTTACCCATGGGAAACTTAAGGCCACTGAAGTTATTGTGTATTCATTCAATGACGATGAAAATGAAATGCTGTAAAGTTGCTTGCGTTGCGATAACCTATTGTAAAGCTAGTCTCTTTAACAAACGAACCATCAAACTATGGAGTAAAAGTTTGGTTTATGTCATAAAATACAGAGGTCTCATTGATAATCTAATTATATGTTGACATCATGTTAATTTACAGATGAATTTTAATTTGCAAATGATTAAAATTCTAAGAACATTAAACTTGTCCGACTTTTGTTACGAAGACAAATAATGGTACATGGTAAAAGAAGATTACAAATTGCATTTGGTTTGCTTCATTTTGAAGTAATAAAATGTAAAATGATACACAATATTAAAAAGCAAAGTTACTTAACGATGTAGTTAGTGTAGTTCTTGTTTATTGAAACATATGTTCATTTTAAAACATATAAATGAACTATCAAAATTCATCTCCATCTCAGAAAATTGCATATAGCCGAACTCTTTATTTAGGTGTCTAGCGAAGCTTGCACAAGGGTACTAGATTAACTTATTTTTTCAAAATTGAGAGATGGCAAACAATTCCTTATTTTGTCTAGTAGGTGCGTCAGACTGACCCTAAGAGTTGTCGAATCTTTTAATGGATTAAACGGTGTTAAACCAATCCACAGAGTTTGTGTAAATTTACATTCTCTTCTCGTTTGAAAGTTGTTGACTTTTTCCCAGTCAAAACTCGGTGGGATAAAAATTCCTCTTATGGCACCACTGTGTGTTAACATGACATGTACTAAATACATAGAAATTACTTAATCCCTATGCAGAGTTGAATTGTAATGAAAACATTATGAAATACGAACAGTGTTATGTCAAATTTACACTGTCACAGCAATTTTGATAGAAAGGATAATTTGATCGATTGTCTGTGATTTGATGATTGCATTGCACTTTAAAAAACATGATGAAAGTATACTATATAAATATTCTTAGTTTTTAAGAAAAAAGAACCAAAGTGACATAAAAAAAGGTTGTCATAACACACAGATAAGGTTGGAAAACGTCAAGTTTTTGAAACTGATATAGCCATCACCGTGAAAAATTTATATTTTGTACCTATCCTGTTTTACAATTCAATTTTATAATTTATCATTTGGTGTTTTGATTCATCAACTCTAAAACTGGATCATTTTTTCGGATTACGGATTATCCAAAACTACAAAGACATGTATTGAGTTATTTTTCCTTATACAGAGTATGGTATTTATTCATCGTACATGCATGTCGTTTATCAATCAGTTTTTAATTGTTCTTAGCGTATTCTTTAAGATACAAATAGATAATGGATTATGCCTTATTAACTAAGCACTGGGATGTCCAGACATTGTTGAATTATATCTTATTTTATGATTTTGATGTTTACTAAGCGTAAATTATTTCGTGATTGATCGAAAATTGAATTTTCAAAATCATTCATTGAGTATTTTTTTACATTCTTCAACTGAGTAAAATTATTTTTTTATAAACCGCAATAACAACCAAAACTTTACAGACACAGCAGAAGGATCGATCTGTTGTTAAACCGCGCAGTTATAAATACATGTAGTTGTTTTAAAACTAAAGTGTCTCAAAATAGTCTTAAAAATCTTTTAATTTGGCGAATTTTGTTTTGGCCCCGTTGGTGATTCGGTCTGTTGTTCATGCACTAAATCTTGAATCATATCAATAAAATTGGTCGCTCTTGCTCAGCTGCCTGCAGATCTGCATTCTCTGGCTGAAAAAAATCGGATCGACAAACAAGAGGAACAGAGGGCTACAGATCTACAGCCATCTTGCTGAGAGAGAGAGAGAGAGAGAGAGAGAGAGAGAGAGAGAGAGAGAGAGAGAGAGAGAGAATAAAGTGAGAATAAAGTGAGAGAGAGAGAGAGAATAAAGAGAGAGAGAGAGAGAGAATAAAGTGTGTGAGAGAGAGAGAGATACAATGCCGTGAAAAAAGATAACACGCAGCGCATGTAAATCTGTTTTCATGTAAATATGTTTGCATATGTCCTTACTGTATATCTTGGCATACCTTATATATACATGTATATATGTGCGGGAAACCCGAAATTTGTGTACTCAATTGTTTAATAATGAACAATGGCGATACAGACGAACCTCATAATCCCGGTATTGACGTCATTCCATACTGTGTACACAAAATCTTAACCGAAGAGGGTGGTGTTTTTGTTGACTATCTGACGGCACAAGTTTTTGTCCGAAATCAAAATATATAAGATCTTCAAAAATATTTCATTATCAACCCCTCCCATATTTTTCTTTTTTATCTCAAAATCTCTATGTGAATCAAGCTAAATTAGCTTAGTATGTTTTGTTCTATTGTGTTGTTTTAGTCCCTTCGAGAATTTTTGGCAAAAAAAAAAATGTTCTGGTGCCGTTTGTCTTAGTTTAAACAACCAAAACGTCAAGATTTTGAATTATTTACTATCAAATACATGTATTTAAAAGATGCCCCTAAAACATGTTCTTATATGCAAACCTTTTCCAGAATATTTTTTCAATATTATTATTTTTAATATACATGTGGTTTAATTATTTTCTATTTTATTTTTACCAAATATTCAAATTTGTGTCTGCTGGTAGCTTCTATTTGTAGATACAAAAATATAAAATGTTTAGCTACCAAATGTTAACTTATATTTTCATTTTGCGTTAAAAAAGTATTTTTTCTTTGTTAGCTGGAGTAATTATATTAGTTACTTGCCCTTAAAATACATTAAACTTTCCTCCCATTTTCTTATTTACCATAATGTCAAAAATACAATTTATTATTCTATTCTCATAATAATTATAATGTATCCAATAAAACTTTTAATCCCTTTTTAATCGCAGGTACGTGTAAAAAACGATATTTCAACATCACGCAAAATTCATTCTTTCTTGTGGATTATGTAATATCCAAAATATCGTATGTCACCGGACTTATTGTTCTCAGTTGTTACACAGATTTCAAAAGGGTGCAATATCTGCTATTGGCTTAAATTACAAAGGGGGTAATAATCGGGACATTGTATGTGATGGATGCTCTACATTATCTGAACCTTTGCAAAATAAGCATTGGGGTTTTCCAGAAAGCTTCACGTGTAGATGGTAGCATATCAGGAACGACAACTCTGGACAACATTTTGTATGTAAAAAAAAAATATGAATGAAAAAGTAGTTTTTTACACATGTGTAACCCGTATTCAATTGCAAAGGTTCATAAAAACCTGGGCGCCTGTAAAGTGCGAAACGAAATCGAAACGAAACGAAACGAAACGAAATCGAACGAAACGAAACGAAACCAATTGAAACGAAACGAAATCAAACGAAACGAAACCAAAAAATCGAAACGAAACGAAACGGAATTTAAACAAAACTAATCTCAATTTTGACTACATAAAAGTGAAAATAAATTCATTGAAATAAATTTTTGAACCATAAAATATAACTACCTGTGTGTTTCAGATTACCGCTGTAAATTTTTAGGCCGATTATCCGAAATTTGCAAAAATTATATAATTATGTAAATAAGCGATGTACATTCATATACCTTTTAATGTTTCTAATTTGTTTCATTTAATGATATTCAGACGTTTAGAGAGAGAGAGAGAGAGAGAGAGAGATGCCTAAAAACTTATCAGCGACATCACATAGCAAAGTATATACGCAAGTTTTGGAAGAGAGAGATAGAGATATGATGATGATACTGAAGGGGACATTCTAACAACAATTTTCTTTCTATCGATTTGAAATATTGTAAAAATGAAACGATCGAATACAATGTGATTTATAGCATACTGGTTGGTTACCAGTTTCTATCATATAATAAGAAAGTATAGCATGAATTTGGACAAAGAGGTTTTTTTTACCTGTTTTTTACCTTAAATCAAACATGATCTCCTCTTTCTCTCCTTTTCATACGCACGCACAATGTATTTGAATCATTTTTACAATATTTCATATCGATATAAAAAAAATCGTGTAGTTGGAATGTCTCCGTAAATACTGTAAACGCACTATATTTAGGGTGTATAATATTTGGCGGAATATAATTTTTCAACAAGTTAGCATGGATTTGATTTAGCGCATTTCTGAATTTACCTTTTGATATACTTATATATATTACCTTTGGCAATGTACTTGATTTTGCGGACGCCGTTTTCCGCCAAAAACGCAAAATATAATACATAGGCAAAGGGGTAAAGACAGTTTTATAATACATTTACAGTATAATCATCCTTATATTGCAAGTTAATTTTGTCACATTACGACGTCCAAATTCATGCTATACATATTACAACAATTTTTATTATATGTTAGAAACTGGTAACCAATTAGTATGCTCTTGTAATCACATTGTATTCGATCGTTTCGTTTTTACAATATTTCAAATCGACAGAAAGAAAATTGATGTTAGAATGTCCCCTTTAGTGTCATCCTCATATCTCTATCTCTCTCTCTTTCTTTCTCTTTCTTTCTTTCTCTCTCTCCCAAAACGCGTATATACTTTGTTATGTGATGTCGCTGATAAGTTTTTAGTCATCTCTCTCTCTCTCTCTCTCTCTCTCTCTCTCTCTCTCTCTCTCTCAAAACGTCTGAATATCATTTTTATCATTTAATGAAACAAATTAGAAACATTAAAAGGTATAGGAATGTACATCACTTATTTACATAATTATATAATTTTTGCAAATTTCGGATAATCGGCTTAAAAATTTACAGCGCCGATCTGAAACATACAGGTAATTATATTGTATGGTTCAAAAATTTATTTCAATGAATTTATTTTCACTTTTATGTAGTCAAAATTGATATTAGTTTTGTTTAAATTCTGTTTCGTTTCGTTTCGATTTTTGGTTTCGTTTCGTTTGATTTCGTTTCGTTTCGATTGATTTCGTTTCGTTTCGATTGGTTTCGTTTCGTTTCGTTAGATTTCGTTTCGTTTCGTTTCGTTTCGATTTCGTTTCGCACTTTACAGGCGCCCTAAAAACCTATCCTCCATATGGAGGTTTTTTTAGGACTATATAGCAGATAAAGATTTGTACAAAAAAGTAAAACTAAAATTGAATTGTAGGTGGCATACTTTTATGTTTCAAACTTCTGAAAAATAAAATACTGATACATATTTTACAACATAAATTTTATCATCTTCTCCTAAACATTTTAACATTGCAACATCTTAAATGAATAAATAACAACTATCAATTACCTATGCATTGAATAGTTGTTAATAAAAATAAAAAATGTATTAACTCTCCTTAATTTTTTTTTACCTTTTAAAGATATAATAAAATTTGTAGCAAAGTTTAAATACACAGCATTTTACCTCGTGTGCAAAGTTTGATTAAAAGCAGCTGCCTTACATACACATTACACTGGCGTCGGAAGCAAATTGAAAGTGGGGGGGCTAAAGTTATCATCAGAAATATTGAGAAAAAAGTAATTCCCAAAATCATGGAAATCCTAATCCGTGGGGGGGGGGCTATACTTCCATAAGAAAAAAAATTTACTTACCCTATTTTTTTCCCCAAAAATCATGAAATTCCTATTCCGGGGGGGGGGGGGGGGGGGCTAGTTTGCTTCTGAATCCAACTTCTCAATCTTTCAAGGTAAATTTAGGAACAATAATCTTTCCGGCGAGAAAAAGTGGGGGGGCTGAACCCTCTATCATGCTATGTTTCTAATGGTTAAGTATAACTTTGCAAAAAAAGTGGGGGGGGGGGGGGGGGGGGGGGCTAAGCCCCCCCTAGCCCCCCGGTTCCGACGCCTATGCATTATACAAGAACATTCATAAGCTTCATTTATTGGATGGTGTTCAGAATCAAAGCCACACCATTGACACCAAGCACAATTTATAAAAATTTCCTGATATTAAAAAAGGAACATTTTCAATTTTTTTTTCCTTCATATTATGGCAACATCAATGTTAATTTGGAAACCAGCAATTGTTGTAACAAAATTTATTAAAACCTTGAAGTTACAAGCTTAGGATCACAAGTTAAGAGTGATATATTTCAAATATAAGGCCTATAAAAAAATTTGTGTGTTTAGGGTAACACTGATGAAAAAATTAGGTTAGGTAGGTAGGGATATTTTTTTATTTTATCATATTTTTTTATGCATGAATCCTAAGAGTGTTTGTTTGTGTCATATTTAAAAATGGGTTTTTAATAGAAATAATATAAAAATCACAATCTGATAAAACAGACATCTAAAAATGGTAGGATCAGGGCATTTTTGTAGGTAGGGTTACCCTAAACACACAACTTTTTTTTTAGGCCTAATGATTTGAACATGCTGGTCTACTTTACACTCATAAACAAACTTTGTTATCTGTCGATTAGGTTCAACTCCTATATGGAAGAGAAAGTTGTTCTTTTTTCATTGTAAAAAAAGTACACTGACAGGATAACAATTACTATGCACGGTATGGAACAACACTTGTTTTGAAATTGCATAGCATAAAGCAAACAAATGTGATGTGTGAAGCTAGTTTGGTTTCGGAACTATTCATACGTTCAGTTAAAATCCTAAAAGTCTTTGCCTGTCTAATGATTGGCTCAATATGAACTCTTCCACTGGATACCTTTTTATGACGTCCTACAGCTGCACAAGACATTTTATTTGTCTTCCAAAGACAACTGGAGATATTGATTGGATCCGGTTGATCTACCTTAATGTTCTTATGTACAAACACATCCTGAACATCTGAACCTTTTCCTGCGACTATCATGATAGAATCTCCGGGATCACACAAATTCAACAAACTGTCAGTTCTTTCCTCCACGATTTCGCTATCACTGGTTGATCCATTGTAGGCTTGGGATACATAAGAAACAACCCCACTAGGAGTTATCCCAACCAATGTCTTGACAGTGTATTTGTTTTCAGAGGCAGAATATGTGGCTTTTTGAGACTCCTTGAGTTTAGGTTTTCTGATGGGACATTCTACGATATCGACTATCACTCTGGTGTTTGGAAATTTCAACTTGAAATCAGAGGGTGAAAAACATTTCACAATGTCTTTGGATGGCCATATATCAATCTCCCTCCACTGGTAAGACATGAAAAGAATCCACGTGTGGAATACGTTTTCTACTGTTTTTTCCGAGATTTTAAAAAACAATGATAATTCAAAGTTTATGGTGTGTCTTCGTAGCTTCATAAGAACAAGAAATAACTGGTCAGGTACACCGATATCTGTAACATCATCGTATACGTAGTTCAAACAATACGCAGCTGGACCCAGAGTTTGCAACACAAGGAAAACCTGAGAAAATGTTTCAAGTCCAGTGTAAAAGTTAACTCCGGCATCATCATTTTCAAAGTTGTCAATACTCATTATCGGCAATGGAGGAGTCTGAGTAGCAACATCAAAACATATTTTCTGCTCTTTCTCATCAGCCATGACATTTTTAGTTGCTTTGCTATCAAAGTCAATTTGTCCTGTAAATGTTTCTGTCTCGAAATTGGTAACACTTGTTGGATGCAACAAAGGAGTGCAGGGTTCACCATTTGATTCAATAGTCCTTTCTTTTTCATCACATGTTACAGTACCAGATTTACTGTCATCAACAACGATTTCTTCTCCGATGTCGATGTTGTCTTGGAAAATAACTGACTCAAGACTTTGATGATTTTCCGAAGGTGCATCCTCAATATATTTTCTCTTCATCTTTTCCTAATTATGTCAGCCTTTTCAGCAAGATCTTCTGGACTAGCAGGGTCACTCAATGGTACACTTCCTAAAAAAGAAAAGATTTCATTTCTTTGGTTTTGTATCTCTGTATATCTAATGTACATGTGACATCAATAAATAATTAATGATATGAAATGTGCCAAGGCAATTCCCAAAACTTAACAGGGGGTCCTGCCAGATGTAGACAATGCCTAGCTCTGACAAGGATCAATTAAAAACAGGGTGCGTGTTTTAAATGTTATAAGGTAAACGAAATTATGCTGTGTATAAATAACAGCTGTATAAGAGCTGCAAACCCCGAGATGTTCTTTCGTAAGCCTACTGTCGCACACTGTAAGCAATGACAGAGTTACCGCCCTTGATTTGTTTACATTGACCAGAAACACATATCAACTGTGTACATGATGTAAGATGAGTCAATCTGCCCAAACATTACCATGAACACCGAACAGTCTCCTCAAAAATACCTTTTGTTTGAAATATAATCTGCTTGTGTTGAGCATGCTGAGGACTTCCACATTTCCCATGATTTCCTCGCGTCTGATTGCACGGATCTACGAAATTCTTCTGTATGTAACTTCAATGAGAAGGAAAAAACTACAACTTCATTCAATATGCAACAGCAAACAACAAACAAGGCACAAGACAAACAAGGCACAAGACACGGGAGGTTCAAATTCCTCAAATGCGGGAAAAGACGTAACATATAGAATTACCGAAACGCTTGGGATTTTCCAAAATAGGCTACCCGGTGAAAACACCGAAATACCCTTCAAAAACACAAAAATGCCCATTATACGCAAAAAAGAGTGTATGTCTAGTATTGTATCTAGATAGTTATTGTATATAAAGTTAATTTTTTGAATAAATCAGCCGATTTCGTGGTTATTGATTAAAATGCAATTCTTCCAAGAAAGATAACTCTTTCATTAAATTTAGTTTTTAACGTGTTGATAAAAACTCAATGTAATTAAATCTATATAAATCCAGTCATTGACCTTTCTTTTCCTTAATTCAATGCATCCTGTTCTGTCACCATGCTTACTCATGAAAAGATGGGTAACTACCCGATCGGAAGAACGCTCGACCTTTTCCGTTAAATCGAGGATTTTTCTCTCTACTTGACGGAAAAGACCGAGCAATGTATCCCAATGTGGAAAAGACCTAAAAAGCGTTATCCACGGAAGCCGATTTGTGCCATACGAATAAATAAAATCATATTCGTGTGGATAAAAAACCCAATTAGAATCAAACTACTTTCAATGGCTTAGAATTTTCAAATTTTACAATAGTTGACCCAAAAATATGTTCAACTAGACACGATCTCGTTGCGAGCAACGAGGAGGTCTTCCGTCCGATTTTTTAGAAGGAAATATGACATCATCGACTTTGAATTTCGACAACAAAACATGATATGGTAAAAAAGAGTGAAGTACTAATGCTTTTTTGTACCGCTTTTTATAAGTTCTCTTACATTGCTTTATTAAATACTAGCATTTCTTCCAATCAAGATAAAAAAAGATTAAACTTCTTTACCTCTGGTCCCTAAAAACCCTAATTGGGTAACACAAGAGAAAATCGTTATATTGTTAGTATATAATAACGTATTATACCTAATCTATCTTTAATAACCTTTCACAAAATGGCTCTCTTGAAAGGGCTACAGATAAACGATTTTAGAGCCCTTTGATCCGCTAATTTAAGGGACCAGCCCCTTTTTCTTGATATTAAATGAAAGGACATTTAAATCTAAACACATTTTGTCAACAAATGTTCAAAAATTCGTTACCGTTTTGGAGATATATGAGAAAGGAGGTTTTAGGGGCCGATCCCATTTCTCCTTAAAGGAACTCTTTAACGAAATTTTAAAGGTTACATATTGTTAAGAACATCATTCTGAACAACTATTCTTCTGTACTGCATTTCAAAATATTTTTCCTTTCTGAGATATGGGTGTCCAAAATTTTGGAATTTTGGTCCCTAAAAACCCTTAATTACGTAACACATGAAAAAATCATTACATTGCTTGGATATATTATAACTGTGGGATAAACATATTTGCTTCTATAACGTTTCACAAAATATCTCTCAGTAAAAAGTTATCATTAAAAGACTTTAGGCCCCCTCAGCCCCTTATTTAAAGGGCCAGCCTCTTTTTCAAGATTTCAAATAAAAACTCTAATCAATTAAAACATTTTTTGTTCAATAAGTAATTACAAATTTTATACCATTCTTGAGATATCTTGAGAGGGTCGTTTTAGAAGCCGACCCTTAACTCCCTTAAAGGACCACATAACAAAGAAATAATATTTGATTATTGTTAAGCTTAATATTTTGAGCATCTTTTGTTCCACATTGCTTTTCAAAATTTTCCTCCATTTTGAGATATTGAGCATCAAAGTTTTGGACTTCTGGCCCCTTAAAATCCCTAATTACGTAACATAGGAGGGAATGATTACCATGTATATGTGGATAACGTTAGAATGAACATAATTGCCTCTATAACGTATCACAAAATATTTCACAGTAAAATGTTATCATTAAAAGACTTTAGAGCCCCCTCAGCCCCTTATTTGAAGGGCCAGCCCCTTTTTCATGATTTTAAATGAAAGCTCTAATCAATTCAAACACATTTTGTTCAACATGTGTTTACAAATTTTGTACCGTTCTCGAGATATTTTGAGAGGGTCGTTTAAGGGGCCGACCCTGTAACTCCTTTTAGGGACCGCATAACAAAGAAATAATGGTTAATTATTGTTAAGCTTAATATTTTGAGCATCTTTTGTTCAATATTGCTTTTCAAAATTTTCATCCATTTTGAGATATTTAGTATGAAAGTTTTGGACCTTTGGCCCCTTAAAATCCCTAATTACGTAACATAGGAGTAAATAATTGCCATGTGTAGGTGGATAACGTTAGAATGAACATTATTGCTTCTATAACGTATCACAAAATATTTCACGGTAACAAGTTATCATTTAAAGACTTTAGAGCCCCCTCAGCCCCTTATTTGAAGAGTCAGCCCCTTTTTCTTGATGTCACATTAAAGCTCTTGACTTTATAAAGATTTTTTGTTCTACATGTTATAACAAAATACTATCGAGGAAAAAGATATTGAAAGAAAACCACAAAAAATCACGACGCTTTTTTAACTGTAATTTTCGAGCTCGGGCGAGCTTCGGCGCTTTTGGTCACAGGAAAATATATATACCACATGTCAGATCTACAACCTTTTGTCTACAATCCCTGAAATTTTGAACTCAATATCTTAAATCGTTTCGGAGTTTACCCCTGGACAAGCCGACCCTCTGAAAATCGTTAAATTGTTAATAACTCAAAACCGGAAGTGACGTCATCATTAAAAAAAATTTCCAATAAGGTTCAGATCATTATCTATCAGACCTGAAAGTTTCATGTAAATCGGTCGGGTAGATTCAGAGATATCACGTACACAAAATTGGTTGGAAAAAAAAAGAAAAAAAATAATAACTAGACACGATCTCGTTGCGAGCAACGAGGAGGTCTTCCGTCTGATTTTAGAATTTGTTCTATCTTGATTTTGCTATTTAACAGTTAAACATGATTTAGAATAAAAAAAAAACAGGGTCTACATTCTAGGGGGCCAGATACTATTTTGTTACAGGTGTAAGAGCTTTGTTCAACAAGTGTTTAGAATTCGTCACTGTTCTTGAGATATCTTAGAAGAAAAAGTTTTAGGGGCCGGTCCCTTATCTCCTTATTGGAGCCGCTGAACCAAATTTTGAAGATTGCATGTTGTTAAGTACATCATTTTTAGCATCTTTTCTTCTAAACTGCATTTCAAAATATTTTTTCTTTTTGAGATATAGATGGTCATAGTTTTGGACTCTTGACCTCTAAAAAACCCTCATTACATTACACATGACATTACATTGCTTGGATACATAATTGTAAGATAAACATATTTGCTTCTATAGCCTTTCACAAAATATCCCTCAGTAAAGAGCTACAGATGAAAGACTTCAGAGCCCTTTGGTCCCCTAATTTGAGGGGCCAGCCCCTTTTCCTTGATATCAAATAAAAGGTCATTTAAATTTCAACACATTTTGTTTAACAATTGTTAAGAGATTTGTTACCGTTCTTGAGATATATAGGAAATAACGTTTCAGGGGGCGATCCCTTAACTGCATTTAACGAAATTTTGAAAATTGCATAATATTTAGTACATCATTTTGACTATCTTTACTTCTATACTTTATTTCAAAATATATTTCCTTTTTGAGATATGGGTGATCAAAATTCTGGACTTTTGGCCCCTTAAAACCCCTAATCACGTAACACACGATAAAATCATTACATTGCTTGGATAAATAGCTGTAAGATAAACATATTTGCTTCTATAACTGTTCACAAAATATCCCTCAGTAAAGGGCTACAGATAAAAGACTTTGGAGCCCTTTGGTCCCCTAATTTGAGGGGCCAGCCCCTTTTTCTTGATATCAAATAAAAGATCATTTAAATCTCAACACATTTTGTTCAACAAGTGTTTAGAAATTTGTTACCGTTCTTGAGATATATAGGAAAGAACGTTTTAGGGGCCGATCCCATAACTCCTTATAGGGGCCATTTAACGAAATTTTGAAAATTGCATATTATTTAGTACATCATTTTGAGCATCTTTACTTCTATACTTTATTTCAAAATATTTTTCCTTTCTGAGATATGGGTGATCAAAATTCTGGACTTTTGGCCCTTAAAAACCCCTAATTACGTAACACATGATAAAATCATTACATTCATTGGATACATAACTGTAAGATAAACATATTTGCTTCTATAACTGTTCACAAAATATCACTCAGTAAAGGGCTACAGATGAAAGACTTTAGAGCCCTTTGGTCCCTTAATTTGAGGGGCCAGCCCCTTTTTCTTGATATCAAATGAAAGGTCTTGTAAAAATTAATCTTTTTTGCATTACAAGTGTTAACAAAATATTTTTCAGAAAAGAGACAAACTAAGAAAACCAGTAAAAATTACGACGTTTTTTTAGTATCAATTTTCGGGACCAGGCGAGCTTAAACGCCTTTTGAGCATGACAAATATGAACGCCAAATAGCACATCTACAATCTCTTGTCTACAATCCCTGAAAGTTTGAACTCAATATCTTTTACCGTTTAGGAGGAGATCCCTGGACAAGCCGAGCCTCTGAAAATCGTTAAAACGTCATTTTCTCAAGAACGGAAATGACGTCATCAAAATAAAAAAATGTATATTAAGTTCGGATTAATATCTATTAGATCTGAAAGTTTCACGAAAATCGGCTGAGCCATTTTCGAGAAATCGCCTGCACAAATTTTGTAAGAAAAAAAATAATAATAATAGGGAAAAAGAAACCGAACGAAAACAATAAGGTCTTCCGTTGGAAAACGGAAGACCTTAATAATAGGGAAAAAGAAACCGAACGAAAACAATAAGGTCTTCCGTTGGAAACGGAAGACCTTAATTATTATTGGAAAAGGCTCAGTCCAGCAGAGTTCACACTCATGACAGATCTTACCCATTGCGCTACATGATTAGGTAACAATTTTGGAGAAAAATTATTAAATGATAGTGTATGATAACAAACAAGGTTATATGTAGTAGTTACCTACCCAATGGGCGTGGTCATAATGACACGAGGGAGCGTAGCTCCCGAGTGTCGTTATGACCACGTCCATCGGGTATCTGCACATAATCAACAATATTATATGGGGTAAGTTACTTGTACCATAGTTTACGATTATTCATTATATCTTATTATCATAGTAATATCGGGAGATCACTTGCCTCTAAACTATACGGTGCCAATGCGTTGGTCTTTATATATGTACATTGTATTTCATGAGTTTCCAAAATGACTTTCTATCCCCGACAAAGATTAATTATTCTTCATTTTTTTTTAAATTCATAGCCCTTATGAATAGATCGACTTCTCCTTGTTTTATTTTTATTTCATGTTCGTTCATTTTCCGACTTATAGTATCAAGATTTGCTTCAAAGAATTAAACGTATTAACAACATTTTATATTTTATATTGTCGATTTTTCCCTTTTCATTTTTTTTGGTTAAATTTTTCCAGCAATTCCATCTTTTTTCTCATTTGTTGTTCCTAATATACTTGCCATTCAGCAAGGGCAACTATCGTTTTTAATAGTTGAAAGTCAATTTAAGGAAACGGATTAATATAAGTTGTAACAACTTGTTTCCGAATCCTGTTTGCATTATTTATTGTTTATATTGATGTACAATTCAAAATGAAATAACGTTTAAACTAACATTTTATATGTACAAACCCTAAATTGTGCAGTGCTTCAGTTTAAACAATTGAAATTAAATTTAAATTGATGGAGGTAATTAGTTTTTTAAAAATCTTATTTGATACTCTGTATCAATGTATGTTTTTTAAAAGTGGCTGAAAAAAACATGTACATATATATTTTGAACAAAATCAAACAATAAGCAATAAAAAAAATATTATATGAGAAATGCATGTCGCGAAATCGTGAATGGAAAATGTCAAATTCGATTGATTTGAACATATTTTTATTGTACAAAAATACAATTGGGATTGGGCACAAGTTCCATAACTTAGACCGCCCTCTCCCAATACAAAGATATAATACAATATATGTGTACACAACATAAATAAAGGTCAGTGGATAGAATGGCAGTATACATATATGCAATTGACATGTATATAATTAACAACGGTGTACTAGTAGTTATAAGATCAGTTAAATCTTTCAGTATTTTTGATAAAATTATAATCTAATGTAAATAAATGCTTGTTTTCATTGTCACTTATTGCACTGTCACCCTAAAGTAAAACATGAGTATTGACAATGTTAAGATTAACAATTTGAAAAACGTCATTAAATAGAACATTTCTAGCATCTTTATATTTATTACATGTGAAAAAATAATGGTAAGTGTCTTCGAGCTTACCACACGAACAGAGTGGACTGTAGATAATATTACATCGAAATAAATCATTATTTAGTGCACAATTGAGACGAAGTCTAGTATGAATAATATTCAAAAATCTATCCCCATATGTAAAAAAAATTAGGTCTAGTTCAACATGTAAGTACATTTTCATTTTTGACAGAAACATGTATTTTTTCCTTAAAAATGCGAACAGAGTCGCTTCCACGGGCATCCGTTGAAATCGCATTCCATTCATCAACAACAGTAGGAACAAACGAAGATTTATACAATTCCAAACGGCATTTTGGTATAGAGTAATTATGTGCATTTCTGGTAGAATAGTTAGATACATTAGCACGCTTATTTGGAAAAAAATCCATTACATAACTAAGTAAAAGGTTTCGGTCAATTTTATACATTGTTTTTAGCCTGGATATTTTCCTTCTACTATAAAGCGTTTCCCACCTTGTTTCAAAGTAAAGAGATCCCCGAGATGCAAAAATAGGTTAACCTGTAACAATTCTTGCTGCAATCAATTGTATTTTTTCTAATTTGTCAGAATCGTTAATAGAACATCCGCCCCATACATCAGATGCATATTCTAATAGTGACAGTGATTTTCTGTTGAGTTTAAATTTAAGTTTTTTCATTAATCCCAATTTCTTTTGAGCATTTGCTATTATAGAATTTATATAAGATGACCAGGAAAGGTCCTCAGAAAATATAACACCTAAGTGTTTATGGGTGGGTACGAATTCCAAATCGCATCCTTGAAATTTTAACGTAGGGGTTACTGTGTTAGGTTTATTACTAAAATAAACAAATTCGATTGGCTACCGCTATTCACTCTGTTCACAAAACAAGTCTTCTATTCAAACGCTTTCCTATCACGGGACTGACTTTCTATAAAACCTTTAAAGGGGCATGATCACGATTTTGGTCAAAAATCATTTTTTCGATTTGAATGTTTACAATGCTTTAGTAAGGCATTTTTAATAGGCAACAAACATTTGAGTGTCATTTGATGAGTTATAAGCGAGTACAGAGCTTACAATTCTTCGCTATGTAAACAAAGCGTTTGTTTACATTTCGAATGTTGAAGTGAAAATTCCAGTTTTAGACCTAAAATAAATGTGTTAATCGTTAGAAACTATTTATTTATGCTTTAAATGAATAATAAGATAGACAAACCAGCTTTAAAAATATTTTTTACTGGTATATTGAACCTATGTAAACAAAAACAGGGCACGAGCCTTGTTTACATGAGGAAGAATTGTGAGCCCTGTATCTTGCTTAAAACTCAACAACTGGCACCCAAATTTCATTTGATCATTAGAAATGCATTACTAAAGCATGGTAAATAATGAAAACAGAAAAATAAGATTTGACCAAAATCGTGACCATGCCCCTTTAAACAGGATACCCCTACTTTGTTGATGTTGTTTTAACTCCAGATAGTGGGCGGAGTTAAAAAAAAAGTGTGGGGTATGTACAAATAACCCACACTTTTAACAATAGAAAACCCGTCAAGCTATGGTAGAAATATATATATATATATATATATATATATATATATATATATATATATATATATATATATATATATATATATATATATATATATATATATATATATATATATATATATATATATATATATATCATTCGTTCAATTGCTTTCAGTAATGAATACATGTACTTAATATCTTTGTTCGAATTTTAATAAACTTAAAGGGGCATTAATTTTATATTTTGAAATTGAACAAATTGCAAATTAATATTATGATGGTAATGTAAATGCGGCAAATCTAGACCAGTTGCATATTAAGCCTCATTTATGTTACCCATTGTTCATCTTCCCAAGTCGAGGGTGTTTGATCCGCTCCGCTCTACATAAAATTAATGTAGAGCGGATAAGGAACTCTTGAATTGGGAAGATACCCATTGTTACATTATCAATGAATGGTTATTGTTGACTGCTTCTTTAATATGAAACAAGCTCTTTGAACTGTTACTTTAAACCTGCCCTATAGCAAATAATCATGGAGACCAATCTCCGCATCTGATGCTAGCTTTATACTCCGAGGCTGTGGCCAAAGTTTCATCTTCAAATTAATTCGATAAACTGAATATTGTTACTTGTCCACGCAATTTTGGGATAACCCTCGTATTTAGAAGAAGCCACTCCGTTATGAATGCTCTATATAAATTGTAACCTTCACGAAAAATTCGAACATTTCCTGCGGCAATTGCATCTTATTGGGTGTATGGCTCCTATTCAGTATCTAAGCCTGTCAGTTCCATCCGTTCGACAAAATGCATCATCTGGCAAGTCTAGTAAAGTATGAATGAATAAGTTATTTTATTTATTAGAAGTTAATATATGTGGTCATCAAATGGCACAAGTTTGGTGAAAATAAGACCAGTAATAACCCAGATATGACCATCAAAAGAAACGTGCCCAAACATACTTGATGTATCCCACTCGTCAATGTTGTTGTATCAAGAATTTCTTAAGAATTATATCAATTAAATTTGCAGACAACATACTTAAATAATACAAAAATAATGGAGGGTTAGTATTCATCCCCAAGAGTTCTGGCCCATTGAATTTGACCTAAAATGCTATTTCAGCCTGATTAGGATTTGTTGTTGGGTTTTTTCTTTGATTGAGCGAACTTATTTCTTCAAATATTGTTTTTCATTATGCACAATGGTCACACTGAATACGACTGCCTTCTCATATCATATACTGATTATGAAAAAAAAATTGTACGAAGCTGCATAATATTTGTGTGACCTTTTTGCACTTAAAATTTTTTATCTCTATAATATTTATAATTTAATTTTAAATAAACACGTTTTGAATATCAAAAGATTAATCTAGTTTGCATAGATATATACTCATTTCGACATAATAAAACATGGGTGTCAAATTATATCGGGCTTCAAAGGTAATATTCTCGCAAAATTTGGCTTAAAAAATTCAGACAATTTTTATATATTTGCCTGATTTTATGCTAAACGTCTATCACTCACTGGAGATTTAATTTTGTGCCTGTCACAAAGAACCTATAGAATATGTTGCAAAACTATCAAATGTTAAAAATGTGAATAATAAATAAAGTATAATGAAGTATATTAAAATTCATAAAATTGTTTCTGTCATTTTCGTCTAAATAACCTTCGGCCAAAAAAAAAAAATTGTTTCCCAAAACGTTTTTTGTTTCTTAAATTCAAAGAAACATGGATTCAAATGAATTTTCTCTATGAATGTTGTGTAATTAGGAAATAATTATCTTTCTGTGATGATTAAATACATAAAATCAGATTCATTCAAAATATAATGATCATCTGCGGAATGAAATCAAAACGTGAGGAGTGAGTTACCTTAAGACACTTCCTCCAGCATGTGAAAACATGGATCAGGTTCAGCTTTAATTTTTTTTCAAAGTTAAAGGGACTTGGAAACGATTTGAAACGAGTCAAATATCAAGTTATAAGCAAGACACAGAGTTCATAATTCTTTATTTTGTAAACAAAGCTCGAATACTGTTTTTTTTTTTTTACATTTGTTGTATTGGTGTACGTTTCAATCAAATGTATCTTTCTTTTGTTGATAATAGTATTTATGAAGATATTGAATTACAGTGTAGTTTAAATTGCGTTTTACATGTCATTTTGTCTAAGAAATGGAAATTCTCTACATTACATTTTTTGTAAACAACTATAAGACTCGAGCTTTGTTTGCATAACAGTCAATTCTTACCTCTGTATCTCGCTTTTAACTCGACTTTAACATTCAATATTTGGGTCAATCATTTAAAATGCACCAGTAAACCATTTTATACATAAAAAATAGAAATAAAATTTTTTGATCTCAAATCGTGTCCAAGTGCCTTTAAAAGTTTACCCTGATGTACCACCCAAACAGAATTAGTGAAGTAAAGAAACAATAACAAATTATATATACAAGTCATTTATAGTGCCAAACGATTTTTGAAGGTCTAAAATATTTATAGTTTATACGCAAGTTTCTAAGGATGTTGTCAGAAGAAGAAAAAAATGATAGATAATTGTCTAACTTTTTTTGGGGAAAATTATGAAATTCATCTATAGTTGATTTAATTTATTTCTTAGCTAAAATATCCCCGCAATTTTGTAGAAAAAATATAGGGATAGTAACCCACTTTGACAAAGATGCATATATATATATATATATATATATATATATATATATATATATATATATATATATATATATATATATATATATATATATATATATATATATACTTGTAAACAAAATGTATTGCTATTATTAAAAACTAGAGGACAAGGGTTATATTTTTTTTCGCTGACATTTTGAAAATATTTTTATAGTTGTAGTCAAAGGATTAGATATTTCAATTTTAGCAATCTTTTTTTGAAAGTCACAATGTAAGCTAGTTGCTAGCCATAAAGCTTAAAGACCAGAGAAAAACGAAATTTTAAAACTCTTTACGGAGGTTTATTTATCCTTAAGGACGTTTTTCGTTATAACAATGAAAAAGCTTGTAGTCAAAATCAAAGTCGTCCTTAGTCAGCACGACTGCAGATCAACACTCCAAGTTCCCCTCTCAGATCCCATCATTTTAAAAAGGGAAACACACACCCCAATGTCCAATGAAAATCCACAGAAGGCCGTCAATGTATACAACTAGTAATCTATGTTGGAAGGTGAATTGCAAGGTAGATTTGTTACTGTAAATCTAGGAATAACTAATAATTGGTAATAATGATCATTATCATTTAACCATTACAGTTGAAATTGCATGTGAAAATGGTTTTATTTCAATTCTTAATGTAAGCATGTTTTGGAGCTGGTGGTGTGATGGTAGAGTGTTCGAAGACAAATTTAACTGATATTACATATTTTTTCCTACAATGTAAGACAAACGTAAGATGCAGATGGACGACCTGGGTGCTACAATTCCTTACGTGTTTTTTTAAAGTTGCAATTCACGGCGCACAATTAAGAAATTGCGCTAGTTTTTGATTGATTAAGTAAACCTCATTTTCACACAATTTATTTTTTCAAATTATTAGAACATCTATCATTTTTTTGCTGATAATAAAAATACTAGGGCTGTCCTTTACTTGCCCCATACTTTTTCTTAAACACGCTGATCGACATCGGAAAATGAGGTATGAATTTACTTGCAGACCGAGAGTCACCAATCTTACATGTGAACAAACTACACTTCCTCACTTCACAGGACTGGTGATAGTGTTTAAAAATTATCAGTAGTAAGAAAAGTGACCATATGTATCGATAGTAAAATACTTAGTTTCTAAGGACTTTTGGGGAATCGAATATTTGTATAGAATGTATCAATCATTCCTAGTTTTTTTTTTCAGACCGGGAGCTACAGGCCTGCAGCTTATGCAGACCATGAAAACAAAGACTTTAATTTTCAAGGGTAAAAAAACAGAACGTTGATTCTTTTTATGTTTGATTGCAAATTCTCTGAATTTCAAGAAAAAGATTTATCTTTTATGCTTGTTTCTTTTAAATTTGACAAGAAGGTTGATTGTACTCAATGTAAAATTTATGCATGTAAGTAAATCAACTGTTCATTTTATATAAATCACTTTAAATAAAATTGTTTTTAATTTGTAATTTCACAGCTGTTTAATTAGAATATTATAGATAGAAAAAAATCTTTTATTTGCATATGAACAAATGGAAGAATAAAACTGAACCCATTAGAGACATGGACAGAAAAGCAAAAAAAAAATTAAAAGGGGGAAAAATTACGAGTTAGGGGAAAGCATCGCATGAAAATACGGAAGGATCCAAGTGAAATCGGACCATTCAGGTATTCAGATTTTATTTAAAACAGGAATAAAATAATGAACTGATAAAAACACAAATAAACAAAATATATATACCCAGTATCTTCACTAATAATAGTACCAATCTTTCAAATTATGAAAAACTAGTTCAAACACTGAACAAAATATCTTATATTATGCGTTATTAATCGTTTGAGTTAAAATTATTATCATATCCTTCCTCGATTAAGATAAAACAACACAAAACATAGAAACAATATTTATTCAACAGGAAACTCAACAGATAATATATAAAAGGCAAGAGAATTATTAACAGTAATATATGCATAATGTTTTGTAAATCACATTCATGAAACAGGATGCCATACTTGTAATAATTATAATACACAAAGATTATAATTATAATACACAGTTATACACAAATTCTATATAAATATACAATCTCTAACCCGTTTCCATACCAGCCACCAATAATTTACACAACAACGTGCACAATTATTGATGTTATATACAGAAAGACGCTTTGATAAAATATATATGTATTTACGTAACGACACCATTACATATTTACATTTTGATATCAAAATAATCTAATCAAAGATTAATAAATTACGAACCTCAGATCGACCAGTATCCTTTCCCACCACCTAAAACTCGATAATTCAGAATTACATGGAATAAAATTCAAAGAGTTAACATATCAGGCGTTGGTGACACCTGTTACAGCCTATACCAACTTCATGATACATCTATATACATATCACGGTAGTTTATATAATCTTTGTGCATTGAACTGCCAGTACCACTAAGAATACGAATATTTAAAATCTATTTACAAAATGTCAACAAGATATGGATCAAGGAAATTACAAAATTTATCTTTAGTTGACATATCTGAAATTAAGGAACAAAAATATGATTGGTTCATTCCAACGTTAAAGGGAAACAACTGATATCTGTCTGAATTTAGTTTGAAGTACTTGCAAGAGTTATTATTCTTGGGGGTTACAGCTATAGTCACCATGCAACAATGAGCGCGCTGGATTTATCTGGACCACACCAAAATAGGAGGCCTCGGTGTTTGTGTACACCAATTTCGGGTCCCCAATAGGCCTGATTACTATGTAGTCGTCACACAAAAGCTTGAATGTCCCCATCAGATTTATTGTATCAAAAGGATGCTCTCCGTGACCTGCACCATGATACACCTGTCCCCTGGAAAAAGCCAAAATGAATGTGTTTGTGGAATCCCGCCAAAAATCATGCACTTCTATTGATATGAGTTTTGAAATCGTCATAGTCAGCCTGCTGGATTGATATATTATAACATACTAGTAGTTACAGTGTCACATCATTGTACAAACCTATCATCCTGTGTAATGTAACTCTTTGTCAAGGTCTTATTTACAGTACCACGGACCAGAACTGCCTCAAAGCCGACTGATGGTTCGTATCTGGTTCATAATTTAAATAACATTGAGAATCTAGGTTGGTCATAATGAATTAAAACATGACAATGATATTTCTATATTTACTTTCAACCCATGGATACTTGTAAATTTCATGTTTCGATCCACATCCCTTATTTTTGATTTTAGTCTCCGAAGGCCTCTTAACAAAAATATCATTTTTAAATGTATACGGTATTTATATGTACCCTTGCTGTGGTCCATTGACGGCGACTTGTGCATAAACAAAATAGATCCCAGGACTGCGAACTTTGATAGCAACAGGCATGTCATACGCATTGTCTCTTGGGTAATCAAACGTACGTGAATAAGTGGATTCGGGATTACTCCATCGAAGACAGTGTTTGCCACCACGACAGACGTCTTTGAAGAAAAAAAACCTTTCACACATTGGTTACCAAATGACACCATGCAAAAGTTAGATCAGATATGTATTATTGACAAAATAAAGAGAATCATTAGCTCAAACCAATCGAATAAACACTTATTTCAGGTACATCTCAATTTCGTTACATTTTATAAGCAACCAACAACAAATATGATTTATCTGTAAATTAAAATGATATCGTTATTAAATTATGTGCATTTAAGGCATGTGTATCTCGTACCTATATTATTAACCGGAGCATGCAGGATATCCTGTGTCATATCCCGAGACATTCCCAAATGAACCACTTTCTTCATTATTCCAGCTTAAATACAAATATAGATATCATATATTCTTGCAAATTTGGTTCTTAATCGTAAACATGTTGCAGAGAGAAAAAAAAACCAATGCTAGCAAAAAAAGCAAATAAACAAGTACCTTCCAAATTTGGGATAGTGGTGTTAACTATGTTACCTATAATGTAAAAAAAAATTGTATTAGAAATTAGAAAGTGCACGATTAAATTTTTGACGTATATATGCACCTCCAACAAAAACAATAGACTTCTTACTAATATGTTCTTTCATTATCCTGATTTCTTCCCTGACTTCGTTTCTCCATCGACCTTAAAAAAAGAATGCAAATGTTTCAGAAAAAGAAATGTCGGCATGCAGAGAGAATAAAAATGCTGAATTACTGACAAAAATATTACCGTTTCTTTTTTCTCTTTTCTGTTCAAAGTTCATCTGCAAACACAATAACATTTTTAAAGTTACTATTGATGTTAAATAACGTAATTAATACAAATACAAAGTAAAAGTTTGTAACTTTATATTTTACTTACGTAGATGTCGGGTGTGCTTTGCTCCAAAGTTTTAATGAGTTCCTGAATTTGAACATTATGATGTTGACCATTTTGCATCGATGCATCTTGCATTTGCAGCTTGTGCAGCGCATCATTTAGTTGATGAGTTTGAATGAACAAATAGGTGACAGCTAGTGATAAAATTATGACAACAAATAACAGTATTTTGATAAGAGGTCCATGGCTAGAATTATCACCGCAGCATGACCTTTCTTTAATCGGCAGACACATGCACGTGGTTTCCGATTTCGGTAAATAATTGCACTCCATTTAGAACTGGGATTTTCCCGACGATTTCCCCAAATCAAAGTACAAATTTTGCTGCATATAAGATGCTTTGCAAAATTAACTCTATTTGGAATAGTGCGGGTAAATTTTCTTAAGCCCGCCTTTCGGGTCCGCCCTCTTTTAAAATAAGATTGCTATTATGTCGAGTATATCAAGTGGTTTACACATACAATCTATAAAAAGAACAAGATACCTATGAACGGGACATGTTGTTTTATAAATGTGTAGATAAACCTTGTATTCCTTTTATGTAAGTTAAAACGTGTTGAATTTCTTCCATCAATATGTTCATTTGGTATTTCATATCAAATTTAATATCTAATGATATGTTATAATGTAAAACTATATTTCTTTATTGTCAACCATGGACGACGAGCTTATAGTCGCATGTGTGTCTTTTGGCGTCTAGCTCTAACTCTATCCTAGTCTTTCAAAACAGTAATTCACCTCGAGTACACTTGTTATCGATTTAAAGTTTTAGAGAGGTGTACCTGATTAGAAAAGTAATATGGGAAAAAGATACATTTAATGCATTTTGATTAAACTCTTCTTTTAAACTGTTGGTTAATTCAATGACTGGAAATATCTGTGTACAGTATTTACATAACATTTATTAACAAAGACAGATAAAAAAAACAAATTGACATCTCAATTATCAAAAAATTATACAATTACCTCAAATAATCTCTAAAAAGTAATTTCTACAAACAAACAAAAAAACAAAATACAAAATTTGAAATGAGTTATGAAAATGAAAGATCATTGATGGTTTTTTTTTAAAAATATAAACACAATAACTTGAAATCATAACGATTTCCCATGTTTTGCGATGTTGTTTTCTCTATTCAAGCTCGTTAAACAGACGTGTTTTTTTCATTTTATGTGCTAACATTGACGCAAACCACTGTCGATATGTACAATCTTCTCTCACACAGGAGACAGATATGCGAACTCCGGACCGTTGCTGAAGACGATGGATTTACAAGAGATTTTAAACTCATTCAGAAATCTGATTTCTCTTTTTGCATCATGCAGAGTAAAACAAAATAAATAAAATGTAACATTCTAGTAAATTATTCTCATATCCGATGATTTTGCATAGACGTTACATAGTAAACTGAATATACTGGTAATCCTGAAATTATTAAAAACTTTCTTGTTAAGTCATGTAATCAATATACATAGCATTATAATGATGGAAATAAGATATGTTTCAAAAGTAATATATGAATAAATTTTTCAAATATTGCTCGATAAAAAATTATATATCTAAAAACAAATAATCAAACACATGAATAAAAAAATGATAAAACGTTGAATATACAAACAAAACGATAAGAAGGATTTAGAGTTTTAGTTACATGCATGGTATTAAGATGTCACATAATTCATTTTCAACTTAGTTTTTATATATATATATATATATATATATATATATATATATATATATATATATATATATATACAAACAATCAAAGACATACATATAAAAATGGTATAACCTGAATGTTGCATATACAAACAAACAGATAAGAAGGATTCAGAATTTTTGTTGCATGCATTGGCATTTAGTTGTCTCATAATTCATTTTAAAAAATATCTGTACTTAACAAATCCTATATAAACAAAATCATGAACACTATACCAATGTAAAATCCCACACAAAAGTGGTAAACAAATAAAAATGTAATGTTTTGCCATTTTCAGTCTAAAGCTAATATGATAAAAAGAGTTTGATTTTCGCAATCAAACGATGCAACGCTAAAAATAAAAAAAATATAAAGTCAAAATCTAAACAAAAATTGATATATTTAACTGGCCTTTGATATATACATAAAAAGGAAAACACCAACCGTAAAACTACAAATTAACTGAACCAATTTTAATGATGCGTAGGTTATTGGTTCTTTTCAAATACGCATGTAATGAATTTACTCTATATAACATTCTAATGCACCATTCTAAACGCTCTTTTTTTATCTATACATGAACCAAAGATAAATAACCAAATTTATCTTAAGAAAATGTGACTTGAAATCCTATCGACTCTGCCATCTTAAAAAATAAACCAAATGGGCAAGAATCACAAAAAAGTTTCTATAAGCTTCCCAATTATGTCCCAATTATGGGTCACATGCGTGGTTTCCTTCAATAAGAGCACTTGCTGGGTTGCCTTGAATCATTCCAAAATAGGAAGCGTCGCTTCTGTACGATAAATTTGTAGAATCGAGCAGACTAACATATACCATGTCATCGCAGAAGAACTTGAATGTTCCCATAACGAAAACGGTGTCCACTTGTCTGTGTTCTGTGTTATGATATCTCCGACCTCTATCAAAATCAATGTTTGATTAAATGTTATTTATTAACAACATCGAAGCATATAATGTATAGACATCAAAGTAACGTAAATTTACCTCTGATCTTGGGTAGTAAGTCCTTTCGTCAAAGTGAATTTGCCTGGTCCTCTGATGAGAAATATTTCAAAGCCGACGATAGGATCGAACCTTGTGCTAAAAAAGGCATAGAATGGGATGGAATTTTTTTTAATTTTTTTTTTCTAAACCCAATATAATTTCCACTTTGATGCATTTTTCCAATTTAATCACGCAAAGACGACTGCATTTATAAGTCGAATACACTGCATAAACTATATAAATATTTAACGTTGATTTTTTGTAAAAACTAATTTGTGATACTATAATTTAAGAATCCTACATGAATTGATAAAAGCCAACCTTCAATATACCTTGTGTCGGGTCCACTGATTGCAAGCTGTGCATACACGGTGTAGATTCCAGGAGACAGAACTTTAATGGCTACTGGTTTATTGTAACCATCTTTGACGTAATCGAACATATGCGGGAACTCATTAGGAGTGTCCCATCTCAAGCATGGCTTTGGTGAGTTTCCTGGGCAATGCCCTTGAATAAATAAAATACGGGCGTATTCTCTTTTACTATTATAGATATGGCGGATATCTCCACTATATCCTGTCTTTCTCTAACTGTTGTATTAACAATGCATGAATAGATAGGGTAAGGTTTCGGGTCTCCTTTGCATTTTATGGAATTGTCAGAATAAACGAAGAGAAAAACCATTGTACACCCTTTCCAGAATAACCCGGTTCTTATGGAAGGCTCATACGACTACAATAAGTGAATAAGTACGTATGAGATATATTGAGAAGACAAATCCCTCATTCCTGTCGTTGCGGCCTTTATCCCTCCTCCCCATATAAGGATCAAGATTTTCGATCTGGGAAAATTTTTCGCAGAGATGTTTGCTTGTCAAAAGATTAATGGTGTGGGAAACTCTAAATTTTTATAAAGGTGGTGGAGTTAAGGGTGAAAGTGGAGCAGTCCACACCCTAAGAAAACCCCCATGCATTCGCGCCTTTTCTTACCAATGTTATCCACTCTACTGTACAAAACCGTGTCGTTCATTTCTTCGTTCATTCTTAAATGTACAATTTTCTTCATCACAGCAGCTATGTACAAAAATAAATAGTTTTCACATGGCTTATCTTCATAATGTATTATGGTTTATTAAAATTAATAGAAAAAAATCGCAGAATTATGTGAAAATTACCTTCCAGGGACCTTACTTTTACCTCAAGATCCGTCACTCGATTCCGTAATTCTGTGGGTTTTTTTTCAAACAAAAGAAAAGGAAAAATTAATTTTCTTTGTTGTGAAATGGTTTGTATTTAATATAGAAATTACTGAAATTTGGGTTTTTCCTCTATATTGTTTTAGACAAAGTTGTTTTGATAAGAAAATGACTAAATAGCCCATTTAAATGTATGATTGTAGTATCCCTTAATGCACAAATATCTGAAAATAAAAATAAAACTTAAAAAAAAAAATAAACAATTCCGGTTACTGGTGCGGCTGAAAATAAACCAGGCAACAACAAATACTTAAGATGTGAATTATTCAGATTCAGATTCTCAAGTCTTTCAATTAAACAAGTATGCGCACAGTTGTTTAATAAATATCCTGCACTTTGAGGAAATGATTTTAATTTAAGAGATTTACAAGGAAATGGAGACAGAGTAGAGTATAGGATACATTGGGGAAATTATGCTGTTTTGCAAGCGTGTATCATGTATGATTACCAAGGTTATATGATATTTATGTACTACTTACGTCTTCTACTGCGGCGCTTTCTGGATAGATTTTGCATGAACTTATCCTGAAAAAAAAGTTAAACATAACAGGAATATTATCCGGAAATATCAGGAACATCAACCTAATTTAAAATAGATTTCTTGAGTACCAACAACACACAATTTACTAAGAGTTCTTAATTTGAATTATAAAAATATATACCTCTAAATTCTTGGGTTCAGAATTTTTAAATGCATTTTTCTTTGCCTCATTTATACTGATGCATCCATTTACTGAGACGGAATTGGAAGAGATCTTAAGCTGCAAACAAATATTCCAAATGAAAAGTATGCATACTGCAAAGGACAGGAGTACCAGACCATTTCTCAAACCCACATGGCTACATGCTTGATCACAAGAGCTTGTCTTTTTTTGTGAGAACATGCACTCCATATCTGGGTCTAATGGAAAACGCCTGAATTTATTCACATTTCAAGTGTCAAAAATGACTGTTTATTTTGGAGAAAGTTTGCCAATATCGAGATAATGAAGACCGCCCTTTTCTCCGCCCTCTTCTTAAGTATCATTGGTGTCAAATGATTTTCATAAAAATAGCCATCAACATGACATTGCAAAAAAGTCAGATTTATAAACCCATGTGACTATTAAATAACAAACTGCTCTGAATTACAAAAGGCTATTTTGGACCGCTTAGCTTTAGCAAATGTAATATTTATCTATCAAACTTAAATGTTTTCATGGTTTGAAAAAAAGGGTCCTTTACTGATTACAAATTTGATAATTAAAACTCATTAGTTTTCTCATCGAAAACTTTGTTTTAATGGCAAACGAAGCAGATAGAGATACCTGAAATTAGTTGTTTATCCCAAGATGACACATATAAACCACACACACACACACACACACACACACACACACACACACACACACACACACACATATATATATATATATATATATATATATATATATATATATATATATATATATATATATATATATATATATATATATATATATATCATAATTTAAATTATTTTACAAAACGTGACATTTTAACTTTAAAAAACAAATCCATAATAAAAAGATAAAATGTGAATGATTAATGTAAAGAACGCATAATCAAAACAACTTTTGATCATTGTATCCAAGAACACAGAAAGAAAACAAAATAAACATTGAAAGGTGTTATCAAATTGAAAGCGAATGAAATTCTATAGCACTTACACGGTCATTGCTCTGTAAACAAAATGCAAGTGCAAGTATAACTTTTCTCTCCTTAATATATATCATCAGTTTTGAGCATATGCATTTATACAGCATTTAACATTTTTAATGTCTTGAGTACACTAATGATTTTAGTACACACTGGCCTTGAAGTTAGACGGGCAGAGGCACTTAAAAAATAAGTTCAAGGAGAATGGCCTACATTCATGTTTATCATATATTTATTAAAATCCTTTTTATCTCATTTTCATTAACAGGCACTTTTTCATCTTTTTTTAGTTTGGTTTGATAAGCGATTGCACAAAACAAGGGCGTTTTTTCGTTGGTAGGTTAGTAACCATTTTTGAGATAAAGAAACTTCCGTATATATACACATTTTTAATCTAATCCCTAGTTATGCCTATAAGCGGGTTTATCCATCAACTTCTTCGAAAATTTAGATATGACTAGACGACATTGAGATGGTGACCATCTCAAAGGGCCCTGCTTAAATTGTAGACAATAGGATAAAAAGAATTTCAGAGAATTTTGCTTTGACCTTGACCTATAACTTCGAAATTTTCCAGCTGCATAGAACTTTAAATTCAATCTCATTACCCTTTACATTAAAGCATTTTTGCTTAATCTGAACTTATTTACCAAATGGTAAATATTCCATTGTCTAAAAGTGATTATAAAGAGATCTGCTTTGACATTCACATTGACTTTGTTCAAGGTCACTGCACGCAATAAACCAAAAGGCTCTGTTTAAGTAAAGAATTAGCCATAAACGACCAAATGGAGAGTTTATATATGTTCTTAAAACAGGATTCTTGTTTGATCTAATATGATCTTGACACTTGATCTACAAAATAATTAAGGTCACTGCATACGCTTTGATCAAAGGTATCATTTAGGTGATGTATGAGCCAGATTCGAGCAAAGGACGAGAAGATATGCTACGAACAAGAATTTTCTATATAAATCTGCTATTAATTTCACATTTGATCTTGAAAAATTGCTTCAAGTTCACTTTACATCCGTTATTTCTTAAAGCTCTGCTTATGTTAAGTATGAGCCAAATAGGACGAAGTGGAAATGGTCCGATATTACTTTGACCCTTGACTTACAACATCAGTCAAGATCACTGCACACTATCTGACCATTAGATAGAATGTTCTATCGTTAAAATGACAGATGTCCTACGGACCCGGTTTAACGATAGAATTCGTCCCATATACTCGCTTTGTAGCAAATAAAAAAATTATATCGCGCTGTATCTCGCCTAAATTTTCATATGATTGGTCTTAAATACCTACAATGTTGCTCTTTTATAATCCCATATTACCACATTGACTGTTTTTGCAACGAAATCACTGCCACTTTTAACATCACGTTTGAAAATTCGCTGTTTATGGTCGCCATGTTAATAATAATATCCGAGATATTCCGAGTGCGATTTCCGACGAAATGGCAGGCAAATTCAAACGTGTATCTTTATAAAATGTCTTGGTACGTCTCATTAAATAGATATTTTGTGAACTTAACTACATATGCATGTTCAAAAGGGTTTGTAATGTATAAAAATTTGTTTTTCCCCTGCAGATTATTTTTAACAGACTTAAAATCGTCGCGAAGCTGATCCGCTTCGCGGCTGCTACACTGCAGGTATATGGGACGAATTCTTACTGTGACCTAAGCGTAGCCTGGTCACGGTAAGATTATTCTTTCTATCTGACCATAGTGAAATCTGAGCTAGATTGAATCAAGGGGAGAGAATATATGGTACGGACAAGGTTTTTATTTATTATTCTGCTATGACCTTAACCTTGGACTAAGAAACATGGTTCAAGATCGCTGCACACCTCTTACCCAAAGGCTTTCTGTGAATGAAGTATGAGTCAGATTGGGCCAAAGGAACAGAAGATATGCTCCGGACAAGCATTCTCGGACGGACAGATGGACGGCCCGACAGCCAGTCTGATCACTATAGGGCGCCCGCAGAGCGGGGCCCTTATAGACAATGATAATTTTACACTATGTTTAATTGAAACTACTCAAATCAATTTATGACCACGCAATTAAAATCCTTTTGTTTATAATTTTATTCAATTTCGATATCAGCAAACAGAATCTCTTCCTCACGCTCTTTCAAGACCACATCTTTATACTAGTAATAATTAAAGGAAGGAAAAGAGTTCAAATCTCAATCTTTTGTTAGATTTCATCAATAGATTATTTACTTCATAAAACTTGTAACACTTGTGGAGGGTTTCTCGTGATGACCAGCTTTCCAATCAGTTTTTTCTGCTAAAGTCATTGCAACACCCTTTTTAATCCGTTATTTATTTCATATAAAGCAAAAACAATAACAAACATTTGATATATAACACTATTTACAATCTTGATGTGAAATAAAAGATTATGTAATTTATTTACAATTGAATGACTGAGGTAGATTTAAAGTATGAAGCTTTTTCAACATTTTCACAAATGAAAAATGAAATGTTTTAAAATGCAACTTAGTTTATGCCAATATTTGCAGTTGCATTTTATTCGTAAAAAGTATATCTTGCAATCAAAATATAAATGTTCCTTATTTTTCACGTTAAACAGCCAAGACAACACCTCTCTTATTGAACCTTCCTAGCCTCACAAGACCAAAAAAAGAAGCATTGGAAGTAAAAACGGCTCGAACCCCCGATGTAGAAATGTGTTTGACAGAGATGGTGTCCTTTTTGTCGAGTTTAAACATGCCCATTGTAAAACAAGAAGTCTTGTCCTCCTCATGCAGCATCATGTTGTTCGAATAGCATGCTAAGATTGGATCCTTGTCATTCCTCATAACGTGGTATCCCTGTGTCCCATTTCCTTTTAAAGTTATCTAAAATGTAAAGGTTAAAGTGCATTTGTCACAGCACGTTTATGCTTTTCATTGTTTTAGAAAGATACTTTACTAAAATTAAAAGTGAAGAAAAAAGTTCTTCGATATTGATAAAAACAATACAAAAGCAAAACAACGAAGGGTAACACCCCTACCCCCCACAAAACTTAGTGTTTATTTTGCAAATTTTCTTGTTGAAAGATAGTTTGGATTGAAGAGTTCTTTCATATATTTTGACTATTTATTTTGCTGAAATTTCAGTGTCTGTGTCTGGGCAGTGATACTAACCTGAGAATACAAAAGGTACAACCCTGGTTGCATCACCTCTAGTGTACCGTTCCCGAAGTGCAGTTTAAAATGTTTACCATCCGCATTGATTTTAAAAAACCAATCTGCGTACTGCCATTTGTGAAATGTTCCTGAAAGAGTTTCTGTAAATGAAGATTGTTGTTTAAATACAATAATATATCTATCAATGTATATTAACAAACGATTAACAAATAGCATGGTACTTTGAGAAATCATGAAATTGCTTTAAATGGGAAATTTGAATCTATAATTTATATCAAGAGAAACAAAATATACTTAAGGTGGCACCTTGTGAATCGTTTATTGATTTGGTTTTAATAAAAAATGATAAATATGTGACGACTCATCACACAATCAAGTATGATTTCGTGTCACGTGTCATTCTTCCAGACATGACCGTTTGTAAAGCTTAGGAAGTTACATAACTTTCTAATTATCTGATCCAGAAGCATTAACCACAAACTAAAACATTGAATATACAATGCTTGAAATACATTTATGTTTATACTTTGACAAGTTATGACATTGGTTTCCCCACAACCAGGCAAAGCAACAGGGTAGAAAAGTACTAATAAATTTAGTTTTAAAAATGCACAAAATGTCATGCAAAAAAATTTAGGGGACTTAAAGCTAAGAAGGGTTATAGACTGTCAAATATGCTAGAGGCTAATATATAAAACAATATATATATAAAAAGAAACTTGTTACATAAAATGCTGAATTTACCGTTTCCATGGTAACCACCTCTCCCAGACATATGCAAAACGGACAACACAGCAGTCTAGAAAAATAATGGTGACTAACAGTCACTTTATCTCTACTAAATCATTCCTAAATAAAGTTAACACACAAGGCTGCTGCATTCCCAACCAATAGCCATGCATTGCTACAAACGAAAAACTTGTGCAACCACAGGTAACCAAAGATAAGGGTTGAATTACCATTTGGTCTATGTTCCTCTTGAAACCCCACCACCTGCAGCCCAGTTAACTACAAAAGGAAATAGGACTACATTTACCGTAAGCCCAGTGGTTATTTGCTATCGCATCATTGTCTATTTCTCCTTCAATCTGGGTAGCTTCTAGAGTCTACAATAAGAAGGATTTCACTTAAGTTTGCAGCCCTCCTAATAAAGCCCAATCAAGTGGATACCTGTTTAGATACATTTCGTCTTGGTGGCAAGAATTTGGCAGGTTTTATTTCTGTCATACCTTATTTTCATTTATGAAACAACTGCTAGCACATCATTTTTTGTTCGCCCTTTTGATGCAAACATCATGAATTATAACAGTGAATGGGACATTTGGACGTTTTCAATGAACTGCAGCATTTATATGAAATCATGACATAATACCAAATGAATGCTTGAATTATTTTAGCTGAATTTTCAAAATTTAAAACTTTGGAGCGTTAAGTGTGTAAAATCAATTTTACTGTAATAAATTCAAACATTAATTTGTTATCTGTTTAAACATCTGTTTAACATATTTGTTTATTGGCGATACTCGTTTTTGACCTTATTAGAGAAAAGTTTTCTAAAAATAATTATTTGTTTTCATTTCTGTTTTTAACATTGTAATCATTATTGTTGGCTTAAAAATATAGAAAGTTCATATATCATTAATACGTTTTATGTTTACCGGAAATTAATAAAATTATCATCTGCGATATCGCAAAAGGAAGTTTTTCCCGAATTGATATGTATACAACAACACTAATTTTAAGGATTAGAGATTCTAATAAAATTCATTATGTAATATTAATCACTTTTTAATCTTTATTGCCAGTTCCACTGAGTAAAATTAGTTTTTAATCTGAAGATTTAAAAATACTCAAATTGTCTCTTGAAGTCTTGGATTATCAGCCCCTTTTCCCTTTGGAATATATTGTAAATAATACAATGTCAAAAATCAGAAAATGTCCCCACCCGAGCTATCTCCTATGTAGAAATGAAATGGAAATGTAGGCTGTGTATACAAAAAAAAGTGTAAATCACACCATTTTGATATAAATTGTTATCATTTTACACCCGAATCGTTGACCTTATCAAATAAAATCATATGTTTGAGACACTAACTTACTATAAAATGCAAAACAATAAATATCATTCAGCTTATTTCACAAAAAATCAATGGGCATAAGGCATGTATCAAAAGAGCATGGCTTGACAGTCCAAAAATACGTAAACATTTACAGAGATCATGATTGCTCAAAGTATCAGCGTCGTTCTAAACAATAAATTAACATGACAAAGAACACCTCTCATCTCATAACTAATGATATATATTTACCCCTGGGAAATGCGGGATAACTTTCGCCCCCTGTACCTTCAATATGCACCGCATCGATCTTAAAAATAATGAGAATATATAAAACAGATTAAAAAATCCTTGCCTCATATCAATATTTTAAGTTTTATTTTGACAACAAAGTTACAGTGAAAAGGATCACGTGTTCTCTGTATATAGTTCTTAGATTTGTGACGGGTAAGGTCACAACATAAATTTTCTTTAAATTATAAAGACTTTAAAAACCTTTTTGTTGCTGTTGATATTATTTCCAATAAATGGAACTTATAATTGATAGAAAATAAGAAATTGGACGAGTACTTTGCTCTCTGTTAATCCATTTGTTCTAGTTTTATTGCTATCAAGAATCGTCTTATAAAACATATATGCATTTGTAATTAAAATACATTTTTCATAAATCAGTTAAATTTTATTTTGAAGATCTCTATAAAAATAAAATATACATCATTTCATTGCCAAAGGAAGTCAATTTGATTATGTTGTAATTTGAGATCTGGAAACGACATCGGAGCAGAGGACGGTGTTTGCAAAAACAGGAGGGTTAGGCATAATAGAGAAGATGAATTAGGACGAGAATTCCGGCAAATGCTGGCACGCGAAGAAACCGTTTCCTTATGGCAAATTATCCAACAACACAGGGCATCGAATTTCGAAGAGCAATAAAAAAATTGTTCCAAACATCTTATTTTTAAAAAAAATCTTTTTTTATTGAATTACAATGCTTCCTTGCAGACATGGGCGTTTGAATTTAGTAATCGTGTAAATATTATTAAAGAATATTGGAATAATAAACTATTTGAACATTTCTGAGCGAGTTCTTAAAAAAATTATAAATATGCATCTTTTCATTTAGAATTGTATTTTTTAACGTCATTTCATCTTATTTCACATTCATTTATATATATTGTTTCGTCCATAAACTATAAAATTAGAAAAGGAAAAATTCAAATTATCTTGGGCTTAAAATTTAAACGTTTTCCAATATCTTCACACTGGGCTCTTCATGTAAAGGAGTTATACATTGCCTAAGAGATGGCCACGACTACCCATCCCTCTAAAAGGTTCTATCTATTCAATACAATAACCAACAGTTTACTCGTCGCTCGGAGGAATAACATTGCTTATCTTTTATATGAACCAAACTTTGTACACGTATTTTTTAAATCATTTAATGGTACGTTTTACATCAATATATGTTCTGATCAGTTGCACATGTATGCTTTTTCTACTTGTATTGTAGCCAAAATGACAAAGAAGTATAAGCCTGAACTACTTAAATCAATTATCAACCTATTTCAAGATAGATAAAAGTTACTGTCATGAATAACTTTGGACGAGCATCCAGCAACTATTTGGTCTTGATGACAAAGCGTCAAAGCAAACAACAATAAACCCGACCCAAAATGATGACCTAAATTTTTTAACGGTTAATAGGGTAGCTGACCTTGATAGAGTCAGTACGACACGGTGATAGATAAATGAGCATGACCCCAGTGTCCCATACAGCAGTCAGGGGTTAAATTTAAATATTTGCCCCAGCTTATATGGTAGGCTAAACTAAACCAGGAAGTTTATTTCAATTGGTTGAAATTTCCAACCAATTGAATTAAATGTAAATATCAACATAAAAATGTGGAATACATTAGGTTTGATAAAATCCTTTAGATTGATATGTATTGTATGTATTGCAAAAACTAATTTTAAAAGAATATAACATCAACAGATAAAATACAAATAGTGGCCATTCAGTTTTATATGGTTTTACAATTCCTTAATTATTTCAGCTAACAAAATTAATCAATTCTTGTCATTGTTATTTCGATAGTTCCTAGATTATTTCTATTGGTCAAAAATTGAACAGATCACATTTTGTTGTTCAACAGATGAAATGTCGTAAAGCAGTATTTTATTTCTTGTGCACATTTGTGATAAAGTTAAATCGAGAATTGAAATGACATGTATTGCAAAAATGATGCCATGAAGGTAACTTTTAATTAATATTTGTCAAGTTTATTCATTTTGTTATCAATTTAATTTCGAAATGCCTCTCTATTTTTTACAGAATTCATTGTTTAATATGATATACCATTTCGTCGGGATACTGATTTTCTTACATTTAGAAGACGTGATAATTGAGCAATCTTGATCATCTGTAGATCAGTAAGTAATTTTTGTTCATTTTGAAAAAAATATACATGTGTCTTCCCCAAGAAAAGATAATACCTTTGGTTTGTGTCTTCTTTTTCCTTTAGGTCCTTTCTTAAAAACCCTTCGTTTTACTCTTCTCTCTTTCAAAAATTCAGATAAGGGAAAATCATTGCCTTCCTTTGCTGGCAAATCCACTGACTGAAAAGAATAAATGTACTTTATGGTTAAGTGACATGGTGGTGCTCCGTTTGACACAATGCAATTCTAGACATTGATTAAGTAATAAGAATGGTCATTTCTTAAATAATAAAATAAATGACAAAGTACAAAATACAACATAAAGATGCCACAATGTAAACTACAAAAAATCCACAATACTGTTAATCAAAGAAACAATCCTGCATACATAAAACATAGATAAATAACACAGTATTGTGACTAGAATAAACAGAGAACATAAGACAATGAAACATGCTTTTATAAAGAGGAAAATTACTATAGATAAAGAGGGAGATAGAGGCCGAGAATGTTCATTTTTTATTTAAAAAAACTAAAGATGTTTTAGTTTCAAAAGTTTTGTACTTTTAGAAATATCATTGTTAAAAAACCCAGTTAACCAGAAACTTTATTGTGATACATAACACATGTACGTTTGGTATATCAAATTAACGTGATAAGTATCATATTCATTGACATAGAATTGCCATTCCATAATCATGATAAATTTTCTATAGTCTTCAACTAAACACAACTTATCTATTAATAAAGATAACGATAACAAAGTCATCAGAGATGTATCCAGTAAAACCTAGTATATCTTTCTAATATAAATTGCATGTCAATATTTTTATGGGAACCATTTTATTAATAAATAAAAATAAACAATAAGTTGTAGAAAAATAAAATTATCTTCATGCTTCACATATTTTTTGACAATTCATAAGTAGATATTGAGACGGAAGGTAAAAGACGCGCTTTAAATAGTAACTTACATCATCATGCAATTCGGTCGCCACCGACAACCCTCGATTGTTGATAGCTTCAAGGTTCTCGATACGTGCCTGCAAAACATGCAATTGGTTCAAAATGTCCGACTCAGCGTTTGCGTTCTGTTGTCCTAGGATATAAATCAGGGCGACCATATTAATAAATGCAAATACTGCACACATTGCACATAAATAAACACAGTATCTTCTCTGCAGGTGAACACAATTGGGACAGTTTTCCCGAATGCAGTGGTCAGTCACAAATGCTGGTTTTAAACTCTGGGACTCGTGATCCATTTTGCAGAAGAAAAACGAGTGAAACTAAAAAACTACAAATGAACTCCGAACTTGCACTTGCACTGAATAATGAAAATTAGAACTGACAGTCATAAAATTCAGTCGCTATACAGACACGCAAGATTTAGCGCCATTTTGTTAGACAGAGAGCTATATATAAATTTTTCGCCGGCATGTCACTGGAAAATTTCTTTAAATGTGTGCAAGGACGACCGATTTCGATATCGGCCTTGAGGTTATGTTTCAAAATATCTAAATTTGTGATTGCATCGACGCAAATAGATTAAATATAGTGTAATTATAGGTCATGCATTTTCAGAAAAATGCATTTATGCACATGAAGTAGACCTCATGTCTGTCAATACACATGTGAGGTATGTTAAAGGAAAACTAACCATGCCATATAATATTGTGAAAAATTGCGAATACTATTGAACTCTAAGGTAAGGTCAACATTCATTTTTCATCCGGAAAGATTTTTGCACTTTATTTGAAAACATGGACAGTATTGGTAAAACATGCGACCATAAACAATGCCCTTAAATGTTGCCTCCGAAGGGTGGGGGCTGAGAAAATCAATCAAAGCAGATTGACAGATGTCGTTGGACAATTTCCACGAACTAGACGGATTCCGGGAACTCTGTGTTGGTCCTAGTTTTTGATAGTGTCATTAGCAATGGCCTGGGGACCCCGTTGTCTACCTGGGTACTTGAGACACATAAACATATCTACAATACCTTTATTATTAGTTTAGAAATGTTTGCAAAACGGGGTCAAGTATATCACGTAGGTGTAAGGTGATCAGTCTCAACGCACTGGAAATTTGAAAATTAACAGATCTCAGAGAGCTTAGACACATTTGCCAACACAGCTAGAGTTATCCTTCCTTAAAATTGAAACATTTTATCATGGTTATGAATATCTTTAATTTATAAATGTATAAAATGGTCAGGTATAGTGTACAATGATCAACAGCAACAAAATATTTAAAAAAAAAAAGCTGAAACATTTTCCATAATTGAAATGCACAGGAATATTTTTAATAAATATTAATGAAAAATCTTTTAAAACACATGTCTTTTGATTTTACACGTTTCAGATACATACTATTTGGTGGTTACTGAAGAAGGAAGAGCCAGGAATTGTTCTTCATCTACAAAGAAAAGAATATTTTATAGTACAAATTCTTTAAATTTATTCTAACATTGTTAGTAAAATAATCATCATTAATTAATTTCTTTAAATCAATCAATCCAATCATTATTGTAAGTAATAGTTTTAAGATATGATTTCTAATTCTATATAAATAAACCTATTTTATTACTATTTTTTAAAAACTGTCTTTCGTTTTTTTTTTCCAGCATTCTTTATTCAAAATGGCCACTATGCATAGGAAAGGAAAAAATATACATATCATTTTATCTTACAACTCATATTTATTTTTTTGAAATATATAATATCAATACATGTATGAATGTATGAACCTTAACTGAACTTCAAATAATAATAATTTATAGACTAATATACTTCTTAATCATTGTATCAAAACAGAATTTGACAGGTAATTACAAATTGTAATGCACAATTTTATTCTTATATTTTGTTAGTAAAATGCATTTATCAATCTAGTACATTAATTGAGTCTAGTTAAAATCTTATTGAATTGAATAAATCAAAACCAAAAGAGTGCCTGGTACACTTGTGGATAATTCGAAAGTTACAATTCACTTTACCGACTTATATAATTTGGTGTATTTTTTCTTACCAGTTTTGATCCATTTCATTTGGACATTAAATATTATATGGTCTTTGCTTTGCAAAAAACTGAATCCAACAAACTGGAAAGGCAGAGAGATGTTCTGTTGAAGAAAATATTTTCACATGAAAAACACCCTAACCTGTAGCAACCATTTGAAAAATTTCATTGACAGGGTCGAGCTCCGCATACAACCTCGTGTACTACTAACCTAATTACCCAGACACATTGGACTTCACTAATATGTGCATTACTGTACTTTTAAAACTGATTCTTTTCAAAGCAATTGGTGGAAGAAAAAACCAAGGTTTGTAAATGAAACTTTTGACGGATTGTAAACTTGGTATTAAATATTACTTAATACTAATTCCATTCGTTGTTATGTTTTGAAATTATTCTACCATGGATTTTTCTTTAAAAATAATAAGTAATAAAAAACCCACTTAATCAATGCATAAACAACACTTACTGGATGCATGGTTAAAATCCACACAGTCAGAAATCTTCAGATCAAATGAGGAAAACTATCCCTGTCTATGGAATTTATTTGTAGAAAAACTGGACAGCAAAAGGGTAAACCCCAGCTATTTATAGGCATTTGGAAAAATCCAAAGTACTATTTTTATAAACACATCTACCCACATTATTTGGAAATTTTGAATTTTATAAATAACCCAAGTAAACTTCAGCTATATAGGGTCAGTTTTAAACATATATTGCCACATTCTAAGTCATAAGCATTTCGACGAAAACTGGGATTGTGGTTTTCTTCGAAATCCTTTAATGGGCAAAAAAAAATACTTAAAAATGAACAACAAAATTCTTCCTGTGTTAAAAGGAAATAAGGTAAGGAGAATTTACAAGTGTTTTATTTTATTTATGAATTGAAAAAAATGAACTGTAAAACAGTGTCATTGAACTGTGTTTAATTTGTCACAGTGCATAATCAAATCTTTAAATCGGATAACACATTGTTGTGAAGTTATAACAACCATATGAATAAGAAAAATATAGTAAATTTTTTTTTTCGTCATTTTGATTTGAGCTTTAAATCATTTTATATTAATGAAAAAGAATAGCAATTCAATTGTAGTTAACAAGAACTTTTCCGTAACAAGCTGGAATGCTAGGTATTATGTATTTCCAATTTTAATAACTGGGATATTTTCCTGCTTCACGTCGATTTTTTAACGTCATAATTTAATCTACATTACATTTCTTTTTAAAATCTATATAAAATCTACAGTTACAAAACATACGAATAACGAATAGGACATGTTACAATGAATCGATACCACGCCATGGCAGTCTTTAATTATAAAAGTATTGATATTGCAATCAGCTTGGATAATCTAATTTCCATGTCATTACGTAACTGTTTTCTCTCAGGGTAAATATTTCCTCTATCATGACAATTAAAATTTATTTCGCAATATAACTATTTGGAACTTTGTTAGAAGCGCAGAGGAAGCAACTGGTCCTTTTGAGTCAAGATAAAGGCATTCTATGGATCAGTTGTTATGACCAACAGGATTACTCCTTCACACAACATAGATAATGTGCAGCTTTAGAACAATTGAAATGCAACATAAGGTGAAATGCGCAAATGTTTGATGAATCGTTCCAACTACGTACTAAGTTATCGTGTATGATATTTGGAATGTTGTCAAGTTGGCATTAATCCAACATGCACTACTATCAATTATGGGAAATTCCTATTAGTTTATGTATAACTGCGATTTTTTTTAAAAACTTAATAAATTGCGTGTTGAAGGAATATCGCCATTAAACTTTAAGTTTAATCACTTATTTCTTTTATCTGCATTTTTCAGTGCCTTAAGTGTCTTAAAAAAGCACTTATTTTACCATAAAGATATACAAGTGTCATATGAAACTATCCGTCGTAAGGGTAGTTGGTGAAAATGTGTGTGCCTAATTGCGCAATTTCACTTCGTTTGTTTTTGATTCACTCGCTGACCATGCAATTGAGTAACACTTTCTTTTTAATGAAGATTTTTGTATCAATTATTCAATAATCCCCTAAACATCAATTTACGCTGACAAAACAAACAAATCTATTATTTTTCTTTTAATTGAAATACATGTATAACAGTCGTGTATTCATAAGATTTCCATAATAGAAGATTATCAATAAGAAAACAAAAACATGAATATTTCTTTGCAAAGTAAAATATTTCATTCACCAGAACCCGTATCAAACACTTCTAAATTCACTTTTTCTTTTTATCACAGAATACACTCACATGAGATCAAGTAAAGTTAATATTTACACGACTTTGACCCCCAATCGAAAAAGTTTTGAAATAAAAACAGAAAAATACATCCAACGATACGTTATTGATAATGGGTAGTCATCACTGGAAAAACCCTTTCCTTCTCTGTTCCTTCCTACCTGGGATTTAAAACAAATCAAGTCAAGAAAACAAAACTGCGCCAAAGAAAGTTTTATCCTGGCTAATGGTAACAGCCGTGTTCGATGTAATTACTTTCAGTCTAAGTATGTCACCTTTTTCCAAATATTGCAAACCCATCATATTGCACGTCTTTTCCTTCGAATTGAAGAAAACAGAAATGTCACTGTGTTCGTAACTGTCAATGCTATCAGCACAGTGAAACACTCGTTTTTCGTTCGAATCAGTTTTGTCCGTGACAAATAGTCCGAAGAACTCGCGGGGATCCTTTGTGAATTTCTCTATCTGTAATCATCATTTCAAAAAATATGGTTCAATGCACACATAAAATGAACTCAATACACTTATAACAAACTTTGACTTTATTCTCATAATTAGAACGTTAACACGTTTTCATTGGTGTCTCTTTTGAGATGTATATATACAAGATTGTATTACCTGGGCATACATTAGATAAAGTCCCGACTGAAGAATTTCGAAAGAGTTGCCTTTGTCAGATCTTATTTTCAGTATTGAATTGTTTATCTTATTTTTCATCCATCCAGCTTCTTGAAAGTATGGTATAGGTTCGGACTTGTCTACAATTAAACGTTTCGCTTTATAATAATAACAAATTGACAATGATCATCCAAAACAAAAAATTTGGAACTGTTGAATTAAGATTGTCTCCTTAATAATTACTTGTCATATTGCATTTTTTGTAAGATAAATGTATTTAACAAATCGATATAAACATATTTATCTTCAAACTATTATAGGATGTATATTTCATACATTATTACTTTAGTTCATTTGTTTATGAGTGTAATTAAATCTATTTGCATTACCATATTTGAAATACACTGGCATTGAATTATTGTACTCACTTGAACTCCAGAAAGTTCTGTTCCCGGGACAATAAACTTTGAATTCCTCTAAGATACAATCTGCAATAAGTGTTCAAAGTAGGAAACAAACTGACAGTCGCAGCCCAACACACGATAACGGAACAAATGTCTCAATCCTCTGATCGAAATTTTATTATGAAAAAGGAGTACTTACCATTTGCTTTGGGAGGAGTAGTCACAAAATGGGCAGCTCTGGCGGAGCACTAAAATTTGAGGAAACATTGCATTAATAGATTTTAGTAATAATTGAATACTTGTAGTATTAGATATGGAATTCGTTGGTGAATTTAAAAAGCAATATATGTAATAGTACCAAAAAATCAAGAAGACCTGACTTCAGTCAATGACTAAAAAAATGAAGGATACTTATTGTACTTTACTTACAGCTGAACCAGGCAAACCTACAATATAAGAAAACAAAAAAATTTACTAATGCTAATTCATTTATTTACCAGATCATTTCAATACAAGACAACATATTTAATCAAGCAGGATCACTAGGCAGTTGCATGTAAAGTTTAGACTAAAAAATACAAAAATTAAATTGGTGTATATACGAAGCACATATGTTAAAAAGAAAGGTCCAGCACGTATAAAATGAGCTAAATCCTAACATTTACATATATTAAGGCCAGGAAATTGGTTCAACTATGTATGTTCATCCTTTTAAATTTACAACTTCATGCATATTTAAAACATTTTTATTCAGTTATTTGATTTCCTTTCTGGCTACTTTTCATAGCTTAATAAATTGAAAGTTAAACATTTATTCAAACTTCTATTGGCACAATAGACAGACAGACAAACAGAGGAAGACTAACCAGTATCCCCTTTTTCTCCACGAGGACCCTGGGGACCAGCAGGCCCTGGAGGACATTTACATCTTCTTCGCTTTTTTCCTTTCTGTCTCCTTCTCTTTTTCTTTTCTTTGAAGAAAAATTAAGGTCACTTTAATCAGTCACATCTATACAAGAGGTCCCCTTTCATCAGTCAGATTTATACAAAAGGTTCCCGATCCTCGGGTCCTCTTTATCAATTATGCTCGCAGTAATTTTCACTTGCATTTTAGTTATATCCTCCAATTTTGCTTATCGATATTTAAACTGTGTTACACCAATGAAAATGATGATGAATTAGGATTTCAAATATATTTTAAGATGTGCATATTTTTTTTTAATAAGATTTGCATAAGCTTTGATGACCTGCTCCTACTTAAAAAAAAACCTCACGTTTTTCGATGCCTCGTTTCAGTCGAATCCTTCTTAACTCCTCAGTGACCTGAACAGTACGACTCAATGATACAAAGGAACTGGGAGAACGCTGAAGCTGAAATGAATACCTTCATAGTACAAAAGAATAAAAGTAAAAAAATTAGTTTAAAGAAAAAAATTTTTTTTTGGGTACTTTTCATTGTTTGTTTACTTACAGACTTTGAAACTTCCTTGCCTCCAGGAGAAATGGACGCTACAACTTTCGAAAGATCCTTTAATTCGCTTTTTAACGTTGATATTTCGTAAGCAGACCAGACAAAGTACACAAAACAAAAGATAAAAAGCGCGCATTTTGCGATGTTTGATACATAGAAACCAGCGTAAAAAAGTTCAACTTTCTTTTTCGTGTCAGACATTTTCAAAAAATGCACGAACTGCACACTTTAAAACGGCCGAGTAAAAAGCAAGTGTGTCCAGAATTAAGATCCATTGAAATTTATTCTTTTCCACATATTTTATCCTTACAGAAGCTGCATATTTTTCCCGGGAAGCGCTAGAGATAGGGAATACTTCCTGTGCTGTAACGGGAACCAAGTCCTCGATTCGCAGAATTCCGGTCAACCATATGACCCTGCTCAGTGTCGTATAGTCAATTATTAAATAATAAACTTATATCTTTATAAACTAGGTCACAAGTGTATAGTTCTTTCTTTGCAGCTAGTTCAAACTTATTCCTAATTAAACAAATGGCCTTGGGGTAATTGGAGTGTATTTATGATAACAATATTTACATATTTTGATAAACATGCACTACAAACGTACGCATCGTTGTGATCCCGTGAATTTAAATATACCTACGTCAATACACATAAATAGGCAGGAGTTATATACCTGTACAGGTGAAACATTAAGAGAAATGAAATAACAAACGATGTGCATATTTAAGCGCTTAGATACACATGCTTTACACAGTACCGTTTTAAATTTTGTATTATTCGAATAAACCTGTATATTAAGTACACCGTGCTAAAAGTTTATTTAGTATATTTCAGAAAAAAATGTTTTTCAAGTTTTATTTCATAAGCAATTTTATAAGCAACTGACACAACAATAAACAAATTATGTTTTATTTTACAAGCAAAGGTTTTTGTTTCATGTCTTGAGTAATATTGCACCAAAGTTGGTATTTTCAGGTTTCAGAATGACCGCAGTCCGAGATGTAAGGATTCGGATGGAGAGATCACTGCTCCGTTGTAGAAAGAACACCCCTGACACACTGCAAGTTTTGCCTTTGGAGAACATGTACGGGTTGGAAGGGTCCGACCTAACATAATCCAAGCTCTCGCGGCAGTCCAGCTTCCTGGTGCCGTCAATGTAGATGGCAATGTCGTGTGAGGACTTAGTGGCTTGCACCAGAATCTACACGGATACGAGTTGGCGTTAAAATAAGTGAAATATGTGCATTTTTGTTATAGGGAGAGTATGACACGGGTACTTTCGTGCACGAATATAGGGTAGGCACTGAACTGTGTTGAAATGCAATGCTGTAAACAAAACGTGCATAACTGAAATTTGATACCTATTGTTGAATGACAATTAGATATCTTGAGAGCGAAACGTCCCAGAATATTAGAGGACGAATTGGCGTTACATCGTGTTTTAAAGAGTAATAGCTGAATGGCCAGCAATTCAATAGACATGCCTACGTCAGACTGCTGTAGGACACAACTACCAAAAGTCAAAGCTCTTGTAGAAATGGTTCTAAGTGATTTGAAAATCATATACAGGCCCTTCGTTGATTTGACAGAACATCAGTAACGTGTATGACTCTCATGGGGTATGGGGAGGATAACATTATCTTTTTAAATACTGGGAAACAGTGCAAATGTGTATGACTGGTACAGAGAATAGGGTACAGTATAAAAGAAGATGACAGTACCAGTATGCTGTGAAGAAATACAGATACATGACTCTTTTCCCAAACTCTTTGCCAGAAATTCACAAGACAAACGAAATTATATGATGAAGTATGAACCGTGGAGATTTGACGGAACAAGGTTAACGATTTGCCATGATGCAACAAAACACTGACCTTTCAAAAAGATGCATGTTTATTGACCTTGGACAACCAGAGACATATCAATCGCGTTATCGTGACACGTGCAACTTTCTACGAATTTGACAGATAAAAGCGTCAAAATAAACAAAGTGAAATATTTATCACAATACATGTATACAACAATCAAATATTGACTCAATCGTATATAAACATCATGATGTTGATTAAGTTATCATTTACTTTTTGGGGGCAGACATGAACTTTTTGATGCCCTTTCTTAATACATATACTTTTGAAATACTAGTAATTCTAAAAACAAAACAAGTATTGATATATATATATATATATATATATATATATATATATATATATATATATATATATATATATATATATATATATATATATATATATATATATATATTTGTGAAATGACTATGTGTATCGATCTGTTATATATATATATATATATATATAATTTTAAGCAGCTGAATATTTTAGATTCAAGAAATTATCGCGTACTAAGATATTTTTCAAAGTACCTTCCTAATTTGTATCCTATAGAAAATCAAAATAAAGGAAATCGTGGTTTATAAGAATTCACAAAAAAATATCTGATTGCATGCATGCAAGCTAAGCTGCATCAAACATTGGGAGGGTGCATATGAAGACCAGTAGGTAAATCGTTATCTTACGTTCAGATACAGGAGATGGAGACCTGACTTAGTGACAGAGAATGAGCTTGTATCTGTCTGATTCTGCACCAAAGGCTCCACTTCCTCGATGTGCTGTGACGTCATCCATGGCGACGAAGTGAAGAACTGGACCCCGTGTAAAGGATCTACAATGTTCAGAAGCTAGTGACTTAACATGGACAGGCAAAGAGATGGTAGGGAGAGAATCACGAATGGTACTTCCAGAATAGAATCGGATAACTAGATTGACTTACCATTCAGCAAAAACGTTTGGTTTGCACAGAAGGTTCCAGACCAGACATGACAACAGGAACCTTTACAAACAACAAAATAGAACCGTTACAAATACTATAGCGCAATTTCATTCATGGCATCATTTCATAAGAATTTCTGACAGAAACATGGAATCCCTTGTTCGCATATACAGTTCTTTTTAAAATTCCACTTGCATGTAACTGATGCTGCGCTAGATTACCATAAAACTTTAATTCCTCGCTTTCAATCTCAGTCTTTCTTATGTGACAAAGAGAACATACAGTATAGAAAAAGAGAGATCGAGTTCAAAAGGGACATGTCCTAGTTCTAATGTACTGGAGCTTAATACTTAATTATACCATCTACAGAAGTACTATACACAAATTAAATATTAGACATATGATTTTTTTTTTATCACCTGAGCATTTGATGCTGTTATATTGGGATATGTCTTTGTACTCATGTGGAATGTAGTGAACAGCGGTCACCCCAGAATCAAGCTACAAATAGGACAGACGTTCAAACTGACAGTAATATCTTTGGTTCTAATATATATGCTGTGACATTGACCAAACATTTTTGATTTTATTTTTAGAAAAAAATTCACTTTAAGAACGCGATGTTTTATCAACAGATATGAAAGTGATATAATCAATACATATAAAACATATCATTTAGCTTATTTCAATGGTATATTTTTTAAAATTTGATAAATAAAAGAATACTTACGTTTTTACTTAAAAGTTCCATATCTAAAGATGTTAAATAGAGCATGCTTAATCAAATGGTCACCATTGATGACAGTTATTAGTATGCAGTTTTTGTTTCATATATCTAGTCTACAAAACGAAATCGATTTATACATGTAAATTTCTTACTTGAAAATCCTGACAAAAACCTTTTTAAACCTTGTCCCTCTGAATTGAAAATATAAACATAAATTATTAAGCATACACTTTGTAAAAATAATCATAATTTATTGGTTTCATCATTCATTTCTTAAATCATTGGTCTCCATATAGGAAATTAAAAATATTTCTTGAAAAAATGGCGCTTTACACAGGTTATACCTCTGTTTATTTGTGCATGTCTGGAATATTCAATGACCCCATCACCCTTTGTTTCACCCTTTGTTTCATTCAGCATTTTTTCAAAAGAAAGCAAAGCGTCCTGCAACATATACATACAATGAAATACAGTTAGTTAACCACTGGCAAACGACATCAGTCTAAAAATTTCACCACACAAAGCAAAGAATTTGTCATACCGTGTTGTTCCATTGGTACTTTTCAGCATTCTGTAACCGTGTGCTGAGATTGCTGACTTGCTCCATCAAGTTCTGTAGCTGGTATGTCGTTTTAACATATAAAACAAGAATAAAAGCACAGATCCCTAAGAAAATCACACAGAACGCTGTGCTCGCTTTTGGAAGCCTTGACGATTTCGGAGTTTGCTTCTCTTCGTTGCAAGCATCAGTAATTTTGATACTAGAAAAAGACTTACAAATGGCCATTTTTTCCTACTTTTCTAGTATCTTTTTCAGTAAATAAATTTCACTTTTCCATTTATGTAGAGTGTCAATATTATGAGCTGATAATGAGTAGTGTCGATGTAGATAAATATTAGTATATATACGGAGACCAAGGGATGTGCAAATTGAAGCGTTGGCGAGATTAAGGCGAAATCAGGGAACAGTCGCGCGCGGATACGAGGCGAGGTGGGAGAACAGTCAGGTTAGGTAGTAGCGGTCAATCCGTGCAGAGATTGTGAAATGTCCCTTTGTGTCAAAAGGTTTGCCGGAAAGTCCACTTTCTTGGGCATTACATCAGACAGATGCAATATATCAACAGATGCTATAGTATGTTCAGTTTTTATTTAATCTTCGTAAGTTTGTTATTATCGGAGAGGTTGTTTCAACTACAATCTCCATTGATTGTACATGTACTAATGCACGATTCCTCCGTAATCAACTGTCTCTTTATGGTAAAGGTTAGACTTTATACATTTGTTTGGATTCAAAGCAACACGCAAAACAGACAGTGATTGAATATCTTAGGGATCCCTCGTCGCTGATTATGGACCTAAATCCAAGTCCTGTTCCATCAACGCTATCATATATATCAAATAAATCAAAAAGATAAGAAAAACATCTTTAATAATCTGTCTTTATTTCTAGATTGCACTCCATGGTGAACTTGGTCCATTTAATACAGTGTACAAAACAAAATTGCAGAACAAATTACAGACTCCACGAGAGCAATACAATTATATTATAGGAAGCCCATTGTTCATTCATTGTTCAACATTGCATCATATGCATCATAACAAAAAATATCCTACCATAATACTTTTCTTTGGTGAACTGAGGTGATCATTTTAAATGCACATATAACTTTCTTTAAAATCTCACTGCCAATCTGAACTTTACACATCAATATATATTCTTGACATTTACACTGTATTTTCATCATTCTGCAAAACATATACCAAAATATAAAATCTTGTACTTTTGACTCAGCTTGAATTCAATTTTTTTTTTACATTGCATTGAACTTGAAGCTTTCTCCAATCACTTTTTTGAAACCTCAAACTTTAACTACCTTTAGGATAAGTACACATGTTTGAAACAGTATATTATAATGTTCACAGCATCTACATCATGAAAAATACAGTCAGTGGCAGTATTTGAAGATAATAATCCACAGACAAAAACAAAATTGATCCCAAAAACATAAAATGAGATCTTGCAGAGCTACATGTAGCAACTCCATGATCTTTTGTGCCTAGAAAACCCTAAGCGTCAAAAATCATAAACATGTGGTTTTAATAAGCCAGATAAATACTGTATATTTTTTCAAAGAAAAATGAAGCAAAAATTGATGTGTTAAGTTTAAAAAATGAGAGAGAGAGAGAGAGAGAGAGAGAGAGAGAGAGCATGCTTATAAATTAAAATAAAAGAACATAACCTATCCTTCACAGAACAATAAAGGAGCTTTTTTCTAAATTTTGTTTCTGTCAATCTTAAATAATAATATAACCTGAAGCCAAACAAATCAGCATCAACTACAGGTATTATAAACACATTATTATATTAAAAAAAAAAATAAAACACTGTAAACCAACTTTTCTTTGAATACCAGAAAAATTCAAAAGGTTCATGGAAATTCAGAAATATTTCTGAAAAACCTTGCAACTCTTATGTTTACGTGACATTATCTACATAGTGTCCTGAAGAAAATTAGAAGCAAGGAACCAGTTTATCATTGCTTAGTCTTGAAATAAACTTGGCCAAAACAAAAGTTGGTTTAAATAAAGACAATAGCAAAAACAAACTGAATAAATATGTGTAATTTATATAAAATTTTGCCCTTTTAGGAATTAAATTGATTGGCTATTTTGCATTGGTACGGAGTAATAAATTGAGTATAAAAGTCAGATCAACCCTGCATTAAACAGGACCCCCCCCCTACCCCCCCCCCAAAAAAAATCAATATCCTGCTATTTGTAAATGTCATGCTGAATATTGGCCACAACACAGCCAAAAGTGCTCATCACTGTGGGCAGTTCCTGTCCCTCCACCCACGTCTGTCTACCGTTCTCCTCCTTCAGCCAGCAGAGGCCAGCCATCCAACTCTTGTCATCTTCACCTCCCACAATCAAAATCGTATTGCTGTATTTTACTATCCCTGGAAGAAATAATTAATACAATCAAATTTCAATCTTTTCAAAGAACTTCATAATAATCATCAATAATTTGCTTTTTTTTTTCACTCTCAAAATTCATAAAATAAGTCTGAATTCAAAGTGGCTGAATATTTTAAAATTTGTTTGGGACAAGGGAGATAATGCATTAGCAATACATGTACTAAATGAAATTAATTCTTATAACAGATGGAACTCTCGGTTTTTTTCTGACCTGCTCCACAGAGGGCATTGGGGAGCTCTGGACCCTCACTCCAAGTATCGGTGGCTGGATCAAACACCTCCACAGAACTCACACAATGCTCCGGCAGAAACTCCTTCTTCCACTTGTCACTCAATTCCGAATTACCTCCTACATAAAATAATTGCATATACATATGTCATTCAAATCTGCAACAAAATACATATTTTTTTTTGTGTACATTTTTCTGCTAACATTTTTTCTTTCTTGTATACTTCTTATGTCTATCATGATACTTTTTTTGTAGTCTTCCAGACTATTATGAATTTATTTGTTTTTCTCGGACCACAGGTCCCCCTATTGTCATCCGTTTATGAACATAAAACAAGTGCACATGTTTTGAAGGATTTGAGGACTTACCAATGACATAAATTTTGTCCTTGTGAATCACACACCCTGCCAGTACCCTAGATGTAGACATGGGAGGTAACTCCACCCAAGTATCATCAGCTGGATCATACCTAGGAAATGTTCATGAAACATATTACCAGGTTTATCACAATGGGAAAACTGTGAAAATCACATCATTACTGTGTTAGATGTAATAAAACTTGTTTAAATGTTTATTTTTTTCTTCATTGGCATTTATAATGAGCTTTGAGTTTGGGTTTCATTATTTACATAGGAACCCCCATTAATTGAAATATTCTTTTGTATCCAACTTTTCAAAATCCTTCGTTTAAATCATCTATTCATCTTCACTAAAATACAACTAGCACTGTGTACCTGTAAGCTGTTTTGCTGATCTTTTCACATGTTTCACCTCCAAAGACATACAGCTTTCCCCTGTGACTAATGCTGGTCATGAATCGCAGTGGTATTGCTAGGGGAGCCACTAATATCCAAGCATTGGTGTGTGGATCATAACGTTCTACTGTACTGAGGATTTCTGAGCCATCTTGACCTCCGATGGCAAAAGCATAACTGTGGAAATGAATTCAATTGAATTACTTTTTCACAGATCAATACTGGCAAATGAACTGTTTGTTACTTAAAATATCTACCGTAATGTACTTCAGAATACCTAAACATTTGATACCAAGCTTTAAATATTGTACTTAAATAGGCATCAACATTTCAGTGCTGGTATTTTTTTAATGGTACTAATTGAGATGCAAATATTCAATATCAAATTTTTTAACCTAAAATTATAAATTGTAGAATTGTGAAAAGGCAAAAAAAGACAAAATTGACGTAATCAAAATGTTATCAATTTATGAAACACTTTTACATAAAACATAAGCAGTCATTAGAAGATCTATACCAAAATGGTAGAAAATTTACTTTACAGTTCAATCATAATAAAATTGGCTGAAAAACCCCCCACATATTTTATCTCAATGCCTGTAATTCATAACATTCAATAAAATATCATGGACGTACCCATCAACAATGACCAAAGAAAACTGGGACCGGGACATATTCATCTTTGCTTTGGAGGTCCAACTCTTCTCTATCTGGTCAAAGACGTAGAAGCTGTTGGACACACCCTCTGTCGTCACGGACCCGCGGTAATTCAGCTTACGTATGGATCCACCCGCCAAATAAATCTGGTTATCTCCAGTTATAGCACATCCTTGAACATAAATGATGTAAAAACTGTAAAATTTTATAAATATACCTGTAATGTAACTTCTGATAGAGATTCAACATAAAACTGTATATCTTTTTATTTTCATAATGATGTACCATAATTTTTCCTTTTATTGCAATCGCTATCAAATAGCACAGACTACAAAATGCAGAAATTATATCCGTCATTGATTACTTTTTAGACTTTTTAGATCGCAAAAATGACTGATGCGAAATAAAAGAGTCACATATTTCCCCCTTTTTCACAAATTTTGTGACACCTGCAAAATCCCAAATTGATATACAGTAAGATTTACAAGATTTTTCTGAAATTTAATACCAACCAGGGGTGTATAAACTTTGTGGGAGTTTACATATGGTAATGACTTCTCCAGTCTTTGGTAACAGCATCTCCATGCTATTGAACTTTTTCATCTGTTCCTCTGTATAAGGATTTGCAATGATCATCACTCCAGTTTCGTGGGCCATTCCTTTGCGGGGCATGAGATTCAGGTCCATTTCATGTTGTCTGTTGCGTAGCATATGAAAATACCTAACTGTGTCCAGAACTTTTCTCAAGGATTCACAGTCTTTTAGTATTTTATTCCTGTCAATTCTATCACAGAAATAGTAAGAGCTGATATTGGCAAATCGAACACAATTCATTATTTCCATTAAGTGTGCCATTCTGTTTTCTTTGTCTGACATAAGCCAATGCATGCATGCTTCATAAACAGTTTCTTCATTGGTCACATTGATGTCATCATCACTAATGATTTCAACCAACTTATCGGAGGGTAGGGATAAAAACTCCTGATGTTTGCACAAATCAGTAAATCTACTGTTCACAATTTCTTTGGCTTTTGTGGCTAAATCTGTGCATTCGTGAGCTTTAGCAAAAAAGAACACTCCAATACAGTTTGACACAGTGATGTGGTTCATCATGAATTCAGCACATCCACTTCTGAGCGAAAGCAACTGAAATCTGTTGGCAGCGGAAAGTAAATGTTGAACAGTCTCCTCCGAAAGCACAACTTGTCCTGTGTAGATATAGTCCAGCACCAGACCCATAGTTTGTGGATCTAACTCCTTCAAAGTAATCTTATCTTGATGACTCTCTGCCATATTTGTAGAAAACATGGCCATGAAAAAAGGACTTGATATTGCAAGAACATTTTTGTGACATGGAAATTCTGTCTCATCTACACAAAGGGTGACATCCACAAACTCTTTTTCTCTGTAGAGTTTAGAAAATCCCTGCAGGAGATTGACTGCTCTCTGTTTGTCTATAAATTTGTCGTCATTTGGAGACTCTTCATACTGAGTCTGCGAGTCAAGCATTCCCTCAGGATCCTGAGTGCTTTGAGCATCATCCGGACTACTCATCTTTTCCTGAAATATTTGTTGAAAGAGATCAAGTCTAAGCTACACATCACAATGTCTTTACACTTTATAAGATGGATAAATCAGAGAAATTATTTTAAAATATATATGAGAACAAAATCATACCTTAATTTTCAAAATATATCTTCAGTTACAACCTGATGATAAATTAATTAATTTTGAATTTCAATTTAATTAAAATCTAGAGTTTAATTTGGATACACTCACATTACACATCTACTTTTATAAAGACTTAATAGCTCACAAGTAGAAAATATGTGCTCATTAACTGATTCAAAAGAAGGATCTTTTCCAAAATTTATCTACAAGGTTAAGCAACAATTAACTTGCACCTGTACCTCTTCATACAATATTATGTGTACAGTACACAGGAGACATGCAGAATCATAAGCAGCAAAAAATTTCGGGTTCTCCTTCACCTTAAAGTTTAACATGGTTCAAAGTGTGGGAACATTTATTTTTGCAATGTGTCCAATTATGTTGATATGGCAGACAGGAATTCTTTTTAGTTTAATAAAGTATGTGTATTAAACAAAATTTGAATTCATTTAACAGCTTTTTAATACATCTTATTCATTTTCAATGTATAATTACTACTGATGTTTGAACAAACCTTTGTTCCCAGGGCAAATGTGAATAAGGTGCAGAGAATTTAACTGCGGTGTAAAGAATATTTGTGTTGTGCTAAACATTTCACTACTTGGTGCTTAAATGATAGAGTTTTTAGTCGCACTTGTACACAGAAAAAGATGAACCCTTACAATGGTTTAAGGTATTTTTTTTATAACATTGGTAAGTCTTTTAAATGAAAAAACAATCCATGTAAAATTTTCTTGGCATTTCAATTCATTGATAGATTTTTAAAGAAGAAACTGATGTTTTTAATATCATACGATTGAACATGTTAAATGTCAAAAAGTGAATGAAACACATCAATTATTTACATAATAATATACAACGATAAAAACACATGTATTTGAAATAGCATTATTGGCATCTGCAAGAGTTAATCATAATGTGTACAACTTTTGCATACGCATTGAAAAATGTAAACATCTTCATTTCGAATTTCCTCTATGATGTTCCAAACATCATACTTACCATAAGCTTTCTTGGGAAATGAATGTATGTGCCTTATGAAGATTTTAGATGCATTATGCTATTTTACCACAAGTAAAACTCAAAAGACAAAAGATCAATGGAATTCTGAACACCTCATAGTTAGAGTTATTATAGTAGCACAGTCCACTATCTTCGCACCAGCCTAAGCACCATCCCCATAGAGCATGCGCGAAGGAAAGATGGGTCATGCGACATGCGTACTTCCTTCTTTCTGTTTTGAAACATTCAATTTCAAACGAAGAGGTATTTTTTTCTTAATTTGTTTTAATGACAATACCATATTATGGTAACAAAATTTGTTTGAGAATATAACCAAATGCAAAACTCATTTACTTTTCTTTGAAAATAAACCCAATCGGATTTTTCTCAAATATTAAAGGGGAAAAAATTGGCGTCAACCTCGTACGTATTATATTACCCTTTCTATGATCGATTTAGTCCTACCATATAATGGTAAGCACACCACAGAATTTGCCAAAATAAAATTTTAATCACTCTGGACCTGATATGTGTCTGCAGAGGGATAGGTAATGTCAGGGACGTATATACTAACTATTGTGTTATATATGTCTCTGGTAATGTTCACTATTCAATTTCAAGAACTGTCTATTGCAGATTATAATCGGTGTGTCGTAGTATTAGGAAAAGTATGGCCAATGCAAGTAAGTTTGTTGGTTTTATCAATTAACCTATATACAAGCATCATTGTAGCATACAAACAATTTTTTGCATTACCAAAAGCGGCATACATTGCTACATATGATTGGCTGTTCGTTCGCCCTAAAACGCGCTCGCCCTTGACGCCGTTTGCTCTAGTTTCCGCTACATATGGCACATCAAATTCACAAAAATAAGTTAAACATAGTTTTACAGTCGATTAACTAAGCTTAACGATTGTAAACTACATTTTAAGGACAGAATTCTATAGTTAACGATTTAGTTAACTTTATTTAACACCCTTAATCTATATTTCACATATGTTAACTATAGTTAACACATTCATCTATGTTTCAGAAGTGTAAAACTACCATTAACACGGAACACGGAACCATTTGCGATTGCAAAACATAATTTATCTGATAAATATAGTTTCACAATTGTGAAACTATGATTAACAAGTCTGAACTATAGTTAAGGAATGTAAATTATAGTTTACAGAAGTGAATCTATATTTATCAGCAAAATCTATTGTTAATGTTATTTGCAGACAGATAAACTTAGATTATAATCTGTAAACTATAGTTTACAACTGTTAAATGTGGTTTTGCAGATGAAGACTATAGTTAACTGATCGTTAATTATAGTTAACAAATTGTTAACTATAGTTTGTGGTCCGTAAAGTTATCATTCGATAAAGGTAGTTTATTGACTGTGAAACTATGTTTAGCTCATTTTGTGAATTTGGCGTGCCATAGCTACAACCCTTTCCCTAGATGTTTTCCTGTCTTTCTTCAACCAAATTGATATTTATTTCCCAGGAAAACACTAGCACCACACCTATTTGATATCTATAACACTAGCACCACACCTATTTGAAATCTATAACACTAGCGCCACACCTATTTAATATCTATAACACTAGCACCACACCTATTTAATATCTATAACACTAACACCACACTTATTTAATATCTATAACACTAGCACCACACCTATTTAATAACTATAACACTAGCACCACACCTATTTAATATCTATAACACTAGCACCACACCTATTTAATATCTATAACACTAGCACCACACCTATTTGATATCTATAACACTAGCACCACACCTATTTAATATCTATAACACTAGCACCACACCTATTTAATATCTATAACACTAGCACCTACATGTATTTAATATCTATAACACTAGCACCACACCTACATGTATTTAATATCTATAACACTAGCACCACACTTATTTACTATCTATAACACTAGCACCACACCTATTTAATATCTAACACTAGCACCACACCTATTTAATATCTTACACTAGCACCACACATATATACTATCTATAACACTAGCACCACACCTATTTAATATCTAACACTAGCAACAATAGGGCAAAACAATTATTTTATCGCCAAAACATGAGCATTGCACATGTTTAACTTTCATAACACTAGCACCACACATATCCTAACTCAATGACATAATTACCACACATATTTAACCTCTATAACACTAGCACTACACCCTAATGACAAATATATCTTAACTCTACTACATTAGCAACACACATATTTACCTATATAACACTTGAACCTTACATATCCACATATCCAACCATTGTGACACTAGCACCACATATATCTTTACTCTATAACACTAGCACCATACATATTTAACCTCTATAACACAAGCACCATACATATTAAACCTCTATAACACTAACACCATACATATTTAACCTCTATAACACTAGCACCATACATATTTAACCTCTATAACACTAGCACCATACATATTAAACCTCAATAACACTAGCACCATACATATTTAACCTCAATAACACTAGCACCATACATATTTAACCTCTATAACACTAGCACCACATATATCTTAGGTGGCAGGGGACAGTTTTTTTGATACAATTCATTGTAGCCAAGGGATGCATGTCTTCGGAACTCTGTAACTAGAATTTCCTCAGTTCCCATTCAGCACAGATACCTTTAATTCACTCTTTATAAGGCCAGTCAACAATTTCTGAAGAAAATTACTTGTCAAAACCTGTAAAATTCTCTACATACTGGTTTTTATGAGATTTTGACCCTTTCATATTTCGCTAATTTTTCATGATTTTTCAGCTTTTTAGACCTCCCCCAGCTAATTCCCTGCAGAGGGTTGACCTTCCGTACCGCGTGCATGTTGCACTATCACATGTCAGAAACTTACCAGTGTATAGTTTACAATGTCCCATCCACCTTCTTTTCGTGTTATTTTACCTCCCGTCTGTAACTTGCAATTTCACTGTGTAAAGTCAGCACAACAGTCATAGCCGCAGGTTTCGCATTTTACTTCTGATTCTCATGTACCTAACATACGGGGCCTACATATTGCATATCAATTTCAACAAGATACACCCCTCTAACTAATGATAATCATTAAAAATCATTTCATGAATTTTAGCAACACTCATAAGCCTTCAAGTACAGCAACTCTCAATTTTACAAAAATATTGACGGGTACTTTATTCGAAACTGTCCCTTGCTACCTTTAACATACACTAACATTCTCTGAAAAGTCATCTTGTCTTAAAATTAAAAGGCGTATGCTATTCTGAGAAAAAGTACACCACATTTTGACAATTCCATTGAGGTTTAAGAAAAATATGGCCATTTAAGTGAACCCACCATTTCCACTTTCCTCTATTTAACACAGATTCATAGGGTTCTCCATAAATAAAGCATCTTTACCTAATCTTTTAGAGGTCAACTGTTGTTCAACCTCCTTAAATAAGAAACCTTATTCAAAACTACATACATTGGCTTGACATTATTATGATAAAAGCATCACATCACTTAGAAATCCCTCTACATGTATACCCTCCCCCTATCTTTTGATTTTCACAAGAAGGATTAGTTTGAACACTTTAACCTAATATTATGAAACTTTTGGCAGTTTCTTTGAGTCATTTCTTACACATATTTAAAAACAACCAACACTGATATCTAAAATTGATCTTTTTTTGGTAAATGGATGATTTGTAGCATTTTTATTCAGAAAAAATCATGTCGCCCAACATGTGATTTCTTGTTTTCATGAAAAACTAAGCCTAAAATCATATTTAGTGGATATCTTACATATTCTGGTTTCTAGTCTCCTTTTAACTTTGCTAAATTAGTAAGACCTACAAGTGTGATGTGTGTGTTTAATTAAAATGAAATTCAAATACACCCGGGTACCTGGGGACGGATGAGAATTCCATGAAAAATGTTCAAATTTTACATGTTTTTCTACATTTTTGATGAATATATACAATAAAAGGGTAAAAAATATGTTGTTTTTTATTCATTCAAATTAAGCAGTTGCGGTACAAAAATATCATTTTATTTTGTCATAATCCAAATATTTCACTTGTACCCATAAGTACTTCAAGTTACGTGTAGTTTGAAATTATATAAGATGCTTGTTTCTACATTTTTTATTACAATGGACTGACTCAAGTCATCCAGTCGCAATTAATATTATCCTTGTCCGACGAAATAATTGAATAACAATGGACCGTATGGTGCTAGTAATATTTAGACTGTATATGTATGGTGCTAGTGTTAATAAGGCTGTATATGTATGGTGCTAGTGATATTAAGGCTGTATATGTATGGTGCTAGTGATATTAAGGCTGTATATGTATGGTGCTAGTGATATTGAGGCTGTATATGCATGGTGCTAGTAATATTGAGGCTATATATGTGTGGTGCTAGTGATATTGAGGCTGTATATGCATGGTGCTAGTAATATTGAGGCTGTATATGCATGGTGCTAGTAATATTGAGGCTGTATATGCATGGTGCTAGTAATATTGAGGCTGTATATGTGTGGTGCTAGTGTTATTAAGGCAGTATATGTGTGGTGCTAGAGTTTTTAAGGCAGTATATGTGTGGTGCTAGTGGTATTAAGGCTGTATATGTGTGGTGCTAGTGATATTAAGGCAGTGTATGTGTGGTGCTAGTGTTATTAAGGCTGTATATGTGTTGTGCTAGAGTTTGTAAGGCTGTATATGTGTGGTGCTAGTGTTATTAAGGCTGTATATGTGTGGTGCTAGTGATATTAAGGCAGTATCTGTGTGGTGCTAGTGTTATTAAGGCTGTATATGTGTGGTGCTAGTGATATTAAGGCAGTATATGTATGGTGCTAGTGATATTAAGGCTGTATATGTGTGGTGCTAGAGTTTTTAAGGCTGTATATGTGTGGTGCTAGTGTTATTAAGGCTGTGTATGTATGGTGCTAGTGATATTAAGGCTGTATATGTATGGTGCTAGTGATATTAAGGCTGTATATGTATGGTGCTAGTGATATTGAGGCTGTATATGCATGGTGCTAGTAATATTGAGGCTATATATGTGTGGTGCTAGTGATATTGAGGCTGTATATGCATGGTGCTAGTAATATTGAGGCTGTATATGCATGGTGCTAGTAATATTGAGGCTGTATATGTGTGGTGCTAGAGTTTTTAAGGCTGTATATGTGTGGTGCTAGTGTTATTAAGGCTGTATATGTGTGGTGCTAGAGTTTTTAAGGCTGTATATGTGTGGTGCTAGTGTTATTAAGGCAGTATATGTGTGGTGCTAGAGTTTTTAAGGCAGTGTATGTGTGGTGCTAGTGGTATTAAGGCTGTATATGTGTGGTGCTAGTGATATTAAGGCAGTGTATGTGTGGTGCTAGTGTTATTAAGGCTGTATATGTGTTGTGCTAGAGTTTGTAAGGCTGTATATGTGTGGTGCTAGTGTTATTAAGGCTGTATATGTGTGGTGCTAGAGTTTTTAAGGCAGTATATGTGTGGTGCTAGTGATATTAAGGCAGTGTATGTGTGGTGCTAGAGTTTTTAAGGCTGTATATGTGTGGTGCTAGTGTTATTAAGGCAGTATATGTGTGGTGCTAGAGTTTTTAAGGCAGTGTATGTGTGGTGCTAGTGGTATTAAGGCTGTATATGTGTGGTGCTAGTGATATTAAGGCAGTGTATGTGTGGTGCTAGTGTTATTAAGGCTGTATATGTGTTGTGCTAGAGTTTGTAAGGCTGTATATGTGTGGTGCTAGTGTTATTAAGGCTGTATATGTGTGGTGCTAGAGTTTTTAAGGCAGTATATGTGTGGTGCTAGTGATATTAAGGCAGTGTATGTGTGGTGCTAGAGTTTTTAAGGCTGTATATGTGTGGTGCTAGTGTTATTAAGGCAGTATATGTGTGGTGCTAGAGTTTTTAAGGCTGTATATGTGTGGTGCTAGTGTTATTAAGGCTGTATATGTGTGGTGCTAGAGTTTTTAAGGCTGTATATGTGTGGTGCTAGTGTTATTAAGGCTGTGTATGTGTGGTGCTAGAGTTTTTAAGGCTGTATATGTGTGGTGCTAGTGTTATTAAGGCAGTATATGTGTGGTGCTAGAGTTTTTAAGGCTGTATATGTGTGGTGCTAGTGTTATTAAGGCTGTGTATGTATGGTGCTAGTGATATTAAGGCTGTATATGTATGGTGCTAGTGATATTAAGGCTGTATATGTATGGTGCTAGTGATATTGAGGCTGTATATGCATGGTGCTAGTAATATTGAGGCTATATATGTGTGGTGCTAGTGATATTGAGGCTGTATATGCATGGTGCTAGTAATATTGAGGCTGTATATGCATGGTGCTAGTAATATTGAGGCTGTATATGTGTGGTGCTAGAGTTTTTAAGGCTGTATATGTGTGGTGCTAGTGTTATTAAGGCAGTATATGTGTGGTGCTAGAGTTTTTAAGGCAGTATATGTGTGGTGCTAGTGGTATTAAGGCTGTATATGTGTGGTGCTAGTGATATTAAGGCAGTGTATGTGTGGTGCTAGTGTTATTAAGGCTGTATATGTGTTGTGCTAGAGTTTGTAAGGCTGTATATGTGTGGTGCTAGTGTTATTAAGGCTGTATATGTGTGGTGCTAGAGTTTTTAAGGCAGTATATGTGTGGTGCTAGTGATATTAAGGCAGTGTATGTGTGGTGCTAGAGTTTTTAAGGCTGTATATGTGTGGTGCTAGTGTTATTAAGGCAGTATATGTGTGGTGCTAGTGATATCAAGGCAGTATATGTATGGTGCTAGTGGTATTAAGGCAGTATATGTATGGTGCTAGTGATATTAAGGCTGTATATGTGTGGTGCTAGAGTTTTTAAGGCTGTATATGTGTGGTGCTAGTAGTATTAAGGCTGTATATGTGTGGTGCTAGAGTTTTTAAGGCTGTATATGTGTGGTGCTAGTGTTATTAAGGCTGTATATGTGTAGTGCTAGTGATATTAAGGCAGTATCTGTGTGGTGCTAGAGTTTTTAAGGCTGTATATGTGTGGTGCTAGTGTTATTAAGGCTGTATATGTGTGGTGCTAGTGATATTAAGGCAGTATATGTATGGTGCTAGTGATATTAAGGCTGTATATGTGTGGCGCTAGAGTTTTTAAGGCTGTATATGTGTGGTGCTAGTGGTATTAAGGCTGTATATGTGTGGTGCTAGAGTTTTTAAGGCTGTATATGTGTGGTGCTAGTGTTATTAAGGCAGTGTATGTGTGGTGCTAGAGTTTTTAAGGCTGTATATGTGTGGTGCTAGTGTTATTAAGGCAGTATATGTGTGGTGCTAGAGTTTTTAAGGCTGTATATGTGTGGTGCTAGTGTTATTAAGGCTGTATATGTGTGGTGCTAGTGATATTAAGGCAGTATATGTATGGTGCTAGTGGTATTAAGGCTGTATATGTGTGGTGCTAGTGTTATTAAGGCTGTATATGTGTTATGCTAGTGTTATTGAGTCTGTATATGTATGGTGATAGTGGTATTAAGGCAGTATATGATGTATGGTGCTAATGATATTAATGGTGCTAGTGGTATTAAGGCTCGGTATTTATTGATGCGCAGCTCTTGAAAACGCTGGCATCATTTTACTTTGAGTTCAAATTTCATCTTGTCCCAAAACGACATGCGCACTATGCATGATTTTATTTAAAATTCTCGCTGTAACCAAATCATTTTTTGTGTTAATATATAATAAAAAAGTTTATGAAAATCCAAATGCATTTTTATTTGAATTTTTTTTTATATTTGAGAAGTCCTCTTCCTTGGGATTTTTATTTCAATAGTATGTTGATTTTACTTTATCATTTTGACATTTCGCTGTACATGTCGAAATTATGAACAAGTATATTTTCATTTTAGTATTTTAATTTCATACAGAATTTGAAATAAAAAATTGAATTTAATGTAAATTATTTGAATCCTTTGCAATTGTGGCACAAACAACTCCCTGTGTCTTTGATTTACTGAATGCCACTTGTCTACGCTATTTAGGGACAATAACCCTTGTATATCCTCTACATGTATATAAGAATCCATTTGGTGCTAGTGTTTCACAGGTTCACATTAACCTGGTGCATTTAATTTTAAATCTTTATCTCATTTTCAAAAACTGGTTTTGAAATATATGCACAAGAGATTGTGGAAATCAGGATTGCATTTATTGAGTATTATAAGTATTATATAAGTCTTTCTACAGTCTTTCATTCAGTAAAACAAACGTACGTACACGTATAATGTCATCTTTTCAAACTACTTAAAAGTAATTAAACTTATTGATACCACTAGTTGGCATTCAGTCAAGATGGCAAGTAAAGTGGCAGACAAAATTTCAAAGAAATAACAATAATAATAATAATAATAATACATGTAAATGATTGAATGAATAACATAATGGCTACAGCATGCCACATTTTTAGCAAGACATATGTTTACACACTTTTTCATAGTCTCTGTTTCTGTTTTCTCTGCATAAAATATCTACATAAATATGAGTATATATATAAATAAATATAAAAAATTTGTATCATTATAAATACATAGGATGCAACGATCATAGCGATTTTCCCTCAAATTGTAATATAGCAATTCTGTGTGTTCAATTTCCAAACATATATACACTTTTATCTTATTTCTAAAGACGCACTCCTTAAGCTTCATAATATCATAAAAGCACAAAGGCACCTACATAATGATGGAAAACTGGGTAAAGAAATTCCTTAAAATATCTTTAAAAACTTTTTTGTATAAATTTGTGTATTGTGCATTCTTTCGAAAAAAAAAAAAAAGATCCTAAGATGGCAAAATTAAATACACTGTATTTTACAAGATTGCTCAAAAACATGTTTGATGAACACCAATTTAAGTTGGCCACCTTAGTCAAATTTCTTGTTCATTTGTTCATTGCTGTACCACAGGAATAATTTTAATGTATCAATAAAATTTTCAGGTTTCATGTATGAGAGAGAGCTCTTTAATTTTCTGATTTTTGCATTGCTTTGCTCAACAATTTGAGTATTTATACCCCTCAATTTTGGGTAGCTGCGAGCCTCATAGCCTGCTGCACATTCTGAAAAAAAAAGTAAAATCTGTATGTCAAATATATCTTAATTACCACAAGTACTTTTTCATACAAATGAAAGGAAATGTGAACAAGCTGACATACCCTGCACGCTCCCCAATTACTTGACAATGCTACACATAATTAATGACATAGTGTGTAATAAATGCACGAAATAATTTGATGAAGGGCATAAATCGCAAAAAACTTCCTTCAAATTTGCACATACATCTTTTTCTAAACCTACAAAGTTTCAACAATTTCCTTGCACCTGTTAAAGAGAAATTGCGCTTACAAAGTGTTCATAACAACATTCAATATAAGACCAAAATTTTAAGTTTAAAAGGGACAAAATTATCAGTTAAATAGGGAAATTTGAATTCCATGGTAATATGCACATTGTTGCCAAAATACCTAAAAAGTTTCTAAAAATTCTTTGTTAAAGCATTCAAAAAGGAGCAGCAATTACAAACTGTTCAATACTATTTCAATATATGGCCAAAATTTCAAGTTCAAGGGACCAAAATTCCTTGAAAAATTAAGGAATCGAAATTTCCAACACATTGTGTAAACACCTACAAAGTGTCTAAAAAATCCATGCAGCAGTGTAACAGGAGTTTGCTACAAAAAAAAAGTAGGACTGACTGACTTAGGGACCAGTCAAAAACATAATACCACTCACAACTTATGAGAAACATTTTTTCTCTCATAAATACAAGTTATCATAACTGTACTACACTTCATAATCTCCACACTTATTTTTTGTTGTTATTAACCTTTATTATTATGTCAAGCTTAATTACAATGAAATAAATAAATTGCACATACTTTTGTGATTTGGCCAATGCAGACTGTCAATGAGGAATCGTGTTTCCTTGAAATATGCAGGATCCCGATTCAAGGCATATTGAAAAAGGTTGCATGCATTGTCATAAATGACAATTTCAGGAGGTTCTGAAATTAAAAAAATCTACAAACTGATATATGAAACTTCAAATATATTTGAAAAGTTAATGCATAATATATATATATTTATCAATTTGTTTTATTCAGCATACTGTGAATTAAATTACTGCTTGCGGCATGCCATTTAAAGGATAACATGAACCAGTAAAGATTTGGCTAGCTGTCCACAAACATTGACCTTCACCAATTGAAATGATTTTAGAGTACGTAATATTTATTTGATAACCATCCTGAATGTCACTTAAATTTTATCATGTCCTTAAATTCTTAATATATCTTAATATATCTTTGTCTGGTTTCCCTTAGTTGCAATGCATTGATCTGTTGACTTTCATAATTGGAAGATACTTGCGTTCAAATCTTGTCTTCAAGAAGGTAAACGGGACGTTCGGAGACTCAGCTGTCACCATTACTTCAAAACCATAGCATACCCCTAATTCAATAAAATATTTACATTAAATAATCATTTAGAGCTACAGTATACTCACATAACATTCATTCATAATAAAGAGTGCATGAGCATTGCCTGCATGATGCACAAATACAGTCAAACTCTATATTTGTAACAATGATATCTCAAATACATGTACAATGGATATGTTACAATTACTTATAAGTATCATACCCTTTTACTTCACATATTGTAACTTCAAAATTTTGAATCCTTAGATGTTTTAACTTTTTCTTGATATTATTAATTAAGAGTTGTTTAAATCCAAAGCCATAGGTCATACCATGAGGACAAAATACTGTAAAAATCCCTGGCAACAATGAGGGATGTCGTGCCCCAGTTTTTTTACATGATCCAACTGGTTTTCTGCAATCAGCTTCATATCTACCCCTCTTGCAGACAGCAGGCATAGAAGGGTAACAAGCCAAAGGCAAAGACTCTTGATCTGAAACTTGTGATGACTGCACATCTCCAGTAAATGTAGCCTCAACACACTTTTGAGTAATATCCAAAATAGGAAAGAATGACTTTGGGATGTATCCAATTTTGGTGAAAATCTCAAAAAAGATAGGAATGTTTTGCTGTAGCTGATTCAATAAAGATGATGGTAATTCAGAATCTGGACTAAGTTTTAGAATTTCAGCAATTAAATGAAGATTGGAAAAATGGAATGTGGCACACAATGGTGAGTCACAGGACAGTAGGATGAGAAATTCTTTAAACTCTGGGTTGCAGGTGAATCTTTCATCTAAGAAATAATGAAAAATTAACAAATGAATATTAACATCATCACTTTTTCAAATCAAATTCCCTTTCTAGACTTCAAAGATATAACTAAAGAATAAATAGACTATAATATATAGAAAATTTCATGAATTATATTTCATTATATTATAATCTAAAGCCCAACAGGCATAAAATATATTTTGCATTTACATTAATACCAAATAATTTTGGCATCCTAATGTAAAAATGATAAAAGCAATGCATGCATGAAGAAACAAGACAAACTGATGCCTAAAATATGCCTAATATAATATAATTATATTATGCAGGAAACAATTATGTGTTTGGAACATAGTTTGACTAATATGGGATATGAAAAACTTTTTTATTCATAAATGAAGAAAAAAAAATTCAAGATGACTATAAATAACAACACACATGTAGTAGGTACATGTAAGGCAATTATATATTTTTTCCTTAAACAATGTTTAATATATACAAGGGAAAACATTAGTAAATAACTTATTTCAATAAAATAGTATTTAATTTAATAATTTTGTACTTTACCTTCCATTTCATGTATTTCTGCATCAGGAAGAAGAGGAAGGAGACAAGGTGACACATCAATAACCTTTTGCCTCAGAACTACCAGTTCTTCTCTTGATATGCCATATTCACTTTTGGCAAAGGATCTGAGGTAAGACCTTGTTGTCTTGTCTGGGATAAGCATCCGGTCATTGTATCTAGTATAAGAATAAAAACAAATTATTATTAAACAACAAATCATTAATTTCATTCTTTTGTAAAACATATACAAAAATGCCTTAAATTACGAATATGAAAAATAAAGCTTAACTAGCCCTATGATAAGCAATTAATTTACTTTGTGATACTTATCTTTTTATTTTGAAAACTGGCTCATCATTGTCCACATCAGATCCAAAAACAACAGGCAAAGACGCTCTTTGAAAGGCCAAAGATGTTCCATCGAAGAGCAATATCTTTGGCTGCTTCCCACAAGATGGAGCCTTGCACACGAATGCTAAAAGAAATAAATAGTTCATGTATTGTGAATTTGTTCTATAATAGATTTATTAAACTAATCAATCTAGCTTATAATGATCGACAATTAAAGAATTTGTTTTGTAAAAAAAGACAACAAAATTTATTCTATTAATCAATCAATATCAAATCATGATTATACAATCATATATGTTCATGTAGTACAATTATAGTTGTCTTCCAATTGATAGCAAATTAAAAATTCAGATCAACAATTCCTCAATACCGGCATTTCTATGATGTCAGCAAAATTCTTAGAAGTTCAAAAAATTTCTTTAAGTTATAAATTATTAATATGAAAATTACCTCCACTATAATCAATGTCAAGTAATCTCATGAAGCAATACCAACTCCATCGAAAATGGGAGTACATAAATGAAGTGGTAAAATTCTGATTTCCAGCATCTTCGTGATGACAAGACATTGTTTTATAAAATGCTGAGAGAGTAGACCTGCATAATAAATTTTATAAAAAAAAAAATAATCAAATAAAAGTATCAAATAATTTCATATATACCATGCATAGCTTAATTATTTTCTATTCCGAAACAAATTAATCCTGCTCTGTATATGCACACACAGAATTACCCCCAAACACAATCATGCATAATGTAGGCATTCATACAGCTATATGTGTGTTATAAGGGGTATATTTTAATTCAGATACACATGTATTCATTTTTATCCTTTCCCAAATCCCCATAAATTCTTGAAATATACCTTGAATGAAAGAACTGGAACATGTAGTCTCTAAGTACTTCATAATGGACAAGAAATCTTCCCATGTTCAGTAAGCAATCATCAAGTCCATCATAAGGCAAAAGATTTCCACAAAGAGAACAACATTTATGATAGCCTGCAAAGTAAAGCAAAGAAAAAACTATTTATAGTAACATTATTTGTGTATGTAATTAATGAAATAAATTTGCATTCATTTTATCATCAATTGATGCATGTTTAATATATATCACTATTATTGGATAAGACGTAAAGTCCAAAAAACTAACATTGAGCTTCCCTGAATCCATATCTGGTGACAATCCATGACATCTCTTTAAGGGCAACTAAGTTTTCTTCATTAGATGAAACACCACAGTTTTGACAAGAAGAGTTATCTGTTGGAATAATTTTAAGTATTCCATCTTCTTCAATTAAAACATCTGTGATGTTTTTACAAAGATTTTCCTTTTGTATTGCTGTTAGATTAAAAGGAATTGCAGCTGTGGACAGGGTTTTTAGGGAATAGATATTAGATGCCTCTGGTGTTTTTGCCATTGCTGTAAACAGTTCAAACAAATCAGAGTTGTCATAGAAGTCTGGATTTTCTAATAATTTTTCTAAATCCTGCAGGTGTTCGCATCTTCTCTGACAAGAAAGGCATTTAAGTTTTCCATAGGAGAACCCGATGATGGCAAATGGATGGCAATGATTGTCAGTCCTGATGGCATAGGTGTTCTCCATCCCCCAGTTCAACTTCTGACAAAGTGTCTGATAAAAGATAAAATTTTTAGTTCATCTACAAAGAACAGTTCTTCAAAGAATATAATAAGTAATTACTATCAAGAAACCATACCACTACTTTAAACACACATATATTAGCAATTTCCAAATATTACATAATCATAAATAGGCATATTCAAAGGAATTTAAGTTTTATGTATATCTGTATAAAAGGATGCAACTGTAACAGTAAACAAAAATCAGTGTGACTGGTATAGGATATGGTTAAGTTAACTTATATGTGTATATATTTTAGAAGCACATATTTTCATATAATACAACAACTACCAGGTATTGCTACTTTTACATGTGTCATTAATGGCATTAAGGTGAATATATGTATTTTACTTCAAGGTGGATAAATCATATCATATTGACTGGAACCCCCCCCCCCCCCCCCCAAATGATATTTAAATATCAATACATAGCTTATAACATATACCTTTTCTTGTGTACAGGAATTTTCTTCACTGTAACGATGATCCTCTACAATCAGACACATTAAAGAACTTAACACATAAATCTATATTCCACAAAGTTTTTGTATGTAAAGTATATGTAGAAAGCGTAATTGTAGATATAACACAATGACATGGACCAATATGCAGGGTATTCTAATATTAAATGATGAGTTTTATTATTATACAAAGGTTGAACAATGTTATTTTAAGTGCATAGTCAAAAGTGAAAGCTAAAATTCATGCTTGTGCATGGCAATTACCGTGGCTCTTCCATTAATTTGAACTTATCCTTATACAGTATTTTGGGGGCATAATCACATTTGCAGAAAAGGCAAGAAGTTTAAAAAAATACAAAAGAATTGAATCATAATTTTTAACACAAAATTTTAATCAGTTTGTATGATACACAGTATAATTCAGTTATGAGACTATAATCTTTCAAAAGTTTATCATAATTCATTTTCATTGTCTTTGCATGAATATATATATCAGATACCCAATATCAAAAATGAAGTACATTGTAGTCTGTAGATATTAATCAAAATTTCATCTTAAGCAATCTTCTTTGGTGTTAAAAGTTTCCTTACAGGTCTTTCATAGATGCATGTAGCCATGAATGAACCATTACCTGAAACAGTAATCTCCTCAGAATTCTCTTCAACACTGTAAAGATTCTTAAATTTTCTACAAAGCTCTTTAGCAGCTTCAACATGTATACATCCTGCATACAATTCCTCTACATCTGAAATGGAAAAATACATATAATCATCATTGAGATGGTGACCATCTCAAAGGACCTAGCTTGCTTATAAACAAAAGATATTAGAATAAAAAGCATTTAAAAAGACTTGCTTTAATCTTAATAGGCATGCATCTGTGCAAGATTGGGCTAATGAGAAAGAATGTGGTGGCTCAATTTTCGTGGAATAAGTGCATGGGTACCTCTCATCCACGAATCAACATCCTCCAAGAATTAATTAAATTAGGGTAATAAAGTCATATTTCCTTTGTAGATTTTAGAGAATAAATGAAATTATGTCGATCCCACGAACCTATAAAATTTTAGCAATCCACAAAAATTGGCCCCCACGAAATTTAATGATTCCACAGTATATCAGGTATGACCTTCACATTTGACCAAAAGTATTGTTCAAAGTCCATATAAACCCATTACCTATAAATTATGTTCATGTAAAATTAGTGCCAATATGGCTAAGGGGAAAAGTACATGAATATGATCTGAATTTTTTTTTAATTTTACCCAATGTGACCTTGACTCTTGACTTAGAACTCTCTTCAAGGTTAATACACACCCTTTTACCAAGGGCACTCTGTTGGTGAAGAATGATTCATATTGGAGGGGAATTAAATGATATATAATCCAGAAAAGGATTTTTCATATAATTCTGCTATAACCTTATAACTTTAAACCATAAAACTTAATTGGTTATAGATGGGTGTGTGTGAAGTATGAGACAAATTTAGCAAAGGAGAGAAAAAATATGCTTCAAACGAGGACAGACAGAGGGATGGACAGACAGACGGACTGATTACTAAAGGGTGCCTGCTGAGCGTGGGTCCTAATAATTCATGTAGCTGAAATGACATCATGATTTTGAACATTTCTATTCAACTTTGTATTTCAATTAAAAGATGAAATTTACTTTGAAAATTACTTTGACTATAATATACAATATTTAAAACATAAATTTTCATGATTATGATTTTTTGAAAATAAAAACATGTAATTATAATTTTAAAATTATGGAGTTAATTGGACTCATACCTTCAGAGGTGCAAGATCGAACTTTGTTCATGAAATAATGCCGATCTGAGTCACAAGAGCAGGCGTATCCCAACTGTGGCATTTTTTGCACAATTATAGGTTTGACGTTCTAAAATTGAAATTTAAATACTCCTTAACTTAATTGATAAAAAACATATTCAATCTGCATGCAGCAATCAATATAGAGAACAAATTGGTTGTCATTAGTCTGTGTAAATATATATAACGAACAGATTGAATTTAATATTTTCATTGAAAATTTAGGAAATACAAAACTAGATTAATTATATAACAATTAATTAAGTTAAGAAAACAAGAAAAATAAGTGAATGTAATAAAGTCTTTACACTGAGTGTTTTGTCAGTTGAATTCCAATCCATTAAGGCACACACTTCAATATTTTTATCCAAAAAAACACATCCCCTGCCTTGAAATATAGAAAATAATTATAATCTGCAGTCCTCTGAGCTTTCCCCACCGATTTCCAAAAAGACATCACCACTCAGAGGCTGGATATTTTGATGAATTTCAGAATTTGCAGTAGAATTTTCACTTCGGTGATAACTTGATGGCGGCCTGTCAGTAGAAGACGCAGTTTCCTAAAAATGAGAATATAAAATCCCCTTTAAATAACTATATAAGGGAAAAACTCATAATTCTTTTATTCAATCTTTAAATTACAAGTCCATATCGTAAATGCATGTACTGTATAAAGTAAGAAATTTATCTAATGAAATAAAAAGCTAATTACAGCTTTTCTTGATTTAATTTTGGTTGAGGCACTTGAGGGTTTCCAGGGACGTCTCTTGGTTGGAAGTTTGGAAAAGTCCAATCCACATTCTCCCTGTACAATGAATCTTTTCCTCCAGTTTTCCACTGTAGGTTGAACCCTCTGTTTTAAAGAAAATTAAAGTATATGATAAAAATAACATATAAATACAGATAATTTTTAAATACACTGTACCTCCAGGATTAAAAAAAAATACATACCTTTTTTTTAACATCTTTAGGATCCATTTTAGATTTTGGAGATTCTACATACGGGATTGAAGACTTGACAAGTCTGCAAATTCTTTTGTGTAAATTAACAGTACGTAAATTTGTGATTTATTGATCTAAGTGATATATATTATATTATCATGGATAAAATGTAAAATTCATATATTTGTAGATGCCTAATTAAAGGCAAGGGGTTCACATCTAAGTAAAATCACGAGAAGCATATATCTTGCAGATTTAAAATTATAAATCTCTTTAATATTAACATGCAGTATGTAAATTACACATGTGTGATCTACTATTATAGCTGATATAAATAATATAAATCATGGATAAAAATTTAAAAATTACATATTCTAGAATCTGCAAAAAAAAATGACATGGCATTATTTACATCGCATCCAATATATTATTTTCATTCCAAAATGATAATTTAATGCTTAAAATATACACCCTTAATCACTGAATATTGAGATTATATCTATTGCATGCCAAATTAACAAAACCAAGCTAAACATAGTTTCACATTTGATAAATTTGGTTTATTGACTGGTAACTATAGTGTTATGAGCAGCAAACTAATAGTTAACAATTTGATAACTATAGTATTCATCTGTAAATCTATATTTAACGATTACAATAGATTTTGCTGATAAATATAGATTCATGCACGTCTGTAAACTATAATTTACATTTGTTAACTATAGTTAAGAGTTGTTAGTCATAGTTTCACAATTGTGAAACTATATATTTATCAGATAAATTATGTTTTGCAATAGCAAATGGTTGTTTTCAGTCTTAATTATAGTTTTACACTTCTGAAACATAGATACCGGTAATAGCGTTAACTATGGTTAACAGATGTGAATTAATATAGATTAACTGCGTTAAATAAAGTTTCAAAGATGATAAACTAGATTTATTGACTGTTAAGTTTAGTTTAAGGATGCTAACTATCGTTAACAATATTTGACTGTTAACTATAGTTTACGAACCGTTAATTATAGTTAACAATTCATTAACTATTATATAGTTAATGATTCATTAACTATAGTTAACGATTCGCTTACTGTAGTTTTCATCTGCAAAACCATATTTAACGGTTGTAAACTTAGCTAGTTTCGAATGATAATCTAAGTATATCTGTCTGCAAATAACGTTAACGATATATATTTTGCTGATAAATATAGAGATTCACATCTGTAAACTATAATTTGCATTTGTTAAGAGTTGTTAATCATAGTTTTACACTTATCAGATAAACCATGTTTTGCAATCACAAATGGCTGTTTCCAGTGTTATACTGTAAGTTTATATAATATATATATAACCCCTCTGAAACATAGATGATCCCATTATAACTATATGGTTTACAGATGTGAATTACAAATTTTCGTCATTAATAATAGTTTTCTGTCCATAAACTATAATAAATTCATAACCGTTAAACCTAGTTTATCGACTGTGAAACTATGATTAGCTTATTTTTATTAATTTGGCGTGCCATATACCCCCCTCCCCCCGAGACGTCAAGATCGAGGGCTGGTATGATGATTTAATGATATACAGCAACCTCGGGCTAATATAGGATGCGATATAAAATTTGCCATGTAGTAGGCCTAATCTAAAAATATTTCATTCATAGTATACGAAATATTTTACCTGTATACCTTAGTTACAAATCATTTTTGTTCTGCTTGCAACATTTCCAGGTGAAACCGACATGTCAAACTGAGATTCACAGATACACCAATACCTTCCTTTTCAATAAAAAAAAAGTATACGCTTAATTATAAGTATATATATCAGCGGTGAATTTATGGCATTAATACACAGGATGTCTAGTAAGGTTAACGTAAAATGAAAGCGGAAAGTAAACAGAATTTGGCGCATGCGCAATGAAGATGGTGCTAAGGCTGGTGCTAAGATAGTAGATTACACTACTATAATACCTCCATAGTTATGATATCGGTGACCATTGCAATATTATTTTCAACGGAAGCGAGAAATGGAGTTACCTCCTCCTAGAAATAGTACGCGGAGTAGTCTGTCTCATAAATGTTAAATATCTCTATATTTACAAAAACTAATTTTTTTCTGAGAAATATATTCTTTAAAAATTAAATTTGATCATAAAACGTGCTTCTGTTGTGTTAATTTATTTATTTAGATGCAATTATTTTTTAATTTATTTCTGCGGAAGGGCATTGCTAGGTCGTGTTCCTTGGTAACCACGTAAACGCTACACTGTGTTGGTTTCAGTCAATGTTGAGGTGGTAGTGTACAACCGGGGAAAGACATACAAAATAACAATGGCATTGCCGTTTCTCCCGGGAAACTCATTTAACAACAGTGTAAGTATTTCATTTTACCTTATATTTCTTCAGATAATTGAGAATTATGTGGATAAATGTTATTAAATAAGCAACATTTTAGCAAATGCACTGACTATCATGTCTATGTCAGTATGGTATGTGCTCTGCAATATGAGCTTAAATATGATGATCGTTTGAAGCTAAATAATATCAGAAAATGGAAATACTGATGCTATCAATCAGATTGATCAAACAACACACTTAAAAGAAGTTCAATGTATTAAATTAATGTAATTTTGAAAAATTGAAACCTGATGCTACCAAACATAATTGTGTTGAATTTCTATTAAATTTATCAATAAAAGAATTAAACTTATTGTATGTATTTAGATGATTTATTTGCTTTTCAGCTTGGTAAAACAAAATACCATAAATCACACCACTTTGACTACAAAAATGAAGTATCTATGCTGGTCGGCAATGATAAGCCAGGTATAGGTGGTGAATTGCTCAGAGGACAGAAAGTTAGACCACAAAACACAGTCTTTCCTAAGGGAGAGGGAAGTAACTTACCTGCCTGGGTGGCTTTTGACAGACAGGTTTTGTGTTTTGATGCATACTTTCAAGAAGCTGTGCACGAGAAGCGCGAGGAGCAATACAGGGTCCGCAACGTAAAAGTCTATTTCTATTTGGAAGATGACTCTATTCAGGTCATTGAACCAAGGGAAAAGAACAGTGGAGTACCTCAAGGTAAGTACTTAAACAAGAGTCATTTATATGTCTTGAAGAGGGCTGGATAGCTGTAGCTAAGCTTAAACATATGATATTTTTGTAACTAAATCATTAGTTTAGGCTGAAAATTTCATATCAAAACTCTTAGATCTGATGGGTATTTTGTTGACCATCCAGCCTCTTTAATGAAATTGAAGCTTAGAAAATGTTATGTCTATATAATGAAGTGCAATAAATCTTTAAACAATGATGATGTATGTTTGAATACAACAGGTACACTGATCAGGAGACACAGAATCCCTAAACCTGCTCCTAATGATGATGAATACTACACAGCAGAGGACTTCAATATTGGCTGTGAAATTAACCTCTACTCCAAAGTTTTCAAGCTCACCAATGCTGATGACTTCACAAAGAACTTCCTTAGAAAAATGGGAGTCCGAGTCAATGATATTGAGAATAAACCAGAGAATCCATACACCAAATACAGAAAAGCTGTAAGTTAAATCTGGGCTTGAATACATTGTATAAATGATTCTTTATGGCTGGTATCTTAAATAAGTGTAGATTAAGGAAAATGTAAGCTGAATCAAAGAAAGTTAAAATCAAAGCAGAATTGTTTTCCATCAATTCTTAGCTTATGAGGTTTTATTCATTTCTCATAGTATTTAATTATATACATACTTTTTAGATGGATGAGAGCATGCAACCACTCAGACCATATGAAAAACATGACACCCTGAAGCAGTTCTTGGATCATGATCGCCATGTCCTACGATTCTTCTGCTACTGGGATGACACGGACAATATGTTTGGAGATCCTCGTGAAATGGTGCTTCATTACTTCTTGGCTGATGACACAATTGAGATCCGAGAAGTCATTCCTGCCAATTCCGGCAGAGATGCTGCACCAATGTTCCTGAGACGAGGCAAGCTTCCAAAGAACATTGAATCCCTCAGGCAGCCGGGAGAGATCACAGATAGAACTGTACTTAATGTATTTGGTCCAACAGGACATGGAGGCCGATACATCTTGGATAGCTTAAAGGTAAGTTACATATGTAATACATGTATATGTACATTCATTTCTATACTATTCTCCCAAAGTAATGCTGCATGCATAGCTAGTGACAGAAGCACATATACATGGTTATGATAAAATTTCAAATCTTGAGTTCATTTGAAAAAAAATGCAAATTTCTTTTTAGACTGGGGCTGTGAACACAGATTTCTACAGGGACAGTGATCTCACACTGGGAGCTGTAATCAATGTCTGGGGAAGGAAACTTCTTATCTGTGATGCTGATGAATTCACAAAGGAATATTATCATACAAAGTATGGAATTGGTAAGTAAAATCTCCCAAATTCTTATAACTGTTTTTATCATCAAATTGTATGTTGAAAAGAGAAAGAGAGAGAGAGAGAGAGAGAGAGAGAGCAAATTTAATTTAGGCATGAATATTTAAAATGTTAAATTAAACTTTTTAGAGAATTTCTCATCTGTCCAATACAAAAAGAACCAAGCTGGAAACCCACCCCGCCAGTTCCCACCATACAATGGATGGGGCAGTGAAGAAGATTCACTCTGCTCCTGCATGGGTCTCCTCCCAAAACCACCGAAGAGGGACTTCATCAAGTTTATGGAGAAGGACAGACGTGGGCTGGACAGCAATGTTCTGCGTTTCTTGGCTCGCATGAACACCACCAAACCTATCGACCAGGAGCGCCGCTTCATCATTTCTTACTATCTGTCTGATGACACCATCTCAGTTTTCGAGCCTCCTGTCAGAAACTCAGGTATATACAATTCTATCCGATATATTATTTTCTCTTCCAAAACAACAATTTACAAAAATTTGATTTGGTTTTTTTTATTGCACAGAAAATTTCAGTTAAATTCCAGTACTAGTACTTTATTGAAAAACTTTTAACTCATTAGAATCAAAAATTGACTTCTGTTTATTTGGATGCTAAAGAGTTATTTCCCTTTTTTTAGGAATCATTGGTGGCAAATTCTTGGAGAGGTCAAGAATCAAGAAGCCAAACCAGCAACCTTACAGCACAGACATGTCCCAGTACTATCTGTCAAATGACCTCTTTGTGGGTGCTTGTGTCAACTTTAACAGCCACATTTTTGTCCTCATTGATGCTGATGAATATGCCTTTAGATATATGGAACAGAATCCTGGCGTAAGTCTAGAATATTTTTTATTTTTATAAAAATTTGCTTTTAAAAAGTAGCATTTTTCAGTAAAATTAAGTGCAGCAATTCTGAAAACTGACAAGTTCAATATTTATTTATAGTTTTTTAACTGAAATCACTCAATATATACATCATTACCCTCTGACACTCTTGAATATACTATCTGACTATCAGTATTGTGTAAGTCAATGCATAAACAATTATTATTTCTGTTTGCAGTATTCCAAAGCCAATATCAATGCCATTTTGCAAAAGTTAGTCAGTGCAGTTGGCAGCAATCAAGACGAGATCCGCTCCTTCTTTATGAAGAACGATCCTAATGGTCTTGGTTGCCTAGGCTACGACCAGCTGGTGTCCCTCCTCCGTCAAGTTGACCCCAACATCAGCGATCAAGAGATCATGACCGTGGCCCGCCACTACAGTCAGAGGACACAGGAGGATGCCATTGACTCCCAGAAACTGGTTGCCATTGTACAGGAGCAACTTAGAAAGAGAAACTACGAGGGATTCGGCAAGTTGTTGGAGGACTGCATGCAGAATGATAAAGACAAGTAGGTTATTCAAATCATTAGAGGACTCTTACTGATCTCCAAACTTTTGTAATATGATACTGCAAATAATCTTTTATTTGCAACAATTATTTCTTTTATAAATATTAATGAAAAACTATAACAAATTTAGTGATCCAGTCATGATAACATAGACTCATAAGAAGAAAAAATCTCAGAGATGAGGTTTGCAATAACTTACAATTTTTTTTTGCATAGAATCTATATATTTATGATATGTTTTAAGTATGCTAGTATAAATAAATATCAATGAAAAACAGATTGTTTACATAAAAAATTGACAAGTAGAGTTGTATACGTAATTTATAATTTACCTCTTTGTTACAGACAAGGCCTTTTGGACGGGGAAATTGTCAGGACTATTTTCCGTGCTCACAATGTGCCCCTCCCTGATGACCTCCTGAGAGCTGCATTGTCAATGTAAGTCCTACTTATGGATGTATAAATACTTCTGGCTTGATGTACTTAATTAAACTAAAAAGTAATGTCTCTGGGTCTACATTATTTACCAGTGCGTTAATTTTGTTAACACTAATTGCAGACATAGAAAATTTTCATCTTCACATGCATGATGTTAACTCATATAAAAGTTGATTGGCATAAATTTATATGCATGGTTAAAAGTGCATGTAAATGGTAAAAAGTAGTAATTAAAAAAAAAAAATACAAAAAAGTCAGATGTTTAACAGTTGTTTGTAATAGATAGACCCAGTGGCATTGCTTTTATCTGTTATCTTGTAACTTTATGCTTGTATATTCATATATAGTGTTTGCAAATGCCACTCAATTTCTTTATAGGATTTCATATATGGTTATCCATTATTCCCAAACATTGATCTCTTTTGAAATGGAGTTTGAGTATAACTATGGGTATTACATCTGTATTTAGTTTAACCAGTTCTCTTTTATAGAAGATATATGTACACAAGTCATACCAGTACATGTATCTAGCTGTAGTGAAAAAAGATCCTTCTTTCTGACTTTGATCATAAAATCATGCAATTCTCTTTCTAAAAAATGTAAAAATTGGATTTTACCAAGAAAAACTCCTTCCACTTTTAATATTATCATGATTTGCATGTGTTTAGAACTCAACAGGAGAACTGTAGATGAATTAATTAAGCTATTCTTTACCCCATGTACACAGATTTCTATCTTTTTATATGTATTATATGACAATCATGCATTGCAGATTTATCATTAAAAATCTGTACAAAAATTCTTATAATACATGAACAAATACCTGTGATTATATAAGGTTAAAAAAATATCTGAAACTTAGTCATCTAATTGCTACAATTTAACAGAAATTTGAATTTAAAAAAAAAAAGGGGGGCAGGGTCTGAAAAACAATTGACCTTTTTGAGCCACAAGGAATGGATAAAAGCAAAAAGCCAGCATTAAAGTTTGCAATTTTGATTCTATTTCCAACAAAACTGCAGGCTATACTAAAACTTAATAACCTTTATCCAAAAAATCATAATACAACTTACACCTATATAATACCAATATAGTGAACATATAATGACCAAATATTGTAGCAAGAGTTGCTTATTCATAGCTGAGCTATCTGATTCACTAAACTATTTGATGCTTTCTTCAGGTCTGTTGCCACAGAGAAAGGTGAGGTAGCCTACAAGAACCTGATCAGTCAGATGAACTGGAGGGACTGCCCTGTGCCCCCCATGCAATATGAACCCTCCTCTGATCCCAACTGGGTCGGTACACAACAAGGAAAAGGAAGTGTGTCCATGATTAACTATCAGAATCTCCTAGATGATTGCTTTGGAAAGGGAAAGTCTTCATCATAGAGACAAAGTGCTAGGAGTTTATTCAATTTAACTGTGATACAAGACTTGTTAAATGATAAATAATTATCAATGTGCCCTGAATACAGGGAGTTTTTTTTTTTATAAACATAACAGAAAACAAAATTTTCTGGATATATTTATTGTGTTGAGAAAAGGATGAAAAATCCGTCCAAAGAAACGTTTTAACAGTATAACATTGAAAACAGCACAGAACTGTGTTTATGAAGTTTTTGTATATAATGAATACATTTTAAAAGTGAATAAAAAGAGTAATCATGTAGTACGTATTTTAACTTGTCATTCAACTAGGTCCTCCAATACTATTGATGACTGCATCGATACAAATTAATGACTAACCATTGAAGGGCGGAAAAAATATGTACAAATGAATCACAACAGTCACTTTGCACGTCCAATATAGTATTGAACTCGATTCTCTGGAAATAGGATAAAATTTATGCTTTCAAACTTGTCAACTTCTGACTGATTTGTTGTAGTGATTCTTTTTTCCTTTTCAAGAGATCTTTAGCATCAGTATTTTCATCCTTAAACAAAGCCCTGAAAAAAATATTATCAAATTCAAGAACAAATCCTCTATCAAAGGTTAAAATACAGCTAACTAGTTTTGGGGTTTTCCTCTTATGTGTAATTAATAGTACTGACAAGTATATATAAGGAAGAGTAATGATGCATACCAAATTTCTTTTCGTAGTTCCAATGGAATATCTGGTAGGTCTGTAATTCTGTCGTTAATTGACAAGGTCTGAAGTCGTTGCTGGAGGTCCAAATGTTCTTGTTGACAGTTTTCCACTGAATGAATTTTAAAAAAACACAGAAAAGTCATTATGTCTTTTGTAAAAATGATTATTATAAATATTAACCCCCCCCCCCCCCCAAAAAAAAAAAATAAACAAGTTACCCCTTAATCAAAATAAGTTAAGATTTTTGAAACATTTTATAGAGTCAAGCTACAATGAGCAACTTAAAGATTTATTAAACATAGAGTCTAAATGGGTACCTTTGTTCTGTAATTCAGATTTGTAAAATTCTGTCTCACTAATTCCTTTGTTCAAAGAGGAGTCATCCTGCAATGGGATTAATTATGAACCGTCAGATTCATAAAGTGTTCTTATACAGAGAAACCGGTGCCATAATTGTCAGATGTAAATATTTCTTTCATAAACTATATTCACTGTCTCTCTCCAGTTTAAATGACAAAATTCAGAACTTAGTTTATGTTTTCACAATTATAAATATTAATTATCCAACAGCCTTCCCAAACATGCTAATTTGTTTTATAGACAATTATGTTTCAAAAACTCATGTACAGTACAAACAACAACATCTGACATCTACAGTCACGTGAGGTGTATATAGTCACAATCTTAAGTTTAGACAATATATCAAACAATTCAAACGCGCACAGCTGTATTGGACTGCAGCATAAAAAAGAATACTACTTGTAAGTTACTTCTTAAAAATACATAAATGAAATAAACTCTTTTTGAGTTAAAAATAAACACAAAAGAAATTTAATAGTTCAAAAGTGGGTTTTTTTTGTTATGTTGAAAATTCAATATTCTTTTTCGATTAAAAACTCACATAAAATGTTCTAGCATTCATGAGCTGATTGGCAATGTCGGCTAACTCCTTCTCGAAGTTTTCTCTGTAATATAAGATTTACGTTTTTATCAAAAGAGCATAACCTTTTTAAACAAGAGGCAGTGCTAGTGTAGATTTTTTTCTTCCATACAAAATTAACGAAAAATCCTGCATTAATCAGATGGATGGAACTTGAAACTTATAACTCTACATGTAAATTGCAATTACTGTAATGATCAATAATGCTGTTTTTCACAGAGATTTATTTTCTGCTAAGAAAAATAACTGTTTACTCCTGCTTTCCAGAAAAAAATGAAAGAAAAAATTGTAAAAGTTCGCACACCCCACGCCACCTAGTATTACATGTATATGTATTAACTACAAAGTTATTCAGTTGTTTCGTTGACAAACTGTCTATGTTGTACACATATTCTACTATTCCAAAAGCAAAATTCACGTGAAAATAACGGAATTTGAATTTCCCGTATAAATGCTTACTAGCACATAGTTGTCTCAAGAAATTATATTCAGTGGTTTTATAAGAGTTTACGTTGCGCTGACAAACTATGAAAAGAATCACAGAAATGTAATGGAATCGGATCATCTGTAATATACAAATTACACACTCGGTCCTTATAAACAACAAAGTTCCGGGAAATTCTGTTGCAAAGAAAAATTCAATAATAGCCAAACTTGGAAGTCCACATTCATGAGAAAATTCCCAAGAAAAATAAAATATTCTTTTTCCTATAGATATAAGCACATCTACTCATTTTGTCCTTTTAAGTTTTTAATGAAATTTGGTGGAGAGGATTAAACGGAGTTGCGCTGACAAAACAAAAACCTAACACAAAACAAAACGGGTTGACGGTTAAAAACAAATATCCCCTCCCCATCTTTTAGCTTTGGATATATTAATTAAATCTCATTTCCTCACACATTCTGCAGCTGTTTCTCTTTTTCTGCTGACAATTTTCTGTTCAATTCATCAATGTTCTTTCTCTTTTGTTGATTGGATTCTTCTAGTCTGAAATTCAAAACATCGATCACCAAGATGCTTACTTAACAAAACTGCCTTCTCAACGGTCCAGATTTGTTATTTGCATTGTGTGTGATTTACATAAACTCACTTGTACATTAAATTAAGCTATACACATACACATTTTGTGATGTGTATGATTTTCGTCTGTTTGTTACCTATTTGCCATTGACTGTGTCTGTGTCTCTTTTAACTGAGCAACCTTCATTGTTTCTAAATATAATAATGAGATTTTTAAGCTTTTTGTTCCTCAGTTTCCCTAAACATATCACAAAATACTACTTGCACTGGTTTGTCATAAAATATAACGTACCTTGTAATTTTTCATGACCTTCCTTCATCTGAGTGAATTTATTGTTCTCTGAAAAAAGATTCAGCAAATCAAGTTATTAGATGATTTTTGATATCTTAAATCTTTATATTGACATTTTCCAGTGTCTTTGAGTGTGATAAAACTACGAATCAAATTTGTAACATATAGTTAATTTATGCATTATATCAATGACGCAATTGACGAGCTGTTATGCCACAAACGGGGCTTTGCATAATTATTCAAAATGAAAAACATCAAAAGTCTATAATTTTGTTAAACAAAAACTATATAAATGTAATAAGGAATTATTCTTTGAATTTTATGAAGTGACCAAAAACGGTTGGGTGTGATTAAATCTATCATAAAGCCCTTAAAGCGTTATTGGATTTGATCACGCCCGACCGTATTTAATGACCTCATAATACCCAAAGAATTATACACAATTCACTACATGTATACTAAAGGTTATCACGATTTAGGGATTTTAATGATAAATTATTTAAACTAAAGATCGAATCAAAATAGTATTAAATTTGTGCGTTTAATTGTTTATTTTTTTTCCCTTCAAATTCACAGCTTAAACGGATTCAGATTTATGAACTTATATATATGAAAATTTAGCGCAACAACCTGTGTAGTTAATACTAAATTGCCTATTAGTACATGTAAAACTCAATAAGTACTCGCAAAAGTCTTTCGTACGTAAAATTTAAAGATTGTTCGTCCCAACATATCAAATGTACAAATGTATCTCTGTAGATCTACGATACTTGTACTATGTTCATCTTACCTATGTCTAGTAGATTTTCCAATTCTCTCCTCCGACTTCTTCTCTCGGCCAGCTTATGTTCCAGGCAGTTTTTTTCTAAACAGAAAGTCTATAATTTGATTTATTCTCATTTGAAAAATAAATAAGTTTGTCTAAGATAAAATTTAGATATATATGCCAGTATTTTATACAGTTATTGTATATAAGCAGTTAACAGGGTCATATGACCCGGGGGGGGGGGGGGGTCCTTGGCGAGCCTATGGACTTTTTACAAATAATAAATTCTACGACTAAAAAACTCTCAGACAATTTAAGAGGCATCTAATTTCAACTAAATGATGATATACTTACAATGTTGTAAAGAAATGGAATACTCCCCCCCCCCCCTATTTTTGAAAATCAACCAATTAAGGTAAATTATACCCCCATTTGCCCAGCCCCCAATCAACGAAATCAATGTTTGGCGAAGTAATTTATATATTTTAAAAAATCAATTTAGTCAAGATTTAGGAATCATTGTAACTGATAACTTTGAAATGTATCCTTGTACAGATAACGTTAATGTTTTCAATTCAACATTAGATACTGTTGGTATATTTTACATGCTTTACGTTATTTTCGCGTAATTTTGTCCAATCTTTTTCTCGCCCAAAATAAAGATCTCACTAAAAGAACTCTCACAGCCAACCTATAATAGAAAACAATGCACAAACCTCCCGGTTACAATTTCGCGAATGTATCATACATGTATTCCGCAAATAATTAAAGTTACGTTACGTTAGTCTTTTTCAAGGCAAAACATTTCTTGAATAATAAAAGTGATCTACAGTAGACAACTTGAGGATTGGGAATTATAAATTGGTAAACAAATGTACATATATGGTATATCGTATATTCAAGACAAACAAACAACGAATCCAATGGCAACTAAGCTATGTAACCAAAGGGCAAATATGATAAAAAAAATCAAATTAACAATTTATGATAAGAAATCATTTTCAAAACCTTGCTGTATTTCTTTCAGACTATGTAACAGCAAATCTACACGGAAAGTCGAACTATTTCCAGCCATTGGTCTTTGTAAATAAACAGACGATACAGTATGTAAATAAAGGAAATCACGATTCCGATTAATATTTGAATGGTTGTCGATCTCGATGGAATTTCACCAACATCACCAACCCTGTCGAAGGTGTTTCTGTAAAAAATGAGTTCATAGTCTTTTTAGGTAACCATCTCAAATGTAGATCTAATTGCTCGCTAGCAGTATGCAATTATTTCTCAGACGAACATTACGATAATTTTCATTGAAATATTTATTCGTCTTCATTTTTTTGTGATTCTTACCACGTGTTGTATCAAATCAATTTAATTGAATAAAAACCCCTAATTTTTGGTGTTCTATGTAAAAATTTGTCCCATTCACGCACCAAATTACCAGAATATTTCACTACCTTTGGAAAACAAGTCGCTTTTCCATTAACATTTTCGAAAAATAAAAATAAAAGATTGCTTTCATATACTTGGTACATGTATATGTATGGAATCCATATACGACAGCCAATTGCTGACTGCTTATAATTATTGCCAACTGCTAGCAAGGAAATATAAATCAATTTTAAGAAAAATAAATATTCACCAGACTGAGTGGATAAATGAAATATTAAATAATTGTTCGTATATTTCAGATTAACAGGTGTAAGCAAACAAGAGAAAAACGTTTTTAAGGATTTTATTTGGTAAATTTAATGTCCAGATCGTATAGAGGATCGTAGTGTGGCTCTTACAAAGAGTGCTGTGGGACGTCTTTTATATTGTAGCAAGTAAAAAAATACAGAATAAACAAATTAAATTCAAGTAAACAAGTTCTATAATAAATTGCGCTAAAAATTCGATAATAAATTGTGACAAAATCCTGAAAATGCACAACATAATTTGTAATATAACATAACATAGATTTTTAGAGTCTTTAAACCAACGTCCTAGTCTTATTCAAAATTTGATTTAATGTTAGTATAAATTTTAGCAACGTTCATTAACTGTTCCTGTATCGACTTCCCTAGATAGATGAATATCCTGGTTGTTTACACTGTCCTTAATCCGATTATCCCGCAGGTTTGTTTTCTACTTCGGAAAAGTTTTATACTTTCATAATTATCCTGATCAGAATTTAGGTTAATGTACTCTATCGTAAGTACATTGTAAACGGATTAATATGTTTATTCTTCTGATTAAACAATTTTATCAAACCCTATACATGTATGTCTACATTCAGCTTTTTTACTCCCGTCTTCAAGCGGACTTCATGGACAACAAATTTGCATGCCCCCATTTTGAGACCCCTGCAATTATTTTTTTCTCTAAGATTTCCTACTTATTTGTTAAAATGAAATTATTAACACCAATTACACAAATGGTTTTAATTTTCCTCTAAATGTGAATTGTCTGTTGTGCTAGTTACAGATGTATTTCCATCGGAGATTATGTCTCTGGTTTCCATGTTGCGCATCAAATGACTAAATATTCGACGCCAGAGCTTATATAATATTTACAGGCACCGCATAAAAAAAAGAAGAAAAAAAGGGCAAATTCCCATGAAAATTACAATCCGCTATTCTATTTTGAGAAGTGGACAGGCATAGCCTACATCATACAGCAAAGGCTATTTGCCTGTCCAATTCTCAAAAGAGAATACCTAATCCGCCTGGGGTTAAGCGTAGTACACCTAAGACGCTTCAATTTCACTTTTAATATTTTCAGTATTTTACTTCATTTGTTCACATGGTCCCCAAAAAGTTACCACCCTACCCCGATGCAATATACGTGCCTGATTTTAGCACATGCACAAAAGCATTTCGGCAGTAAATTTGAGCACATGATACCCTTCATCTTAGTGGCATTCATTATGAGAAAAATATATGACGTCAGGTGCTTGTGTTATTTGCTCAAATATTTTTTTTCTGTATACATGGGTCCCCTTTCTCGTTTTTTAGGTACAAATAGTTAAAGTAATTATTTTTCAATAATCTTAGTGATAATCTAAATTGATATATTGATAAAATATGTCCTAAAAATAAAGGTCTTGGAGAAAAAAAAGGGGCCGGATTTAAAATGTTACAATCGGGTTCGACATTTATATTTCATTATGGTAAGAGTTTAGGTGATCAAGATCAAAGCATGTAGTGGATGTCAACACAAAGTCATGATTCAAACATCGAAATGTTTGCGTAACGCAATTCATAAATGGAAATGCGTGATTAGTAAACGAAAAATGATTCTTTAGAAAGTTTTCGTCAAAACTAAACCTTTAAAAACAATTTAAACCATCGTTGAAAACAAAACCGGCTTTTTGCGTACTGTCAGCTGTTGATGCAGTGATGGAGACAGGATCGTTACATCATGTCGAAATAGGAACAACAAACGGACCTGCTATTGTAGCTTTATTCAAAAGAATATATGGATTCAAATGTATTGCGCAGCGATCGCGAGCTTATTGTGAGCAATGGGTTGTAAAGGCCGGGAAAGCCGCGATTCTGGTAACAGAACCAAAATGTCACCTTGAAAGGAATGAAGAGAATAAGGATACCCACAACGATCCGCTGTTTAACAAATGGTGGAGTTCTAGTAGCAACAAACCCCTTGATGGTGACTCTGTGTTTAACATCGCTCTTAAGGTGACAGATTTGCAGAAAGTTATTAACAATGTGATAGAAGGGGGAGGGGGGGTAGTTACATCACCCGTCAGTATTAAAGATGAGCATGGACAGGTAGATATAGCTGTCGTTAAATCTTGTATTGGAAATGTATATCATACACTGCTTTGTTACGATAGTTATGCTGGTAATTTTCTGCCTGGATTTACAACTGCTGAGAACAATTTTATTGAAACCAACATAAACTGTGGTGTAGTGACCCATATAGATCATATTGCCTTTGTCTGTGATCAAGGATCCACCCCTCAAGTATTGAAGTGGTATGAAAAATGCTTCCACATGAAGAGGTTTTTTATCAACAGGCAAGAAAGTTTTTCAATCTCGACAATCAACAATAAATCTACTGTACTTTAAAGTTTGCAATGTATATATTTGTATGGTAATTTCTAGAAAACTTAATTCCTAGTACGGTAAGCAGCGCAGATAGAAATATTCCAAAAGACAAGAAAATTGATTTGTGCATGATAGAATCTGTTTTGAGTCTGCTATTTCTTAAAAGGGAAAAATCATCTCAGATGAATCTTAATTAATTCTGCTCTTTATTTCCAGCAATGAGGATGAAGATGATGGATTTTTGATAAGTGATACAGGTATAGGAATGAGAATGAAAGCCATGGAGTACTGGAAGTGTTCCGAGACAGGACTTACATCAGGGAATAGTCAGGAATCCATTAGATTTGTCCTTGTTGAGTCTCTAAAAGGTCAAGGTAATGTCACCATGCATGCATTAAAACCATTTATCTACTAATGTCTGATTGTCATTGAAACATTTATTCTTATGAACGCTTTCCAAGTAAGATTAGTACTAGTGTGTAGTTTACTCTGGGGAAATGGCATACTTGAATACTTCTTTGATTTGAATAAAAGGAATTATTATTGTGGCATTTCTTGAGAATCTTATTTATTGTTGGCATATTTACTTGAATAAAATTTAAATTTGACATAAAAGTTCATGTCATTATGTGACATAAATATATGCTTTCAAATAATAATGTCATTCAAAGAATTTGCACACAGAGTAAATTTTTATTTTAGGTGCCAACCAAGTGGACATATTCCTGGAGGACCATGGTGGCCCGGGGGTGCAGCATATGGGACTCTATACTCCAGATATTATGTCAACTGTTGCCACCTTCAAACAAAGTGGTGCCCAATTTGTCCAAACACCACAAGCATATTATGAAGATGTAAGCATATATATATATATATGTATTGCTCTAAACATATTACAATCATTATGTACATTTGCCTGGTACACTATTTTAGTGGGTTTTTTGGCAGAAAGTAAAGTCTACTCCTGAATCAAGTACATTATTAAATAGCATGCATATAAGTTTTTAAATACCAGTAGGTACATTCAGAAATATGCTAAATCAAATATACTCTAACATTCAAAATCAGTATTGGAAATTATAAGACTTGTAGATTAAAGCTATAGCATTTTTACTGTACAACCACATCCTATTTTTAAAGGAACAGAAACTCTCAGAGATGAAGAAGGTTGGATTTAATGTGGAAGATCTTATGTCCTGTGGCGTATTACTGGACACTGAAGCAGATGTTGATGAGGACTCCAAAAACCAGTGTGAAAACCATAGGTAAAGATCCTCAGTTTATATTTAAGTGATAATACAAGAGTAGAAAATACATCGGAGGGAAGTAATACTATATATACATGGAGTATTATAAATTATACCTCATTAAAAAAAGAGAATTTTTATATGTTTTACATAGAATTGATATAAATCTCAGTTCATTTTAATATTTCCACTTACCTGCCTCCTTAACTATTTGCAGATTTGATATCCTCCATTTGGTGTACAACTTCATGTGTACATGTACTATCTTCATAGAATGTAACACATCTTTAATGTACATCACTATTAGAATGAAACACCTTGAGAAAAGAATCTCATATAGTTCCCGATAAAGAGTATCTCATGAATAAATAACCTTTCAAGTCCTATATAGAGCAATAATTATTAGGAGAATAAAAAATTAAAAGCTTTTTAGAACAATTTAACCATGTCGTTTTAAATTGACCTTGACCTCCCCAGTTACCTAGACTTTATCATCACATTTTAGCATTTACCTAAGTCTAAAATATGTTGTTATTACAGCATTGAATCATGATTTTTTGAAGTATACAGTCTCATAACTGCAGCGGTGTGTGCATACAAATTGAGTAACACGCGATATTAAAATTTGTATGCAAGCATCGCTGCAGTTATGAGACTGTATACTTCTAAAAATTTAATGCTTATATTTACATTATTTTAACTTCATGCCTTGTCTGAAAATGTGATTTATACCTTAAAATTCCTATCTTATTCTAAGGGTAAGTTCATATTAATGGAAGAGCCACAGTAACAGCCGCAAGCATGAACTTTGATTTTCGCTTGTGACGTTGCAGTTAACAGCGTTCAACGTTTTTGACATCATAATAAAACTCGTCATTTTAACCTTTGAGTACCCTGTGTGCATTACAGTGTTATAACTGCTGTAGCTTTCAACACACTTTACAAGCAAAACATATGTGGAATGTAAATATATATTAAGAAGGCCTCACTCTACAGGCACTTTATAGTGATCAGTCTCTCTGTCCATCTGTTCATCCATCTTTTTTCTTACCATCTGTCTGTCCAACCAAGATCGTTTGTCTGGAGCATATTTTTTCTCTTTTGGTTCAATCTGGCTCATACTTCACTCACAGAGTGCTTATGGTCAAATGATGTGCAGTGATCTTGAATGAAGTTTGTAGGGTCAAGGTCATATCTCAGACTGCACAAAAATCCTTTTTTCAGAGTATATATTCCACTTAACCTTATTTGGCTCATACTTCACATAACCAGAGCTCTTAAGTAAAAGGTGTGTAGTAACCTTGAACCAATTTTCAAGGTCAGAAGTGAAGGTCATAGCAGAATGAAATGAAAAATCGTTGTTCAAAGCATATTTCTCTCCCTTTGCTTAAGTCTGGCTCATAATTCCCCCACATGTTGTCTTTGATCGAAGGGTATGCAGTGATTTTCAATGATGTTTGTAGGGCAAGTATCAAGGTCATATCGGATCACACAATAATCTTTTTTAAAGAGCAAATATATACTCATCACTTAGCCTTATTTGGTTAATACTTCACTTAAACACAGCTTTTTGGTTAATGGCGTGCAGTGACCTTGAACCAAATCCATGTGAAGGTCATAGCGGATCTCTAAAAAGTCTTTATAATCACTTTGAGACCATAGGTTTTATCTCATTTACTTAATCTTGCTTCGATTGAACAAAAATCTCTGTATGCAAATTGAAATGTGGTTGAATTAGAAGTTCAATGCCAGCTGGAAAATTTCTAAGCTATAAGTCAAGGTCAAAACAAATTTCTCCTAAATTCCTTTCATCCTTTGTTCATTATGTGGGCAAGGCCCTTTGAGATGGTCACTTTCTCGATGTTGTCTAGTTTGTACTTAACAAAGACCTATGTAAATGTACTCAATTCGTCATGTATCATTTTACTTGTATTTTATTTTTTTATGCAATACAAATGTCAAATCAGTCTGTGTCCTTTGTACATATTTCTAGTTTCAGACTGTAGGGATATCATCAATATATTTTATGTACTAATATTTTAATATTGTTTCATTTGCAGATACTTACTCCAAAAATTTACCAAGCCAATCTTCAGTAAAAGAACATTTTTTTTGGAACTGATTCAGAGAGTTGGTGCCCAGGGCTTTGGTGCTGGGAATATCACGGCCCTGTGGAGGGCAGTCCAGGCGTATCTTACCCAGAACACAAAACCCAGCTCTTGATGTTACCCAGACATAAACAACCATTTATTTATGTGATGTAAAATATGGAGTAAAAATAAATGTTTCTGCTGTCTCAGCCTTATGTTACCAATACGTTATGTCTTCATTTTTTTTTTATTATTAGATCATGACCTACTGTACTGTGTTTTCATCAATATTCATTGAATACTTGTACCATTTTTGTGGGATTATTTTTTGGTAATTTGATCCACACAATCAAATTTTCATTGAAGTGGAATATTTAATATACGTATTGTTATATTCAGTAGCATATTCTCACTACAATATATAACTTTCTTTAGACGAATAGTAATATTCTAATTTAAATTTTATCTTGTTTAAAAAATACTCACTGGTCAATATTTTTCTAATATTGACTGGCTAGAAATAATTTATCGAGAAGATATTCCCACGATTTATTAAAAAAAATCACTCCTGATTCACTGAGCCAGTAATGGATTTGGGTATATATTGAGGAGTAAAAACTAGTAGAACATATGTAGCATAATTCCTAAGGGAGGGGAATATTACCAGAGACCTTTTGATGTGATTTTTAAGAAATGGACTTAATGTAAAATTTACTTGCGTAGCTGAAAAAAATTGCAGCAATATGTTACAATACCAAAATGTTTGTCCCAAGGGGGCCATTTTAATCAATGTTGCCCTCAACCTCAGTGAATATTTGTATAATAAAGTTCTTTGAAACTAATTTTCATTAAATCAACAAAATTGACACAAATATTAATGAAACAAGCTAGAGTATATTTTTCAAAGATGGAGGAATGGTTCATAACAAGGCACATGGGTCAATCGCACACCAATTAATAAATAGTAATTACTATTAATTGGCTCCGAGTTACTTTGATTTTGAACAATTAAGAGCTAAAGGTGGTATAGGACACCTGTCGATATAAATGTGACTAAAATTACATTATAATTAAAATATTTTTACCGTTTTAGAATTTTCAAAATACAATATTTGACCAAAAAAATGTTTGAAATTTCTTTAAAAAGGTAAAAATTATAATACAGCCCCTTGCCTCAGCAGGCTTGAACCTGTGACAGATTCGTTGTTATTGCTCTAATTTTTACCCATTGAGCTACATATTACCGATAGTTAAGAATTTTGAAAAAGAATAAATTATAAAAATATAGGTACATGTACTTGATTTTACTGTTTATTTTGATAAGATATATATAACAACAAAGAGGTGTCCCATATACCACTATAAATAAAGGTTGATAAATAAAATACGAGACCATTTCATTTGGACACATATTTAACATATATCAAGTAAAAACACCTTTTGCAGAAGTATTAGGTAGATAGGATTAAAATGTAATATAATTAAAACAAGTACATAATGATAATATTGTAAAGTTTTAATTAAAACATGTTAACAATTATATATGACATATACTTATATATGGTTCGTTTGAAAACATTTAAGATTTCTGAGTAGAAACATAAAGGAAATGTTGAAAAAGTTTTAGATAATTTGCAAAATTTGTCCAAGCGAGCTCTTAAGTTATTTTTTCATTTTCATAGTAGATTTGTTATCTTTTCTGTTTTTTTTAATCTGGTAGCGAATGATTAGGATAATCAACATCCATATATAATTTTGATTAAGTCATTCTGGAATTAGTATGATAGCAATACTCTAGAATATTACAAATTTTTGCTTCTCAGAAAACCAAGAAAATACAATATGTAACAATATGGATGATGCAAAATATACATGTATAAATGTATAAACCAACAATATAACCAATATGGAATTAACTATAAAAATTGGAAAATAGTAGCAATGATTCAAAGACTTAATAGTAATTCAACTAGAAGTATTTGCGTAGAGATGATTTTTATCAATGAATATAGTACACTCTTTGCATACATTTATGATTGTGTGTAAATAGAACAGTATGTGCTTAACAATCAATTCAATATGCAAATCTAAACATTTAAAAGAACCAATCCAAATACAGTTTACTACACAGCCTAATACCTGAACATCAAGTATAGAAGATGCCTCTTTTAATAAAATACATCAAACTTTTTTTTTTTTCATACAAGCAGAGCATGACTGCACAAATATTGAATTGTTTCACCCGTGAAAACTATAGGTCATCCTATGATCTACATCAATCTATATGTTCTAGGTCTACCGTGCTGTGTCAGACAAGTTTACATCACTGTGTCTCTAAAACCTTCCTTTATTGTTATGTCACTATTTAAAAGGACTCCTTCTCTGTGCCAGTAAGGTTATTCACAGTGACTATAGCAATATTTTAGTGTATCTGCCTCCTCACACTAGGCCTACATCAAGAAAAAAAGTTTACCTCATTACATCCTTCCTTAATTGTAGTTTCACTAAAGGTCTTATTTTCTGAACCAGTAAGGTCTATTTCAGTCACTGTCACTAAAAGTTTATTTCACTATATATGTTTGTCTGATCTCTGTTAGTCTAGCTCACTGTGTCAGTAAAGTCTACCTGTACCTCACTGTGTTCCTATAGGTTAACCTCTTTGAGTCAGCAAGGTCTACCTCACTGTTTCTAAACGTCAACCAATTCTAGTCTGTACAGTCTACTTTTAATACTAAGTTACTATGGATCAACCAATTCTAGTTAGTAAAGTCTACCTCACTGTTACTAAAGGTAAACCAATTCTAGTTAGTAAAGTCTACCTGTACCTCACTGTGTTCCTATAGGTTAACCTCTTTGAGTCAGCAAGGTCTACCTCACTGTTTCTAAACGTCAACCAATTCTAGTCTGTACAGTCTACTTTTAATACTAAGTTACTATGGATCAACCAATTCTAGTTAGTAAAGTCTACCTCACTGTTACTAAAGGTAAACCAATTCTAGTCAGTAAAGTCTACCTCACTGTTACTAAAGGTAAACCAATTCTAGTCAGTAAAGTCTACCTCACTGTTACTAAAGGTAAACCAATTCTAGTCAGTAAAGTCTACCTCACTGTTACTAAAGGTAAACCAATTCTAGTCAGTAAAGTCTACCTCACTGTTACTAAAGGTAAACCAATTCTAGTCAGTAAAGTCTTCCTAACTGTGTTACTATATGGATCAACCACTTCTATAGTCAGTGAACTCTACTCACTGTTACTAAATTGTCAACCTCTCTATGTCATAAAGGTCTATATCACTGTGTTGCACTATAGGTCTACTTTACTATGCAACTTTGGTCTACCACATCGTGTCTCTGTAGATATACCGATATATGTACATGTGTACTTTTTTGTGTTGACAAAGCACCGAAATCCATTAATAAATATACCATCAACCGTTTGGAAAAAAAAATAGCAGAAAAAAATTCTTTTAAAAATTAGCCATACAATATACCATCAAATGGTTGTTTGACCAACATCTATAAGAAAACCAAGTTTACATTTGATTATGAAAATTTTAACCTAGGAAACAAAATGGCAGGCAAACAAACACAAAATTTTATACAACTGTTTTGGAATATATCACTACTGAAGGAATATTAGGGACATCAAACTTTGAAGAAAATATATAAAAATGAATACTTTAACTGTACAAATTAGAGCTTGTTTTAGTAAATGTGTCCATCTTTGAATGCTATATAGCTTACTAACAGAATAAAGGTATTGTTTGTATGCATGGTAACCTGAGAATAACTGTAATAAAACAGCCAAATCACAACATATGCATCACAGGTATATGTTTTCTGAGATCAAAATTTGTTTTATATGCCTTCCTTTTCAACAGTTGACCTACATACTTGGTAAACAACTAAACTTCACGAAGATTAAATTCTCTCCCCCTCTGCTACATCTTTAGAGTCCCTAATATTACGAAGCACATCGAGTGCTTCCATGATCTTTTGTTTAGCTTTGATTCTTCCTTCAGCAGAAGTGGGATGTACACATTCATTCAGCTGGTGTTCCAGATCATGGTCATCCCGTGCATAATTGGGCATATCATGGAGAAGACCGTCTGGCATACCAAGATCCCCTTCGTTGGCGTATTTGGAGAGGAGATTGCGACAGGCTGCGAAGTAGTTGTGATCAGACTCTATGTGAGTACACAGATCTTCAGTGGAGAAGACCAAGCAGTTTTTCCCTCCACAGTCATCAAAATTTGACTCCAACAAAGTATTGTAACCTTTTGGTTTCACTGAAATTAAAATTTATAGGTGTTGAATATATCTAGTGTTTTCAAGATACTGGTATCAAAGCATGACTGAAACAGTGAAACTTCGTTGATTTTATAAAAAGGTTTCATTATATATGCTGATTGATGTGATACTGTAGATTCCTTATATTACGCGAGTACCTAGTTCAGCGATCCTGTCGTTTTGTAACAAATTGTGAGAATATGAAATTGCAAACGTGGAATTTATATCCTAATTTCTTACAGTTCTCATATGTCATAAAGCAAGCTTTTGAAATCTGCGAGTGGTGCTTCTCACGATTTTACATGGATATTAATTCCTCACATTTAATTAGGAATCTACAGTAAACAATCACTTTTATTTCCAACTAACCTTTTCGAATAGCTGTTCTATCTACCACTACCACATTTTCTACATCCACCACTGTCACTCTTCCTGCATCATCTACCACCAAGTTCTCATAACTAAGATCTGTCCAATACAGACCATAAGGTTTGCCATGGTTTGTCAGTCTTTCTGCAATCTTCATTATCTGGTATGCTAAATCAGCCTAAAAAAATAAATCAAGCTTAAGGTACATGTAAATCAATTTCAAAGCAAAGCAGACAATTTTTTTTCTTTTCTGGATGCCGAAAATTAATTAACACAAAAATTATTATGAATTCCCTCGAAAACAGATCATGTATAGAAGTATCTTACCCGTTTATGCCAAGGAGAATTGTAGAAGTTGTTCAGAGGTTCCCCTTCATTACTCACTACAATAAACCTGCCACAAGCTCCAAAATACTCTGGAAATGGCCAACCTTCATTTTTGGGGAATGTCTGTATACCAAGAAAAAGTTTTGTTATGACTTATTTTGTTAGTACATCAGTCAATATACCTGTAAGTAAAACATTAGATCAGATTTAACCAGATAAATCATCTTTTCAAGTGTTTTAGAAGTTTAGGGAATTAATTAGTAGGTCAATTGAGTGTGTTCAGAGATAATCAAATATTTCAAAACAATGACTATTTACCAATATGAATTTTTTGGGTGACATACATTTTCTGTTTAATGATAGGTCTTTACAAAGTGCTTGTATAGGTGCTATGATACTTTATGTTAGTACTCTGTGTAACTTAAATACCTGAAGTATGAGTGGCTCTGGATTAACCATAGCAGTGGCATATATCTGTAGCTTATCTCTAAACATCACATCACGACGTTCAGGGTAAACTTTCTCCTTATAATATCTGTATATTCTGTCAATCAGGTTAAAGGTAGGACAGGAAAACATGTAGTTTAAATCTTTGAGGTGTTTGGGTTGTAATCCTTCTCTCTGAATTGAATTAGTAGTTTTCATCTTATCAAGAACCCTTGCCACATCACAACCAAGAGGTCTGTTAGCATCTGTGCAAATTTTGTTGTCAATGTTCTGCCATTCAGCATTATGGGCAAGCTTTTTTAAAATAACAGGTTTGTCTAATCCCTCATGATGACCAAGATGCACATTCTTTAAATTCACAAAATCAAGAAATTTCAATCTTGACCATCCCTTCATTTTCACTAGGCCATCTTTCAGGTCCGTGCATATACTGTGTCCAAAACATGCTGGACACTTGTCTGTTTGTAAATATGATTCCTCTGTTAAGTGGTTCTTGGTAAGAGATAAAAATATACTTCCATACAAGTAAAATGACAGTATTGCAGCAAAAATTAGAAAACACTTGGCCCTCACAGGAAGCCTTTTCAGTCTATAGGTGGCGTCCGAGACAATAGAGTGCACACGGGTCATGGAGGGCTTTGTTGTTCCTGCTCGACGATTTCTGATTTCTGCAGACAGCATGCTGTAGAATTGGCACTACATGGCAGGTATATCAATTCCTATGAACGTACAAACTGAAAGTGTGCTCTGAAAACATACATGAATAGTTTCCTTTACTATGTGCATGCTCATTTTACTCGGTACTTTTTGTCAAATTATGTGCTTTAAATTTATCAAAACAATGATGCCATTAAAGTCAGATGATTATCAGGTTAGTTTTAAAATTATTACTAATCAATAGTAATTATCAACGATCTTCATCAAGTGAAGTGTACACTCTTTGACATTCTGCATAAGCAAATTTACTTTTAACAAAGTTTGGAGAGAAAGTGTAAAATTCAAACTCTGTATAATCAATTGTCATATATTGTCCACCTGCATATATATGTATATTTGACTTTAAAACGCTTACTAGCTTTCACTGCTTTGGCAACTACCAGGAAACACCAACGATTCATGCGACACAAGTTTTTACTACACTTTACAGCACTGTTAGAATATATGTTCCACTAAACGCTTTAAAGACAGGGACTTTAAAAAAAGTAATGTACAAATTGAAAACGGTATGCATTCCGATAAAAAAAGAAATGATGACTTTGTTGAACATATATTTTTTTACTCAAGTTTATCTAACTAAAGTTATACATTTTTATTTGCCATGAGTATTCTTAAATCATGGATAACATTTTCCGTTTGTACCAAAATTTTTAAGTGTGTATTTTTTTTTACCGTTTATATTAATAAGACGGGTATGTTCAGTGTTCGTATTTTAAAGGAAGTGAACATGAAAAAAATAATTGTTGCTTAATAAATTTTAAAAACCTTTTGAAACTTAAAAATGAGATCTGTTACCTTTTTGTTTATTTCTATCAAGAGATTTTATCAATTTAACACTCTCAGTGAAAGGTTTATGGAGGTAATCCATTATTCCCCAGCATGCATCTGTTCTCTGACGTAGATAAGCCACATTGCTGCTGGTGACTGGGTCAATGTTGGAACTAGTTGATAAAAGTTAAGAAGAAAAAATATGCCTTGATGTGAAGAAAAATTTTGTGCACTGTCATGAGAAGACAAGGATTTAGTACATTTCTATAAATAAACCTCAGATAACTATTTATGATTTGTACAAAAAATGAAAATAGATGAATTAATTTGTAAAATATAAGATCATCACATTCCAGATGTTTGTACGGAGATGCATCACTGTCGTGTATCCGCGCCGGTAGTGACATGTTTGGATAACGTGAAAATGGCGTATCCATTGCAAAAACAATGATTGTTGTGTCCTTTTTTTCTCTCGACAACGAGGTAAATATTAATTAAAATATCGTAATAATCATTCATATTTTTCTGAAGGTTTTGCAGTTGACAAAAGTGTGCCTTATTTTTGTTCATCGTTAATAAAAACGACTTATTTATAGGAAAATCAATCGTTAACGTGTCATTTAAACGCTAAAGCTAAGAACTATTTCTAGATTACGTAGATAATATAACACATACTAAAAATCTGAAGCAGCCAAAATTAATTTTAAACATTACATTAACCAAATAAAATCAAACCAATGTCTTTTTAATACATTATTATGTATAAAAATAGCAATAACTTCATGCATCTGCTAAAGAAGTAGTACGGTTTGGATAAATAAATTATTCCGGTTTGGATGCTAAAATATAAATTGTGCAAATGGTACAGTTTGAATAATTTAAATTTATAGCATTTTTTACATATTTTAGACATAGAGCAGTTTGCTTTTCATCGGTGTGCAACCGAAGATACATCTTTTAAAAAAAATAGTGGATCATTCAATTACACAGCATGCAAAAGATGTATTTAAAGCCAGGTAAAAAGAACTTAACATACAGACGGTGAATTTTTCTTTCCTGTCCGACATTTTTATAAACGTGATGAAACCAAACGAAGGGGACTATAACTGGATGACTAAGTTCATTTCTTTAGACAAGCATGTTTTCTTCCTCTGATAAAATGGTATATTAAGTATATAATTGATCAGAAATTGATTATTTAACTAATAAGGAATAATTCTTTGACCGAGTATCATGAGTTGATCATTTTGGTCGGGGCGTGGTCAAATCCAATAAAGCTCGAAACAAAATTATCACCTCATCTAAATAATAGACCCGAATTTTTTGGCTTTAATACCGAGAAATCGGAAGAGTACTGCCATTTGTTTTATATATTTTAAACTTTATTAGCACTCGAAGATTACCAATTTGTTTTTACTTTTTCTCAATCAAGCTTCTCTAATTAATAATCAACGAAAATTCCTTTAAAAAACCCGGAAATCATATGGAATTTTCGGATTTTACAACCTTGCGCATGCGCATTACATTCACGCTAAATCACGGGAGGCTCTTTAGTTTTTGTTTCCACAATATTACATTTGCATGGATAAACTCAGAAACGATATTACAAAAAAGTGTAAATTTTCATTGAAAATTTGTCATATATATTCTGTTCATCACGAGAGATAGCTCGAACTCAGTGCATTTAATATGAAAAATTACGATACATGTAGTTCCGAATGTCAACTCGAATCGGGTGAAAAACGTTGCTGGAGAAAGTGTTAAATTCTTCATTAATTAAGAAATAAAGTACGAGTTTTCGTGAATGTTGCAGAATAACCTCCGAGGTCGAGAAATGTTGTTTTGAAATATAAAAGCCGAGGCGTTAGCCGAGGCTTTTATATTTCAAACAACATTTCGAGACCGAGGAGGTTATCCTGCAACATTCACGATAACAAGAACTTTATTTCTATTCTACTAACAGCCCAGTATTTCTACAGATCGTTTCTTCTATAGAGAGACGATCTAGGTCATTTTGACGGCTGTTCCGTGTAACCCCAACGGTTTTGTTAGTAATGTTTACATGTGTATCGATCAAAGGAATCACATGCAGACGACAGAGGTTTTCTTTGGATTTTTAATACTCTTCACTTATTTATAAAATATCTTTGAATCATGTTCCTAATATTTTAAGGGCAATTTAATACGATTATTACTACTAAACGTGATATATTTAATGTAAAAACATGCAGTGAAAATGTGTTAGGGAGGTCCTAGGAACAGCCGCATTGATCTCTTATAAATAAACATTTGAGGCAATGCACATCCTTTTGACTGGAACTAACACGTGCAATTGACATGGTTTTAAAAAAAATTACGGTTTGAATTTGTACTTTCATGATCAGGGCGAGACAAATATGTATTTCTGATCTGATAATTTACTGATGACGTTCGTGGTATATTGGAGAATAATGTCCGCGGCATCTCTTTGATCTCGGCAATAACTGTAGTAGAATATGAATTAAATTTTTAGATGATAGGTATTTACAGCCTCAAAATTGTTTATTATGGATAATTTGACTGTTATTTTCAATTCAGCTACGTTAATATCTCCAAAATCGTTTCGGAGCGATTCTGCAATTTTTTGCTACATTACGGGTATATGAGAGGCATTTTAACTGTGGTGTAGGCCTGTCCCGAGACATAGTTGGATTATTCTAACTAAGCAGAGTGTAGTGAAATGTAGGCATAAAGCTTTATTATGTAGGCTAAATGCCAACAATACGGTGTGTCGATGTATCTATTTCGTAAATGTCCAATATCATATACAATCTCAACCCATGCACGCACGGGTCAAAGTCTAGTAATATCAAAAGAATGATTCCTTATTACTTATATTCATTTAATTCACAGCAATTGTACGCTTAAATATTTAAATATTAATAAGCAAACGTCATTTGAATTTATTTGACTGACTATGAACAAATTGATATGTAGTGTTATCACATGAAAAAACACTGAACAATGTAAATATAGTTATATCAAGTTTTTTTTTTTTACTAACATCTCAAAAGAATACTTTCTTTAATTTTAATTTATAAAGAAATTATGAGTTATAGCTCGAGGAACACAATGAAATGTTTTAAGAAAAAGTTTTTCACCTTTAACCTGAAAAGCAATACATCATATTAACACCTAACAGACAACTATCTACTACTTTTATGGCAATCGACAATATGACGTGGGTTTTTTTTAGTTACTTCACGATATCGTGAAGTAAGTTGAACGGAGAAAGTGCTTGATAATAATACTATTAACATGAGCCTCGTTTATATTCAATACAAAGCCAGTACATCGCTAAACGAAGAAAATTATACGATTATTTCGCCCCCAGTGATACAATACAAAAAGCCATAGTTGTCTGCCAAGTCGTATATTTACTCTGTTGTTAGAAATAGTTAGTCCAGAAAATTCAAGTGATGACGATACCTAAATAAACATCGCCATTTTATATGTACATTTATTCAATCATAATTCTCACCAGACAATCAAAACGATAAATATGTATCTATGTTTATCAAGAAGTTTTGGTGACTCATGCGGGAAATGAAGGTGGCGTTACTGCAGAAAAAGTACAAAACCCGCGTTAGTATATAATGATAAAAATTTCATAGTTAAAAATTTGCTAAAGCGCAGTTGTTAGGCTGTTGTAAAACTAAAAAGTTGTTTGGGAACGTTTCAATTTATAATTTAAAAAAATAGACAAGTATGATGTTTGATAAGTTAAATACTCTGTATCAAAAGTGAATTTTTTTTCATTTTCATGAAACCCATATAACGGGAGACCAATAATTAAGAATATCCACGTTATCACGGTTTGTTCTGTGTAGTGTACCTATATATGATATCGTTTCAATTTTAAAAGAGAAAAAAAAACACATTTGTATCATTAGACGATTTTACAGACTATAAACTTTTTAAAGCTGGTATAATTCTGTATTTGACTGATCTCTTTTATTCTTTCACGTTTAAAGCCGATAACGTTATAGAATCATAACTTAATTGAAACTGTCGTAAACACTTGTTTTTTTGTGACGGTAAAGATTTTTGTAAGGCTGAATCTTTCGAAATTAATATCGATAGAATGATTATACAACAGAATTAACATATCTGTAAAGCACTCTGTATGCAATTTTTATAAGCCAATTGCAAGTTATTTGGAGCTTGTTTAAAATTGAAATTCAAATTACGGTATATTAAGTTTTTTTTTACTTAAATGCATAATTTAAAAGTCTTTAACGTGTATCTTTATGTTTTTAAACAATGTGACTTCGTATGTCTATCACATGACGATATCCATGTTTATTGAAAGCATTCTTTGCAGTGAGGACATGTATATCGCACAGTAGCGATGCTATATTCTCTTCGTGAGGGGATAATTCAAAGAACTGTTTACACTCTTATATTAACCACATTCAAACCGTATCAGATGCGTATCCAAACCGTTCCTATTTTGAAAAACAAGGTCATCCAAACCTGTTCCGTTGTTCACAATTAATCGACATAAACTGCTTGTTTACATAATTTTAACACAAACTTCATAGAACTTTAAAGATTTAATATGCTTTTAAATAGATCTGACGATCTTTTTAATGTAAAAATAGACAATGTAAGCCTTAAATAACACGAAAACTTATCAAGAAGCAAACGGAGCCTCCATTTTCACTTTATCCAAACACGTCACTACCGGCGCGGATACACGACAGTGTGCATGTGGCAGTCAGTGTTTACATAAATAAAATGGTGTTTTTAGATTTCAATTTAAATTAATATAAAATTGTAATTCCATTTTCTTTGTGGGGTTTCTTACCGTTACTTTTTATTTAAATGCCCTGGAAATTTTTCTGATTTGTTTTTTTTTATACATAAGATCTTGATGATATGTACCTTTTGTTTATCCTGTCATGCAGAAGAATAACAGGACTAAGACACTTTTTAAAAGTCAGGATGCTGTGCAATGCACCTTGTATGCTCATTTATGTAGCACACATAATGTTCAAACTCATAAACAAGGAATTCCCGAGTGCAAGAAAAAATAGGTCACAATAACACTGATCCACGGACATTCCATTCTAGTTACATGTCACATTAACTGCTGGTGGGAATGCATCATTCTGAGATCCAAAATCTTCCTCCATAAACACTGTTTAAAATGACAACTCTTTACACTCCTTTCAAGTTTTCATTCACATTTTGATGATGGCATTTTATCTCTGTTACTAAACGTGTGTAAAAATGCAGTGTCTCACTGACGGCAGCATCAGTGCTGCCCTCTCTTAGATGCTTAGAGATAACCCAGCAGGGAGGTAATGATTTTAACAATATGGCAGCGCTCATGGATTGCAAGAATTAGTTATTCTAAGTGGTATATCTTTTTACTGAGGAAAGCTCTGTCTAAACAGTTTTCAGATATCATTATACACATCAAACAGACAAATTTGAGCCCTTGATAATTTTTTCATGTTCACTTCCTTTAATGATAATTTGTTTTATCAAAATTGGTAACTTTGATCTGTGTATTGCAATGAAATCACAAAAATTCTGAAATATTATTTTGTACATGATTGTATGAAAACATGTAACATAGGCACAGCTTAATTAATGATAAAATCAGGAACGTAGCCCCTGCCCCTTTTTTTGCAGCATATATTTCCTTAAATTTACTTATAAAAAAGTGAATTAAAAGCCCCCCCCCCTTTTTTGGGAGCATGTTAAAATTTTAATTAAAAGGAAAAAAATTAATTAAATAACAGTGACATTATAGTAAATAATCTAAATTGAAGTTATAAAAGGTTTTTTTTTTTTTTTTTGCTTGCTTCGTGCCTGAAAAATTATCTTCTGTACTATAAATAATTATAGTACAGGGGATAATTTTATTATAAAAAAAAAAATATAACGTCAGGCGCCCGTAAACATAGGGTATCTTACTAACAACGCTTAAACTGTGGATCTGCACATTCGTTGGACGTATTTCATCCATCATTTGTTAAAAATGTAAAAAATTAAGTGGAAGGAAGGAAATTATAAATTTGTTTTTTTTTTTAACTATTCATTTCCAAAAACAAATATTCATATTGGCCATATAAAATGTGTTTCTATGTGCAATAAAAACATTCACTAAATAATCTTTATAATAATATTCTGTTATTTCATTCACCTATCAATTATTATTAATTATTGTTTTTAATAAATATGGCCTCCGAGGGGGCTTGGTTGGTGAATTTAGACTACACTTTTCGACAACTAACATGCATATGAAATAAAATTTACACTACATACTTTATACTGCGCATGTTTGACAGAAACAAATGTCCGTGCAATTGATCAGAGCCCTGAGAGTTTAAAACCGTTTTAACAAAAGCTTGGACTTTCCGTGGGATGTTTCTATCTAGATTACTCATTGAAACAAGCTGTCAAATATTGACCTGCTTTTTTCTAATTCGCGAAGAAAGGCTCATTAATATTCATAGACTGTCAAATCCGGAAAGTTGTTTGCCAAGACCTGCTCTGCCGTGTAAAATTGACGCCGTTTCAGCGAAATATACATCTCTGGATGAAGTCGGACGAGTGTCATTGCGTTCAATGTATGCATACCTATTAGCCAATGACTGGACAGTAAACCATGAGTAGACCCCGCCTTCGTCAAATCGGATTTTGTCACGTACCGCCCAAAGTCCAAGCTCTTGTTTAAACGGTTCTATTGACTACTCTTAAACACTGACCCAGAGGCTGAAAACACGAGATTTAAAAAAAGAAAGAAAAAAAGGTGTTTATTTCTTGTTTATGAGATATGGAGCCAACTGTCTACTGACAGGTATATTTCTTTTTTCAATTCGAAATGGTAAATTGCTTAAATTTAAGTCAGTTTCAAGTTTATTAAAAATTCCAATTTTATTTTTCCCGCAAACACATTTAAGTCTTGCATTAAATGGTTCGACAGCAACGTTTCTATTTTTAGGATACAATGTATCTCTGACACTGTATATTTTCTAATTTCAAAGCAAACGAATTTTGGATGTTTCCCTGGCGAAAATTCTACCCTTTAAGGGATGTATTCGTTTCCTACCTCCAGAAATGGCCCAGAATATCTCCAGCGTCTACTTGCTATTTGAAAAGTAGACAGTATAGAGATAAACTAGAGATCTCCGAATTGCAAACACGCAAAGAAGGATTACTCTTGCAGCGCTCCATCCGACTAAACGAATATACACCAAGTTGTTTTCTGGAGGATGGGGTGCTTTTACACAATGAAAACGGTTAGTTCGTATTTAATTGCAGTAAGTATTCAATTTGCACGATCCGTTACAGGATTTTATTTCTTGAAACTATTATTATTTTAATATTTTTACATAATTATGTAGCTTTACGAACTGTAATATGTAATATCTTTTTCATCCTTTTTTGGGTAATTCTATGTAGTCTGCCCCAAGATATTTATGCCGCAATTTTTCTTGAATTGATCTATATTCATAAAAACCTCTGGGTTCAAACGAAAATCACAAGATTTCTCTTTTAAAACGCGACCTCTAGGTTGTAAGAATCCAACTTGATGCACGCGGATAAAAATATAAGTTTACGGGGATTTTGAATTGCAAAAGAGATGAATGTACCCGGATGATAACGTTGAAAAATTGCATTTTCAAGGTATTCCGAAAGACTTACGAATAGAGATAAAATGTAAACATTTCAATAATGTGTCTATAAAGAAATCTTGGAAAATTTCCCTTTCATCGAATTCATTGTGTCAATAAAGAATTCTTGGAAAATTTCCCTTTCATCGAATTCAATTGCACTTCTTTCTCTGGTGTGTGTATTTTTATTAAAAATCGTCCAAATGTGCAGCACAAATATTTTGGAACAGACATTAATATTTATTCTTAATGACCAAAAAGGTAACCGACAACTTAAAGACAAATGGTTTTGTTATTTCAATAAAAATAACACAAACATAGAAAACACACATTCGTTAATTCTTTATATTCACTTTCTCTAGTTAAGAGTCATTTGTTTTACTAATGAGAGTAAATTATGATGACCTGCTGGTTGCGTTTCTCATTCGCCGAATATGTGTTTTGTATTTTCAAATTGATTACACGTAATGCTCGAACAAGTCGGAACTGATATAGCATAACAAACCGTGATGAACGAATAGACACGACCCTCTACATCATTTCAGGCTAGGGTCACAGGCGCTCACCATCTTAATCAGAGTATAAAAATATTCATATACGTGTACACCAACCCCCCCCCCCCCCAAAAAAAAAAACACCATTCTTTATTGATTTAATAGTTATGGATGAACATTTTTTTGACATATCGATTTAGATGGGGAGCGCCAATGGCACAGGTTGTACAATGAGAGGTGGTCAGCAATTTTCTCAGAGAGTGTTTGATAATAACAGGCTTTTATTAATACAACTACGCTCAGTTGTGATTCAAATTCTGTGCGTTTCCAATTAAAGATTTTCTCGTTTTTAAGACTGTCTTTTATTTAATCATTTGTCGTTTTGCACCTGGTGTTATACGTGTCAATAATTATATGATTTTAAATCTAATATAAAATATAAAATAACGATTTATTCATTGATACCAATTTATATACATGTATAATTTTTTGTGTGAAATAAAGTTATAAAATTATATTATAGAAACAGATCAAATGTTGTTCATCGTGTTTCCAATTGAAAATCAAAACAACTTCAAAATCAAGAAACCGTGCATGTAAAGGATCGATTCTCGTGTCACATGAAAAAAAATTGCGACTGTTATGATCTTAGTTTGAAAGAATGGTTTATGTGCGAATCATCAATCTTTTGGAGAAATTAATTTTCGCCTGAATTTGACTTATCATTATCCTGGCAGTGACATATTTTCCCAATGTCAAGTGGTTTTCATATTACGATCTGTTCAACTAATTTTCAACAAATATCATGTCACAATAAAGGGAGACAGTATTTGTCATACGAAGGCTTTATTTCGTTGACACATGTTAATAAACAGAATAGCATTTACGCCGTATTTAAACAAAAGCAACTTCAACTTGCCACACAAATCGGATTTTGCCACACAAAAAATTATGTCGTGCTAACCTAAGTGATTGATTATTTTTTTTTATTAAAACACTGATTTTCAATGTTACGTCACGTTACTCAAATTACTTGTAAATCAAAATACGTAACAACAAATTTTAAATGAAAAAACTTTCTCTCTCTCATTTATTGACGAAAACAATGTACATATATCAACAGTAACATTAAATATGCACTTTATTAACACTCAATGGACTCACGATTAATATGTAAAACAGTTGCTACCAGACAAGTCACGTGATGGGATGTACTGCCAGCAGATCTTGTTAGGTCAAAGGTCATGGTCCCTTGTCTTGGTCCATATTATCACAAAACACAAGGGTCCATCGAATATATGATGACGTATATACATATGTAAAAACTATGACGTTAGTTGGGTGATAACCACGAAATACACACCCGCCAATCAAGTGACGAACAGTTTCTCCCATATTGTCAGCAAAGTAAATATCACAGCTAGAAACTTTGATTTCTGTATGGAGGCTGAAAAAAACGTTTTGAAAAAGAATCGTGATGAATATTTCATGACACGAACAAACAAACTGAGAACCACAACAGGAAACAAACGTAAGGATAATGTAGCGTAACAGCTAACATCATTGTGCATTAAATAAAAACCAAATACTGAAACAAATGTTTATGTAATATAAAGTACTTGTATATTTGGTTAAACACTTCTTTATACAAGAGAAATAAATAACAATAAATAAATGTTAATCATGTCTCTTTTTATACCATCTACCTTTGAAGACGGTATGTGAATCTCATCGGTGATTGACCAATCAAATGAGTTCCACGTACACGTATACACCTACAAATTCTTTTTTCCTTGATTTTTCTTAAGTCATTTCTATAAAGTTCGAACCCCTGACAAGTTTTAAGTCTTAAGTGCGACAGTTGTAAAATTATTTGTTGGCAATTGTCGTCTACTTACAGTTAATACCCATCCCCAAGGAAATGATGCAGTCTTTCTCGTCCGTGCCATCGTGACAATTCAACTTAATGTCACACCTCATAGACTTAGGCACACAGTGCTCCCCGCTCTCACATACAAACATGGAGGCGTTAAAACAGCTCATCATTTCGAATCCAGGTGGGATTTCTAGAGAACAAAATAATTGCATCGTAGGCAATACTGATTTCCCGTGGATCCTTAGAACGTGTCGTCAAAAAGAAAGAAAAAAAATATATCTTTTTTTTTTTTTTTTTTTTAACAAAAAAAATGATTGATTTATTACCAGGACATGTACTATTGCCGCAGATCATTGAATCCGTGGAGGACCCGTTACAAAACCTGCCGCCATTACTAGGTACAGGAGCGTTACATAGCCTCGTTCTGGTTACGTTCGCGCCGCCGCACATCACCGGGCACCTGGTCCATCCGGTCCACATTCCCCAGCCTCCATGCGCTGATTTTTAACAAGTAAAAAATGGACAAATTAGACAGAAACAATTTTCGAAGAAAACCAGATTTCGTCTGAGCCTGTATACATGTACAAATGCTCAAGGCTTTAACAAAAATTGGCACCCCCCCCCCCCCTCCGCAACGAAACCGACGAAAATTGAAAAGAGTACAAATGAAATATAAATCGACCAACGCGAAAAGTATCGGCCCTGCTAATTCTACACGTCCCCCAAGGCTTGAGCGCGTGTAAATTGATAGCATAACACACTGTTTACAATATTCTCATCCACTGGAGAAAAATTAAAAAAACATTCTAGACGCTCTTTTGATGAGAATCCTCAACGTAATGAATTCGAACTTACTAGAGTTAATTAAATAATGCCACACCGCTTCTATGTTGCGAAGATTTTTTTTCAAAGTCTTCCGCTGGTGTTTTGTTATTTTTCAATTATTCTCTTTCGGCACTTCATTTTGAAAAGATTTTTCAGGGAATGACATTTAAAGACTTAATTCCAGTAATGCTCTCATTTACAAATGGTTTTAGACGCAGTTTCTGGTCAGCTACTCAATTCTTCTGAAGTCTCAGAATTACGAACAAGATGAAAGCTTTTTGAGTTCTGCCCAATCCCATTGTTTTGAAAAATACAATAAAATAATTTCAAACTGTGTTTGATCATTGATATGATTTATTTAAACACCAATTCTATTAAATCTAAGTTAGTTCTTGGTTTAATATTTCTATGTGATCTTATATGATGCCATAAAATACTATTTCATTAATTTTTCAATCATTTCCCATATACAATACTCTAATAATTTTATCCCGATTCCACACGAAGATAGTTTAGCTTAATTCAAGATGGTTGATTTAGGTCGCTTTTGATTTTCACAACTTCGTGAAACACACAACCTCTAGCATCACTACTGGTATTGTATTTCATTACAAATTGACCAATTATATCTTAACTCCTCGCCTTTGTTTTATATTGTAGAAAGTGTATAACATTTTCTGAGTTTCAAATCTTCCAAACTTAATATCAATTTTTAAATTGTAGCTAGGGAATTTTTTTTTATCTGAACGTAAAGTAAGTATATATCTGATTTTTTTTTTAAATGACACCATGCAGTTTATGTAGGTCATTCAAAGGGTATTTATCTTTAAACAAAAAAGAAAAAAAGAAAAAAAAAACTAGTTGTAGTTGATATAATTAAGTAATATTAACAATATTTAATTTAAATTATTTCAAACCCGTTTTCAAAGAATGCGCATTTACAGTAAATCTTCATTTTTGTTTAAATAATAATTATTAGCTTGTTAGCCGCCAACAATTGCTTCATATAAATGTATGTATTTCTTTACGCTAAATATAGTTATAAACGATTTTATTGGCCTTTTGTATGTGTTAGTACTCGTATTACACGTAGCTCTACATTCCTTACGGCCACCAGTTGCGTTCATTACTCCATAAACGCAATTGCTCCCATTAAAATTTAAAAAGTTTTATAAAAAATGAAAACAATTATATCACATAATCACACAAAATGAAATATGCCAGCCAAGACTTCGTTTATTGCTTATAAATTTTCTTATGCAGTTGAAAGATTTTGCCACCATTTTTACAACTAATGCCATTTGATAAAGGTCCGTCTCTACAACTAATGCCCATTTGATGAGGGTCTATTTCTACAACTAAATTATTTTTCATTTGTCGTTTGCTGCAGGTCTGTCCGTGTAATGACATGGGTAGCTTACTAGGACAGGTCGTGTTGATAAAACACTCCACTATTTTGGTCAGGGTGTAGTTCGCTGTCCTACCATCCGGGTACTCCCACTGCTTGTTCCGCTTGATTGACCCGAATCCACAGGTCACCGAGCAGCTGCTCCAGGGTCCCCACTGACCCCAGCCACCCAGGGAATCCGACGCTGTGACGTCAACTGAGAAAGTGGACAATCAGCATTACAAAAGTAATATTTATTATAATGATGATGATAAATCATATCTATTTACCGTGGGAGAATGATTATATTGCCATTCAACTTAGTTATTTGTTAATATCGAAATAAATGTAATACATGTACGTACATGTAAATACATGCAAATTAATAATACGGTTGATGTTGAAACGATATTCTTTTTCCTGTAAGCATTATAATAACCGCTGACTAACCATTCTCAAACTATTTTTTTATGAAAACATCAGAATTAAAATTAATACGTTCTGTCGATGCCGATGTAAATTTTGGAGTTTTAATCTCCGTTCTTGCTTGGCATCTCTATACCTTCTTTCTGGTTAATCCTTCCACCAGACAGTACGTTTAAAGTGGGTTAACGACACACGGAAAAAAGATTAAAAACCTTGTTTTTATATTAATTTTACACATATATTCATTTCAATACACCCACTCCTAAACTCCTAAACTCTCATTTCCTCAAAACTTTAAGCTTGGACTAATAAGGATTCATGTTTTGTTGGATAAAACATTTTTAAAAAAATAACAATAAAAGCCCTTAGCTGTTTAACATGAAAATGAACCCGAGATAAACAGATAAATCCCGATATTACTTGATGGGATAACTGTTAAATTTATCCTATTTATTCAACATCAATTTGGAATGTACGATGTAAAAAGAAGTATTTGACGTCAATTTCGTATGATTCTAAGCTGATACATGTATCAGAAATGTTCAATTTAATACAGCGGAATTTTTTTATGAATGAAAGTTGATACCATGTTATTCTGATGATTAACAATTAATCCTATTGTTTTAGCCATAATACATATAAATAAATATTCAGGTGTCTAACATTTCAAATTGAAATGTCAAAAATTGATATGTTTTCGAATAATTCGTTAATATAGAGTATCAGATATACTTCTTACGCAAGATATACATGTATAATTGAAAAACTTTACAGATATGTCCACTGATATTCATTATTTGAGGAGTATCGTACAATGCCAGTTACCATATAGATTTGCTATTATCCTTGGGAGATCGTTTTCAAATTGCTAATGCTAGCATTCCATGTATTTCCTTTTTAATTAAGCTACATGCAGTACTTGAATAAAAAAAAAATCGAGCACAAAATAATACACACCTTGCTTGCTCAGAAAAGAACTGATTACTAGTATTCGAGAAAGAATTCAATTTTCCGAATTCAAATTCCGAATTTACTTGCATCACGTGACCAAATGTTTAAGGTTGTACTCACCTATGAGAAGAACAATCACGCTGTAATATTCGAGCCATCCAATCATCACTCGTCATGTGCCTGTCAACAAACAAACAAACAAATAAACAAACAAACAACCGGCCTAGGCTCCACCAAAGACAAACGTCTGTGAGTTAGCTAGCACGCGTTGTCTTAAATACGCAATCTTTCTTCGGCTCATTCTTTTTGTAAACATCGATTCGTGTCTCATTGACGACAAATTGATTTTTTATACCCCATCTTGCAGAGGATGTGTGGTTAAGTCAGATTTTAAATAGCCCCAATGAAATCAGATACAAGCCGACTCCCCGGTAGTATTTTCGATTTTCCATTCATCCTTTGCTTTTAGTTCAAAGATAAAGCTAAATATTGAATACTAGACCCCCATTAGTCGAGGTAAACTATAGGAAAAGTGGCTGTATATCAAACAGCGTATAAGGCCGAAGAAAAATATATGTTTGTTTCAGGTCGATCGCTTTAGATTCGATAGCTACTTGGTCATTCCAGTTTTCTTTTATAACCTTGTTCAAGTACCAAATTGAACAAGAAGTACAAGCTTATGTAACTGACTTTAGATAAGTAAGATATTCGAACAAAACTTATTCAATTAGTATCAAATAAATCATACTTTGCAAATTCTAATGTAAACTCCATTCAATAAGAATATTTCGGTGAAAAGATGATTTAGGGTAGGTCGGATGGCCATATATACATTTAGCTTTATGTTGGCCTGATTGTAATCGCGATTTCGGCAACTTTCATCAATTCTTCGTTAGGTTTTGCCCAAATAGTTTACCAAAATTATTTCATTTTATCCGCATTTCCAACATATAATTAAAACATGATATCTGAAAGTATATCGTGTTTGAATCTGAAGGAGAAACGTATCATGAAATGAATCTTATAACACCAAATAAAACGTTTCTGACAGGTTGAAAAAATTGCTACGACATTCATCGCCATACGACAGTTCGCGTTGCACAATGAATTTGTTTTTTTTTCTCAGGTTCACATATCCTTAAAATGTCATGGCATGTAAATACATCTTATATATCACTTTATTATCGGAAAATCGTTATAAATCAAGTCAATTCAAATACAAGCACAGATTCAAAATAATTGCAAATAATTCTTACAGAATGTACATTAATATATTAGTATTACATGGCAATACTTGCTTTATATGCGCTATGGTAAAGCATGAATGTCTGGAACAAATGATTCAATTATAAAGGTATGTATCGGAGATGGATTTTGGTTTTTTTACAAGAATGGCATCCATGTTAAGGATACGGACCGGTCAATTCAACAGTCGAAAATGGTGTCCAATTTCCTACAAATGGATGTCAAAGTTTATAGACTTTCTAGAATCCCTTTAATTATTCCCTTTGAGGGATACAAAACCATGGCGTGTGTTTAGTATACAACTCCTCGCCAGAGAGGAATTGATTGCGCGAACCATATAACACTAGCCGGATTTGTTTGAAGAACTTTCTCATTAATTTGACATGAAATCGCGCCGAGAAAGATAAAACCTCTTTTATTTGAACAATCACGGAAAGCTGTTGGCCAAAGGACTTATGGAAGAGAAAGATGGAGAGGTTTCAGGGGTCTGCTTTTTAGGGTTTTTCTAGTCTTTCATCACAGCTTCAAGCCTTCTCAAGTGTTCCATCGAGACTCATTAATTTATCACTAATATGACTAGATCCTAGTGTATCCGTTAACGATGGACATTGAGATGACTTCAGATGGATTAATCCAGACCTTATTTGCCATGACCTCAAGCAGTTTTCAATACAGGTTTTTTCAGTTGAGTGGAATAATATTTTATTACGTTTATTTAAAAAAAAAAAATATTTACAGCAGAGCAAGATATAATTATAAATGAATTTTACTTTCAACTTATTGAAAAGAGAATTAGCAATTGAAATAAAATTAATTAAATGCTTTTCTGCTGTTTAAATTTTCAAAAACAAATAACTCCTAAACAATTTAGAAAAATTCAACACCCAAACAATCCCCCCCCCCTCTAAAGGAACACATTTTCTTTTAAGAAAGGCAGGAATTTGTTCCATTTCTGCAATATCATTGATTCCAAACAAGTATTAGTTTATATCCAAATATAAAAAGAACTCGCAAATGTCGAGCTTGATAACTTTCGTTTATTTTCCTTCGAACATATGGCCAGGTCTTTAATATCTATATACAACTAACAAAACTATCTCGTTTTGCCGATACCACCAGTTGACCCTTTTTTGAAAAACTAGTTCGTTGTGTTGGCAAAGAGGAATTCTTTGTGATTGTGAGATAAGAGTGCTCAGGGGAAGTGAGAGTGTTCAGTTGCGAAAAAATGTACTTTCAAATTAAAAGAAAGTACGGGTATCATGTAGTTTTAAAAAAAAAAAACTTGTTCGGGAGAAGCGAATTCCTGTAGAATTTGAGTAACTTTATCCATAAGGATTTTTCCAATATAACTCCAGTTGTTTACAGCAATTTCTCAAATCCATTTTTTTTTCGATCGTAAAGCACGGAAGGAGATAAGTCTTCCAAGCTGATGAGTCTTCTCCAAATTGCGATTATCTTTTAGCGTTTTCATGCAATTCAGGAACGACGAAAATTGAGCTTTTTCAATACAGGAGGGGCTTTAATGGGATCTAGCCTAAGTATAATGTAACTTAAAGGATGGCAGTTGTTATGGTGAAATTTCAGTGTTCTTTTTGTTTTCTTCTCTAATCTTATATATCGATTCGAAATGGGCTGTTACTGCACAGATTATTTTAGATCGTTGCAAATGACTCTCAATTTTCATGTCGCAATTTTGCAATTCTGCGTCGAACTCGATCTGTGTTACACAAGCTATATAGTTTTTGGGCTTTTTTTTAATTTCCATACACAATTTTCATTGTTTTTGAAGGGTTGCACTTTTATGTTCCTGTTAACGGAAATGCGTTATCTTATTTTCTATTAACCATTCTGGTTGCACATACTTCACTTAATACACAGTCAGAACAAAAATGAATGCGAAACCCTGACCATTGATTTTGTGTTTCTTTTCAATTTTTAAAACATGTAAAAAGAATATTCGTAAACTCCAAAACCCCGTTTGAATTGAAAATTTAATAATATATAAAATTTATAGAAAACATCTTATATGTATATATATATATATAGATATAGATATAGATATAGATATAGATATATATATATATATATATATATATATATATACTTTCAGTATATAATTTGTCAAACAGTCAAAAGAAGGTTCCTCAAAACGTACGCACAATACATTACATACATTAACTAATATCTGAATACACTTCTACAAGACAACTGAAGATAAATTTCATGTATGTATCCCAGAGATTAAATTTGCAATTGTTTGTTGCAAAACTGTAGAAGGAAGTAAAAAGAATTTTAAAATAACCGCTGGCGGCTGTTCTAACGATTTTATTTATATGTACATTCAATGTTTTTAACTTTCTGGAAAAAAGTACTGGCATAAAAATACTTTTCGTCATTGCAGTGTATATTAAAAAGAGTCCTGTTTACGAACACATTTGTATACATGTATACGATATCTACAAGGCCCTTAACTCTTTTGTTATGAAAAGTATTTAAACATATATAGCCTTACATCCATTGGATCTAATGTCTTGTCCATATATTTAAATTATTGTATATACGATATCTATGGAGTCGTTACCCTCGGTTCTAAGAGTCTTGTCCGAGAACACGGTCTACAGTCTTTACAGTCTGCCACCCTTAGAATCCGAAGAATTTCGTGACTCTTGTCCAAGAAAACAATGGAATGAGCAATATCTACAGTCTTTGACCCCTTGGTTCCGTTCGGCCGACGGTCGATGTTTGGCAAGGTTAACCAGGAAGCGGTCGCCCCAGGATGCAACGGGTGTTGGTATAGTTAATACGATAACGCGAGAATCAAACATGCCAGATCAGCTTCAGCAATGAAAGAAGGCGGAAATCGATACAAATGACCCATTTATAGGGTACATGACAAACGAACAGGTTTGCTATATGATGTATAATTTCATTGCACCGAGTTCTAGAATAATTCAGGATCGGCCTTTTATTATGCAAACACGGGTTCCGAAGACATCATTTGTACGTTAATAAATCCTTTTCAGGGTTTCGAACGATGAGCGAATTATTTAGTTATGCTATCAGTTTAAATTTCTTAATTAGAGATGCGATTTTTCTTTATGGGATAATCGAATTCTTGAATTTGAAAAAAAACAAACTTGAATAAAATAATTATACTTTGTCTAGCAAACTATTTTGGTTATGTGGCGCGTATAATATTGATTTTCATACATTTTATATTCAGGAAAATATAGTGGTTGGGTATAGTCGAAAATGAATTCTCTACTAAATCATGTTATCCTCATTTTTTCCATGCAAAAAAAATGAATTAAGATGTATGGAGAAAAAAAGTTCCAAAGATAAAGCCAAGGGACAAAACAAATTATGGCTATATATTGGTAATGACAGCAACTCACAGACAGACGTTCAATGTTCGATGTCAATACTTAGAATAGGACATTCCATCTGGAACAATTCTAAAACCACTGACCATTAAGTATCATGTCTAGCCAAATAAAAAGTCTGACAGTTAATAATCGAGTCTTTGAAAACCTAGAGTAGATTTATACAGGCGATAACGCCAAACAAATGGCTAGGTTAACCGTTATTAATGTATATTCAAGTAGAGAAATACGATGCTAGCTTTACACAAAATATTGGCACAAATGAAGAAGGGTGTATGTCCTAAAATATATACCTTTTTATACATGTATAATGGGTATTTTTTTTATTATTCTGTGATCCGTAATATCAAAAATGACAAGTTTGCAACATTAATGAATATTTTATATGAATTGAAAATAAGTAATTGATATCGGAACGTATGAAAGTGCAGTCTGCCAACATGCAAAATTATTTAATTCTGGGATTATTTGATATCATGACATTGCTTAACTTAAAAAAATGAACTGGTTAGACGATGAATGAACAACTTATTTCAGAATTCCAAATAGCGTTTTCAATAGAAATCGTAACTTTTCATGAATAACTTACCTATTCTGGCAAATTCACCGTCGTTGAAGCCTTGCCAGAGTGATATGAATGCAACTTGCTTTTAAGATTTAAATTGAGCCTGTGAACATCATTATATAGAGTCAAGGCCCATCGACACATGATAACAATTGCGTCATTAAATCAAAGGGTGTTGATTTGTCAATATCAAAGTAATTAAAGTAATCCACGATCTTTTATAATAAACAACCAGTCACACCTCTTTAACAGGTTGTTTTTTAAATGTTGAACTGTCTTTGAATCAGAGGTTCCGAATACTGGCGCGCTTTAGCCCGACACCCAGGAGTGACCGATGCCGAGTGGAGATTAATCTGTAATGAATTCGTTAATAGCCGATCATGGCGGTCGATCAAGGAGATATTAAAAAGATAATGCAATAAGATCGATACTCATACAGATCAAGCGCTCCCCATTCTTATAGATACTGCTTTTTCGCACGCAAAGGAATTGCCAAGTTTTTTTTTTCTCCGCACATTTAGAGTACCTGTTTTGTTTATTTACCCGTTTCTTAGTGAAATGATAATTTGGATGATTAGTACGGGAAAATGTCATTGCGATGGTATAAACAATGCAAATTTTTATCCAGAGCAGCAAAAAAATATTTTTCATTGATATAGTCAATTCACAATGGTATTTGAATTCATTATGATCTCTAGAGGGACCCTAATCAGAGGAAATCGATTTTTAGTGGTGTTTGGATCAAATAAAGCACCGTAAAACTGGAAGGCATATTTTTAATGTCAGCGGAATGATGGAACAACTATGACGCGGTTACAAAACCATGGGACCAAGGTATAATGTAAAAAGAATCAATATAAACAGAAATCAAGGTATTCCAGACCACGAGATCAATACACCTTCCTCACATTACAAAATATTACTGACCGTCTATGGAAAGGTGACGGACATGCGTGTCACTAGGTTATCCGGTCTGACCTAGATTACAACCTATAATTAGATTAAATCATATTTAATATACGCTGCATATATTGCTCCAGCAAGACCAAAATGATATAAAAAGGCGTTTCTGTTGCTTAAAACCTTTTTACAGCGTATACTAATGCAAGGAATTCCCGATTCATTCAGTGTATAATGGAAATGGCAGATGTGAAGCGAATTCGAAACAATATGCCTGTTGCAGTCAGCATTGTTGGCAAATTTAATACGATTGTGATGGTATTGACTAGCAGACGAGCCCAGAGTTTGTGCTAATTCTCAGAGGTTAATCCAACCATTTGATTAGACAAATGTTATTTCTTCTGCATCTAAATATATATGTTCTTTTCCTTTGTTAAAGTTCACGTGTTATGACAGATGGTGCATATGTTACGCATAAAATGAAGTCTATATATGTTTAATTTAGCATAAAAGTACACGCTATTTTGAATATCAACATACAAGCATATAATGCTACGAGCAAGAACTGCTGATAAGATGGTTATAACAATTCCAGACTTTAATTACAATATAGAATTTAATTCTCTCAGTACAAGAGATATACATGCATGGTAAATTCAAGGGTCTAAGAGAATTGAAATGCTGAGTATAAAATGATTTACCTTCTATAGAGATAGCTCTAGTTTTCTTAGATGAGACTTTCCGACATCCGGTTTCTTTCGTAAACTATAATACCTGTAATGGTTATGATAAACGCTTGAGTAAAACACATACAGACGAACTAAAAACGCGCGTTAATAATGTACATCACTTGATGCCAATTTCCTGGCAAATTTACATAACGCATCTTTTGATTATGAGAGTAGTCTTGGAATCCCATGTATTGCCGCCACTACAGTTCACTTCAAGAGCTTACTGAACTCGTTGAAGAAAGCAAAAATTGAACATGTGAAATCCATTGAAATGTTCCGTTTTCCGCAGAATTTTACTTTGCCGTTAAACAGCAAAATATGGCAGTTATTTTTAGCTACATGTACACAATAAAAGCATTATTGATGTAAAAAAACAACTCCTCCATATCATGCTTTGCATATTTCTAGCTTGAAAAGCTATAAAAACATATCAAATCAAATATAATTTGTCTAAATTACGCGATGCGAGAGTTTCGGATTCCTGTCCCAGATGGCTAGAGTGATCTATCAATAAACTTTATAAATATTGTAATTTGATATTACTAATTTTTTTTTCAACATTTCCATTTTCGGATATTACATGCATCCCCATTTGATTCAGTGTAGGAGTGAATCTCCCAATCTATTACAATTCACTTTAGTAAGTGTTTTCAGTACTTGGACAGTATGGTGTATACCTTGACACACACTGCATAATCCAGCAAAAAGTTGTCATATTTGTTATTCCAACCTAAGGTAGGATACTATGTATCTGGGCCCAAGAAGTGTATCGTAGGAAAAATTCACGAGAATTTTTTTTTATGTTTTTGAAAACATGTACATGTATATCAAAATATGCCGATGAGTCAAACTTTCGTACTCTATCAAAATGTTTAAACAATAACAATCTCTACTAAAACTTCGTTCCTTGAAAACGTGAGAGCGGCTCATAAATTATCGCCGATATACGATAGTATTGCAGAATTTCTTAATTCCATATCAAATGGCCGGAAAAATCCATTTGGACACCCCTTCCACCCACTGCATATTTTCTAGCATAGGGAGGGTAAGATTTAAAAAAAAAGTAATTTTGTGCAATGAATATATAGAATAGTTTATAAATATATCATAAAAGGATAATTTAATTTTTAACAAAAGGAGTGAATTATCGGGGGTCTAGATACTTAAGGTGGGGTTATGGAGAGGGGGGGGGTTCGGTCCTGTCCTCAAGCACATGTGAGTATATCTACCAAAAAATCTTAAAACTGCTATAGCAGTTTTGTGTCAGCTGCGCAATCAGTTAACTAGATGGCAGTAATGCTTCCATTCATAAAACATGTCAAACGGTTGTTAGTGAAGTTTTTGATTCTATAAATAAAGAACACATACCTTTACATCTATATATGTCGTCATTGTACACATTTTTGATTAAAGTGCTTAAGATATATATAGACACAAAAAAGTTAAATAAATAATCAGCGTATCATAATAAGTAAAAGGTAAATACATTAGACCACTACCAAGTCAATATTCCACTGAATATGGTTTGAACTAAGCCCTCATTTCCAATAATGTCAGGATAATGACTGTTATTTCCATGAATACTTCATAAGTTCTATGCAACGTCTTTGTATGTACATGTATGAGGATAATGAAGATTATCAGCATCAATGTGCGTTATTTGAAATCTTTACAAAGAAAGGGGTATTGAAAATATGACTTTCGATTTGTTGCATTGCTGCCCCCCTCTCTCTCTCCCCCCCCCCTCTCTCTCTCTCTCTCCCTCTCTCTCTCTCTCTCTCTCTCTCTCTCTCTCTCTCTCATATCATTTAATCATTATCTTATCAGAGACAAAGTGTGGAGACACTGCTTGTAGTCCGTAATGGGAAAGTATTGTACAGTTTGCAACGAAGATGTATGGCAAGCAAGCTTCTTCCAAGACAGAGAATGCGCTTGAGATCATCGAAGATTTAACAATTTGCCTAAAGACTCACTCAAATCTGACAATTTTGATTGTGTAATTTTCAAATGTTCTCACAGAATACAATCATTCATGTTTTCTCAAACATTTTTCTCTCTCACACGTTATCTAAGCAATGAAGTAAAATTTGCATTCTCTCCTTTTTCTGCGGTTCATTGTGTAGATTGCAGCGTTTCAAAAATAAAAAAAGGGGCGCTAATTTTCACATTACAACGTGAGTATTTTCCATAATCTCCACAGACAGCACCTCGAAGTCTTTCTTATTCCAAAACCAACCCTGGAGTTGAATGGAATCCAAAAAATTCAACAACGAATTGGTGCAATGTGCATTGTGTGTAGTCAAAAACAGCGGTATTTCGGGCTACACCGGTATTTAGGTTGTCAGGAGAGATTCCACGACCAATGTCGAATACAGTAAGAGATTTACTTTTAGACAAATCAAATAGTTCTCAGTAATCCATTCAGTTAAAACGCAGAGAAGACCTAATAAAAAGTTTACGAAGTACACCACGATGAGTCATATATGAAATGATATTTCATAATTTCCACAAGGCTCAGAATCGCATTAAAACGAAAAGAAATGTATTACCCCTGCTTAGTTAGCTATTTATCGCTTAAACCTCCGTTATGTGCCATGATGCTAGGTGAATGGCTGAATGGCAGCTGTTTACATGCCATTGAAAATAGTGTACAACTTACAATATCTATATTTTCCATAGATTTATGATCTTGGAAACGAATGAATTAAACCATCTTCACAATGCTCAATACTTCTGTGTTCATAGGCGTTGAGTGCCAGTGCATGTATTTCGTCGATGCAAGATGCTAGAAACCATTGAAAAGAACAATATTTATCATCGTCTGAAGAGCATGTTGAACATCTGTCGCCCATCCATTATATCTTACCTCTAGTTGAGCTTAATCCGTTTGTTCTCTACAGTAATGTTGCAGGTCTTCTTAACAAGCCAAGTGCATGAACAGACGTGTGTTTGGACAACAAAGGTGTTCGAGTGTTAACAACGAAAACCACACACAGTTGTTTACAACATAAGATAGTTCATTAATGTATACACAACTCGACGGCTTCAAAATTCAACACGCGCCAATCAATAGCTTGTGAGACTGTAACTTACTTTTCAACCACACGGCTGATGAAAACGGCATCGACGTCGCTTAATATCCGGCTTTGATCTGCCCTGCTTTCATTGCTGGCTCCACTGGAAGAAATCGGCTTATAATCGTCCACCGATTCCGCGGGAAAAACTTGCGGTCACTCGGATAACTGATCAATTAATTACAGTGTTGTTAGACAAAGAAAGTTCTTCCCATCATGTCGAAGAAGAAAATGGAATCATCTCCCAGACGTGCGTCGTCCGACTATCTCGTTTCCCCGCATCCTATTCCGTCACCAGAATTGTTGTCTTATGGCCTTGTATCGATTGAATGCGATTATTCACATATTGGACGTAATTTCCAATTACTGAGTTAGCTATAATAGACAGAGATAAACAAGCCCTCGGATCCTCTGTGCTGCAGAGACGCCGATTCGAGCCCCTCCTCTCAGTATGTCCAGATGCTCCCGTTTTTTATTTCTTTTTCCTTCAGTTCCCATTTAACATGACTTAAAACACATCAATTATTTATGATTTTTGTTGCTTCTTTTCAAGTCAAGAGGTACGACTTTGAAGTACGAACGTTAAACTTTGTTCTAAATTAAATAAAAGGTTTTTCAATTCCGCAGTGGAATTTCTTTCTTTCTTCATCACTTCTCATTTAATATGACCTAAAACATATACATAAATTTATTTATTTCTTGTTTTTGTTGAAAACTTGAAAGTTTTTTGACTTTTTTGAGAAATTAAAGGAATTCCTATTCCGCAGCAAAAGAAAGATTTTCAGTACATATACTGAAGATTTTCCGCGTAAATTCGCGAGAAGCACCCTCGCGGAATTTAAGATATCCCCACTTTTTTTTAAAGAGTTCAGAACTATAAAAAATAAGGATAAATGTTTCACACTTGCGATTTCCTATTCCTGCGATTTGATACAAAACAGTGAGATTGCTAAATTAAGTACTCGCGTAATATAAGGAGTTGACAGTAGTTAGAAACACAACTTGCAAATGATATGAATTACTTCTGCTCTACAGTACTCTTTTTTTCTGGGATTTATTATCATCTTGTGCCTACCTGAACGATGTGAGTGCACAAAGTTTCTAGATGAATACTAGATCATTTATTGGAAAACCTATTATTTGATGGTTGTGAAACGTAACATGAATGAAAAAAAAGTGTCAAACTTAAAAGCACGTTGCATGAAATGGTTTCAAGAAAATCTTTCTTTTTTATTTTGCTTTCAGATTTTTCTATTAGCTGTTATGCAAGAAATCTAAAAAAAATATTTTGATGAATTTGAGTGCTTGAATATCAAAAGAATATCGAAGTTACATGTTATTATAGGGTAACTGTCTCTTTTTATTCAAGCCTTTTCAGAAAATAAATTATAATAGTATCGGACTCATTAGTGTCATTGACATTCGTTTCCTTAATTGTCTTTTTTGTCTGTTGGTCTATCATGTACAGTTTTATTATCTAACATAAAGCATCTTCAAACAATACGGTTGGGAGTTGCCCCTGACATGCTCTTAACTGTTTTCATTTCATAAGATTAGTTCTGGGGGGCCAATGACTAGGCTATATGATTATACATGTAATATAATCATTATATAGTATTTCTTTCACACCATTAATGCCCTTTATGTTTTCTCATGCTGTACAATCTCACCGCAGCTCTGTTTTGCTGTCTGATAAATGAACTTAACACTTGTGAATGATAAAATATGTCATTTATTAAAAATGACGAAAATAAAAATATAAACAACATAGTAGGGGTTCAGATCCAAAAACTGCTCACACAAAATGTTAAATAATTGATCAATATGCTGATCCCCTTAAATTACAGAAAAAAAATATTTTGTTCAAAATTGTATACAATATACACATGTATACAAAATTAGCAAAACGATGGCACCTGAGAAATAAAATATGCGTTGATTTTTACGGAATATGTCTTGTTCCTTACTATGAATGTCATTGTCTCATTTGCCACACATGATATCTTCTTCGTTATTTTTATCGCTTTGACAAAATCATGCAAACAACGGATAGTAGTACATGTATGTTAAAAGACAACAGTATCCTGGAAATTCAGGAAGTCCTAAAGATATCTAATCTATCTGAATACTAGTATAGTTGCTTGTCTACGAGCAGTTCAGAACTAGAATTGTTTTCATAAGTTTTTGCTTAGAATCTAGCAATTTGATATCAATTTCACAATGGACCATTTGTAAATGTTTTTTGAGTTGAACTGCCTTCATGATCAATGATATCAAGGTAGAACCATTTTAACTAGAGCTTGGACTGTATTGACGTCTAGAAAAAAGCAAAAATAAAATATGAGCAGAATTTGCATCTTCTAGCCACAGCTACAAGAGAGACAACTTGTAAGTATATTCTGGTGGCCTTTACCAGTATATCCCAACAAAGTTATTCAACCTCTGTCTAAAAATGCCATGGTCACGATTTTGGTCAAAAAATATTTTTCCAATTTTAACGTAAACAACGCTTCAGTAACTAAAGGCATTTTAAAATAGGCAACCAAAATTTGAGTATCATTTGTTAAGTTTTAAGCGAGTTATAGAGTTTATAATTCTTTACTATATAAACGAAGCTTTTGTTTACATAAATAATTTTGTATTGAAAATTCCATTTTCAGACCTAAAAATGATCTTTGTGTTAAGCGTTAGGATCTGTTTATCCATGCTTAAAATGAACAAGAAGATAGACAAATCAGTTTGGAAAAGATTTTTTACTAGTATATAATTGAACCTATGTACACAAAAACGGGGCACGAGCCTTGTTTACACGACAAAGAGTTGTGAGCCTTGTATCTTGCTCATAACTCTACGACTGATAGTCAAATTTCACATGATCGTTAGAAATAAATTCCTAGAGCATTGAAAAAAGAAAAGAAAGTAAAACTGAATTTGACAGAAATCGTGACCTTGCCCCTTTAAAAGTTTCTAAAGACGTCATTTTCGATATACGAATGATTAAAACGTTTTGAGTAGCAAGTTGGCTATAAGAGGTAGATTATATTTGAGTAGTTTTCCTTTCTCTGATTTATTTCGAAATAAGAAAATCTATTTCAGAATTAAAAAAAACCCTGTATTACAACATTTCTGTAAACATATGTTAACGTCCAGCAGGCATGTTCATGAAACTTTCCTAAGATATGACCTAAGTGTGTTCCTAAGATATGACTTAGGAAAAAAGTTAGGAACATCCTAAGATCAACTTAGGACACGTCTTAAGATGTAGCTCGACGGTTACTTAGGAACATCTTAAGTTAGGATATCCTAACCTTCTACATCCATTCTTATTTTTCACAATTATTCATTCAGATCGAATTTGAGAGACTTATGTAGGGATGAATCATTAAACATTTTGCCAGAGAAAATTTTACGTCTCGGTAGTTAACAGAAAAGGCCTAAACCCAGTAATTTTAATGTATGCATTTTAATTTTACATTTAACTAAATATATATCAGTTACCACTAACAATCTAGTTTGTTTTTCTTTAAATGAACCCCCCCCCCCCCCGCAAAAAAAATATTGAAATAAAAAATATTACAAGCCCCAAAAAATTCAAATAACTGTTCTTTTAAAAAAAAAGAAAAGAAAATATGTATCAGGACAGAATTGGCTTACAAGCAGATAATTATGTAAACAACACGTGTGTATTGTCATTTCATAATTAACATTTTAGAATCTTGTCATTCAAGTATATGTGATACATAAACACGCGATTTTCATAGAATTTGAAACGTTACATGAGGAAACACATGTACTCGTACAAACACAACCAATTTCCCTTTAATCTGCGATGTATAGAATACACGAACATATTAAATAAGAAATAAGTTCTCATATATCTCGAAAATATATAAATACAGTTCATTCAACATTACAAATCTTTTAAAGATTATTTTTTTCTAGAATAAAGTGATAAACATTAGGAATGATTACGCATGGTATATATAACCCGATGTAAATTTACTTTTTATAGCAAAGGACATTTAAATAATTGTTATCAAAAATTATTATAATCAAAACAATGAATGTAACTCATTAAGTGTACAATGTAGATAAAAAAAAAATAAGTGAATAACTTTCATTCGTCAAACAGAGATAGTATTTGCGAAAAAAAATCTTAATTTGTCAGCTCCAAGGCAGGCATGTAGCAACGGGGAAGTGGTGAGAGTTCGGGGTCCCCCTCCACATCATTTTGTTGAAATGAATAAACACGATAGAATAATTGACTATGCCCCCCCCCCCGCCCCCCTCCCGGATTAGGAATTTGATGTTTGTCGAAAATGCTGGAACTGTGGAAAATGTTGCTTTATTCTACCGGTCTTAAGAAAAGGCTTCACAACATCCCAATATCCCTAAAAACGTGATTTTATAGCTTTAGGATGGTCTTAGGACAAGGTAGGTGATGTCTTAAAGTTAGGACAAAGTTATGACGTTTCCTAAATTTAGGAGAGCTTTGAGAAACAGACTTAAGACTAAGACGTATCCTAAGATGTACTTAGGACGCACCATAGTCCTAAGATAGCTTCGTGAACATACCTGCTGTATGATTTATTTATTAGTTTATGACAATTTATAGCACAGTTTTTATTTGAAACTTTTATGTTTAGAATAATATTTGATTATTTTTGACAAAAACTTGTTTTGTGTAAACTAAGCTAAAAAAAGTTGTTTGGCTATATAGAAATCAGTTTCATAAATATTGCAAAAATTAAAAAAAAAACACAAAAAAACTCAAACAAACAAATATTAATAAAAAAACAAACAAAAAACAAACAACCCCCCCCCCCCCCCAAAAAAATAAAAAAAACTAAGAAATATTCATGCTAACACGATAGATCAGGCGTCTGCAAATAACGCACGTATATTTACATCTACCGAGTATAATTCCCTTTATTTAACTTATAGTTAATTAATTCATAGCTATATAGAAACAAACAGACTGAAATCCACGCCCTGTTTATCGAACGGTCGAGCTCCTACCGCGACCTAAGAAAAATCACGGGCTGCACGAAATAATTATGATGATGGCATGATCATTGCAAAAAAAAATTACCCAACCTGTTAACGCGGTGTATGTATGTAATGTATGTATTTTTTCTGCAATGTCGCCACCTTCATATCCCGCATGAATCACTAAAGAAAGCATTTGATTGCTTTACCATGAATAATAAATTTAAAAATTACAGTATATATATAAGGAATAAGGAATCATTCTTTGAGTATTATGAGGTGATAATTTTGGTCGGGGCGTGATCAAATCCAATAAAGCCCGAAGGGCTTTATGATAGATTTGATCACGCCCCGACCGAAATTATCACCTCATAATATTCAAAGAATGATTCCTTATTACTTATATTTATATAATTTTAAGCCATCGTACGATTAAATATTTAAATATGAATAAGCAAACCCCGCTGGCGCCTCAATTTGGCGTCATTTGTATTATGGGTTATATAGTACAAAATCGATACGTAGTGTTATCACAGGCAAAGACACTGGAAAATGTAAATATATAGCTTTAATATACAAAATGTATGTACACCGTGCGGAACTAAAATTCGTCGCGACTTTACATTAAAGCAATATGAGCTGCCATTTTTATTTTGAAATTTTTTGTTACGCAAATGTTATTTTGTACTAAAATGACAAAAATATCATGGCTTTTAAACTTTTGAAAGCCATGTTTTTGTGGGAAAAGCCGTTAAGAAGCCTTAATTAGAACAAAATGGAATTATTGTCGTCCTGTACAAAAATTGGTTTACTATATATATTCCATAGAAGAGAAATCTTTCTTTTGACAAAAATCAATGACTTGTTCAAATCTCATTTATCATTTAAGTTTAAGTTACATGCAGACTTATCATACTTGTTTTTGCACCAAAATAAAATTCAAAAAGATACAGCTCATATGCTTTAAATTTTTTTACCTGATTAGTTTCATGTAAAAGACACAGGCATTTGGCATTACATATAAAAAGCAGTATATGCAAAATAAGGGATGATTTTTATTAATGACAGGTGTAATGCGCTGTTTTGGTTGAATCGGTTGTAAGCTTAGATGTTGAAGGACCGGGATCGCTAAATAGTTTACCGATGAATTTCAAGAAAAACTTCCAGCTGCTGTGACAGCTTTGTATGAATACAAGATGGCAGCGATGGGTACCTTGTGTATTATTATGTAGAAGGTATAGAATTATTTTGAGAAAAATATTTATCCATAATTGATAATTACCTTATCATTGGGAAGTGGGGAAGGGGGGGGGGGGCTGATGGATTCAAGTCGGTAATGTTAATATTACAAAGATGCACACAAATCAGGCATGGAATTCATAGAGAAAATAGGGCAAATTACCCCTACTGTAAGGTAAAAGGTATACAAACTCAAACCTAAAATATCTAAACTAGCTCCCATATTAGTGATTCAGGACTCAAGCCAGACACAAATAAAAACCATCAAGGTCAATGAACTTTGAACTGAACTTTATTTCTTTCACAACGATTGAGTTATCTTTTGTTGGCATGGATGGTAGCGCGAAGGGGTCATTGATACTTCTTTTTGTGTCATTTATTATCTTTTTTGTTATGTCATGCAAATTCAATTTGTTAAAAAATTGAATATGAATGTTTAAACTCTGGGACCCTAAAATCTGCTGTCAAAATAAGACTGACATATCATTACCTTACCTCTACACTTTATATTTAGAACCATTTTAACAAGACCTTGGACTTTCGGTAGAATGTAACTATCTTTTTCTTGCGTCAAAACAAGTTAAATATGACGCTGGTTTCAAGTGAAGTATGCACCGATTTCGTACTCTTAGCTCAAAAGCCAGACAAATCTTGTTAATTTCAAACAGCCATTGCTGAGTGGCAAGCAATGAAATAGACAAGTCTACGTCACAATGTTGATTGACACAACTACATGAAGTCCAAGCTCCTGTTAAAATGGTTCTATTACAATCAGATGTGTATTGAATTATATCCGTAACCCATTTGAGTGTGACAAACATGTATGTAGCTATTAAATAGTTTCGAGTTTGGTTTTCACATTACGCTGGTCTAAAAAAATAATCAAGATTAGAAACATATAGAATCTTTAATCTTCAATAGAAAGCCTCAAGTGGTCAAGCAAAAGTTTGATAAGAAGTCATCTTGGAAATGATGAAAGGTCCTTTGGAGGTAATTCTATTTTCCTCACCCCGAGTTTCGCCAACAGGCATTGTGACTAAGGAAAATTTGGATGTTCGTTTTATTCATCATCTTTCCTATCCAAATTTCTCAAAATGAATTTTAGTTGGGTTTTTTTTAACCGAAATATTTGAACAGTTTAAAATAGTAATATAGATAGAAAAAGCTTTATCTATTATATTATTACATGTATATATTTTAATTATAATAATAGTGTGTCTTACTGGTCATAATAACTCACTCTAAAAGCGCATCCATAATCTCCAATGCACAATCGGAACTTATAGGGCCTTTCCAACAAGCTCGGAAAAACACCGAGCTTGTCGGAAAAGCCCGAGAAGTTGCTATTGCTCCGATGCACTTACTCTGGCAAACCGGAAGTAAAACAATGTCTAGACCTAAGCACATATCTTCACCACTGGCAAGACTTTGTAAGTGGTATCACTTACCACTTATCAATAAATAATCGATAGATTTGACGTAATGTAATCAGAAGCAGTGTGTTTCAAGGAAACTTATCTATATTCATAATTATAAATGTAACTAAGAATAGCCAGATTTTAAATGGTATGAACAGTTCAATATTCCTCTAGTCGTATTTATTCCTACTGTAAGACAATTGCAATTATTACTCAATAATCACAAAAGATATCAGCAGGTATAATTGAAGTTTATTACAAATACAAAGTAATAGAATAGATCGTACAGCTTCAACAAAAATGAAATGAAATTATCTCCGCGTTGTGTTTTAAGATTAACTCAATTAAATTACAATAATGATTTTTAATTCTTTACAATTAAAAATAAAAAGAAAGAAAAATAAAATTAAAAAAATAATAAACTAGAGCCAATTGAAGTCAGTTCGTTTACAGTCCTTCAAAGTCCGAGCACAGTTCCGTTCCACGAACAGCCTTAGGATGAAAGTTTTACGCAAAGTTCTTGAATTGGAAGTGTCCCGCAAAGTATTAACAGTTCTTAACGTAAGTTGGTTTCCCTCAGTATCTTCATTGCAGACAGTTAGTAATTTTCTTGAATGGAGAGCAACCGAGGAACGATGGAAAAGAGTTGGGCGCTGGGTTTTATCATTAAGATCCGAGCCAAAGTTGTACTTGATGTAAAGTTAGTGCTGATTGGAGAATGCTAAGTCCCGCACTTTCTCCAGAGGTTTCATTTCCCGGACACTCCGCCCGTATGCGTAGGTTTGACCCCCTTGACCACGGTTAAGACAACCCATTCTCCTCTCTCTGACCAAATTTCGTAAAGGTCAGGTGATGTTCCGCTGGACATTACATCAGAGGCCGATGTCCTTGGGCTAATGCACTGGTCATCGCATCAGAGGCCGAAGTCCTCAGACTAATGCATAGGTTACTCCTTTGAAGTCAATTACAGTAGAGACTGAAAGTCTAGATAAAGCAACAATTTATACCAAAAATAATTTAATGATAAATTAATGATGAATACTGTACATCCCACATTACTGTATAGAGGAATTTAGTTGGCCTTTTAATAAAATGCCTAAGGTAATAATTACAGAATAGGGACATTAATAAAAGCAACTCCAATCAGTATTTTTATATGTATTTGTTATCTACCGATCTTGAAGATCATTTGGGTATAAAGTGGTGTGACAAAAGACTTTGACAAATGTTTGCCTTTTGGTTTTCAGCTCTCCTAAGCCATGGTTATCAAGTTTCGTACATTCAAATAGTCGAATTTGTAAGAAATGTAAGAATCAAAATATTATTTTAAATGTTTCTGAGGTGAATATTTTATTTACAGGAAATTCACGTGTCATATTAATTCATATATTTTATATCTACTATGTTCAACTTCGTGTCCCTATAGCTAATGCCAAGAGGTTAAGCCTACATTTATGACATTTTTATTATGATTAGAAGTTGATGCACTTTATATATGCATGCCATGCAGCTGTCTTTACCTCTAAGATACTGTAAACCAACTTTTATTCGCGTGCGATAAATTTTTGCGAGGTTAGCGAGAGACATGTCGTCGCGAATATTTCTCGCCGCGAACCAATCCTTTGTCTATAGTTTTTATAACAATACAGGTTTGGATAAGGCTTGGTCGAGAACATGAGTCGTCGCGAACCAGTTTATCGGCAGTTAATCGCAAAATAAACTCGCCACGAATAAAATTGGTTTACAGTAAATTGTGTCAGCCCTGTATCAGACGATAAATGCTTTAGCTATGGTACCAGACTTGAAGACATCTTACTTGCCAAAAACAAAGTACATTACAGAACGTGTAGTCTATCGTAGGGAGAATTTTGCACATCGAGTTATCGCCCCAGGTAGGGTCTTCTTCAGGAGACTGATTAAACATAGTGTTGCCAATAGGGCTAAACACAAAATTGTTTTTGTGAACGGAAAGGAACGAGAAATTACGATTGAAGTTATCAATATCCAGGCACTCGTTCTGATTTTGAAATCGTGTCGATTTTCAGAAATAGTCTCATACACAAGAACGTAATATAATCTGAAACAATTTACAAAAAAAAGACATTAAAGCAATTGTTAGGATGCCGATGGATTTTGCACAACAAATTAAAATACATGTATGTATTTTATTTTACTAAATAAACGCAACTGGTCTTAATCTAAGCAGAATATACTACAATGGTAAATCGATGAAAAAAAAATTGATTTCGAAAACTGGCTCAGACTATCGGAGATAGTCGTATGACTAAGCAAGGAAGACAGACCAATACTAAAAACAAACTACTTTGGTCAAGTAAACATCACTGACACATAGAAGACCAGAATTGTTTCATATATCTGTTACCTACAAGTAATATGAGTGCCAGGAAACCAGTGTTTGTATGGTGGCAGCTAACTAACAGGCTGTTAATTCACACCAGCGTTCAAGCGCAAAGACCGATTAACTCTGTTCGTAGTACAATGCACGTAAGTACAATGCACGTAAGGGCGCGCGACCTTCCCGTTTATGTGCAGTAGAAAAACCTAATCGATTCAGCGAGAGGGCTTACTGTTAGATTGCTACTACTTGTAAGGTAGGTAAAACGCACTTATTTAATGGCTCACAAAGTGCCAGTTACGAGTTAATGCTATAAAAACATCTTAAGTTTTTTTAAATAATGATTTTAGTATCATCTGTATTGAATAAAAACTTCGACAATTAGTTATATTGGAAATACGCTCTAGTGTATATAAAATCATTGATCGTTGTTTACACTTGAGTGGAGTGAAATGGGATCATTCGTTGAACTAAGGGTATTTTAAATCCCAAACACGTACTAACATAGAAGTTTTACAGATATATATGCACTGCTTATTTAAGAATAATATATTAAATGAAAAAAAAGAGACTTATGCGAAGATTGATGAACGTGCGTTGACAAACACGTTACCATTTACAATGACATAAAGTTGAAAATCGTCAAAGCTATTTATTCATATTCACACTCTACAAATTTAATACCATAGATGTAAAAAAAAAACAACCCAAAAAACTGGATGCACGAAAAACCATAAAAATAATGCAACATTTAGCTAAAGTATATCAAAGAAAAGTTGATGTAAACAAAGGTTTGTTGTGATTGTACTGAAGGTGTCAATTCAGGACGTTTGGTGCCATTTTGAATTCATTGCGGTTTCCTTGTCCTGCCTGAATTAATAAATGGCGCATTGCCTTTTAAAATTTCCCCAATATGTTGAAAAGAACTATGTTTGAGTAATTGCCAGAGACACAATAAAACTGTTGACAAAAGATAAAAAAAAAACACCAATAAATATGACGTTCTACATATTGTTTTGTTTGCAAATTACGCATAAAAGAATACCTGTATGTCCCCCTTAAATACACTGTACATCGGACTAAGAATAAATTTACGATAGATCTGGATGTATTTTTCTAAATACGTGATAGTAAAGTACTAGAAATTTCTAAAATAAAATAACGAAGGAACAATTAGACAAAGTATATTTATCTTTCCAAAAACACATGAGTTGCAGTATCTAAGTTAGTTATAATGCTATGCTTACAATCTTTATCTAAAGATCCCGCAATTTAAAAGGAGACGCGCGGTTCTTGACTTGTACCGAGTATTTTGACATTGAATTCATGACCCTTGATCATAATAGGCCCTTCTTTTTGGACACGAAGTCATCATTTCGTTCCAAAATATTAAACATGGTTTCAGAAATATCCTACGAACAAAGAAGATAAAAATGTTGAAGATTTTGCACATCAACAAATTTTGGGGGCGCTAAATTATAACATTTGGTGGTCAATGCTAGTGTGCTGCAGTGTATCATTAGAAATTAGTGTGTGATATACGTGTTTCTGTAAAATTGAATACTTGGTGACCAGTGTTACTGCGAAATTGATACATGTAATAACTTATGCAATAATGAGTAAATCTTTCATCATATATCGGAACATTTTTGCGAGTTGCGGCTTGCTAAACGTTCACAGTGAATAGGAATACATTGTATCGTACAGGCATGATAGAAGGAATATTACATAATATTCTATGTTTCTTATCTAAGTGCAACTGCATGTGAAGAGCTGTCGTACAGTTTTTATTTATGTAAAGCACAGAATATGTTTACTAATATAAACCAACACTAGTGGAAATCTATCGGAGGAGGGGGCAAGGGGGTCGGGCTCCAATACCTCTTTCCTGAAATTGGTCTTGTAATTTTGGAAATTGGAATACCTTTTCCATTTATATCCTTAAAACGTTGATGCTTTTTAACCCGGATAAGTGTAAAACCTTCACCCTTCCTTCGGAAAAGTCACTGACCAGATGTACATGTACAGTTCATAAGCACCCTGTCTTATATATACTTAATATCAGATCACGCAGGTTTGTTTATAGCAGAGGTTGCGGAATCAGTCCTATATCAGGGCTCTGACCGATCGATAACTGCGTCTCGTGGTTATATAAAATCATATACATATGTACGTTTTCTCTATTATGTGTGTTGTAGGTAGTAAAGAGAGGAAAGGGTCGTTCTGCAGCGCGATGCTGAGTAAACGAATGTGACAAAGGAAAGCGAGGAACAAGAAAGGTAAAAATTCAATAATTTATTCGGATGTATTGGAAAACCTTATCGATTAAACTATAAAGCGGAATTTTCTCTTCAAGCAGCATGAAAAGCTTCAGTCGGGTGCAATACATCAATCAAGGATAATGAAAAATATTTTGTTTTACATATCGTTTATTTACTTGTTCTAGCGTTTGCTGGCTTCAGTTCATCAAGTCTAGGCATATCAGTAAGAACCATAACTCCCATCTTTGTACTGCAAAAGCGTGATAAAGTCCATCAAATTCTTAAAGAACATATTTCACTTACATGTATTATTAATAACCATGAAACATATGATACATGTATACAATCGTACAAGGTATTGTTTTGAAACTATAGGCGGAAATTACTTAGTACTGTTATTTAATTCCTCTTGAAGAAGACTCGATGATTGTGGCCATTTGTGGACAGTCACATGTATAATATAAAAATATTGGGAAATACTCAAATTAAAAAAGTAAAATAAATGAATCTTGTCATCACTTAATTATAGTTTAAAGTCAACCAAAGCATCTCTTAAAATATTAGGTAGATCTGATGGATTAATTTGTTGACCACCAATAATTTAACTCTGGTTGTAACGCGCTTTCTGATTGGCTAAAAAAATTATTTTATATCGTATAAAGAATGATGCCTACGTCATAGTAAGACCAAGCGCTAAAAACGTATCAATACGCCTGACGTTACGTTTGAATTTTGTACAATTTTACGTCATTTTAAAGGTCAAATGACCGTTTTTATTTACAATAAAGAGTAAAAAAAATAAATTAAAAGCAATGAATTCAATATTTATTAGTTTTATACGATATAAAATGGTTTGAAACTGTTTATGCTTTTTTATTAACCGCTTCGCGGTTTATAAAGCGGAAACTGCCCCAAACCATTTTATATCGTATATTAAAACAAGTAAATATTGAATTCATTCCTTAGTTAAATAAAGCCAACAAAAAATACAGAAGGTATAAGTATTAACTCATGCTGTTATACATTTAGAAGTATAGTATAATATTGAGGTGTCCCATTTTAACTAATTCAAACTTATTAAGTCCTTATAGTGAATGTACCTAAAATAGACCTCAGAACCCACCCAACTTTCCCCCTCCCCGGAATTTTTTTTTAATTTGAATGGCTTCTATCTATCTTGCATATTCTATATTTGTGTCTTACAAGTTCAAGTTATTTTACAAGTTTAATTGTGTTATTCAGATGCGGGACATCGACCAGGGCTGGGCGTGGGTGGTTATGATGGCGGCCTTCTGTACGCAGTTTATCACTGGAGTGCTAAGTTACAGTGTCGGGGTCTTTCACAACGCCTTACTGAACGAATTCAAAGAGGATCTGACCTTCACCTCTTTGGTGGGATCTGTGTACACCAGTCTGCTGTGTCTCACGGGTAGCTATGTAAAAAGTACAGAGAGAGAGAGAGAGAGAGAGAGAGAGAGAGAGAGAGAGAGAGAGAGAGAGAGAGAGAGAGAGAGAGAGAGAGAGATTGTTAGATATTGACACTTTGTTGGAACATAATTTATGCACCGACATTTTTCTTCGAATAAAAAAGATACTGCCCTAAGTTTGTTTTTGAAATTAAAATATATAGATACATGTAATATTCATATTATATCATAAAAGACAAGCATGCAGCATCATCATTACTTTGTTTGCAAAACTCATTAATTTCCTTTACAGCTTAATTTGGTAAGCATTTAAGATTTATACTTGGGTTTTTAATCGCACGCTTTTCAAAACTTATTCTCCTCCTTTCCAACCCTGTACTTTAAACCAAGTATTATGCATGCACGAGCCATATTATCATTTGAAACTGCAAAAAAGCCAGTCCGCAAAGATTAATTAACTTAATTAGTTAATCAATTTAGCAGAAAAGTGATTTTATTCGTGTTCAGTCCTTTTTTACATTACACAGAGCAAAAAGAAATGCAATTGTTTGCGATGAAAAAAAAAGCGACTACAGTAGTGTTGATATATATTGCAAGTGCAAAATACCGGGTTTACAGTAATTCATGATTAGTCCACTCTAATAAAAAGATATAATATAAAGGTAGTGAACTGTAATGTCTTCAAAATATTTCAAAATCGGTAAATATAACGCTGTTATTGAATGATCACACATTTTAGTTTTAGTCGACCAAGTGGTTCAAATTTCAATACTTCAAGCTATTAAACTGATGTTAGAAAACAACATTGCAAAGCGGCAATAACGATTAGAAAAAAAGTATGTTTGTGGTAAGATTTGCTCTCAAATGTCTGACGCTATTATTTTTCAGGACCTTTTGTGAGCTTTGTTATCAACAAGTGGAGCTGTAGGGTAGCAGCCATAACATCTGGTTGTTGCCTTTTCTCGGGGTTCTCTCTCAGCTTCTTCGCTCCTAATTTGATTGTTTTACTGGTCACGTACGGCGTCATTGCAGGTCAGAGGTCAAAAGATAACGTTGCATGACCTACAATGTGAAATTCGGATGTTAAGTCTAGCTTGTGGTCCATCAGCAGATGTACTTTTATGAGTCTAGAAAACTATAATTACAATATATTCACAGTACTCATCTGTGCAATAAAAATTGGGTTTGAAAAAAGTATCGTATTATTTACAAGATTTTTGATCCTTTGAAACATTTTCAGGAATTGGTCTAGGATTCAGCGCCATATCTGCCGTTATTGTAGTTGGCTACTCTTTCGAGAAGTATCGTGGAATTGCCGTGGGTGTCAATGTAGCCGGAGCAGGTTTAGGAATGTTTGCAGGCGGCCCTTTCATTCAGTATCTAATTGATCAATACAGTCTTCGAGGAGCCATGCTAGTCTTGGGAGCATTTGGGGGTCAAGCCATAGTGTTTGGTGCCTTAATGAGACCAACAGAAATCGAAATGTCATACAAAACAACGAACGAGAAATCCGATTCCAAAAAGAAGAGTCATTTTCAGTGCAGTGTATTTAGGAACAAAGCTTTTCTATGCATTCTCGTGGCGTCTTTTTTCTGGAACGTACCATACAATATCCTTTTTATACACCTGCCCCGCTTCTCTGTTGAGTATGGTGCAACAGACATGCAGGCGGCCTTTTTGATTACAATGATTGGACTAGGCAGCACGCTCAATAGATTTCTTGCCGGGTTAGTGCTAGGGCCTGGGGGCATCGACCCTCTGCTACTGAACTTTGGATTCCTTGGGATATTTGGTCTCACAACAGTCACATTCCCCCTTTACAGTGCCAAATATATCGGACAGAGTATATACTCATTTGTTACCGGGATATACAGTGGAGGACTAATTGTGCTGATCAATCCCCTCTGTTGTGAAATCGTTGGTATATCCCAATTATCGTCTGCTGTAGGATTTTATTTCACATTGGCGGGAATAGCTTGCATACTCGGAGGACCATTGGCAGGTAATGACACAGATATCGGTTAACAGAAGGTATTGATCCAAGACATTTTCATTGCTGATATTTTTTCGGAAGGAATTTGATAGCTACCGAAATTTAATGAAAAGAAGACACGATATGAGCTTTAAAAATTATATTTAATTTTTCCTTTTCAAGGTCTAGAATGACGGTTAACATGGGTATCATTATGCTTTGTCTAAATATAAAAGTCAAATATCGAGTTACAAGTAAGATACAGAGTTTGAAATTTTTTGTTTTGTAAACAGCATTGTTTACAAAACAAAAAAAATTAACAATTTAACAGTTTTTTTATGTTAACACATGAGTATAAGCTTCAATCAAATGTTGCTTTCTTTCGTTGACAATGTTATTTATGAGTAAATGAAATCAGTTTATCTTGTTTGCTACATAGTGTATTATAACAAATTGGTAATTTCTTTAATTTTGGTAAACAAAATAAAAATATGACTCGTGCTTTGATTAAAAGGTGGTATGGGACATCTGTCGATATTAATGCGGATTAAAGTACATTATAATTAAAATACTTTTACTGGTTTAGAACTTTCAAATTTTGCAATATTTAACCACAAAATACGTTATAAAACTTTTTGGAAAGTTAAACATTTTTAAATCCCCAGCGGGATTCAAACTCGTCACTTGAATATTCATAGTGAACAATCTATCCCACTGCGTAACCTGATAGATGACAATTTTGTGAAAGAAACTATTGATAAAATTACACTTGATTTTATTGTTCATTTCGATAAATAATACGTCACAACATGGAGTTGTCCAATACCACCTTTAATATAAAAAAATTCTCAACTATGTACATGTATCTTGCCTATAACTTGACTTCTAACATATTTAAGTTTTGGTCAACTTTGAGCCATATATCGTTTACAGGTCTATTAAACGAATACAAACGGATTGAAACAGCCTGCTTTTCATACACCGTTTAGTGTCTTTTATAAAATACATTTTATTTGTTTTAAAAACAATCAGATGGTGCCTAGCAAAGAGAAATGATTACTAATACATTACCTTTTTTCAACTGAACAGGTGCCCTTATTGATTTGGGGGTGTCTTATGAGGGAGTCTTCTTCCTATCAGGTAAGAGATGATGAATTAGAATAACTACAAAACTAGTTGTACACGTACATTTTAACAAGAGCTTGGACTTTGGGTAGTTTGTAAAACAGCATTATGATGTATGCCTGTCTATTTCATTGCTAGCCGTTCAGTCTCGGTTCTCTGAAATCAACAAGATTTGTCTGGCGTTTGAGCTAAGACTACGCAATCGGTGCATATTTCGATTGAAACCACGTCATTTTTAACTTGTTTTGACGCAAGAAATAGACAGCAACGTCCTACAAAAAGTCCAAGGTCTTGTTAAAATGGTTCTAATGGATTTAGCGACTTTATTTTATTATGTATCCAATATAATATGCAATTCAAATGAATTATCACTCGACGAAATGATAAATCAACAAAGCTTTGAATTTGTATGTCGGATCTAAAATTTTGCAAACTTTCAAAAAACTTTAAATAATAAGCTAGATTTTGTCATATCTTACTTACTAAAATTTCTTCGTTTCATAGGGATCCTTTGTATTATTGGCGCATTTGTTAGTCTGTGCGCGTCCTTCTGGCATGGGAAATCCGATACGAAAGAGAAAGCCACCTCATTCGTTGACTTCAAAGAGAGTAGATTTCTCTCTGGTTCAGCGTACCTCTCGGGGTCATTTACTGTAATCGTCGAAGACGACAAGAGGACACATCTCAGGAAAAGTAGAGATAGCATCATGAGCAAGACTCCAAATGGATACAGCGAGAGTGTAGAGAGTCTGTTCATGGACAGAAACGGACTACCGGATAACCATTACTTATCCCCCCTCAGGGCACTTGACAACCCTACTCCAGGAACCATCAAGAAATGGCTGACACGCCCGGAGCGAAGTTCAGACCAGTCTCTGTCGTGTTCCGGTCTCCAGGTTCAGGAAATCAGACTCCTTTCTGATGAAGAGTCGGTTAATTGATTGACCGGTCGAGGTCACTATTGCAATGGGAGCAGTGCTTGTCTCTACGTTAAGGTATTCTTTTTGTTATATTTTTGTTAATATACTGTCATTTAAATAAAAATTTTAAACTTTGGAAATTGTTTTGAGTCATCGAAAAGTTTGGAACACGCAGATCAAAAGAGGCTTTGAAGGTTACATGAAGGAAAACAAAGTTACATGCATTGTTCGATGTACATGGATGCTTTTAAAAGAAGAGAGTGTCGTTACATTATACCTAGTGGGAAAGAATGTTAACAATTTTACAAAACATTCATTATGCAGACGTCTTCATGGTGGGAACACAAGAGGACACATGCAAGGAGAATGAAGATTAGAAATTTTGAATTTTGAATATTTAATATTATTTTAAAAATATGCAGCCACCACTGATATACATATGATTATACATAATACTATCCGAACTTTCTGAATTAAAATGAACCACATATGGAGTTTGAAACATTGATCACAAAACTGACAATAAGGTTAAAAATAGGTAAAGCAAAAGAAGGACATTAAAAAATATGTTACCAAATAAATCATGCAGAACTTAATATTAAATCGTTTTAAGAACAGACATGACATGCTTGATATGTTGGCCATAATTATCTTAAACATTTTTTTCTTAAAGAGAAAAAAATAAAAAATGATATAAGTTAAAATAGCAGAAAATCACCCAATATGTATTTTAAAATCCCCAAACGGTAAAAAGCAAAAAAGTTCCATATTCCTTTTTGGAAACATAATTTAAACAAGTGAAAAGCTGTCAATGTGACAGCAAACCGGGTTTTCTTTTATGTGAACTGTATCCATAATTCATATCAACCTGTATCCAGTGAAATGGAGTACCCTATATGCAATATTTTGCCAAAAAAATGACTAAGTTCAAAAGCTGGTATTTATTTCATAAATTATCAGAAATCAAAATCCTATCAATATGCACACCTCTTATATATGTACAATTGATCTGCAAAAGAACAACTTCCTATCTTGAAAACTGTAGGAGGAGTTATCCGTACAATGAGGGTACCCTATATGCAATGTTTTGCCAAAAAAATGACTAAGTTCAAAAGCTGGTATTTTTTTCAAAAATTATCGGAAATCAAAATCCTAACAATATGCATACCTCTAATATATGTACAATTGATCTGCAAAAGAACAACTTTCTATCTTGAAAACTGTAGGAGGAGCTATCCGTACAATGAGGGTACCCTATATGCAATATTTTGCCAAATAATGACTAAGTTCAAAAGCTGGTATTTATTTCATAAATTATCAGAAATCACAATCCTAGCAATATGCACACCTCTTATATAAGTACAGTTGATCTGCAAAAGAACAACTTCCTATCTTGAAAACTGTAGGAGGAGTTATCCGTAAAATGAGGGTACCCTATATGCAATATTTTGCCAAAAAATGACTAAGTTCAAAAGCTGGTATTTTTTTCATGAATTATTGGAAATCACAATCCTAGCAACATGCACACCTCTTATATAAGTACAGTTGATCTGCAAAAGAACAACTTCCTATCTTGACAAGAGGAGGAGTTATCCGTAAAATGAGGATACCCTATATGCATTATTTTGCCCAAAAAAATGACTAAGTTCAAAAGCTGGTATTTTTTTCAAAAATTATCGGAAATCAAAATCCTAACAATATGCATACCTCTAATATATGTACAATTGATCTGCAAAAGAACAACTTTCTATCTTGAAAACTGTAGGAGGAGCTATCCGTACAATGAGGGTACCCTATATGCAATATTTTGCCAAAAATGACTAAGTTCAAAAGCTGGTATATGTACAATTGATCTGCAAAAGAACAACTTTCTATCTTGAAAACTGTAGGAGGAGCTATCCGTAAAAACAGGGTACCCTATATGCAATATTTTGCCAAATAATGACTAAGTTCAAAAGCTGGTATTTATTTCATAAATAATCGGAAATCAAAATCCTAGCAATATGCACACCTCTAAAATATGTACAATTGATATGCAAAAGAACAACTTTCTATCTTGAAAAGTGTAGGAGGAGTTATCCGTACAATGAGGGTACCCTATATGCAATATTTTGCCAAAAATGACTAAGTTCAAAAGCTGGTATTTTTTTCATAAATAATCGGAAATCAAAATCCTAGCAACATGCACACCTCTGATATATGTCCAATTGATCTGCAAAAGAACAACTTCCTATCTTGAAAACTGTTGAAGATGTTATCCGTACAATAAGGGTACCCTTTCGGCAGCCGCCCGCCCGCCATTTTCACCATTTTAATAACCGGATTTTCCGTTGGAAAACCCGGTTAAAAAATGACGAGCTACATGTAATGGGCAGAAAAATTAGGACACACAAGATTCCACTGAAATAGATTTCACACACTGCACAGATTTATGTCAACTTATACTATGATTATTTTTAAATGGAGTCGACAGATGCTCAATCTTGTACTGCCTGTTATGCAAACAATGATCTTTGTGGAAAAAAATATTGATAGGAAATAAAAAATTAGTTTTCCGATATCGAATTGTCTGTATGGAATTGATTTGAATATATTAATTTTCTATCAATTTTGACCCCCCCCCCCCCCAAAAAAAAAAATAAGGCAAAATACTAGTCAGTAAAATCAAATGCAATTCTTCGCATAATCTGTACAGTTCAACATGCACTGGCAGTGGCATCGCATTTTTTTTTTCATTTAACTATGTATTATTATGCAGTAAAGCAAATTATCAAAAACAGGAATCTACATGAAAAACGTAATACTACATGTATGCTTCATAAAGCTTTTTATCCAAATAAACGATATTTGAAGAAAATATTAATCTGTGTACTTGGTTCATTGTGAGATCTTGTATTGTATATACGAGTATTTGTGCCTTCCGACCTAATTGGGAATGAAAAAGTAAGACTTAGTATTCGATGAATATACTTAACCTGTGATCTGACTTCTTTAAAATCTAAACGCGATCAAAATTGATCAATAATACGGAATCCCAATATTTGTCGATCGCACCCTTTCATATCGCTTATCAGCGAAACATAGGGGAAGTAACTTATCGGTCAATAGTTCAAGGTAAATAATGTTTTATTGTTTATCAAAGACTTGTCTCTCCCCGAAAATAAGCTGTGGCCAATTGGTTTCAATTTGGCATTAAGGCTTCTTGTGTGTACCCACTTTTGAAACCTTATCTCATCAAGATTAATTTGTTTTGATGATAAAGTTATATAAATGCAGAGCATTTAGCCTTTGGTAGGTGAGGTCCGTTCTTTTATCTGTGTAAACCTGCGCTAAGAGTACATGGTCAAAATCGTTTAATATATTGACCTTTCAAACGTGAATCACTATGGACAATTTAGTGTATCTTGTTGTTATGTTGTTTTAATGGAGTTATGAATACTATGGGCACTTAATTCTATCTCGTTGTTACATGTATGTTGTTTTAATGGAGCTATGAATTCGACTTCCCAGGTAATGAACACTAATTTACACGTTAGTTATTATATATAATTATGCATGTGCTTCGGGTTCTCTTAAAAAACATTTGAAAATTACGTCTTGAATACTTAAGGGCTTTTTATATTATATTGAAAATGTGTTTTGTATTTTGTGAAAATTATATGTCATATGATGCACATTTTCACATTTTGAGTAACTTGATCTTTTTTGTTCTAAATAGGGTATATTACTTTTATTCCTTTACACAGGAAATATCTGACAAAATACTGAAGAAAAGCATTTGCATATTTTGGGGAGGTACAAGTATTTATATGGACATTTATTTATTTATTGAAAAACATTAAAAATACTGAAGATTGAACTTTACTCTGCTACTCTGCTAAACATCAAAATGTTAATCTTTTTAAATAAATCAAAAGTATCCTGAAAATTTAACTTGCAGCGTTAAAAGGACGCTTTAGAAATAAATTGCAAAAATGGGTTTATATGCAGAGCATTACAAAATGTTTTTGTATATGAGCGACTGATTGAATCACAAACACATGACAATGAAACGGAACTAACCGTCTTGACCGTTCTTATCTTATCACACTTCAAACCAAAGAACTATTTCCTGTGCATAAGTGACGTCCCTCCTTAAAAAACATTATATTTGAAAGTCAAATATTGGAGACAGAAACACTCAAGATAATGTATGGATGAATTTTATAATGAAAATTGGGGGGGGGGGGGGGGGCTTTCTAATGATATTTAAACAAATTCCAGAATACTTCCAAACCAAATACGAATACTTTCAATGTCATTATATTCGGCCATTTATTTTCTTCATTGATGTTAGCAACATATGAATTCCGTAGACAGTAACCCCCGAGTTATTTTTTATCTAGAGTGTAGTATGAGAAAGGACGTGGACGATTACTCACCATGATTTCCCACTGGTAATGCCAGGTCATCTTTAACTCTTCAGTCGCACATATCCAACCGCCCATTTTGGCAAAAAGATGTCGAAATGCGAACTCCCAAATTCAGTGTCAATCGGAAGTAAACTTGACCAGGAAAACCAAGAAAACGGTCCAAATGTCGCGAGAGGGGCCACCTTCTCCGATGTTGACCGGGGCTGGGCGTTCGTGGTGCTCCTGTCTTCGTCCGTCTGTATGTTTGTCGGTGCCACACTTAGCTATGGGACGGGAGTCGTGCATGTGGCCTTGTTGGAGAAATTCAAGAAAGACGCAGCTTTCACATCCCTGATCGGGTCCATATTCTTTAGTCTGCTGAGTCTGATGGGTAAGCAAACCTTTATTGACGAATTATGTCCAATATTACTAATGCTAGGATACATAAAGGATTACCGATTTGCTTTAGCAGTTATTCCTACTTTTAATTAATTTTTAATTATGCACTTTAAGTGTCTTTTCGTTGAGAACAAATTATTTTTAATTTTTTTTTCTAATTTGTACTTTGAACATAACCTATGATATATATTTGTCTCTTGAAATAAAGAACTTGAACTTGAACTTGATATATCATTATATAAAAATAAAACAGTTTAGAATGACTAATAGTATGAATACAATTGACATAAGGACCAGCAGTGAGCTTTGTGGTCAACAGATGGAGCTGTCGAGTGGGCACCATACTGGGGGGATTCCTAGTCTTCACTGGATTTACCTCTAGTTTCTTTGTGACAGAGAATCTGACCGTTCTGCTACTGACCTACAGCTGTATAGCAGGTATTCTGAAACTTTGAACGTTACACTATACTGCTATACACAGTTTGTATATACACATAAATCACAAGGACATTTACTATACTGACTTGGAGGTGAAGCGCCGTCTCGGTCAAGGATTGAACCCTAGACCTGCTGAACCCACTCTTCAAACAACAGCATGTTGGCATGGCTTACATGTAGATAAACAATAACCTTGGTTTTCACAAATAACAATAGAAACTAGAAACGCTGCCAACTATTACACGATCTTTGGGATAGATCTGAGATATAGTTGTCTCACACAAGGAATTAATTTCACTATATGCTACTATATTACTTTAATTCAGTTAATTAATTAACTATACTCTCAGCATATTATTCATGAAAAAGAAATTTTAATTAAATGCTTCAAGAAAAATTTTAGATCAGAAAAATAACGCCTTATGTGGCTTCTAAGAGAGATAATTGAGAGTAAACATACCTACCCCCAAGTACACGTGGGTTCGACATGTTGACAAACAGGCTCAGCACCATCCAGGAAGTTGCATCATGCGCATCTAAAAAAAAAATAGTTCCATTGAAATTAGTGTGACAACTTCACTAATGTAATAATTCTCCTAGCCACAGAGTCCAAAATCAATAATATAGGCCTAAAATAAGGTGCCAAAAAGGAAGAAAGAAAAGAAATTGTCTCTATATATATGGAACTACAATTGAGTTCAGTTTCATTGGTTATTTCCTTGCGTAAGACCTTTAAGAGGATCGTACCCATGAACATTGGATTGAAACATGCCTCTATCTCAAAGACCGTGTAGTGTGTGACAGCATCTCTAGGTTCCATTCATCAGATGTATACTAGTACATGTTTGTGGTTATGTAAGCACATATTCTACCACATTTTCTTCAGTGCTATTCTGAGATACTTCAGACGTGGAATGCATTGCAGTGTTTATATTGAATATTAAGTAATTAACATTGTTTATAGCGCAAATCGAAAAATCTCTGTGTTTTCTTTACCTATTTTGTAGATTTGATATTTGTCTTTTGCACTTTACAATCTATAGATAATAGTGCTCTTTAATTACAGCTTTCTCTTTAGCTCACCTGAGCTGAAAGCTCAAGTGAGCTTTTCTGATCACATTTTGTCTGTCGTCCGTCTGTCCGTCCGTAAACATTTCACATTTTCAACATCTTCTCAAGAACTACTTAACGAATTTCAACCAAACTTGTCACAAATCGTCCTTAGGAAAAGGGGATTCTAAGTTGTGAAAATTAAGGGCCACACCCTTTTTCAAGGGGAGATAATTAGAAATTAATGAAAAATTTTATGATATTTTCAAAAATCTCCTTCTCAAGAACTATAAAGCCAGGAAAGCTGAAACTTGTGTGGAGGCATCCTCAGGTAGTATAGATTCAAAGTTGTAAAAATCATGACCCCCAGGGGTAGGGTAGGGCCACAATGGGGGGTCGAAGTTTTACATAGGAATATATAGAGTAAATCTTTAAAAATTTTCTTCTCAGAAACTAATCAGCCAAGAAAGCTGAAACTTGTGTGGAAGCATCCTCAGGTAGTGTAGATTCAAAGTTGTGAAAATCATGACCCCCAGGGTTAGGGTGGGGCCACAATTTTTCAAAGTTGCACAGCTTTTGATTTTGGATAGCAGCATATTTTTCTATATGATATTTTATTCTTAAGTGACTGAGTAATCCAAGAAAATTTGGCATCTTATTTTGCATTAAGGATATAAAAATATATTGTTTAACATATAAAATTATGAAGTTTATAACCCTGTTATTGTTTGACAATGGTAGCTCACCAAGAATAACATTCGAAACATTAAAACCAACTCTTTCAGTGGTCTTTCTGTATATATGAAGACTTAAATCACTCCAGAGTGCTTGTACCTTATCACAAGAAATGAAAACATGTATCATTGTTTCAACATTTTCCATACAAAAACCACAACAATCAGAAGTTTTAATGTTAATTTTCTTAAGGTATTTTCCAACAGACACAATTCTATGCAAAATTTGAAATTGTAACCACTGGACAGAAGAATCACTAGTGGTTTTAAAACAAATTTTAAAAACATCTTGCACTGATATTGTGTCTCCTCCATATGGCATAAGCTCTGCCTCCCACTTGCTGATTTAGGTTGGAATGACCTTATTTTTATTAAAAAAATTATAAAAGATTTTTGATTATTTTTCAGAAGATAGGAGAGGTTAAAAAAATAAAGGTACAAATGGATTAGGAAGTCTTTTGAAAGAAGACCTATCTATTAACAATTATTTCAAATATTTTGAAATAGCTGTAAGAATGCTATTGTATTGCATCACACAACTGTCAGTTAGATTGTATGTGTTTTTAAGAACTCCAAAGTCTAAAGATTACAATCATCATCAAAAAAATCTTGCACAACCTTTATTCCCTTTTCATACCAGGATTTAATAAAAACTGGTTTGTTATCCACTTTTATATTAGAGTTATACCACACAGGAATGTAATGAAATTTGTTTTTAAAATGCGGAGAGTAAGTAAAAGATTTCATATAACAGGTCCAAGCAATCAAAACTTCTTTCCAAAAGGCGTTATTTTCTTTTAACAAACAATCAAACACAACACTATCTCCAAAATCATATAATTTATGTAAAATATCATCTCCATTGAGAGCATAGAAAATATCCATCCATGGTTTATGTGAACAAGTTAACCTTTTAATCCATGTACATTTTAGTGATGTAATAAAACTTCTAACATCTACCATTTTCATACCCCCTGACAAGTAGTCTTGTGTTAAAGAGACCTTTTAACTTTGTCTGTTTTGGATTTCCATAGAAACTCAAAGATAGCTTTGCATATAAATGATATAATCTCCTTTTTGGGAGTAGGAAGCGATATAAATAAATGATTTAATTTTGGAATTAACAAACTCTTAATGACAGTGACACGACCAATTGGAGTAAGAATTCTTCTTTTCCATTGTTCCATAAATTCAATGATTTCTGGAATCTTAAAAACAAAAATTATTATCAACAATTTCAGAGAGTTCAACAGAAAATTGGAAACCTAATAAATTAAAAGATGTAGATCCCCAGTCTAATTTCCATCTGGTATGATGAAACACTTGATCAGAATTTTTTTTTGAACCAATCCACACAATTTTTGTCTTAGATCTATTAATTTTAAGTCCTGAAAAACTGGAGTAAAAATCTATAGTTTCAAATGCTTCGAACAAGGATTTTGGTGAACCATTAAGGGCTAACAAAGTGTCGTCTGCATATTGTGATATTTTATGTTCTTTATTATTAACAAAAATGCCCTTAATATCATTGTTTTGCTTTATAAGAATTAAAAGGATTTCTGCACATATAATGAATAAATATGGAGCAACAGGGTCTCCTTTCTACAACCCCTTTGTATGTCAAATTGTTCTGATAAAAAACCACTTTGTAAAATGCAGGCACGGAAATTTGTGTTTAAAATTTTATCCACTGGATAACGTAGTCTCCAAAACCAAAAAAAATTTAAACTTTATAAATAAATGACCATGACATACAGTCAAAGGCTTTTTCGAAATCAATGAGGACCAAAAGACCTGGAATTTCATGTATCTCTGTGTACGATATCAGATCATAAACAAAGCGAGTATTTTCCCCTATGTATCTACCTTTTATAAAATCAGATTGTGTATTTAAAATAATAATGTCCAAAACTTGTTTGATTCTAAAACTTAGGCAACCAGATATTATCTTGTAGAGTGCATTTAAAAGGGATATTGGTCGCCAGTTGTTTGGTTTGTCACCTTTTGGCAAACATGAAATTATTCCAAGCCTTTGAGAGATAGGAAGCTCTTTTTAAAGAAAAAAAAAGTATTACTGATGGAAATACGGGGAAATACTATCTCATATTCTTCATATATCAAAAAAGAAAAAGACAAAAAAGAAATCAAAGTACTGAAAGTACTGAAAAGCGCTAACCTAGCTTGGTTCTAAGAAAATTTACTGTGTGCAAGCGTAGGCAGAAATGAGCCTTATTGAAATTTTGGTTTATGTTTCATGAATATCAATTTAAAGTATCGAAGGCCAGATTTCTTTAAATATATGTTACTTTCTGAAGATGATGTGAATTAAAGCTGAACACGACTTGTATATGGATACTTGCCTGAAAAAAGATATGTTAAAATCACAAATTATACCTTTTGAACAGTAATTTATCACAGTTTTTTACATTTTCTTGCAAAGAATCGATTTTATTTTTCTATATTTTTTCATCACTGCGTAGCATCCCGTGCTGATGTACGTAAGCCCCGCAAACCAATCGTATCTACTCGGCCATTTCCGTCACCCAGATAACTGGTTCCCTATACCTCTTACCAGTTTAAATGATGTATATTTCTGCTCATAGAGGGCAGTTATTCCTTGCACCGGAAACAGAAGTCTAACGACAATAAAGCGCTTAGCTATGCTCAGCGCTTTAAAAACACTATTGCAAGAAATTGAGGATTTAGAATCAGATGCTTTCATTGATTAAAATAAATTAGATGAAAAAAAGGAACCCATTAAGCTGATTTTATCATTCCTATTGTTCTTCAGGTGAGCGATGTGGCCCATGGGCCTCTTGTTTCTACGACCATCTTCATTTCAAACCGGATTCTTCTTTTTTTTCTTGTTTTAGATTAGAATTGAGCTTAACTTCATTGCGTGGACCCTGAGGTCCACGCAGAAAATATATAAGCGAGGTTAAACCGGATGCTATGGGGAAAATTCAGCCTGCGCATGGGCTAGCCTGGTTCCTGTGCGTAATGGGTAGCTCAGGGAACCAGGCTAGCACACGTTTATCTGAATCGGGATTCCGTGCCATATGCACACATAAGTTCAAAGGCGCTGTAATTGTAAAGTTGTCGGTAAACAGTACAGAAACTAAGTATACGTTTAAAGAAATGACTGGCATGTGATATGAACTATCAGTCTTATGAAATAAGTTAATGTTATGCCGAAACTACAACATGCATCAACTAGCATAATTTGCAATGTTTTGTTGTTTTTCCGAATACACATGTAACTTAACTTTACTTTTATAGTAGGCGAGGCTAGAGAACTTCCCGATTAAATTTTTTTTAAGCATGATTGAATAATTATGTCACTGTATACAAGTTAAAATCTCAAGAAAAATGCATCAAAATATGAATTTTTTAATTTACACAAAGCTGTCACTGCATAGTTAACAAAGTAGTGCGAATCGTATTGTGTGCGCAAATAGTAGAATTCACCGAATGCCTAATACTATACATGCAAACTTCATTCATAGATAGATCATAATTATTTTAGAAGTATGAATCCTTTAAATTCTGAGATAAAAAGTCAGGGCTATACATACATGTATACGTAATACAACGTACAAATTTAGTGGTTAAAAGCAGAGGGCTAGAGTCGGTGGAATCTCTGATAATCTTAAGGCTTTCACGTTTTCGTTGGAAACACTTGCAAATGGTCCACGTGTTACAAATTCCAGTGTTACATTCTCTCATATGACATCGTTCTCCTTACGGAATGTTGGATAGAAAATAATTTCTCAATTGACGTGGAAGGATTTCATAGCTTTGTTTTTCCAAGAATGCGCTCAAAATCAAAACAAGGAGGTGGTTGTGTTATTCTAATTCGTGAAAAACTTAAGCATTATGTATCTTTTCTTGAAAATATGTGTGACACTATAATATGGCTTAAGCTTGATAAATGTCTATTAGATAGTTCTGAAGATTTGTATTTAGCATGTGTGTATATACCACCAAGCAGTTCAACTTTTTACCAAGCTTATGATTGTGATATATTTAGTGAGCTAGAAAACCAAATTGTTAAATATTTGACTTTTGGAAAAGTGATGTTGATTGGTGACACTAATGCAAGAACTGCAAATGCAAATGATTTTATAATGTATGATATACTACATGATGATGTTTTGAGAGATTTAAGTGAAGTTTTATTTTATGGTTTAGACACACGTCTTCAAAGTAGAACTAATCCTGACATGGTCATCAATGATTTGGGTAACAAGTTATTATCATTATGTAAAAGTAGTGGTTTAAGAATTTTAAATGGGCGTCATAATTTGGGTATGGATAAAGATTATACATTTGTTGGCCCAAGGGGCATGAGCGTTGTGGATTATGTTATAACTACACCTGATGTATTTTCAAAAATTGATCAGTTCATTGTAGCAAATTTTACTATGTACTCTGACCATGCACCTCTTCATGTCAGACTGAAGTCTAAAATAGAAATTATTAGCAATTCAACTGCGCTTAATGAAAGTGAAAACCAATTGTCTTCGAAATTCGTCTGGAACCAGGACATGATTCATCAAGCCCAGTCAGCTTTAATAGAGAATTCTGATGACCTTGTGGCATGTTTCCAGAATACCCTGTGTGATTCCCAGTCTAGTATTGACGAATCGGTCGATTTGTTTACATCACGCCTGAGTGACCTTATGCGACCCTTTTTCGAAATAAACAAAAGGTATCCAAACCCAGTTCAAAACTCAGGTGGAGCGAGACCTCATTCATGTGTGAAGTCACCTGACAAACCTTGGTTTAATGAAGATCTCCGAAAAGAGTACAGGATATATCGATCAGCACTCACTCGTTTTAATAATACAAAAAGCAGAGTTAACCATTTGAACTTAATCGAAGCTAAGAGGAATTACAAACGTTCAGAAGCAAAACTTAAACGCCAGTATTTACGAAAAGAAGGCAACCTTCTTGATCATCTCCGTAAAGACAACCCAAAAATATTCTACAAACATTTCCGGAAAAGAAAACCTAAACATACATCAATTGAACTGGACCTATTCCGAAAACATTTTGAAGATTTATCTACATTTACTACCGATACAGATAACGATCCCCCGGTGGACACTGGAACTACCGTGTTTGAAGAATTAGACACTGAAATTACTGTAAAAGAAATATCAGATGCTATAGACAATCTCAAAAGAGACAAATCACATGGTCTTGATTATATTTTGAATGAATATTTTATAGAATTCAAGGGTATACTTATGCCATGTTTAAATAGTATTTTTAATCGTATATTATCATCCGGTTATTTTCCTACACAATGGTCAGATGCAGTTATTGTTCCTGTTTTTAAAAAGGGTGACCCAGATGACCCCAACAATTACCGAGGCATAAGTCTTATCAGCTGCTTTTGTAAATTGTTTACCTCAATATTGAACCGTAGACTTATATTATGGGCATCTTCCAATAGTATTGTCACAGATGCACAGTTTGGTTTTCAACCTATGTTAGGTACTACAGAAGCAATTTTTGCACTTCATTGCCTGGTTTCACAAGCGCTGCAAACTAAAAAACGGTTTTATTGTTGTTTTGTTGATTATAAGAAGGCCTTTGACTCTATCAATAGGGAGAAATTGTACAGAAAATTAAAGTATTATGGTATACAGGGAAAGTTACTTGAAGTAATTCGTTCAATGTATTCCAGAATTAGAACGTGTGTTAAATCTTCTGGTCATATTTCTAATTTCTTTGAAAATCATGTTGGTCTTTTACAAGGAGAAGTGTTGTCTCCCATGTTGTTTGTATTATATGTTAATGATCTTGAAAATGAATTTATAGGAAAAGGGACTGCCCCCACTGACCTGCAATTGCTAAGTCTTTATCTTCTTATGTATGCTGATGATATGGTATTGTTTTCTGAATCAATTGATGAGCTACAGAGCATGTTGAATATTTTACAGTTCTATACAAACGAATGGAACCTTGATGTAAATGTATCTAAAACTAAAGTGGTTATTTTTAGAAATGGTGGGAATTACCGCACCAACGAGAAATGGCTTTATAATGGTGAAAATTTAGAAATTGTGGACCATTTTGTTTATCTAGGTGTTATGTTCAATTATAACGGTAAATTTTTTACCACTCAAAAACAATTAGCGGCACAAGGTCGCAAAGCCATATTTGCTCTCAAATCAACAATTAATCAGCTTTATTTAAACCATTGTACTTTGTTTTCTGTTTTTGATACCTATGTGTGTAGCATTTTAAATTATGGATGTGAAGTTTGGGGTTCCCACAAGGGACAAGATATTGAAAAGGTCCACCTTGAGTTTTTACGCTTTGTGCTTGGTGTCCGGAAAAATACTAATACAACTATGTTATATTTCGAGACTGGGCGTCTACCCTTATATCTTATTCGTATATATCGAATGTTTAAGTTCTGGTTTAAATTATTACAGACAGAAAATTGTATATTAAGAGCTGCTTATGGCTGGTCATATTGTATTTGTGAAAACGAAAAGCAAAATTATCAAAGCTGGGCAAAATTTATTAAGGACCAATTATATAATCTGGGACTTGGCTACATGTGGAATGGTCAAAATAATTTAAACAGTCGTATTTGTTTACCAATTATTCAGAAAAGACTTAAAGACAACTTTATTCAAACGCTGCATGGCAAGATGCAAATAGAAACAAAATGTTTTATTTACAAGCACTTAGTTGATAATTTTTGCTTACAATACTATTTAGAAAAATCAATACCAAGGTTGTATAAAAAATGTATTTCCAAAATGAGGTTGTCCTCACATAATTTGCTTATTGAAACAGGTCGACATAAAAATATACCAAGAGACAAAAGATTTTGTAAAACTTGTATAACAGACATTGAAGACGAATATCATCTTATACTTGTATGTCCAATGTACTTAGCATTACGATCAAAGCTCATAAAAAAGTATTACTGGTGTAAACCATCCATGTACAAATTAATACAGTTATTAAGTGTTAACAATATTAAAGAATTGTGTAATTTAGGAAAATTCATTTACAAAGCCCTCACACTCAGAATGGTTTGACTATATCAAGTGTCATTTGCTGATTTCAATTGTTATTACTATCAATATATATATAATATATGTGTTATTTCATTCTCCAAATACAAATTATTCTATAGATTTGTAAGGACTGACCGTCCATTATTATTATTATTTATTCATGTATTGTTCACATTTATACATGTAAGTGCTATAAGACGTATGTCTTTGCAATAAAGAAATTGAAATTGAAATTGTATTGTAGTCCTTTTTTAAAGGACAGCAACTTGTTAGTTCTATTATTAACTTGTTTTTCGTTTGAATTACTTTTGCCTGGCTCCTTTCAGTTTAACTGGTTTTAACACAGTTGTGTTGTATTCTTTTCAAATGATCATTGTATTTATTCTTATTCTAGATGTCTTTCTCTGCACCACATCTACTTTTTCTTGTTATATATGCAAGTTCCTGTCAGGGATTTATTCGTATTGTATCAATTCTTAATTATAAACGGGCTAAATGGCGCTTTTTAAAAAAGTTGATATACAATGTATCTATATATAAATGGGTTTTTTCCACTAAATAATACTTGGTAGCTTTATAGCTAATTTTAAGAATAAGATACAACGAATGGAACCATTACCCTCCAAATTATAGAACCTTTTTACGATTTTTTCCTTTTTGTGTTGCTCATCACTTTTAATGCAGATTATTAGACCGAGTTAAGAGTCAATCAGCTTGATACTGTCAAGGAAATTACTATAACAATCGACCTGTATACAAATCTACTTTGCCACATTGTAATAATCAAAGTACTGAAGTACTGACGGGAGTTGATTTTATCAATTATCATTTATTTTAAAATCAACTTATCTTGCATGGCAATAATTTTCTAGTCTGTATTTGAATTACGCACTTTTTTATAATGTGAATTTTTAGACTTTTCCGACAAGAATTTCGAGAAGGCCCATATGAATCATGTTGTGTAATATTGTTAAAGATAGATTTCAAACTATGTATTAGTAATCGAAACAATTCTAAAAATTGTATGGATCCAAGCACTATTGGTATCGAACTCTAGTCTCGATCAACCAGACGCTCGGCTGTCTCCGTTAATCTCCCACAAGCAAGAGAGCCTCGCAGACAGCCGAGCGTTTGGTTGAACGAGACTATTAATATTAAACTCTGGCGTAGGAACACATGAGACTACAAAAATATCTAAATTGTCGTATTATATAAAATCTGACTAGTTTCAAAGTATTTATGGATAAGTTTCCTTGAAAAACAATGCTTCAGCATACATTACATCGAATTTTTCTATTTTTTCAAGAACTAAGTCTTGTCAGCGGTGATGATCTGTGCTTAGGTCCAAACACTGTTTCACTTTCGGTTTGCCAGAGTAACTGCTATAATCAACTCCCAAAAATCATTCTCTTTGCAGGGTCTGGTATGGGCTTTATATGCCTTGCACCGATCATCGCTTCAGGATACTCATTTGAGAAGTACCGTGGGATGGCAGTAGGCTTCACAGTGATGGGGGCCGGCTTTGGGATATTCGGAAGTGGACCGCTGACCCAGTTTTTGTTGGACACGTATGGACTTAACGGAACCTTTTTGATTCTTGGCGGCCTTGGATTACAATGTGTACTGGCAGGGGCCTTAATGAGACCATCTCAACTCGAATTAAAACAGAAAATCAATCTGCAAATGGCCAAAAGAACAAAACATGGGATTGAAAACAGTAGATGCAAAATGTATTCTGACCTTTGTCGTAATAAGACTTTTATCATGATAGTTATTTGTGGATTCTTGTGGAATGCCGCCTACGCAATAGTCAGTGTGAATCTAAGTAACTATGTGTACTCACTGGGAACGAATAAACAGGATGCCGCTTTTCTGTGGACCATGGTCGGGATTGGGAGCACCGTGAACCGATTACTTGCTGGCCTGACCCTAGGACCAAACGGCATAGACCCTCTACTGTTACAATTTGGGTTTCTTGGTATCGTTGGTGTACTCGGCCTGACGTTCCCATTTTATGCCAGTGTATTCATAGGCCAGTGTTTATTTTCTCTGATGTATGGTATCTACAGCGGAGGGCTTGTTGTTCTCACTAACCCTTTGTGTTTGGAGCTGGTCGGACTGCAACAGCTTCCGTTGGCTGTAGGGTTTATGTATTTCATCGCCGGTTTCGGCAGTATATCCGGACCTCCAATCACTGGTAAGGTACAATGTACATCTGTAATTTACATGTATATAGCATGCCTCGTGATCTATGTTTACCTATAGAGTATACTTCTTTTTTTAAAAGATAGATGTATTATAGCAAGTTTCTCTTCTAAAGGTTTGATAGTGGAGGCTTTGGACGACTACTCTGTTGCATTCTACTTAGCAGGTATGTTTAAGTTAAATATACTCCATGTTAAAGAAAAATCTTTGGATAGCGATAAATTTGTCATCATGGCATTTATTGACGGTTACAGGAGGACTTTTTCTTCTTGCTGGTATATTCGCCCTCATGTCCACATTTTGGAGAAGTGAGAATGCATTTGTACCGGCAGCATCCATTTTGAGTCTCAACAGCGCACGGTTTCTCTCTGGTTCCGCTATTTTCTCCGGGTCATTGACTTTCATCGTTGATCCTAAGAATATCGTGAACGCTGAATGTGTTTCTTTGTATAGCCTTCAGTCTATGACACGCAAAAACTTTGACACGAGCACTGACAATGTTGCTAAAATTCTACTTGCAAGAAAATTTCAAAGCAGAGACAGGACTCAAAGTGAAAACGATGTTCATTTTGCTAACAATGTTAAATACAGTCCCATCGTGTTTAAAAAACGGACTTCCAGTGTTGAAATGAATGGCAATAAGTTAGCTAAGATTGAAAATGGAAAAACTTAATCTTTAAAAAAATCTGCTGTTGTGTCAATTAAGTTTCAATCATTGGTTGAAATCCTAGATTTTATTCTGCTTTTACCTTTTGTTTCAATGTCCGGCTTTTGAAAAATCAGATGAATTTAATACACAACAAGTGTTCATTCTAATTTTCTTTTTTACTTCCTTTACTTTACTTTTTACTTGACTATTTTTTCCAGTAAATTTTTTCATCTGATTAATGCTAAAAATATTATCCTTTAAAAATAAAAATAAATGTCAAAAGTTAATTTTCTTGATCATGTGTTTCAAAACGGTACAAAGAAGTATCATCGTACATATAAACAGGATATATAAGGTGAAGAAGGGAAGGATGTAACACATACGGCCCGTGTACCGGCATGGTTACACATGGATAAACCTGATATAGAAGGTAAGCATAACAGTTCATATAATTATATATCAGGAATCTTTTTACATCAAAGAAAAAATGATGTGGTTGAGTTGTTTTCTCTCCTCAAAAGTATTGCCGATTTACAGTGCCGAGATGTCGAGAAACCCCCATATGAATCATGTTAAATAACATTTAAAGATAAAATTAATTCAATCAAGCTATGTATCAGTAATAGAAATATTTCTCGAAAATTGTATGGATCCAAGCAAAATTGAACTCTAGTCTCGTTCAACCAAACGTTTGGCTGACACCGTAAATCTCCGACAAGGATTTACCGAGACAGCCGAGCGTCGAGTTGAACAAGACTAAGTACTATTGAACTCTGGCGTAGGAATATTAATACATACGACTACAAAAATATCTAAATCGTCGTACCATTTAAAATCTGACTATTTTCAAGGTATTTATAAATAAGTTTCCTTGAAAAACAATGCTCTAGCATACATTACATCGAATTTATCAATTATTTTCAAGAACTAAGTCTTGTCAGCAGAAATAAGTTGTGCTGAGGTCCAAACACTGTTTCACTTTCGGTTTGTCTGAGTAACTGCATAGGAGAGTTGATTAAAATCAACTCCCAAAAAGGATGCGCCTTCAGCTGATGCAGAGCTATTGAGCTGAAATTCATGGGTTAAACACCAATAGAAAGTTGAAATCTATAGCGGTTAATTGAAAACGATGGAAAATACATACGATGACTTGCGATATTAGAACTGGTTTTAATGTGGGTAAGATCGCGGTGTTATGCAGTTAGGCATAACCGTGCAAGTATAGACTAGATCGTGACCAAAAATTAATAGTTGATATGTCAAGAAATAAAAGTATGTATGAACGACTTTTGCATATTTTTTAATATATCAAACTCAAAGTAATTTTAAGATTTTGTTATTTTAACCATTGAACGGATGGGACAATATTCATCTTTTATAGAAAATATTACAGTTCTTTAATGAGAATTGAATAATGCATGTATTTTTGTGTTTTAAACTCTTAAAACCAACAATGCTTAATCGTTTCGTATGTCTCAAACTGCTTGGATTTCTATCAGATAGTTTGATACTTTTGTGTACCCAGAAAGCTCAACAGGATTGAACATGTAACCGAAATACTATTGCGAATGTCAGTTTACTGACCGTCATTCAATTATATTTTTACAACCCTTTTTAAGATTTCTTGAATGAAATGATCTGCTGTGAAATACTAAAGGAATTTCACTGCTTTTCCGTTTTTACCTTGCAGGTGCTGTTTATTAAAATTGATAAAATATCGAACCTTAGAGACATAATTTTCACCACAGATCAAATTTTATTCATAGTTAAATCAGGAGGATACACAGTAGTTCAACCTTGTGTGTTATGGGTGGATTAAACAGAATCGTAATATATGTTACGGATTGGTTAAACAGATCGGTAACATATGTTTTATATGGGCAGGGTAAATAGTTCGGTAAAATATGTTATGGGTAAGTAATGAATGTATCTAGGATGCCTCTCATCCGCACATGATTTTCAAAATTGTCTGTTATTCCGGACTATAAACCTTCATTTGACTCCAAAAACATTCGAAAACTGTTTGTTTTTTCACACTGATTTAAGATTCTTAGTACAGCCGTCATAAAGTCGATTCGGGGTACATGCATTAAAAAGGTAAGTAAAGTTCTTCTAGCAATACATCCTTATAATTGCGACAGGGCAGAACATTTGTTTATTACCCAAAAATGCTAAACGCAGACTTACCGTGTTTAAAATTTAAAATTAATGCTTTGCTTGATATTATAATACTTGTATCTCATCAGAAAAAAGGAAGGGTTAAATGTCCTGCATATTAGTACAGCTGTATATACAGAGAAAAAAAGCCCCCATCTGATTTTTCATATATTACATGGAATTAAGTGATAGTAGCTTATCCCTGCGCTTTAACTACAAAACGATTGTAAGTGAATAATGACACTCAATATCTCCCAACACTCGAGTGCATTAACCTTTGAATTGGACGCTAACTATGTTATCAGTCATCTGTGCTCTCAATGTTTACAATTAACTTTTGTTCTCAATTATTACTCATGATGTTAAGGATTTGTCTTCTATCTAAACTGGTACAATATCTTGGATTTCAGTCTGTTAATAACATGTAAGTACATGTACTTATGTTATTCATTGCATTTTAACAAGTTTGAATCAGTTAGTTTTTGCTGTTGCCGGATACTGAATAACATACATTTCCTCTCATGATAACTACATTGCCCGAAGCTAGTGTAAGTTGAAAATGACATTATCTTAATTATCATTTGTTTTTCCTCGGACTAGAATGTCTCGACGTCATTGGATGAATCGTGTCACGTGATTGCCTTATAAATCTCTTTACACGACAAGCGTCAAAATTTATACGGCAACATGGCGGACGTAACGTTATTTGAGCTGAATTTTTACACAAGCGTTTAACCATAACTTGAATTTTTAAGCCCCAAAATATTTTAGAGTGATATCCCTTTGCCCGTGACGTAATAAAACGATTCTATATACTTATTACTTATTACTGGCATTCAGGTTTGCTCAGACGACTGACGAAAAAGGTACAAAATTAGAGAATAAGCCTATGAATTTAATTCTTATATATTATCTTTTGTTGTTTACATATCAACTTTAGGTCCTCGATGAAACAAAACACTTATTAGGTTTGTTACTGACTGTTTACAGAAATTTGTGGGGTCGGTAAAGTCCATAGAAGGCGAGGCGGAGCTATGGACCTTACCGACCCCACAAATTTCTGTAAACAGTCAGTAACAAACCTAATAAGTAATAGTATTGCTCGATTGTTTGATTTATGTCGTTCTAGATAATTTCAATTAATTATTGACAATTCAACATTTTCATATGTACTACTTCAATGTTTGTCAATCGTGTCTTTATTAATTATTAATTTATTCATCATTAATAATATTCTAAATGATTGTTATCTGAAATAATTATAAATGTGTATTTTCCACTTGCATTTTTAAAACACGAATAAATACTTACAATTAATTGACGTAGATAAATGTAATCACATTATGCCCAATAATTTGATTACTATAAAATACATGAAAGTTTTCAGAACTTGTTTTTGTTCTGTTTGATAAATTCAATAAAATATATTTCACCACCCTCCTCCCCCAAGAAAAAAACCAAATCAATAAAAATGCAATTATACATAAATCGATCCCAGTTGTCTCTGTATTGTTTTTATCCTGTCACGTGACATGTATTAATAACTTTTTTATGTCAACGTAAGATAAGGACGTCTAAATACAGCTTGTGTGTGTTATCTTGTTCTTTGTTACTACTATATATGACCCATTTCCTTAATTGAAGGTATGTGTGCACCTTATCTGCACTGTCGGCTTAACCTACATAACTGCTATTTAAAAATCGATGACCTCAAAAGCATTTACAAAGATACTAGTACGTGTTGGGTGTAATAACCGGAACGTAGGCAGCACTAGTCATCCATGACTAATCGATGACAACGAGAGGTATTTTTTTAATGTATAATCCGTCATCCATTAAGGAATGCTTGCTTGTTAATTTCTCCGTTGATTAGATTATCTATTACGTACCTTATGATTCGCCTCGCAGTTATCGTTCTTTTGCTGCCTATTGTTGAAACTGACATATGGCGGTTTTCTCAAGTATTATAATTTACATGCAATCGATAGCTGCTCTAAAAAATAAACACCAGTTTGAGAACGGATTTCCTATCTTATGGAATGTCAATACCCAGCTGTTTACTATAATTGCTTTAATGAAATATATTATTTTTTGCTCACCTGACGGATCAAGCAGCATTTACCCAACTATTATTAATGGCGCCATTGTCTTTGGCGTCAGTGTTTGTCTTCCAGATTACCTTGTTATTCTCCAGTAGCATCGTTCCACCGATTTAATTTGCAAAGAAAAAAGTACAAAAGGTAGTCAATTATATAAAATTTATGAAATGAAATAAATGAAAGAACACGTAAGAACTATTTTTTTTTCATGAATGTCACAAACCAAGGGATGTGTTTAAAAAGGACGGACACTGAAATTCAAGGGGAGGGGGAACTCTACACAATATAGTAATATAGAACATTAGAAAGCAATTTCAATATCTTAACTTATGGATTTAGATATTTTGCCAGTAAACTAAAAAATGCCTGCACCAGAGTAATTGCTTACGCCTTTTGTATTCCGAAAATTTTAGCTGATAAATAATTCTTGTAAAATTAATTAAAAATCTACGATAAACCTAATTTACAGACACGGAGCTTCAGGTTTGAAGCGGGGGGGGGGGGGGGGGGGGGCTGCCCCAACCAGGTTTTCTCGCAGCAAACATTCCTCTTAAATTTAAATAAAAAAAAAAATAAAAAAAATAAATATGGAGTCCCCCCTCCCAATCTCTTTTGGGTGCATGTCAAACTTTGGAGTAAAAACTAGGAAATCAAATTTTTCATAAAACCACTTTTAAGGCGGATACTCTTTCTATACAGTTCCTGTAAATGACCATGACAATCTATACCATGATTGTAGACACACATTCGCACCGTGACAAGAACACGTACACATCAAATGACCGGTTAAAACTCTTTTTTTCAGTTCCCAACCAGCATTTAAAAAACCAAGGACAGCCAGGCTAAGTGCCGGTTAGAATTATAGACTAATTTAATTATTTCAGGTAGGATATCACACTCTATGAAATTTACAAATGCTGTTCACGCGATTTCAATTTTCGTTCTGGGTAAAAAAAAATCATAACTGAAGGACTGTTCATTTGACAGAAATCGGGAAAATGTGTCTTTGACTGCGATATGATATCGACCGGAGGTAGCTGGTCAGTAGTTGTTCTCGTAGGTGCCTTTGGATTACAGTTCTTCACTGCCATCCTGACCTATGGAACCGGATTCATTCACTTGTCCCTGTTGGAAGTGTACAAGGAAAGCGATGCTACTACCTCTATCGTAGGATCACTGTTCATCAATCTGATGAGCGTCACAGGTACGCCAAATGCTTACTAATATACCCAGTGTCCAAGAAAAAGGAAAAGTGTTACATATGTGAAAACGCATCCAGTTGTAATTCCTGGTTTCTCTTTAACAGCAAAAATAAATGACTTACTAGAAATTAAATACCAGTGTTTCAGATTTCAGATTAGTACATGTGTATGATTAATTGTTTTGATCAAGTTGTTATCAAAAACATATTTTTATTTACATTTAGGGCCCTTGACAAGTTATATAATTGACAGAATTGGTTGCAGAGTGACTGCGTCACTTGGAGGGATACTTTTGGTTGTTGGATTAATTGGATCACATTTTGCATCCTCCCTTTGGGCATTGATAGTGACTTATGGGATCATATCAGGTTTGGGTTCATTTACATATCAATGGATTTAAACAATTTTATGTTTAGATTTTCAAGATGATTTTTAATCAATAATTAATCAAATTGATAACTGCAAAATAGCAAATTATAAGTCGTTTTCATTTGCAAAAAGAAAATAAACCCGATTGAGAACTTCTACAGCAATGACAAACTAAAACAATGAAATTCTTATCAAAATTAAGGCATGTTTTTCATACAAAAAGGAGCTGATCATTCGCAGCAAAATATAAATGAAATTAAATCAATCTCTCATTTCACAAAAATGTTCTGCGGTTTTTATTTCAATGGTATGCAGCCTTTCTATTTTTTAACATTTCAGTTGAACTATACAACTGGTCCTTTTTTACGACATACAACTCCATATACATACAAAGGAAAAAGCAAATGATTTAGCTAACCTTTAGGGATTTTTCTTCTTTCCAAGCCAAAAAGAATGTTTATTATCTGCTTTCAGATGCCTCTGATTTTTTTGATTTTTTTAGGAATAGGGATTGGGCTGACTTTGCTAGGAGTGATAATGTAAACAACATTTATTGGAAAAAAATTTCATTGTCTTTTTTTTCAGGCCTAGGTATTGGGCTAGCTCTGATACCCTGTCCGGTGTCAGTCGGCTTTGCCTTTCCCAAGCACAGTGGGATTGCGATGGGTATAACAACTGCTGGGGTGGGGATGGGGATGTTAGCGAGTGGACCAATAATGCAGTATCTCCTAGAAACTTATGGTCTGCGAGGGACATTTCTCCTCTCTGCAGCCATTGCATCTCATACCATACCTTGTGGAATGTTGCTGAGAACTCCTCATTCGAAAATTCAGAAACAAGGGAAAACGGAGGAACGGTTTGCATATTTTAAGACTTACCTGACGTTATTAAAAACTCCAGCGTATATGTGTGTCTTACTGGGAGCCGTTTTATGGAATATAGCATACGCTGTCATCATGATTCATCTTCCAAATTACGTCGTTCTCTCTGGTTCATCTAGAAAAGAAGCCTCATTTTTGTTTACTGTGATTGGAATAGGTACTGTTCTTTCAAGGATAGTCATAGGACTGGCAATTGGTCCTAACGGCCTCGACCCACTACTGTTGAATTTTGGACTGAGTGCCTGTATGGGTGCTTTGATTGTAACTTTCCCATTGTTTGTGAACCTCTCATCAGGACCCATGGTGTTTGCGTCTTTGTACGGGATTTATAGCGGAGGGTTACTTGTTTTTACTATACCCCTGTGTTTGGAGATTGTAGGGGCACGAAGACTTAACTCTGCTATAGGACTGTGGTTTTTTCTCATCGGCTTGGGGTCCCTTACTGGCCCCCCTCTTATTGGTAAGGAATTCAAAAATTCTATTAGTTCTGGTTATTCATCTTATATATTTTGGTTGAAGGTATGTGATTTATCAGTATAATCAATACATTAAGATAGAATTCTATATTTAAGCATGAAAATTAAAAGTTTCCTTTATTAAAAATATTCTGTATTGTAATTCTTAATCAGTCGTTTTCATGTTCGTTACATTGATTCCTTATGGGGAGTATGTAATGCTGTTATTTTGGTTTTTTATTTTTGTTTCAGGCCTTGTATATGATATAACAGGATCATTTGGATTGTCCTACATACTATCAGGTAACAAAAACAGAGAGACCTTTCCAAAAATATCTTGACTTTCAGTAGACAATTACTCTTTAAAACTAGTGTTTAGGTTCAAGTAAACTACAGCCTCATTCATGTATGCTTATTGTTTTACTTGAGTTTTGGATGGTTTTATTATAGGCACATTTTTCAGAATCTTTTCAACAGCAAAAAATGAATTGATTGCAGAAGAATTGGTTACAATTTTTTGTATACCCATAAATTTGGATATAAAAACAAAACAAAAGAGATAAATTTGCAATTTAAAACGTTTACATGTATACAGTTTTTAAGGAAACATTAGCAATTTATGGGTAAAATGAGTGTAGATTTCATTGTATGTAGATCAATGTTAAAAAAAATGTATCATCTAACAAACGTGTTAGTTCTCATGCAAAATATTAATCTACTTATTGTGTACCTTTTCTTTGCTTTAGGATTCTGTGTTCTGCTAGCAGCATTATTAACACTAGTCGCAACATTCTGGAGAAAGCTTTTGAAAAATGTAGAGGAGGTTTCGCCGAATGCTGAATTTCAACTAAGTAAAGAGTGCAACTTTACCGCCCAAGATAGAGAATTGTCACCCCGAGATCATTTAGATAAACTGATCACAGAAAAAAATGAATTTGCATCACTGAAATAAGAAAGATCCGTCCAAAACAGTAGGGAATAATTATGTGTAGTTTATTGTAACGAACGACTTGTTGAATTATAAAAATACATGTACGTATAACGATTATTGTTATATGCTTGGTATATAACGTTATCAGTTCCTATTAGTATAACAACGAACTAATTTATGGCGTCCTTTTATACAAAAGTCGTTTTACTCAAGTAGTAAATACATATAGACTTTAAAATGTTATAATACCAGTCTGAGATTGGCCAGACACCGAGATGCTGTTCACCGTCAACTGACTGTTGTGTTCAAAGCACCACCTATTATTGATCCTCGCAAGTTGTTTAATTAGATGACGTTTTAACGTTGACACCGTTTTAAGCGTAGTTTATCTCATAATAATTATATCGTAATGTTGTACCATCATAAAAAAAATGACATGTTATATTACATTATGATACAAAATAACAATTAATAAAGTTAGACTAGATTGATAATTGTTGTTCATTTGAAATGTAACTATTGTGTTAATTTTAAACATCGGGCTTCGTAAAATACCGCAAGTATGACGGTAAGTTTAAATGAAAGTAACACAAATTAAGTTTATTGATTTACATAGCCATGTGAATAAACAAGTAAGTTACAACAATACAAGAATAGTTAAAGCAAATGATGAATTACTTTTAAGCGAAATAAACGTGTCAACTGGTAAACAACTGATGGTCAAAGCCCAGAAATCTTCACAAGATATATTGCCAATAAACTCTAAATTGCCTGAACTAAAATAAAGTCTGCCCACTTTTTTTGGTATGTCAACACGTGGGATATGGTGTCCTTAAAATATAATTGAATTTTACTTGAAACATAAATATTGTTAAATTAAATAAAAAACATACTTTCGTTTTTGATATGGCTTGAAATAGCAAAAAAGAGAGTAAGGTGGTGGGCACGCTTTGGCGAATCAAAGTCAGTGGGAGTTTGCATCAAAGTACACACTTCCAGTAAAAATATTGAAAGATTACGTAAAAAGTGAATTTATTTATTGGGAATTTGCTTAGAGTATACCAAGTAGTTCAGATTTGACAAATGTTGAATAAATAAAATAAGACAATTCGTTTCTTGATTGCACGATTTAATTTTGATTGATAGAACGCTTTCGCTTGCGAAGCACGACCTCTGGTGAGAGAATGGGATAGGACTTTTTAGAACGGGGTAACCAAGAACGCAGGTTGATTAAATAAATTAACGTCATGATGAAAAGTTTACGACGAGTTCATCATGTATCGCCGGCAGGCACATGTACCTTGGATCAGAAATCTTTGGTTAATACAAAAATCGTAAATAAAATGAAAAATTTGATGCGATTTAAGTTTTGATGGAAATAACCTTCCATATATGGGTGCCCTGGAACGCGGAAAGGGTAGAGCGAGTTAACCATTGGGCAGATGCATTGGATTTGACAACTTTGGTTTTATATAAATTATATGCAAACAAATTTGGATAAGCTAGCGTTTTATATCATCATACATTTTATACCACCACAGATTGGTAATAAATTCTATTCATTAATTTGTTAACAATGAACAGATTGGGTTCTGCGTCTACATGAACGAATGATGCATGTATAAAACGGTAAAGTTGAAAAGGGGGCTGATCTATCCTCCCAAATTGTTCTTTCAAAACATATCTGTAATTCTTTTTTTTTTTTGGTGACATTCATAAAATTAACGTGAAATTTAACTTCAAGACAAAATTTAGAGATACGACGCACTATACATCCACTCAGTGGTCTGAAATAAAATTTTAAAAAATTATTTCTTTTTCCAGTCTGCTGCAACGAAAAGTTAAAGCCATATACATGCATCCATTGATCCATTTTACTGACAGTTTAGAAGATTGTTTATCTATGCCCGCTCCTCTAAATGTGCAGCCATGCAATTGGTTTTTTATTTCAATTTTAAAGAATAGGTTAATAAAGCAGTTAATAACAATTTGGACACAGTATAACATTATCCGAAAATGAATAAAAAAATATGGTTCATCATATTTAGCATTGTATCATATTAATGTGTAATATATACACAACAGTTGTTCATATTATTGGGATTTTATAACATAAAATGTTTCCATTTTTTTCTTTAATTTTTTTTCAATTTCGGTCTCATGTTTTTCTTGGAGAAAATCTCTCGACTATTATTCATTATTAAAGGTTTTTTTGGTTCAAAAAGGTGGGATTAGAGTGGAATTTGCATGTAAGGGTTGAATGCGCAGTTCTTTTTTATTTTAATGTTTAAAATTTTTAGATCTTTTGATGTAACAAAAAATGAATGTCAACTTGAGAGGGTTAAATAAATAATCAACCAGTTATTTCTATAGGATCTGGAACACACACATATAGACTGGTTCCGGATACGTTCCCTTAATCTGATCGAACATCTCCTACATGTACGATAAAAAAAGATGTTTTTCTGACAATCAGTTGCCCTAAATCTTTCTGGCGTCGTTTATGTTAACAAAATACCTAGAAAACTTCGTATTTGTTTACTTATTACAGAGTTATGGGAAGGCATTGATGATTTATCGTGGAAATCGGAAGGTAGGTTAAAAAAAAGGGCACCTCTAATCTTCACAATTATAAAATGCCTGTTATAGTTCTTTATAAACAAAATTTGAATGTGTTGTGATATCAAATGAATGTATTATTGTCTCAATTATCTTTTATTTACAATGTTTAAAAGAAGTTATACGAGATAAAAAAAAAAGTAATGTTATTCTTTGAAACATTAAGTTGATTGGTGGATTGGGGCTACATGTACCAATTAAAGCTGCATTGAAGTCGTCGGACTTTTGGTTTGAATAAATTACGTTGCTAACCGTTTGTCATGTTGTAAATTTTTAATTTACCGGGTGGCAGTAAATACAAAATTTACAACATGACATGTCATGACGGTAAATTCAAAATTTACAACACGTTTTTAAAACTGAAACTTTATGATCAGTTGTTACAATAACTTACCTGGTAGTTGCAGTTGGTCGTATCTTTAGTGCAATAAGTGACAGCTTTTATCAAATTTATTCAAGTAACCATAAAGAACAAAGTTTACATTTTCAAATGATGTTCTGTTTCTTTTGACTCGCTCATCAATGATGTATAAAAAATCAAATACATGTACTAATAGTGTATGTATACGTTTGAACAAACAGTTAAGTGCTTTGTTTTGGTCTCATACTGAAAGTGAAGATAGCAAACGTAGCAAATTAATATTTATAACAAGATTATGTACTTTTTCTGCAATGTTTGTTATTTGTGTGAATCATCAAATGAATTATATTTTATTGTTAAAAAGTATAATTCGGTAATCAAATACATACGATATGGTACAAGGCGGATGTTAGTGATGTCCAGTTTCTTTTTCAAGCAACTGCATTGTTCTAATAGAAAAAAATCTTAACTTTCTAAAAAAGAGAACTTTGCATGTTTTTTCAACACCAGAACAGGCAAGTAAAATTCCCATGACATCAGCTTTGTCTAGGAAAGACTGTTATTCAATTTCACGTAACATATTTCTCTTTCCTAAACTTGTACGACACATGTTCATAGTTAAAAATGACAGCATATTTTTTTTTATCTCTAGGACAGTAACAGTAATGGGAAAAATCTTTCATTGACATTGATGTAAAAATGATCGGAAGAAGCCGGACAGTATTGGTTCTGCTTGCTTCATTTGTGATGCAGTTCTTCATTGCAATTCTTACCTACGGAGCCGGTTTCATTCATTTGTCCTTATTGGAAGTGTTCAAAGAAAGCGATGCGACAACCTCTATTGTGGGATCGTTGTTCATCAATCTGATGAGTGCAACAGGTAAACATTTTACAATCTCGATTGCTTTTTTGAATTTAAAGTACCTTTGTGTTATCATGTTTATTTATCCGTGAAATAAAGCCAAGCCTAAACAGTGTATGCATACAGACACAGAGATTTCTTAATTATAATTGTTGTGCTTTACATATACATTGTACATCATATAAATTTATTTCAGCAGTAATCGGCTGAAAAGATGAAAAAAATGTTTTCAAACAAACCTTTTGATATAACTACTTATAAGAGAGAAAAACCCACATGAATTGCATCATAATTTAAACTTCGTTTACCTCTCTCTCTATATTACATGTAATTTTAGGAACTGTTACAAGATTTTCTATATACATGTACACATAGGACCCGTCGCAAGTTATTTGGTCAATAGATGGGGCTGTAGACTGACTGCCGTCGCTGGAGGGATGCTACTGGTTGCTGGGCTAATTGGATCATATTTCTCTCGTTCTCTCCGGGTTTTAATAGCAACTAATGGAATTATATCAGGTTTAAGCTTATTCCATTCTCTTTTTTACAACAATATAACCATACAATAAAGGCAAATTATATTTGGCTTTAGAAATATTAAAAATTAATAAATGTATTTTCTCAAATTTTACATTTACCATCTACTGTTTCGAATCCAGAACACGAATAATCACTGAGGTTTATTTATCAATTGTTCAACTTTATTATTTTTTTTTTGTTAAGACAAAAATCACCCCAATTATACGTCTTTTCCGAATGCGGAAGACAGTCCAGCGCGGAGCAGTAATAAGTTGCCACGAAAAAGGGAAGGTCTTTAATTCAAACGAGGCCGAGTACAGTTCGAGTACGCACACTTTCGCGCAGCGTTACATCTGCATTGCGACGTCATCTTTTTGCTTGGTTGACGCCATGGTGTTAGGTTTCAACTGCAGATTTTCAGCGAAAGTAGTCGAAAATAGCTCGTAATAATTAGTATTATATTGTAGAATTAACATAAATGTCTTAAAGTATAAGCTATATTTGGGCTCGGGTCGAAAACGTGAAGAGAGCTCAGCAAGCCTAGCCCCCTGTCACGTTTTCTTACTCGCCTAAACATAGCTTAATACATTTATTTCAAGAAAGTAACCATGTATTTTATATAAATAACCCTTAATTTGTGATGTTATATATTTATTTATTAGTTATTACTTACATATGTCTGAATATTTTGATAATTAATTACTTTGATGCCTTTAAGCAATAACTTTCATATGTAGAACAGCAAAATCTCATATGGTCCCATGTTAAAAATTGATTAAATTTGAGATGATCCCCTAAACAACCGATGTGGTAAATGATTATTTCTTCATCTTGAAATAAAAATTATTTCAGTAAAAATTCATGTAAAATATTTCATTCAAAAATCTAGGGCAGAACAAAGTAACCTTGGCCTCGTTAAACACTCCAATAAAATATGTACTTCAGATTCTTTTGGATTTAAATCATAAAAGCTGATTTAACTTACAAATGGCACATAAATCCCCTTTATGGAAAGTGCTAATCGAAAATGTGGATGATTTGAATCACTAGCTAAATTGATTTGGGTACTCATGTGTATGGTTCAAAATGCAGAACTTAAAAGGGAATAAAAAATGCTAAATATTTCAGAAAAGTTAGTTTTGACGTATTGTGGAAAACTTCAATACTCAATTTTCCGCAAAATACATAACTAAACTTACATGAACAGTGTTAACAAAAGAAAACGCGCTACTATTTGTTTGGGCTAATACTATAATTTGTTTGCAACAATTTTTTGCGCTTGCTATACTGTTTTCGCCCATCGGTCAAAAAAAATGAACGTTGGATGAAAAAAATGACAATAACAAACCGTCAACCATCTCAAAAATCCATAAAACGAAATACAAATTCAAAGCAGAGCAACACGGACCTCAAATAGATAGAGGTAGTACTGTTTTATCAACTTGTTTGTCAGTAGCTTGCCTCGCCTTAGAAACTGTTCATACGAAATGCATGCCCTTGCATATCGGATCAACAACAGCATATGCAGGTGATGAAGGTATATTGCTACATAAGTAAGGAAAGTTGACTATAGAAAAATTGAAGGAATTGCGTTTATTATAAAGTTTTGTTGTTAGTTTACCATCAATGTCCATTTCCAGTAAAATATCCAAATATGAAACAGATGACACAGACTTTGTGGTATCTTTTATTTCAAGTTCACTGGAATATATCGAATCGACGTAAGTATGGAAATAACAATTATAAATTGATCATACGTCGTCGATATACCTGAATGTTGAGTTGAAGGCCACAGCGAGTGATTTATTTTTTTCACGTACAAGTTTTTGAATAAATTCTGCTTCATAAGAATACAAAAATAGATCTGCTAACAATAGGGCACAACTGGTACCCATGGGAATTCCAACAGATTGTTGGAAGACTTGATTTCCAAAAACTACATAGATGTTGTCCATCAGAAACTCAAGCATCTTTTTAATGTCAACTTCAGAGTACTTGTGTGTGCAATCAGAATGGTTTTTAACAAAATAATTTTTTAGATTTCCAATGACAAGGTAAGCATTTTTACGACTTCCATTTTTATTGACGAAACAACTGTCGATGATATTAAAAAAAGCCTAGATTTTAATTTGTCATGGGGAATGGTTGTATAAAGCGTTGAAAAATCGTACATTTTTATGCTATTGATTTTGGTAAGTTTTTGTGACCTCAAAGTTTCTAATAATTCTTTAGTTTTTTAGTATCCACATCAGATTAACACCACTTCTGGAGTATATTGTTGTACAGTACTCTTGAAGGTTATCCTTCACTACTTTAAGAATTTAGTAAGAAGTAAAGAGAGAAGTTTGTTAGAACATTTACTGGAATGTGCTATATATCTCTGTTTGTAAGGACTCCTGTGAAGCTTTGGTACAAATAAGATAAATCATATTCATTTTGTTTATTGGGGATATTAAAGATATCCATAACCAATTTATGATTTTGAAGTATTTCCTGCTTGGAAAGGCTGCTGTTAGTGTAAGTAGTTTCACCATGTGTAGAATCAATACCTAGTTCCTTCAAAATGCAATTAATATATTATACCTTAAAAACAAAGACAATGTTGTGACTTGCCTTATCAGCGGGGACCAGTACATACTGATCGTGCAATCTGTCTAGTTCTTTTCTTACTGGATGTAAATATTTAAAAATGAACATACATAATTTATCATGTGTCGTTATTTATGTTAAAAACTATCACGAATCTGATATAAACATTATGAACTGTTTGATTGTAATAGTTATCAAAATTTCATATATCTGTTGTGATATTTAGACGGGCTCTGCCGAAAGCAAAGTCCTAGCTGTGGACATGTAAATCTTCAAAGTTACTATAAGAACACAACACGTTATCATAGCTTCCGGTATACCAAATAGTTTCACAGAGAGCCGTATTCTGTCAAATGTATTGATTTCTTTTTGTTTGCGAATAAATTTGGCGGAGAATGTATTTTTTCTGTTTTATTAATAAAATTGACATTCAGGCGCGTAGGATGGGGGGGGGGGACTAACACTTTTTTGCGCAGCCAAGATGTTTCTTAAATTTACGTACAAAATATTGAAATATCACCCCCACCCCCCCCCCCCACACTTTTATGGGACCATGTAAAAATAGAATTGAAAATAAGAAAATAAACAGTGAAATTGAAGTTTAAGGTATACCCCCCCCCCCCCCCAAACGGATTAGGATTTACAGGATTTTGAAAAATAACCGCCCCCTCCCCCTTTTTGTTTTGCCTGTCAATGTATTGGTTTCTTTTTGTTTGCGAATAAATTTGGCGGAGAATGTATTTTTTCTGTTTTATAAATAAAATTGACATTCAGGCGCGTAGGATGGGGGGGGGGGGGGCTATCACTTTTTTGCGCAGCCAGGATGTTTCCTAAATTTACATACAAAATATTGAAATATCACCCCCCCCCCCCCCCACTTTTATGGGACCATGTAAAAATAGAATTGAAAATAAGAAAATGAACAGTGAAATTGAAGTTTAAGGTATACTCCCCCCCCCCCCACACACACACACGGATTAGGATTTACAGGATTTTGAAAAATAACCTTCCCCCCCCCCCTTTTGTTTTGCCTGTCAAGATTTTTTTCTTTTGAGTCTGCCCTCCCCCTTTCTAAAACGATGCCACGTGCCTGACATTAAATCATTAAAGCATTCTGTCGCCATATGAGCTTCGATCACTCTTCAAATGCCACTGGGGTGTACATACTGGTCGAGAAGGTCGGATGCTTTCCGGTCGAGACATTTCTTAATAACACATTGAAGTAAAATGTTTGTACAAAAACATGATAAAGGAAACTTCAGTCATTTAAACAATAAAATATGATTTATTCTTTGAAAGAACTTCAAAGATATCCGTATTTTTTTGGCCAGATAGTGCTGTCTTACTTCCCCTGCACATCAAAGACGTGTGTCGTTCATGCAGAGAGCATATCGTCTGCATCTTTTTTGGAGAAATGCCAGTCTTTACATATAAATGTATATGCATACACATTATTACATACACATGCATTTAATTCACATCAAAAGAGTCAATCTCTCAGTTGAATTGGTTACCCCCCCCCCCAAAAAAAAAAAACAAACCCTTATATGAATGTATCTTTTGAAATGTATAATTTATCAATATTCTTACATAATTTGAAATGCACAATACACAATACATGAGATCTACCAAACAAAGTACAGCAGACATGACAACAAAAAGTACCTTACAAAAAAATACTACGCAAACAAAAATTAGCTTAGGGTACTCCATGGCTTTCCATAAGTATTTTGTAAGAGAAGATGACGAAGAGGAGCATATAGAAAATGACCATTTCAGACAAATTTGCAAAGTTTGTGGAGCTGCCATTACTCGTAAAGGAGACAATGCAACCCTCATTGCATTAATTAATGCACAAATACGATCTTTTGCAAGATTTGATGTGTTTAAATTTTGTGGGGTTTTTGTTGGGTAAAGTCAGTAAAATGTCTGATTTTTTTGTTGTTCTCATTAAGTTTTCTGTATTTTGTTCGTTCCAATATTTTTCGATGCAATTGACTATTATTATATTCTTTTAATTGTACATTTCCAGCTGACAGTAATAACACAAAAACCGCTACAATGTCATACAACTATACCTAGTTATTTGTTTTGCTGCTCAATGATATTTGAGCGTTAGGTTGGTCCATCTAAGTCGCATTTTGAACAAAAAGACAGTTATGAGTATGATTGGAACAAAATGTACAAAATAAAATTATTCTCATATATTATCATTTTAAGGGTGTTTAAAATTTGAAAACTACATGTATATATTTATGCCAAAAGATTTTTTTATCAATAATTCAAGTGCATTTCCAATAAGAATATCATAAAAATTGCATACTCAAGTATCTTGACAAATGCCTGGAAAGGTACTCTACTTTTTTGAAAGACGAAGAAAAAGATAAAAAAAAAATCAATAACAAATTCCTGGGAAAAAGTCATTACAATTGAGGAACGCGTCGTCTGACTTTAAGTTTAGACATTATCAACGAAATTTCTTCCGCGTTCAGTCCGTTCAATTTCAACATATTCTTCAAGTTCACCAGAATCAACATCCGGGTTCGGACAATCCAATTTTTAATCTACCTTGTTCCCTTCAAACGCTCATAATTAAACAATAAGTTAAGACAATGACCAGAAAATTAAAGATATTGTAGATTTATGATTCGACAGATTTATATACTTTAAAATTGCGATGAAAAGGCAATGAACGGTCACGATAGCTGGTTAAATTATTTGTTTACATAATAAATTGACGAATTTGACTTTTAAACACCAACAGCGAAAACTAATATTTCTCGAAGACCTAAAATTTGAGCAATTCAGAAACTTAATTGACGAATTTGACCTTTGAACACCAACAGCGAAATATAACCATTCTCGATTAACTAAAATTTGAGCAATTCAAAAACTTGATCATTTTTTAATGATTTAGACCTAAAAGAAAAATGAAGTTTAGTTTAAAGGAATATTATAGACGTTTTCTTTTTCATTTTACTCCTGCTCCACTTTCGGCAATATCTTTCGCGTTCGGTACAGCTCGATGATAGGGTGATAATATATACAGGATTTCTTTGAAATTCTTTTCATTTTCTTCTTTTTTTTCAGGCCTAGGTATTGGGCTAGCTCTGCTACCATGTATTGTGTCTGTGGGTTTTGTCTTTCCCAAGCACAATGGGATTGCGATGGGTATAACAACTTCTGGGGTGGGTATGGGGATGCTGGCCAGTGGACCAATTACACAGTATCTCCTAGATACTTATGGTCTGCGAGGGACATTTCTTCTCTCTGCAGCCATTGCGTCTCATATCATACCTTGTGGAATGTTACTAATAACGCCCTATAACAAAAATCAGAAGAAAGAGAAAACAAATGAAAGATTTGCATTTCTTCAAACTTATCTTACGTTACTGAAGACTCCGGCGTTAATGTGTGTCCTCATAGGAGCCGTTTTATGGAACATAGCATATGCTGTCATCATGATTCAACTTCCAAATTACGTCGTCCTCTCTGGTTCATCTAAAAAGGAAGCCTCATTTTTGTTTACTGTTATTGGAATAGGTACTATTCTTTCAAGGATAACGATAGGACTTGCCATTAGTCCTAACGGCCTTGATCCTTTGCTTTTGAACTTTGGATTGACAGCCTGCGTGGGCGCTTTGATCGTTACTTTTCCATTTTTCGTAAAATTTTCATCAGGACCCATGGTATTTGCATCTTTGTACGGGATTTATAGCGGAGGGTTGCTGGTTTTTACCGTGCCCCTGTGTTTGGAGTTTGCAGGGGTGCAGAGACTTTCTTCAGCAGTAGGACTTTGGTTCTTTCTTCTTGGAATGGGGTCTTTTGCGGGACCTCCGCTTGCAGGTAAAAATTTCCAGCTATCGTGTTGTGAATGTTTTGCATAAAAGTAGATGATATATGATTATACTCTCTTTTTAGAATCATAGTTATGACATTTTTGTGAAAGAAGCAATATCTTTATTGACAAATATTGATTTTTTAGAGGACGTGCAGACATCTTGTACATGAGGATAAGAATGTAAACATTTCTTGAACTGGCATGTTTCTGCCCGAAACCTACCGAAACTGTTGCCAATAGATAAAAAAGCAATAAATTTGAGATCTTACATGTTGTCTTGTATTCAAATTATGCATAAAACAACAGGACAATGACTGTTTAATCACTTAAAGCCTATTTTAAGAATAAAGTACCCTACTTTGAGACAAAGTTGTAACTTAATTAAGCAAACTAAAACCTTTTTCTTAACAAATGGTCATAGAGAGGACACCAATAAACCCACTTCATATTTTTCATATTTTTAAATCTTCAAAATAAGTCTGTAGATGCGCAGTTTAATAGCTGCTCTGAGTGATCGAAAAGGCATTGACCTGTTTTTTATATGCATACCTATCAAACAAAATGACCTGTTGGACTTTATTTCTATTGCTTTTGGCAACATTTTGGCCAGTTTCGGGCAGAAACAAGCCAGTTCAAAAAATGTTTACATTCTTATCCTCAAATGTACAAGATGCCCGCACTCCCCCCTTAAATCTCCTTAAAAAGAACAATGCTGTATACATACACATGTATATAGCAAAATTTTCAAATTTTAAAGCAAACGTTACAATATTTTAATTGATAGTTTATAGCTTAAGACTTCATATCTTAAAGTTACAGAAAGTTAGATCTGACGATTAAAATGTTGACCACCAAGTCTCTTTTGTAAAAGATTTATGAGAGTTTATCTAATAATTTTTTTAAAATATTTATTAGCAATATAATGATGAAAGCTAAACGGATCACTTACTTTTTTTCTGTGTTTTCAGGCCTTGTATTTGATGTCACAGGATCACATGACTTATCCTACATACTATTAGGTACTTGTATTAGCCAAAATTGAAAAAAACAATAACATTTTGTACAATTTCATATTGTTAAGGCTTTACAATCTATAAGGTGGAGAACATGCACTCAAATTTCAGTTTATTTCAATATGAAATGCTGATATGCCGACGTTTATTTAATTGGGATCAAAACTAATGAGTTTAAAAATGAATATTTTTGAATGGAAATATATCACAAAAAGTCTTCGAGTATAGATACTCATCTTTTTTTCTAAATTTTTCGTTGCAGGATTCTGTGTTCTGGTAGCAGCAGTATGTTCGTTGGCTGCCACATTTTGGAGAAAACCGAAAACTGAAAACATGACAGAGGAAGTTGTGCAGAATGCCTAATTTCAAATAAACAGAGAAGTAAAGCTTTACTGTCATGTAGGAGGAGTTGTCTCCTCCGGAGAATTTTGAAAAATTGAATAAATCAGATATCAAGAAAAGTAAACCCAATTCACCAATAAGAAAGTTTTACTAGTAAAAAAAATAGTAAAAGAAATAAAACAAGTTTTGTTAAAGTATCTAGTTTTTTTTGTCAATGAAATTGGCAATGCAGTCAGCTGTTAGATATGTTATTTGTTCATTGCTAACATACATGCATATAGTCCTTTGGTATTTTTTTTTCATTAATACAATGTATTAATATGTAAGAGTCTCGTAAACCTTTAAATTATTATGATCAAGTGTACGTAATTGATGACAAACTATATTTAATGGTCTTATTTGTTTTCTTGAGTCATTTAAAATTCCATGATATATAACAGTATTGGTTTCAAAGATTTACATTATTCGGTTGGACATCTTATCTCTGCACAACTATTATTATTATCATCACATAACTTAATCATTAGTTACACAATCAAGTATGGACCGAGTGATCAATTATTTTGGTCATTTTTTTACCTATCTTTATAGTATTGAAGAAAAACCTCAAAATATTTTCAAACGATTCCTAAAATGGCATCTATTTCAAAAGAATAAAATAAGTCGCCAAATGCGTGTACAAGTCTAGTGTTTACTAACGAATACATAATGACTCGTCATATACATGTAAATTCATTCTAAATGTGCTATATGCAATGGAATAAAAATAATTATGGTTATTTCAATTACCAAATTATATCTCAAAAACAGTGAGACAGAGGGACAACTTAAACTAAATTTCATTCTTATAGAAACCTAGATACCATTTAATCTCAATATTTTCCAATATCATTTTTCCATTTTAAGTATGTGAAGAGGTAAATTTTTTAAAATAATTTGTCAAAGTTTGAAAGTCAAATATTGAGTTACAAGAAAGATACAGAGTTTGAAGTTCTTTGTTATGTAAACAAAGCTTGAGTATTGTTATTGTTATATATGTATGAGTTTCTATCAAATGTTGCTTTTATGTTGATAATAAATTTATGAACACTTTGAATCAGTTTGTCTTGTTTGTCACAAATCATTTTTTCCGATGAAATGGTACTTTCTGTACTTTTATTATTTGTAAACAAATATAAGACTTGAGTGATGATTTCTTACCTCTGAATCTCGCTGGTAACTTGACTTCTAACATTCAGAGTTTCGTCCCCTTAACCTCTTTCATTACCTGTATAGAATGGCAAACCATTTATGTGAGATAAGTTGCGATACGCTTCATTTTGAAAATGTCAAATTCCTTCAGTTATCACACAAATTGTGCATTTGTGCAAATACTCTTTATGAGAGTCTGAAAGAAAAAAATCACGAATCGCTTGACAATGAAAATAGACACTCGAAATATATGTGTGCACGTCATAGTACTGTCTTTAACCTTTTCTTGTGACAATTACTTATTCGGGACACGTTTTAACGTCAGTTCAAGCTGTGCTCCAAAAATTGAAGATAAGGCCCTTTGAGCACCCCTTTCTTCCTCTGAATGTTATCGTTAACTGCTACCCCTTTGGTCGCGAGTCTACTTTTAAATAAATAATTTATCACCCTGATTCATACATGCATTTATTTGTATCAAATTTGGAACACGAGAAAGAGTGTCATTTGAAAGTTTTGACTCAATTATTAAATCCTGCAAAGTGTAACATTTTGTTTTAAAAAGCATTGGAAAATGTGTAAAAACTGCTGCTCGAATGACTACAAAAGTCCAACAACTGAGGTGTATTTGGATAAATTTGTGAAGTACATCTTCTCGCCAATTCTGTTCATTTTAGGCGTTATAGGACTGGTGATCTTATTTCTCGGTAAGATTCTAAGCAGAACATCTTTCATTTCTTTTTTGTTAAAAGATATACAACTAATATATTTTTCTTTAAGCCAAGACCAATAGATTGACGATATCGGTATCATGACCTTTTATTTTCATGTCGTGCTACAAGTACGTTCATTAAACAATTCTTTATTCGGATCTGCATTGCTAATTTTTGTTGTTGTTTTTTATTTCAGTTGACAGAATAAAATGCTACGATTACTCTTCACTTGCCTCTTTTGCTAGAAAGGAAGAGGCGGAAGAATTTTGCTGGATAGACTTTTATGAGGCGACAAACCATAGCAACGTCTGGGTTCCGGAAAACAGTCTTCCACATAAATTATTCCCTGTTTTATTAATAGGAGAATCTGCTTGTGTTCTTCTGCCTATAATCCTTTGGTATTGGTGCTATGGCCGGGGCATTACTGATGACGTCAATTCTATTATAGATCACGTTAACTGTTTAACAGATGCGTATTCGCATTATGACAGAGGGAGACATTTGACAGTTTCAGAAAACCTACATAACCATCTTGATAATTACCTGCAGTTTCTTATATACTGCCTTACCGCCCGAGCACGTTCCACGTTCATCTCTTTTATAGTCAAATGGCTTTGCGTGATCTTTATTCTGTGTGGCTGGGTTGTAGGTCATTTTCTGATACATATGGGTTTTAAATTTGAAATTTTCCGAGACAAATTCGTTTGCTTATTCAACACGGATATATCAGGGGTACAGAGTGTAGCAATCTGTACGATACCTACCTCTACTTATTTCAGAGCAGTGTGGTTTATAAATATGGCGGTGACAATAGCTTTAATCATTGCAACAATCGGATATGTAATTGATTCCTGCAGGTCGAAACTTTACGAAAAATCCTTTCTGTACAACTCCGTCCCTGGTTGTATGGATCGACGATTAGCCATGTGCGTCAAGAAGTTTTTTGCCTCACAACATGTGTCTCTTCTTGCAAAATTTTGTGAAATGAACTCTCATCTCTTGTATGATGTTGGAAAATCTAAGACGCTATCCAGGAAGTATGCCCTTCTGGAAGGGATCTCCCCTGGAAGAGAGTCAGTGGTGGACAGGCATTATCCCGTCATCCAGCCTTACCAACTAGATGAGTTTGTGATTCAGTCTGAATTGCATTTCCTAAACGTACAACCTAAAATTACCAAACACGGAGACAGTGATAATAAGTTAAAAGAAACAAACGATAACAAATCTGACCCCAAACCCAAATTCTTTAACAAGCGTAAGAGAAAAGTCAAACCAAAAACCTCACGTCGAAATGGCCAGCTTAGGTATATGCCACCTCACATACTGAACAGAACATTACATAAATTTGGAAGCGAGTCGCCATCTTCATTTCGAGGCCAGAACGAGTCTCCAATCACACACAGGAGTAACCAGACACAGCTCACCCTGGAGGATCTAGAATTCAAAACGTCAACTCCAGAAAAGGGAACACTGTCCAGACAAAGTTTCTTTTTGCCTAGCTTGGAATCTAGCAGGGTGCAGAATAAACATTTCAGACCTGCATACCCATCCAACGTTATCCAACCCTCACAACCTGCTAGTACCCGTACGAGGGAGCTAGATCCTTACGCTTATCGGCTTTACACATCAATTCTAAGGAAGAAAGCGGAAAACATTGCACAGTGGAAACCTTAATAAAAAGTGATGAAGAAAAGCATGTAAGAGAAATATACACATGTATCAAATATGGTTCAAGAGGAAAAAAATGTCACACTATACTTGAATTTCAAAGTTGTAGTTATATTTTTTTCTTCACAATCACAAAGGGACAGTAAAGATTTTAGAAGGCATCAACTGATATGATAAGCTACTATTATAAGGAAAGTCTTTCGATTTTGACCTTTTACTAAGATAATTATTCAATATACAAACTTTGTAAAATAAGATGATAGATAGATAGATAGATAGATAGATAGATAGATAGATAGATAGATAGATAGATAGATAGATAGATTATTGCGTTTTTATTATTCAACTAGTTTATACCTCATTTTTAATTAGCATAGCCTATCATGACAATGTGATTAAATGTTTTGTTGTATTGAAGTACGGTTATGATTAAGTAACATTGGATTTTTTTTAAAAGTAGGTTACACTATATATTAATAAATATATAATTATTCAATACAGATTCGTTTCATTGGTGTAGACAGACGTTATAAGTAGACGGCACTGAATTATATCTATCTATTTTTATTGCGTTTATTGTATCATTACTATATTACTAATCATTGCACTTGAATTTCAAACATGATATTATAATTAGGTATAACTTGATTTCATAAGAACATGGATGTATTGATTCACATTTCCAATATTATTGAGTACATTTCATGAACTTCTCGTAATGTCTAAAAAAAATTCCGAATGTATTTTCAAAAGAAGTTTGTGTTGTAGTAAATATTAGAATTATTTTATTTTACTAAAGAGCGTCAAAAGTCAATTTGTTGTAGACTTTTCTATTTGCTTGTTGGCCATTTAGTTATGTTGTGCCTGCAAAATCAGTACATATTACATGTACTTGAAGTACCAGCATCAATTTCAACCTGCGTGGTGCGAAAACTTAAGTTAAACCCTTAGAAAAGACAACTGTCTTTAGTTTTGGTGCGAAAATCTAGGTCATACAATATATACTAAACTGTCTTTAGTTTACAAAATAGCTCAAAAACTTTCACATCACAACAACAACATTTTTTAATTCAGAGACTTTTAAATGGTTTTTAAGTTGTTGTTTTTTATACCTTGTGTATATCTCTGATTATTCCAAACAACTTGGCAATGCTAGTGAAACAACTTACAAACACGCTGTTTTATTCAACTGCTATAGGACATTGTTTCACTTCATTACAAATACGACAAAGAGATTGAATTAAGATACTAAAATCGCCATTTAACCTGTGCATATTACACAAACTATCACATTTAAGAGGGATAATTAGCTTTGTAAATGAACCCCAAGGCGCGATTTTATCACTACATATACTCAACAATTTCTTCGACGATAAAACATTAGCCAGATTTGATTTGATTATCCGGATTGCTAATCGAGTTACACCATACTGCCAGTGTCTTTGCAACTCTCAAAGACGCTTTAGCAGTATTCTAAGGTGCTATCGAATACCGAATTTTCTATCTGATAAAAAGAGTATTAGATCAATTATTACTTTCCCATGAATCGCGAGAGATGACTTTCTTCTTTTTTTTTTAAAGTGAGAAAATGTTCTCTGTTTAAACACTGATAACAGAATTTTAACACAATGAGTATACTTTTGACTCCGTTTTCAGAGACAGTCCAACCTTCCATTATCTCTAGTTTATACGTAATATTGTAATATTTATCATTAAGAGTGTTGTAGTTTTCAAGTAGGTGTTCTCGTTTCTTATTTTAAGTAATCTTACAGATTTTAATGCATTCATTTCTATTAAAAGTGAGAAAATTTACATTAAGCCTAACATTAGAAAACTGCTAATCAAAGGAATCTGATGTTTTAAAAAAATCCCACAAATTGGAACAATGTGTACTCTTAGAATGTTAATTTCATATGCCTTAGAAGCACATGTACATTTATTTATCAAATGGTCCTTAGTGTATTACATAAAAGCGCGTATGGTGAAATTGTGTTAAGAGCAGTCGATTGTGTTTATAGTAAGTGAATGGAGTGTCATATATCTTTTAACGAAAAATAGAAATAAACGTGTTCTTCCATTGTTAATGTCTGATTATGAATTTTAAATCTTGATTATCTTGTGTATCTTGTTAATCTTGTTTATGAATTTTAATATCTTAAAGTATTTCCTTTCCAAAAGAAGTTTATAAATCAACTCTTGAAATATATATGATAAATGTAGTCGTTAGTTATAATTATGGCTTTCTTCATGCGATTCCCGTTGCCGACCATCGTCTGAATACTCTATGACACTAAACAAAACGTTTGAAAAAAGTGACAAACTGTATATAAGCGATATAAATATTATTTACAAAGAATTCGAAAATGCAGGTACAATTTTTCTAGGGAAAATTATATTTAAAATTAAGGCAGCATAGCTTTTGTAGGGTACTGTGTACAACTTCTTTTCTTTGAAGTACCATAAATTTTCCAAACTTGGACGATTAAGTATATTTGTGATTAATTTGCATACTCAGTAATTTTGAAGAAAAAAAAAACCCCGCTTATAAGCGCTCTCTCTCTCTCTCTCTCTCTCTCTCTCTCTCTCTCTCTCTCTCTCTCTCTCTCTCTCTCTCTCAACCCCGAATGTTGCAAGTGATCTGTTCCGTTTATATGTACAAATTCGTTCCTGTGGCAATGTAAGCAACATAATGAGGCATAATGTTGTCATGGTCATTTAATAACTGTAACTCCAAAGAAAGAATAGTTATTTATGTATGAATATATGTATTTATGTGTAATAAAGTATGGAATCAATAATAATATATAGAGTGCATGTAATTGAACAAAATATCAATTTTGATATCTGAATTCAATTTAAAAAGAATTGCTGACCTCTAACTCCGGTATCGATCCCATTTAGAGTATATAATGAAGTATTTTACCTTTTAATGTCATTTTAGAGGTCTGCATCAATGACTGATATTTTGGATTGTAAATTATGGTGTGTTTTTTTTTTCTCTTTTAATTGTATTGTTACAATATTTCGGTATCCATGTTATTATTGTACAGAAACGGTTCAGACGGAAATTCTGGCTGTAATCTGACTCAGGAAAAAAATCAGGAGAGAAAATCATCAATATTAATTTTTCAAATTATGATCATAATTTCTAACGCCAAGAAGAAAAAGTTAGACTGAAAATGAAGTGAAAATCGAGAAACCACAAATTCATTTCTGCCGATGGTTTATTAGGCACTCCTGTGGGAAAGAATTCATTATTCATGATAATTTTTGACAACTTTTATGAATTATTTGGTCTCGTATTTATGGCCATAAAGCCCAGTTATCAACCACAAACATTATCCAAAATGTATATTCACACAAACATGAAAACATTGGGTGCTAATCGCATCATACTGGAATACACGACAAATTAGTTATATAATAATCAACTTAGTTTTTCTTCCCAAATTTTTCATTGCTCATCTCGAATAACATTCGCTGTGTTTCTGATATTAATCACAACAGTGTCACTCCATTTACAGAAGTGAAAATGATATTATTACTCTCAGTTAATATGATTTAAATGTTGAGCGAATGGATGAAGAGGCGTGCATTTGGCGTCTTGTCACCATATAAAATTAAACCTGTTATGCGATACGTGTACAAATGAATGCGGAGTTTGCTTCATAAATCATTAATGTTAAACCTTGTCCAACAAAAAAAACCAAAACGAGATGCTCACTCGCTCGGATTTGCAAGTCAATCAATAGTTATTTATGTTGACGAATTGGTGGAAGAGTTTGATATGCGAGGCTAATGGCTGGGGTATATTAAAATAAACCATGTCATAATTGGCATATCAAAGTTACACAGACATTGCAACGTGTAATAAAGGAAATGCTGGCCATCATTATAAAACAATACTTCATTACTACAGGGTCCAGTTACCGGGCCTTTTTATGAATTTATTAGACATATTAGTCGCTGAACCATTATCTTTCATTATATTCTACTTAAAGCCACAGAGCGATATTTACATGTAATAAAAGCAGACATTTCTCTCATATTGAAGCAGTGTTTCGAGAAAGCTGGACTTACACACATGTTTAGGCAATTTGATCGTTAATATTTTATAAGATAATGATACGATCACACGAGGAGACCGACGTCATCTACTAAACGCCATCATCCCTTCAACACGAGTCAAACATCAATATCGTCAAAACGTAATATGTATTTATTACTATTACCTCAAAAGACATCAACCTTTAAAATTTATATGGCACTGCAATTGTACAACACAAAGCAAGAAATTCAAGTACATTTGAAGAAAAAATGGTATTTTTGTATTTTGTATTTTACTTTTATTCATTCATCATATGCAGGTCGGTTTTTTAAATGTCATGAAAATTTTAAGAAAAAAAAACAGCAGGATTATTTTGTACTTTATTAAGATGATGTTGTTATGCTTTTGGTATAGTACATGCGAGTTTATAATTATAAAATAACGAAAAACCTAGATTAAGTCAATAAAGAAATGATTTTTTTTTTCAGTATGATCACAGATTTGTTTCATTGAAAAATGCATTCATTAAAGTTTCTTTTTGTGTAAAAAAAAAGAAGAAGAAAGAATATAAATCCGGACGCTCTGTCCAACAGTCTTTATTGTCGGTTTATTAATAAAAGGAAACGATGTCATTTGTTAATAAAAATCGTAAAGAGTACAGTAAAGAATGCTCATTCATTTTCATTTAAACAATATCAAGACTTGGGCGGCAAAAATTGTCAGCAAGAAATAATAGATAAGCAATAATAATTGCCCCTTTGTTGAGGAGGCTGGATGGTAAAAAAAAAATGGCCATCAGATCTACCTAATATTTTGAGATATGATTTAGTTGAGCTATAAACTATTATTTAGTAAAGGAAAAATCCATATATTTTACCTTTTAAAATTTGGGTCTTTTTCTATATTTCAATATCGAGCTCTTTTTTTTAAAGAAGATCAATACAGTCTAAAACTGGTCACGACCATCGAACCCTTTTAAGGGAACCTAGTAATCCACATAAACATTCTTTATACAGATTAATCTACAATAAAATCCTCCATGTAAATGATGATTTTTGATAGTAAGAGTAGAAAACTAGGTTTTTCGCCTCTACATACCTTTATCAAGTTTGTAATTTGCCAAAAAATAGCAGTTTAAAAACAAGAACAAAAACTATAGAACAAGCTTGAGAACTTGATAAAGCCATATTTGTATACTAAGCATTAAAATACAATACTTTGAAACATGTTTTAAAGAACAAATGCTATTTTTAATTTACAGCTGTCTGACAAGAATAAAAAGATTTATTTTTTAAATACCAAGGGACGCTAGATGTTGTCTAGCTTTCAGCCTTAGATCCGCTATGCTAGAGTTTTTGTTTGACTTCAAGCTGGTGTCGTGCAAGGAAGCGTAATTTAGGGCGGCGGCGTAGTGGTGATGATAGAGGAGCAAAGGGTGGATAGGCTGGTGCGCATGACCAGGATTGTGAAGTGAGTAATATGGTAAAAATGGCGATATTGGCGGCAAGCGCTCCACTGGCTCGCGAATAGGAGGCATTGTGACGTAAGGGGTCATTCTACAGGCATCCAGTGGGGTACCTTGGGCTTGGATAAGTAATCCCGCTGCAAATAGGAAATACAATAGCTATTGGAAAAAAAATCAAATAAACTTTCCATGAGCTGAAATATAAAAAAAGATTTCTTGTATATAATTTATAGATCTATATTTTGAATGATTACCCGCGAGTTGAGCTTCCACACTTCAACAATTGATATCGGCTTCAAAGTTTGTATTGCAACAACGAATATCAAATAATGAATTGATTTCGCAATTAATCATAATCTGGCGAAGCATTGGGCCAATAATTGGCTATTGCGGAAATGTTTACTCTAAATATGCGGAGATCTGACAGAAATTATTAGGCGCGGAATCTGACGGGATATTCCTAATGAACTCAAATACGTTAATCTTCGGGCAGGCTATCTTTTTTATGTTTAACTAATTTGCACCCAGTTCTATTCACTTGCCTCTAATAAGACCAACGCAGACGACAACGAAACTTTCAATCGACGGCCATTCGCAGACGGATCAGAGGTCACGTGTTTTTTTTGAAAGAGAAAGGTTCGGGGTTTCGTTATACCATGTTTTTCCGCAATAGTTAAATATTTGCTGACGTCAATTTATCACCATGAGCACCATTCAAATTTGTAATACTGGTTTCCATTGTCAATAAGTCCCGGTTCTTCGTTTATTATTTGTTCATTGCCGCTTCCAATGAAATAAATTATACAGCCAATTTTCGGAACCGTCATATATCAAGAACCTCGTTTCGGCAAAAATAATTCAATTTCTCCAAATAAACTCTTTCTGTTGATATTTTGGTTTATCACTGCCAACAATTTGTAGTTAATAATTGTGTTTTTAGACGTTGGGTGATAATAATAAATCTCAATTTTATAAGAACAATGAAAACAAATCAAGAAATCAAGAGAGTTAAAAAGAGGCCTCAAAATTAATCGTTTGTGAAAGAAGAAGTCTCGGAAATGATTTTTTTTTTTGCAATCTGATACACATTCTTTTGTTATCCATTTCATTAAAACTTAACTGCGGGTTATTTTCCCTACATCAGGATCATCAGTTTGAATGGACATCTTTAGGACATCATTCAAATATTTTTTTTCTGAATTAAATGCAACTATATTTAGAAAGTGGGTCTATAGATATACAGTGTCCTTCTGTAGAGTGAAGTTTTCTTCAGCAATGTATAGTAATGATGTAGATAAATTCATCATTTAATAATAAGGTACATATCTTGTTTTGTACGAATACTAGTATACCATTTTAACGCGCATTTCTACTACAATTTTGGCGAATCATTTTTAGAAGGTAGATATTTTAAAGATGCATGTTACATATAACAGTTTTATAAAATTCTAAAGGAAAATTCATATGTAGACTGTGTCTTTTCTTGAACCCTTATTTGTTAAGATAAAGAGTAGACAATATTCATGTATATAGAGATCGAAACGCAATAGATGTTTGGCAATGGCGGATAGTGCATCACATAGGAATAATTTAACAACTTAAGATATACAAACAATTAAGAACAGCCCGTAAGCAGCAATTGAAACTGATCAAGCGCATTGGTCATTAAGACATCTTTAGATATGTCCATATCAGACAAAACCTCTGACTACCTTGTCGATTTCTAAGCAGTCCGAACACTTTGTTACCCCTTTTCACTTAATTCATCACATATTGAACGAATGAAGAAAGCCAATTGGCAAATTGATCAAATTAGCCCAAGAAAAGCTGTGCAAATTAGTATTGATTATATTAGCGTCACAAGTAAATCCTATTGAAACTATCTTCTCAATTAACGTGATTTGTACCCTATAATAATATAATCGCGATCCGAGACTTCTGAAATACAAGATGTCTTTTGGCTACTAATTTTGTGCGACATTTTCTCTAATTATTTGGACCCTCTATAATTTCCTACCTTTTTGCATTTGACTTTCTTGTTTTCTGCATTTCGCTCTTCTGTTCTGAAACCAAACCTGGAAAAATGCAAAAAAGAATTGTATTAATTTTTGGGGGGTCAGAACAATTTAATTGTAATGATTTTATTGACAAAACAATACACTGACGAAAACTGTAAATTCATAAAATTTGCTCGTATTTTCACATATGAAAGACAATTTGGTAAAAGAAAAAGTATGCTATTTTTGACAATTTTGTCAAAGAAAAAAATTCATTCTGTGGGGGGAAAAAATTCTATATACTGTTGACAATTTTGTTGAATATATTATTCTGTGGGAAAAAAAAAACTTTTACTGTCGATTTTGTGTAAAGAAAAACTATTCTGAGGAAAAATTTTATTTGCGCGAATACGAAATTCTTTTCTTTTCTTTTTTTTAAATCGTACGCTTTCTACAGGAGTACGACGAGTTCCAAACAGCACCAAGGTTCCAAAAGAAGAATTCAAACTACCATTCTCATATTTACTGTGCGTTAATCAAAGGGGATTTCTAATTTCTTCTTCATTGGTAAAATATTACATTTTCTATGATTTCCGACAATCATTATGTCGATTCAATTAAATAGACGCCTCTTTTCCATTCTTTCAGTTGGGAATCCCACACCGAGGATTTTCACCACCTAAATTATCTGAAACATACGAGAACCATTTCCTAACACAATGGAACTGATTAAAGCGATTAGATGAAGCTGTTAGAACGTCAGTAGCGACGGCTACTTTTTCACTTCATCTTCCGTTGACGTCCCGAAGGAGGGTTGCCCTCCATTTTAGAAAGGAATTTAAACTTGAATTACTTTCGCTATTTTAAATCAATGCTTGTTTTTTATCAAAGTAAATTAATTTACAATGAATTGTTGCATAACATATTTTTTTTTTCATCTTGGAAATGTATGGACTTAGAAGTGTGTCTGACTCCCTTGAAATTCTATATTATTTAATGTAGATAAAATATAGAATGAATAATTTATTACTTATCTGAAAACAATTTTTCGGCAGCGAAAAAAGCAAAAAGACCAAATAAAATCTATTAAAAGCAAATATTATTCGAAAGCCAAACTGGCGCAGTTCACTATTAAGAAAATCAGATGATAATTGAAAAAAAAAATAAAACGTAACTTAGAATCAATATTTGGTCCATACGCAGTTAAATCATGTGTACGTGCTTCAAGTAAACGAGATTGGCGGTTTCAAAAGGTTTCAAAAGGCTATTTTAAATTATGGCTAAAGAGATCATGTCTAAGATTTTAAGGTAGATCTGATGGTTAATTTGTTGATCATCCAACCTCCTTAAGAGAATTATATATTTTCCTAATACTAAGAATCGAATTTGTAATGTATGGTCCAATACATTTTATCGACGACTTTTAATCATACAAATTTTTTAAAATTATATGAATATAAGTAATAAGGAATCATTCTTTGAATATTATGAGGTGATCAAATACGGCCAGGGTAATCAAATCTATCACAGTCCTTCAGGCTTTATTGAGTTTGATCACTCCAGACCGTATTTGAGCACCTCATAATACACAAAGAATTATTCTTTATTCTTTGAATTTATTTCTAAAGATTGTACTTTAAGGTTATGAAGCGAAAATAACTTAGTAAATTTTTATTGAACGAAATCAGTAACCGTTTTAATGTTTACGTTTAATTTCTGGGGGGGGGGGGGTATACAAGACCCAAAAAATTAAAAATACTTGTTGGAGACGAGAGATATTTAGCTGTTTTGTGGACTTCAACAACCCCATTTTCTTCCACCATAATGTTGCCTTTTGCCATTGACGTTTTAAGACTGCAGCCACGTGACGCCTTTCAACCAATGACATTGCGTCATGTGTCTTTGATTGTGCTAGTAGATATTAGGGAAAATTATTATGATAGATTTTGGCATCCTGTCTTTAAAAACACCTCTCACACTTTTTAATTGCATTCTTTGATGAAGAAGTTTTAAAATGCTCTCATTCTGCAAATTCTTACTTATTCACTAGATATGACAAAACTGTCCACAATATACACGCTATTTATTTAAATAGTGCCTGTTTGGGATGGTAACAGTTGAATTTGACACCCTGAGTAAACCATTGTCAATCGCCGACTTGCATTTGAATTAAAAATTGGCATTAACCCACATGTAATGGCGTAAATAAATTCGATGAATATCATTTATCCAAAAACTACATGATAATTATAATTTGTTAAGCATACTAATTTATTGGATATCATCCTTTCTGTACCTTATCTTTAAACTTCTGAAAGTTTCAGACAAACTCAGGCCCTTAAACATTGAATCATTCTATCATGAAAGATATAGTCTCATAGCTGCGCTAGTGTGTGCATACAAATTAAATGTGTATACACACCGCTGCAGTTATGAGACTTCTAGTATATCTTTCAAAAAATAATGATTTAATGCTTATGTTTACATTTTTTTAACTCCTTGCCATGTCTGCAAATGTGACTTTTACCTTAATTAAGAATCCTTTTCTTTCCTAAGCATGTAAATGGAAGAGCCACTGCAACAGTTACAAGCATGAACTTTGATTTTCGCTTGTGACGTTCCATTTCACAGCGTTTAATAAAATTCGTAATTTTAATTTTAGTACTCTGTGTGTGTTACAGTGTTATAACTGCAGTAACTTTCCACCCACTTTACATGCAAAAAATATGTGGAATGTTAATATAGTGTTGTAACTCCAGTAGCTTTACACATACTTTACGTGCAAAATATGTGGAATGTAAATATACATGTAAAACGATATCTATAAACGTTGTATCTTTTTTTCTATCGACGCAGATTTTATTTAAGTTGGGAATTTTAAAAGACAAAACCCTTCTACTAAAGTAAAACAAAGGTATTCCACGTCAAAGGGTAATGATTTCACCATACAAAAATCTAACACAACTGTCTCCCAAGTGCAGTTTGTCAACATGTGCCGGTACTTTTTTTCTTTTCAAAAAAATAAAGAAAAGAGAAATCATCTATCTCATAAAAAGAAATATTTTTTAAAGTCAAATGCCCGTATTTGTTAATTTCAAAATAGATTTAAAAAAAAAATACACTTGGTCTACAGATAGATGTAGTAAACAATCGCATAGACTGATTAAAAGAGCTCGGCCTGACGGCATCTTCTCTCCTTGTGTTGACACTCTGACAGACATTTTTTGGTCTTTCCCTGCTCGGTGATGCCAACTCGGGAATTTCACCCATCGATTCTCTCCTCGTAAAAAAAGAGGTTAAAAACTAACATTTACTACGACGATCAATCTGCGCTTTAATTACCTTAATTAAACTTTTTTATCAAATATCTTTGAATGTCAATTCCGGAGACACGGCAGGGCAAGGATAAGGGTGAGGCGTTCAAAGTTATGTTATTCAATTAGGGATTTTGGGAACCAAAATTTCTCCGGGGAATTCCAGGCCTAACTTGATCGCTGGATTGAAAGATACAGATGACAATATATCTCAATAGAAAGTATTTTAGTGGCAGTATTTTAGGATTTTCCCGTTCGCTCAGTCAAAGTTTACAAATACGTTTCTAATTTGTGTGATGTCATGAGTCTGAAAATTTAACCTCACTTTGCTTGGTTTTATTTAACTCTTTATATTTCAATGTAGATGGCTTTTACTTTATAAAATTTCTTGCAGAATCTTTCAAAAGAATATTAATTCATCAAAAGCTGCGATACATTATTCGGCGCCTTCATCAAATTTATCCCCGCCTTTGTTTTCGATTAGAAAACATTCATTTCATTTCTTGTTTAAAGTAATTTGTTTTTATAATTGATTTATAAAAGTAATAATTTTTTTTAATTCATTTTTTTCTAAAATATTTTTTTTCATTTTAATCTATTTCTCAATGTTTTTTTATTAAATAGTCTAGTTACTTTTTTTTTATTTATTTTTTTTTTCATCCTTTAAGGTATTTTTTTTGGGGGGGGGGGGGGAAGCTTTCACTTGGAAAATCGTGGCACAAAGCATCTGTGTAGATCTTACTTGCACTCTGGCCTCCGATAATCCCAGTCTTTGGCTGAGTTCCTCTCTCATGAAAGCATCTGGATAATGAGTCTCATCAAAGAGTCTCTCCAGCTCGTTCAGTTGTTCCAGGGTAAAGTTCGTACGACTTCTCCTCTGTTTTAGCTTTGGGTGGTCCCTCTCTTCACCGGAACCGGAAGTTGCGTGTCGTTCAATCACAGCAGATTCTGGAATATCGGTTCATTTACATTAATCATTTAATATGACAACTTCATAACTTGTCCACATCACTTCGAGGTTTTTCAATCAAACATGAATTTTGATTTGATGCTCATCTAAATTGAGCTAAAAGAACAGTATGAATCGAACCCACAAACCGAGAAGAAATATTTCTTTCCTATGTCATAACCCGCTACAAAAACTTAGCGGGTTATGACATAGGAAAGAAATATTGTATGGAATAGCAGAACAAAGCTATGCAGCCATTCAAACAGGAAAGGTTCTGACCATTTGTTTGATGGCGGCGGTGTTTTTATTTTCAAATCTGCATTTTTGTTAAAAAGTACACCCCCCCCCCCCGATAAAAAAAAAGATTAGCTTCCAAATGCTATCATAGATAAGGTGCACACTTATGACACAATTACAACAGATTGTTTTTTTATTACACTTTTAATAATTATGCCATATCATTATTAATAACATTTGTTTACTTGTTTACTATATAGAATTTTTCCTTAATAGTCGAATTTCCTTAGTTGATATTGTTAAGAGAAAGAAAAAAAAAATTCCTAAATTTTGGGCTTTTCATATTTATAATAATCGGTCTGTCCACTTGGTCTTGAAATTATTTCCAATTACATGAAAATTGCTGCAAGAGTCGCAAATCCGTTCTTGTAATTTCCTAATTCTATAGAAAAATTGGCAAGAATTTAGTCGGTAAGTCTTATTTGAGTTGACGAAAATTAGCCAGCCTTCCGTCTTAAATTACTAACGATTCTTAAAATATGAGAATTACCGTCTCTTTCCCTTTATGCCAATGTCGATACCCTATACTTTAAAAATTATCCCCGAGGCTCAGCACATGCCAAAAGTGGAAGGTTTCTTTCTACATAGGCCATTTTCTTGGTTCCCAGTCGAAAGTTGTAAAATCACAATCATTCATAAGAATACCACAGTGATGATTTTTTAAAATTTTATCATTGAATATGTATCTTATTCAACTTTACAATTATGTGTAGAAATTTCATGCTATGAAATAAACATGTTAAAAATGGACAAAGTAAATATTAAGTTTACAAACTTGCATATATGACAAAAGATTAGATTTTGATGTACATGTATATATCATTTGGTTATTTAATTTAATTAAAAATCTAGATTAAATGAGATTTAATTTTATTTTATATCTTCCCTAAAAATACGGCTATTCATGCGCATTGCTTTGCTGATCACAAAAAACAAAATTATAGATTTTGATTCTAAATAAGACTTTGATCTAATTAATGAATTGAAATTTGGAGAAGTTAAATGACTGCCTTCTGCTAATCACAAACCGGATAACGAATGTATCAAAGAAATCCTTGGGTTACACAAGCGAGGACGTCTCATTTTCAATTATATGGTCTTTTTGCATATGGCGCTCTCTAACGCCATCAGAAACAAAATTCAAAGATAAATTGCCAGGAATTAGACTGAATGGAGACTAAATTATACCTTACTCTAATGAAAGTTCACGATACAAAATAACTTTGAATTAAGGAATGTTTTTGAGACATTACTTGAAATCTTCAAATTGTTATATAAATTATCATTATTTTTACCGTGTATCAAATTTTTTTCATCTGTGTTTAATTTTTTCAAGTTTTTATTGTTGAATATGCAACAAATAACCAAATGTGCTCGCCACTGCAACTTTCATCCATCTACATCTTAAAAGGAATACTATAAAAAATAAATATAGACGAAGAATTCGATTTCTATAAATAAATCAACGTTGATAAAACAAACATGGTCATAAATTTTGCAGAACACCCGCTTTGTACATGGTTTCATCATCACCAATTAGTCATATTATGTAAAATCATTATGTTATGTAAATCAGAATTGAATTGGAATTACAATTATTTAAATAACAGTAATCTGCGGAAATACAGAGTTCAACTAAATATTGGTTAAGCCACATGGGTTATATAATTCCACAGCAGCTCTTTTGCATATTTATTTTTGACTTTGATAGGTATTAATATTTATGAAATAGAGGGTCTAGGCAGCTACTCATAATCTTGATTAAAGGCATACAATATTAACTATTTAGTGACCCTTTGATGCATACACGTGTAGCAGTCTGCACCGGCGAGCAAATTAATTGCATCTTTGGTCGCAAGAGATGTTAAATTAGCAATAGCATTGAAAGTTAACCATTAATCTACAAGAGGTAGTTACAAAGCTTGTGATGATATTTAAATCCATTTTGAATAATTCAGTGATTAGCTTCTACCCTCTAGTGGATTTAGAAATTGAATTGGCAAATATAGGTAATTATCTTTCGTTAGCTAAGTTTAAGATACGATTGCATCCAAAAAACAATTTCTAAAGGAAAAAAAATATTACCTTGACTTTCTTTTTGAAGCTTAAGACATAAAATGTAAGAGGTAATAATTTAATGTAACGACTGTAGTTCCCCCCCCCCCTTCCACTGTATTGAGAGTTATGTCAACCGATATTCCGTAAATCCTTTGAAATATTTATTCGGAAATTGAAAGATTGTATATGTACTAATGATGTTGAAAAAAAAAATCAACAAAATAAATTATTGAGTGAGGTTAATATCACTCGAATGAGAATTGTTTTACTTCCTGAATATTAATGATAATGTTGAGCCTGAAAGGAGTATAGAGGGCAGAATGAACGGTAAGTCAGAGAGATAAGTGTCAAGTTGTAAGTTTTTATAATATAAAGTGATAATGTACGCATAACATTTACAATATGACAACTATTTCCCCCCGCGCAGTTAATCCAATATACAACGATGTAAATATGGAGGGTCTGTTGATCTGTTGTTTTTTTTTAAAGGAATTTTAAAATTATATATTTATCTTTAATCATTTTATCATGGCAATTTCATCAAGTGTCCATCAATGACATTGACATTCAATGACATGTCAAAAAGACAACAAAAATACAAAACGTTGCAATATAAGACAAAATGTCTCAACTCTTAGACATGTATTCTGTATACAAAATTTGTGGACTTTTCAAGTATACAGAATACAAATTATTGACTTAACATCTATAACATTTTAGAAAGTTTACAAAATTCAGACGTATTACTTTGAAAATTAATGTTTTAAATACGAATGTTCTGAATATCAAAGTTGTTCTTATTAGTGAATAGACACGTTGCTTTCGTTATTTGGAAAACAGATGTCGTTGAGCTATATTCGATGAAGCATTTGGTTATTGCCAAAAAATAAATATATACTTTTCTGCAAAAAATAATTTAAAAAAAAAACCCAAAAAAACAAAAAACAAAAATTGAAGAAATGAAAATAAAAACTAAACAATATATAAATCTCATGTGATATGATAAAAATAACCATGCACTACCTGACACCTTCTATAAGATAGTTTAGTTTTCTGTTGGATATTTAACTGAATTTTAGGAAGGAAAGAAACGTTTTTGTATTTCAAAGGCGATATTGCAAATAGAAGGAAAAAAGAGAAAGAATTCACTTACCGTTGTCCGAGTCCTCTGAGCAGTCGATGGTTTCCGTTTTGGGGGGTGAGCTGGGTTGTTGTGGGTCGTCGTTTTTCGAGGACCTAATCTCTGGGCTCTCACTCCTTTTTCGGATCCTCAGGTCGGTGGGTTCCGGTGAAGAGTCGAATTCTTCTTCTACCTTACAAGGTAAAGACCCCAACGACTCCGATAAATTTGTCACGCTGTCTTTAACAAAAGATTTTGACACGAATTCTGTTAATCCCTCCATCTTTCTGAAATTCTAACTGCCATATGCAGGGTTTGTCATCTAAGGTTGAATCCTCCTTAATGCTTATTTAATTTATCATTACAAACCTTTTTTTCAGTTTTATTTGTCTCATTCTAAAAGACGGCCTTGATTAATTTTTATACGGCAGTTTGTATTTTCCTTCAACGTTGCAGAAGCATTAGATTTCCGAGTTGCTGATTGGATACTATCGGATTTGGTCGGAACTTTAGGGGCGGTCTGAGAAAACATGTGATTTTATTTTGTGATCTAAAGACCGCCATTATACAAGTCATATTGCCTTCGCGGAGGGACTCATTGCATAGTGTGTAATGGTTCCTAAAACATTCATTGCATCTGTGTTTTGGTGGCATAAATGTATAATTCAACAATCTATCGTTTTGGTTAAAAGAAATATAACTTACGCGATGCTACAAATTCTAATGAATGCTGTCTTGCGTAATTTCGGTATGTCTAATTTAAAAACAGCCTATTGTAATTTCAGTATATTAGTTCAAAAAAGTCATTATAGTATTTGGTAAGCCTCATAATTGGTGTCAGTTCTTTGCATGTATGTAATATCCCTATCAAATAAGCTTCGTGACTGAAAAAAAGTGATGTAAAAAAAGACCACATATTACAATATTGACTTCACACAGAAAGATTATCAGAAAAGAAAAAATCTAATTAAGGTGACAGAACTACTGTATCCTAGCCGGTATACATGTACCTTGTGACAACATTACTCGAATCATTTAACAGTAAAGAGAGTCTTGTATAATAATGAAACAGTATATCTTTAATCTTTAATTGGAGCCATGAACTATATATTTAGATCCTAACATCATTTTATATATATATATATATATATATATATATATATATATATATATATATATATATATATATATATATATATATATATATATATATATATATATATATATATATATATATATATATATATAAAAATGTTTGGTGCCTGTCATCATGTGACATTAAAGATGCCATTTAATTTGAAACTGACATCATGTGACCTCTATGATACCAATGTTTAGGGTCTGACATCGAATGATATTTTATATATCAATGTACGGAATCTAACACCATTTGACATTTAAGATATCAAGGTTTGGGGCCAGGCATCCTGAGACGGTAGCTACATGTATTATTGAACAATTCAATGAATCAGTTTATTCTACAGTTGTGTGACAACACGAATATGGTACATGGATTTTGAATTTGTAAATGTCTTAAGCTAACTATCATTTGATGTACTCATTATGCTGGTTTGCTAAATGTCACAAGGTGTCACAAGTGTTGTAATGAACCAGATACCCACGGGTCACGTCGCTTACCTGAGGAAAACTATACAACTCGGACTAGACTCATGTAGACATCAAGCTTTACGATATCAAATACAAAAATTATAAATCGAACTCCATTGTGTCCCCTTTCTAATATTCCTTATTTGGATCATGTTTAAAAAATTCAGAACTTTCTTTGTACAGTAAATCTTGCTAACAAAAAGTCCTGGAGTAATGGGTTTTGAATTCTTTAAAACTGAAATTCATTATATCCATAAAAGATAGCATTAGAATATGAGATAAGGGGAGGGGGGTCCTTATAACTGTAAATCAATATTTTTCAATAAAATATAAAATGATGTCTAGAATTTTCTGAACTGGTATATCACTATGACTTTTTAACACACACAATATAAAATCCCATATGAGTTATTGCCCCCCCCCCCCAGTTTTTCCAGTGGTAATATCATTACAATTACATAGTAATTGTTATATACTAGTATAAAAATTATGTGTATATTATGTAAGGGACACATACCGAGGCAGCCCGGCCCCTTTTAGTATAGTAATAATTTTAATTGTACGTACAATTATTGGAAAATGATGCAAATTAAGGAAACAAGGAATAGTTCTATGCTTCCGTTGAATGATATGTAGCTACGATGCTCTCCTTGTAGCGATATCTGATTTCAATTTTTTAAATAAAAAATAAAAGTAGTCCTAAGACCGTCACCTGTGGAACATTAAAATATCAAAGTTTAAATTAGACAAAAGTTTAGAGTGTAAAATTACACGATTATTAATGTTCAAAATTATATATTTAAAAAAAAAACCCAAAACAAAAACAAAAAACCAAAAAATAAAAAAATCCCCAAAACTGTGTAATTTGTGGAATAACTGCACCTAGCTTTTAAATTTCGCTAAGAAAAAGTCTCTCAGGTTTTTTTTCACCTCAGCAGTGGCGTAGCTACCATGTATGCTTATATGCCTGAGCAAGCACATCGTTTGGGAAAAAAAGGAAGAAACTCAGTAAAACAATAAAGAAAAAAAATTAATTAAAAAGATAGACACGCAATGTGGTCTTACAGTACCATATTAAAGAAACAGTACACAATGCATGTACCTAATAAAGCAAAGATTTATTTTGCATTTGAACTTAGTTTTACACATCGTTTTAAATTTACCCCATAGAATATCACAGCTTTATTGAGATATTCATTACATGTACCATAAACTAGGTGAACATGAACTTAAGAATAAAAGCTTTGAGTGGGTCAAAAACAAACGTCAAAAGTTTTTTCTTCTTTTAGCTTTTAATAAGTTTTGTGATTTTATTTTATGCCTAAACTACACCCAAAACAATTTTATAATATATAAAATCTTATCGATTGAAGAACCAAGTTAAATGTTGATGTTCATGTTTTCCGGCTTAGTTGGAATCAGGCTTGGGTGAATTACATTGTAAAATAATGCATTACATTACCATTACTTCGTGAATTAGGGCATTAAATTACCATTACCATTACTTAATTTTCTTGAAGTAATGGATTACATTACCATTATATGAGTAAAGTAATGCATTACCATTACTTTGTGAAAAGTCAATCTTAGGTTTTAAAAAAGTACTTTTAAAAACTAAATAAAGAGTTTTTGAAAATATTTCATAAATAAAACATGCTTAAAATATTTACAGGTTCATGTTCATGTTCACTATCAGGTTCAAATTTAATGACTTATACAAGATTGCTGTTGCACTTGTAGTTCTCAAAGTAAGGTTGGTCCCGTAACATTTACACGCTAATGGCGGAGTTGACAATCTCTGTTATCTATGTCTCTGATTTTCGGAGTATGATTTTTAATGAAAGGAAGGGTTGTATCGTAATTCGTGTAGGTAATGCTCGAGTTTACACAAAAAAGTAGTAAGTGGCGAACGGATTTATTTTTACCTATTTGAAGGTGGCAGAGGACAGTTTTGTTGATACAATTCATTGTAGCCAAGGGATGCATGTCTTCGGAACTCTGTAACTAGAATTTCCTCAGTTCCCATTCAGCACAAATACCTTTAATTCACTCTTTATAAGGCCAATCACCAATTTCTGAAGAAAATTACTGATCAAAACCTGTAAAATTCTCTACATATCCTGGTTTTTATGAGATTTTGACCCTTTGCTAATTTTTCATGATTTTTCAGCTTTTTAGACCTCCCCCAGCATCAACCCTGCAGAGGGTTGCTGCAGGGTTGATATTCCGTACCGCGTGCATGTTGCACTATCACATGTCACAAACTTACCGGTGTATAGTTTACAATGTCCCATCCACCTACCTTTCTAGTTATTTTACCTCCCGTCTGTTACTTGTAATTTCACTGTGTAAAGTCAGCACAACAGTCATAGCCGCAGGTTTCGCATTTTACTTCTGATTCTCATGTACCTAACATAAGGGGCCTACATATTGCATACCAATTTCAACAAGAGACACCCCTCTAACTAATGATAATCATTAAAAATCATTTCATGAATTTTAGCAACACACATATAAGCCTTCAAGTACAGCAACTCTCAATTTTACAAAAATATTGACCGGGTACTTTATTCGAAACTCTCCCTTGCTACCTTAATTTTGCATGAATCGCAAATGAAGAAAATCGTGTCAGATAAGTCGGTCTTAAAAATCAAAATGGCGACCGTGACAAATCATTTTATTGTCAAAGTTCTTGGAATCTTATTGTAAAAAAAAATATTTCTAACGTCAGGTGCCTGTGTTTGTTATCGGTATACAAGTGTTCACTTTGTTTTTTAATTCATCAGTTTGAGAGTTTTCGGGGTTTTCATAAAACTTTTATTACGGATACCGCCGACATGTGGATTTTCCCTTGGATCACAAAATTGAATAAATCTAATGATTAAAATTATCTACTTTGATATAGTTGTATGATTTTCCCGGTTAGGAGTGATTTTTAAAATTTTTCCTTGGGTCTTATTTTACATAATATACCGTTGTGTCAATTTTCTACAATTATGAAGGAAGGGTTTGAATAAAATTTAGACAAAGTATCAGACAATTGCAAAAAAAGCCGAATTAACATAGATTGTAACAACTCATAAATTATGGAAGCATATTCGAGGAAATCCAGGACAATTACAAATTCAAACTTTCAAGACCCCGTCTTTCAGTACTCTCAGTAATTTGATTCAATATCTTATCCGACTGCCCTAGATACGTTTGCACATTTTACCCGCCTCGCTCATTTTCTTTTTCTTTACCTGAGTAATTCACTTCATTAATGAAAATACCCAACAACAAAATGTTCATCGACATGTATAATTAACAACAAAATAATTATTGTATTGATAAGGCTACAAGGAATTAGAAATCTTTAAAGAGTGTCAAAAAACTAACTAAAGCCACAGGGGCTTGGTTGTTGGATAGTGAATTTCCTAATTATTTGTTCCCGAAGAAAAAAATGATTAAAATTGGTAATCTTATGTGTATTTCTGTGTATTGCAATAAATAAATTCACTGAAATCCCCCGTTTCAGTCATGTTAAAAAAGTGTATTCATTGTACATTAAAAAAGTACTTTTTTAAAGTACATTGAATACACTTTTTTAACATGACTGAAACGGGGGATTTCAGTGAATTTATTTATTGCAATACACAGAAATACACATAATATTACCAATTTTAATCTTTTTTTCTTCGGAAACAAATAATTAGGAAATTCACTATCCAACAACCAAGCCCCTGTGACTAAAGCCAGTAAAGGCGATTTTATCGACTGTGAACTTGTACCAGGTCTTTTGGCCCTAACAAAATCTTTCTTTTGTTTTCCATATCAATATGGTGTGATAAGTATATCTTGGTATGATGTTTTATTTTATCAAAAATTGCTTTTCATTTAAATAATTAAACAGCTCTGTTAAACGGACATATCTTTGCTCAATGAGACCAAAAATTTGGTAGGGTGCGAATTGGAGCAGGTGCGAGTTGACCGAACCACACTATTGTGAATAGATACGTGTAAACAATGGAATTTATGACTGTAGATCATGTACCAGAGCAGTGAGTAACTAATACTAATAGTAGTTTTAAAAGTCCAGGCCAATATCATTATTATAAAGTGACAAACCTTCGATTTTTGCATTATGTGTAGTATTTCTTTTTTTTTTAATATGATGTTAAAGTAAAAGAGAACTTTATGAAAGATTAAACCTGCTTGTACGATGAATGCATTGAAGAAAACGAAAGTAGAATGTTTGTTATTTTAAAATTTCAATCTGACACACATAAAAAAAACTGCTGATGTCACCCTAAGTTGAATAACTGTAGAAATGTTGAAATTTTACTCTTCTATTCAATTCCATTACCTAGCTGTCCCCTCTCCCCCCCCCCTCTCTCTCTCTCTCTCTCTCTCTCTCTCTCTCTCTCTCTCTCTCTCTCTCTCTCTCTCCCGGGGTTACAACCCCCCATATCCTCCTTCCCTAATACACACTCTTTTAAAGTCTTTTCGCAGAAAGAATAGCTGTGTATGAGGAAATATTGAATGCTGCTTGGTTTCAAGGAGGAAAACTTAAGTTTAGTTTTCATCGTGCATAAGCTTTAACTTTCACTTTTCTGTAAAATACTTTATACTTACACCTTAATTTTCAGAATTTTTTGTTGGTATCGTTAATTTGTTTTTTGAAATTAAACACAGTAAACAAAATACAGATAATTTTTATAGAACATTTCAAAAGATTTTTTACCTTATTTTTACATCATTCAATGGGTGATCCTCGCCCTTGATTATGCTTTTATATGGCTTTATGATGAAATGAAGCTTTGTAGGTGTATGTAATAAGAACAAATAAAAGGTGTAACCTTATGACATTTTGCAAACGGAAATATTTTACATCCTCAGGCATATTTTTCTTATTTTTCAATGATTTTAAAGTACAAATCTACATTTTTAATCCTCAAAATAAATGGCAAAATTTGGTACATTTTCCAATGGAAAAATCCGGTTATTAATAAAATGGTGAAAATGGCGGGCAGCTACCAAAAGGGTACCCTCATTGTACGGATAACGCGTCCTACAGTTTTCAAGATAGGAAGTTGTTCTTTTGCAGATCAATTGTACATATGTCAGAGGTGTGCATATTGCTAGGATTTTGATTTCCGATAATTTATCGAAAAAACACTAGCTTTTGAACTTAGTCATTTTTTGGCAAAATATTGCATATATGGTACCCTCATTGTACGGATAACTCCTCCTACAGTTTTCAAGATAGGAAGATGTTCTTTTGCAGATCAATTGTCCTTATATTAGAGATGTGCATATTGCTAGAATTTTGATTTCCGATAATTTATTTAAAAAATACCAGCTTTTGAACTTATAGTCATTTTTTGGCAAAATATTGCATATAGGGTACCCTCATTGTACGGATAACTCCTCCTACAGTTTTCAAGATAGGAAGTTGTTCTTTTGCAGATTAATTGTACATATATCAGAGGTATGCATATTGCTAGGATTTTGATTTCTGATTATTTATGAAAAAAATACTAGCTTTTGAATTTAGTAATTTTTTGGCAAAATGTTGAATATAGGGTACTCCATTTCACTGGATATGGGTTGACATGGATTATGGATACAGTTCACATAAAAGAAAACCCGGTTTGCTGTCATATTGACAGCTTTTCACTTGTTATATAATGGGATGACCCTTTTTAAATAAATACTTTAAATGGTCCCTAAAAGAAACACATGGTAGATTTTTATGAAATTTTGCAGGAACGCTAGAGCTGGTGTGTATAACACATGGTTAAAAAATAAAGAGTTTTGCTATTGTAGTTTTTTATATGCGAAACAACTCGAGTCAGCCTCCTTAATAAATTCAATGCATTTTTTCTGCAGAATATTTTAATGCTTAAGTATCATTCACCTGAATATTTAACTGCGCTATATACATTAAAAATAGATTTATTTTACATTTATCAGTATATCTTAAAGGGGCATGGTCACTGTTTTGGTCAAAAAATATTTTCCAGATTTTAATGTTTACAATGCTGCAGTAAGGCATTTTTAATAGACCACCAAAATTTAAGTGCCATTTGTTGATTTATAACTTATAAGTGAGATACAGAGCTTACAATTCATTGCTATGTAAACAAAGCTTTTGTTTACATTTTGAACATTGAAGTAAGAACTCAGGTTTTAGACCAAAAATGAATGTTGTAAAGGTTAAGATCTGTTTATCTATGCTTAAAATGAATAAGAAGATGGAAAAATTACCTTGTAAAGAACTTTTACCGGTATATAGAACTAATGTAAACAAAAACAGGGCACGAGCCTTGTTTACATGGCAAAGTATTGTGAGCCTCGTATCTTTCTTATAACTTCACTACTGATTTTCCAATTTCATTTGGTCATTGCAAATGCATTCCTAAAGCATTGTTAATAATAATAATAATAAAAAAAAGAAGAATTTTACCAAAATCTTGACCATGCCCCTTTAATTATTAAAAGCAAGGAAATGAAAGCTATGAAAAAATATTTCAGGAAACAGTCAACATACTGCAACATCATGGAAGGAAGGCCCTGTAGAGCTGCCTGTTTTGACTGGGATTTCAGGGAGGTAGCTTTTACAGGACCAGCAAAAAGGGAAGGAATATATTATGAAAGACAAAAATTTATGACGATGGTTAAGGAGCTTAACTTTACCATCTATCCTTCAGAAAAAGAAGTTAGAGTAACCCGAAGTTTACCCAAACGAAACTTTATCAAGGAGTTAAAAAAATGTGAGTACAGAGTCAGTATAATGCTTAATTACAAGTTTTGTCTTTACGTTGACTTAATCCATATAGATATGGTGACATGAGTTGTAATACTTAATATGGGTACTCAATCTATTAATTAAAAATAGAACTTCCATCTGCTCCTCGGTTTCCGATATGTCGCATGACATGCATGTTCACGCAACATGTCGAAAACCGTACCAGGGGGCGGACGGAAGTTCTAATTTTAATTAGATTGCATGATGGGTACACTTTGTATTTCTAAAATAATTTATGCATTGCCTTTGGACCTGAGGCTGAAATTGCATGGAACGTGTCTTGATTGAGCTGATACGGAGTGTGATTTGTAAAAGGATTGCTCTGGTTTTATTGATATTTGAGGGCAACAGTTTTCATGGATTCAGTGAAAACAACAGTTTTCGAGTACAATGTATACTTTAATTTGTGGCTAATCAAAATATCATGAGATATATACTGCACCTCAATGAATATTTGATTTCGTTGACCATCTCAGCAACGACATCCACAACAATTACCACAGCTAGGCAATATCTATGAATTGGTGATAGTGTACACCATTGATGTATATACATTTATTATATATAAGTCATGTTTTGAATTATTTTCTTTCTGACAACAAGAGACAAAAATTATACTTGTATTATAAATGTTTGTATTAGCAAAAGACATTGGTGGCTTTAAAAGCTTGTTCTTTTTTTAGGTAAATCCAGCGTTTTTCCAACAGAGTAATTTTTTTAACCAGTCAATCAGACTATTATGAGTTTGTGACAATTGCTCAGTGGTAAAAGCACTGAAGATATGTATCACAAAATCCGGATTGTAAGACACTATTCTTAGTCAAGACAAGATTTTTCACTCCTAGCTGTTTCATGAATCTAGCTCTCATTGTTAAACATCTTTGAAACTTTTTTTTTGTAGTTAAAAATCTGTGTGTGTCAGAACCCTGTGGCTGCATTTTGCTGTCCATTTCTTCACATGGGGTGATTGTGAAAACGGATGACCAGATAGACAGTGGGGATTTTGAAACATTTGAAGATTTCATCCTAACTCACCCTGAGCTTGACCAAAATGAATTTTCCAAGAATTATGTTGATGAACGTGTCTCAGTAAAAGAAATCATGGAAATGTTTAGAGATGAAAGATTGAAAAAGATTCCCAAAATATTCTTTATTCAGGTATAACAGTTCATGATTACATGTATATTTACCGAAGTTTAAAATTATTTGTGACAAAATAAATTGAATAAATTCATTATTATATTCATTGCATGCATGAAATTACCAAATTCATATAGTTCATTGATGGAGGGAATATCAAAATGAATAAACATTAAAATTATTTTGTATAGGCATGTAGGAACCAAATGCATCCAGCTGATCTAGGTGAGTGTTCAAAACGATGTTAATGATGATTCACGTATTCATAAGTGCATAGCTACTGTAGATTCCCAAATAAACGTGAGGAATAAATAATGCGTAAAATCGCAAGAAGCCGCCCTCAAGGATTTTTTAATCTTGCTTTTATTATTTTTTTTAACTATGGGAAATTAAAACAAAAAATTGGTGCTTGCGATTTTATATTCTAGTGATTTGATACAAAATAGCGGAATCGCAGAAGTAAGTACTAGCTCGCGTACAATAAGGAAAATACAGTATTACAATATATCCTAAAGGTTTAAGATGAAGTTCTTGTAAAAAACAGAAGGTTAACTGAGGAGTTTTTGGGTTGGGATGCTAAACTACAGTAGAAACTTTCCATCAATATATTACATTTACTTTATTGTAACTGCGAAGTTTTGTGAAAATCTGTCTTGTAGACATTTTTAGGGCTTTCTCAAATCTTAGCTTCATTTATGAATGGTTTACATGTAGATAGAGATCAAAAGACCCTTTTTGTTTTCAGTTCAAAGCAAATAACTAAAATTACTAAGATTTAATTATATTGCTCAATTTTAATTTGTTGTATGTAATGAGTATTGTTTATTACAGTGCTGCCAGTACTGTGTGTTTATGTTTGAAACACTTTGAATTGCAAAAATGACACGCATGAATAAAAAAATGTTAGTACCGGTACATTTTTACCCTATTTTTGCAAGCTAAATGATACTCATAATATGGAAATAAGCTATACTGTACATAATAAATAAGAAACACAAAAAATTTACTCCTTTTTTTCATAATAGGATTGATATCACTTGAAAGTTGTTGACTGTTGTTTTTTTATATATATACATGTATACCTTTCAAGTTAAATGAGTGCTAGAAATCCTTTTCATTAAGGAATAGTAGAATTTTAGGCTTTTTTATGAAAATTTTCTCTGTGATATTGAGGACCCTTAAGGATGAAGAATAGGTACGGTAATTATTCCTTTGGAAAGGTGGGATTTTTTCTTCTTAATTAATACACATGATAATACCTCTTTCCAATAGAAATCTCGATTGTAATTGGAATGTTTGTTTATATTCTGATTCAGATGCAGATATTGGCTTTGATGTGTGTGTTGTACGAGATAACGGAGAGGGTGAACCATTGCCACAAAATCGTAAGTGTCAGCTGTATTGTAAGAGTATTAATAATCAGTTTCATTTTTAATTTTTCCTTAGTCTTTTTAAAATTTAAGCCCTTACATTTTATTACTTGTTTTGTCAAAATAATAATAACAGGGCTAATTTTAGATAACTTGACAGATATAATTTTTAAAATTTTTAACGTTCTTTGATCTGCATGTCCACATATATATTAAACAAAAGTGAAATTTTTTTATAATAACATTGCTAACAGCTCACAAAAATTAAAATCTGACAATCTGTTTTCATTAAATATGCATGCATTTAAGATGTCTACTGACAGAAAAAAATGCTTGTTCAAAATTTAACTCCATGCTTTCCACAGCATAAACACAGGCAGCTGGCGTCATATATTTTCCTAGTGATAAAAATATATATACCCCCAAAACCAAATAATACACGTATTAGGTTTAGTGGGTTTATTTTTTAATATGAGAAAAAATTTATAATGTCTTGTGCATGTGAGTATTATATAAATAGTGCCTGTTTGGGAGGGTAACAGTTGAAATTGACACCCCGAGAAAACCATTGTCAACCAACGCGAAGCGGAGGTTGACAATGGTTTTCGAGGGGTGTCAATTTCAACTGTTATCCTCCCAAACAGGCACTATTTATTTTGTTATACTGAATGTCTTTTTTAAAATTTTTAAGAAAATTTTACTGCTTTTATATAGGAATAACGTGAATTCTACAGCGAACCGTACGCGCATAATTTTCGCGCATGTAACATTTTTTAATGTTACCCGTTGCCAAGTGCGTTGCTAACGCTGAGGGTAATAGTAAATATTATTAACTGCGTCTTAACCAATCAGATTTCAGTATTTAACATGAAAGTATAACAAATCAAAATGTTCAATTTTGTCTCATTATACCCACCACAAACAAAGTTGGGTGGGGGGGGGGGTTGGTTTATATAGAAATCACTTTGTCTGTATGTGTGCGCAAAATTCATGTCCGGTCCCTATCTTTCTTATGGTGAAACATTGGAAGTTGTTAGTTCACACAAATATTGCTTAAGACCTAAAGGTGTATCATGACCTTGACCTAATGTCATTTGGGCAAGGTTACTGGCTATAAAAGGGCAAAATTTGTGTCTGGTCCATATCTTTTTAAGAAGAAACATTGGAAGTTCTTACTTCAAACAAAGATTGCTTGACCTTAACTCAAGGTCAATTGGGTAAGGTCAAGGACAGGAAAAGTGCAAAATTCATGTCTGGTCCATATCTTATTTAATGGGGAAACATGGGAAGCTCTTACTTCACACAAATGACTTGAGGGTGTGTCATGATTATGTCCCAAGGTCATTTGGGAAAGTTCAAGGTCATTTGGGAAAAAATCATTATTTCTGTCTGCTGTATACTGTTTTTATGGAGAAACATTGGATGTTTCTATTTCATATCAAAATTACTTATGACTCAAGGGTATGTCATGACCTTGTTTACAGAGTATATAGGTGATCACAATTGATCCATGGTCAGTTGTGCAAGTTCAAGGTCATTGTTTAAAAAATGCTTAATTCCTGTCTGGGCCATATCTTGTAATGGAAAATGATCTGAAGCTAAAATTTGACACACAGTTTGAGCTTTGGTCATTTCTTCAAGTTCAATTTCACCATAAGAAAAGGAAGATTCCATTATTTTCTACTCATGAAACACCTGAGTCTTGATATTTTCTTACCATGGGGTACCATTTGTGAGCCTGCTCCAAGTACCTCTAGTTTTAAAAGTTATCAGTATTTCACAAAACTTAATTGTTGCAGAGGGAAATATCTTTGCTTACTGTGTATTGGCCGATGTGTTAGTGTTTTTGAGTTTGTATTGAGTTACTGATAGAAAATCATTGCTCTTAGAATCATTCAACTCAGAAATTGGGAAAAATTAAAGCCCTATACATTTCCAAAGTTGTCAGTGAATTTGAGACATGTGATATTATAGAGTATATTATTTAACAACTTATTTTTTTATAAATGGAACATAATTAAAAAAAATATCAGTGAACTTGATTAATAAAGATAGCTCGGCTTCAAAAACATTTCCATCAGTAGTGAATTTTCTACAGCCTAATGTAGAAATGTAGACCTAATGGAGGTCCGAATGTTGGCCCTTTCCCCTAGCAAGTATTATAACATTGATTTAAAAAGTTAAAGAAAGAAGAGAACACTAATCAAACAATTAATTATAATACAGTGTACAAAAAGTGGACAAATTAGAGAGCAAATCAATTTACAGTCAAACTTCGTTATCTCGAACTAGATAGGACTGATTAAAAACTTCAACATATCCATTGTATTCAAGATATCAGTGATTGAGACATCGAAGTTCAACTTTATTTCTTTTTATCTCACCTGAGCTTAAAGCTCAAGTTAGCTTTTCTAATCAAAATTTGTCCGTTATCTGTCGTCGTTGTCATTGGCGGCATTGTCGTTTTTGTAAACTTTTCACAATATTATCTTCTTCTCCAGAACCACTGGACAGAATTCAACCAAACTTGACACAAAGCATCACTGGGTAAAGGGGATTCAAGTTTGTTCAAATGAAGGGCCAGACCCTCTTTAATGGGGAGATAATTTAGATTTATTGAAAATTTGTTGGTATTTTTCAAAAATATTCTTCTCAAAAGTTATTTGGACAGAAAAGCTTAAACTTGTGTGGAGGCATACTCAAGTAGTGTAGAGGCATACTCAAGTAGTGTAGATTCAAGTTTCTTCAAATCATGGTTCCTAGGGGTAGGTGGGGCCACAATGGGGGGTCAAATTTTAGCATAGGAATATATTGATAAAAACTTTAAAAATTTTCTTCTCAAAAATTATTTGGCCAGAAAAACTCAAATTAGAGTTGAAGCATCCTCAGGTAGTGTAGATTCAAGTTTGTTCAAATTATGTTCCCCGGGGGTAGGGTGGGGCCCCAAGGGGGGGGGTTAAATTTTTACTTTTGAATATAGTTAGAAAATCTTTAAAAATCTTCTTCTAAAAAACTATAATTAGGCCAGGAAAGCTCAAATTTGAGTGGAAGCATCCTCTGATAGTATAAATTCAAGTTTGTTTAAATCATAGTCCCCAGGAGTAGGGCGGGGCCACAATGGCTGGATGAATTTTTACATAGGAATATATAGAGAAAATCTTTAAAATATTCTAGGTAAGTTTTCAGTCCAAAAAGCAGTAACTTGTGTAAAAGCACAGGTTTTGCAGATTAAAGTTTGATGAAACCACGATTCCCGAAAGAAAAGTGGGGCCACAAAAATGGGGGGGGGGGGGGTATATAGGAAAAGAGATAAATCTTCTCACAGGTACATCAACAAAAGGGGCTTGGTATTTACCAAAAAAATATATGTGAATAAAAATTGGCAGATTTTAAATTTTTTCTAGCAAGATCTACTGTACTTAGTTGTCAAGATATTTTGGTTTTGATACTGTAATGCTTATTTGATCAGAGTTAAGGCAATTGTTGCTCAGATGAGCGATGTGGCCCCTGGGCCTCTTGTTTAAATCAGCTTATCTATACATGTATATAGACAATAACATACATATATGATGATATATGATTGTAGATTTACTAGTCCCACAAGCTTCTCCAGGCAAAAACATGGCATACTCCCCACCGTATTTAGAGAACAGTGTCATTGTCTTCTCCACTCCATTTGGTAAGTATATCTTACAGATACATGTACATCTATGATTAATTTCCATTATTTTTCCAGGAAATTTGGCACTTTCAATTTAGAGTTTTGTTGTTTAAAAAGTCAAAAGTATAGGTGCTTATATTTGATAAAAGTTTTGATGTTATGGTATTTAAGGAGTAATGCTCTTTTCTTTAATTATTTTTGGGTATTTAAGACGTACCCTGCCATTCATTATGTATAGTTTTGTCAAGGAGGACTGTCCAAAGTTATTTCTATGTTTAATGTCACCTTCAAAATATCAAACCTACGAGGGAGGGCAAAAAATTAAAACAGAAAAATATTCGAACAAGTTATTTTTATTCATTATATTAATCGAATACATGAGTATTTAAGCTACATGTAGTTTTATTAACTGTTTAATGATCTTTCCTGTCAGTTTAAAAAGACTACATCCCATTGAGTATCCAATGACGTATGACCTATCATGTGCCTTTAGCATTTCGTATTTCTATAAATTGCAGTATTTTAATAGTTGCAAAAAGTAAAATCTAATGGGAAAAAAGTAATTTTTTTTTAAAACAACAATTTCTCCTACACCTACACCTATGTGCATGGGTGACATGAAACATGCATTAATCTTGAATATAGCCTAATGGGGTAACATAAGGTATGTGAGCTTCATCACTTTTTCTTTCATTCATTATGTATTGAAGAAACACATTTGAAATCTACATTATTTTTTTTTCAAAATAATAAAATCTTCATATTGGTCAAGAGAATTGGATTTGAATATCTGAAAACCTTGTGGAATGCTTATTAGCCCCTCCCAAATCCAAAGTTTATTTTTTTTTTCATTATTTGACTGTAGTAGGAAAGATCGAGTAATGAACATATTTACTATGTAAATATATATGGCTGGAATATGAATCAAACCTGGCAGGGCCCTAGACAGGATCTTGAGTTCTACCCAGGTGATATCCATGCATGGTCCATATACATGTAGCCCCAGTTACTATGGTAACTTACGAATGACCTGAATTAGCTAGGGTTCAGATTATAAGCTTGTTTTTTGTGTTTTGCTTTATTATCCCCTCGCGCAACTTGTTGCGAAGGTGATATAGCATCGCTACCGTGCATGTGTGTGTTCGTATGTATAATGACTTGTGTATGTGTGTGTGTGCACTCCATTTCAATTTTCTAGTAAATTAATAAAAAACCTTCCAATAGAATTTCCTCAACCTTTGCTCAAATATGCCTCATTGTAAAAGATTAAAACAAATGCAATGTCATATTAATTGGTCAAATTTTTATTCAAAAACTTGGATAAAATTTCACCATTGTAAAGGAGGGGGGGGGGGGGGGGCATACATTATGACAACATTCGTTCAAAACTAAAAAATATTTTTCATAGATTGCACACTTCTGTAAAATAACAAATAAAAGATGCATGTGCCTTTCCAAACCATTAATAATATTACAAATTATTATTTCATTAAATCAATGTCATAATCAATATTGTATACGAGTTATCAATCGAAATTTCTGAGTAAGAGTTATCAATCTTCCGCTTCACTTCGATGGCAGGAGATAGTTTTTTTTGGTTGAGGAAATGTGAGGCAGATAGTGCATGCTCATATATGAGATTTAATTTTTCAGTGGGTTTTTAAATTTGCTAAAATTGGTTTGCATGCAGGGGACACATGGTCCTGACTCTTGAGAATTTTTAAACATTTCAGAATAAAACAAGTACAACTTACATATAGCACTATAAAGAATAGCCAGGGACGGTCTAAAAATTTTCTGAACATTTGCCCTTTTTTCACATTTTCACGGGTCCAGAACCACGCTCCAGTCCCGAGCAACTGCCATAAACTACCATAGGATTGGTAGCTTATTGTATACCCATGCAAATAATCACCAATTGATGGGGGGTCAATCACCTTCTTTTTGAGTGACATTTCGTGTTCTGAACCCACCCTACTTTTCAAGCACAAAACCGAAAGTGAAAATTTTGGCCACAGTTTCGCATTTTCATTCCATATCTGATGAAAAGTGCTACCAGTATCATATATCAATGAAATTGACATGAGCTCCTCTATCCACAAAATGAATGCAATAAATATTCTACCAATTTATACCCCTCAAATAACCAGCCAAACCCCAGGTTCTCGCGTTAATTCCCTTTATTTCAAAATGAATGCAATAAATATTCTACCAATTTATACCCCTCAAATAACCAGCCAAACCCCAGGTTCTCCCTTTATTTCAAAATTTTGACCGGGTCTTTCGAAGCCGGGTCTTTCCTTCGAAACTATCCCCTGCCACCTTCTTTGAAACAAAAGTGAAAGTAAGCAGTTCAAATCAACAACTTGATATTTTTTGGATTTAGATCTATAGTACAGGTAAAAAAAATGTAGTTTTTGCAGTAATGGAGGGCTAGTAGAATGTGGTCTTCTCATTAACATAATTATATATTGCTAAATAATGCATCCCTACACACAATAACTCATGTCGCGTGGGGATGCTCCGCTTAGCGGTGCCCTTGTATTGAAAATTTATTGCTTATAAAGTTGGAGTTAATTGAATTACACATCAATCAATTTTGACATATGGCCTTTGAAATGTGGTCCAAGAATTGGTATATATACCTTCTACAATAAACTACGGTTATAGCGAAGTCCCATGGACCAATGGATTTACTTTTTTATATCCATAATTTGTTATATCCGTAAAACGAATTTGTAATATTAACTAAAGCGAATTTACTACATATAATTATGTTTTCTTTCACCAAACTACAATTTTTGCTAATTGAGGCTTAGAATGAAAGTACATTCTTTTGATACCTTTAATACAGTGTAACTGAATTGTGAAATGAAGAATTTAATTATGTGAAAATAAATTCATTCAAAAATAAAGTTAAATGTTTGCCCAAACTTTTTAAACTGTAAGGAAATTTGTCATAAAAGTCTTAAATTTCTTTAATATTCCCCTTTACAGGACTCAAAGTCAGTTCGCTTTATCAGAATTCATTATAACTGTAAATTTTGCAAATATTTGTTAAGAATTTTATTTGTTAAGACTCGAAAAAACTTTGCTATATCCGAGATTTTGCTTGCTATATCTGTTCGTACTAAATAAGTTTTACTGTATATAGATTTATTCAGTATGTTTACAAAAGTATTTTTAAATAAACCTCTAACATATATTTCTAAACTAAATGTATTAGGAAAAACTTATCAATGTGCTATGTAATTGATCTACATCAACTATTTGAACCAGAGTGAGGCCACTCCAGCAGAGCAGACACATACCAGAATTCCCTTTTCCTAATACACATCTATTGTTAGATGAAGTCATACATATTCATTGATCTATTTTAATTCATTGTATTAATTGATTAAAATATTCAGTTCACAATTACCCCAATTTGATTTTCATCTAGGTTATGTAGCAGGAGTTGAATCTACAAAACTTGGAAGTCATGTATGGGATGTTCTTGAGGATACACTAAAAAGTATGGTACCAGTAAATGGATCAATAAATCTTCTTGACTGGTTAAAGAAGACAAATGGAGAACTGGCTAAAGATGAAAATTTTGAAATTCAACGTAATGTGAAATACAAACCTCTTCTCAGTATCAGCCATACACTGACAAAACAGATTTTGTTTAAGCTACAGCGCGAGTGATATTCAAATCTGGTCATATTTTTTCTTTTAGAGTAACCATGATTATGTACATGATACATTTTCATTCAAATACATACATCAGTTACATGTAAATCTTTAGGTCAGTGATAAAAGTTCCTCAATCCTCGATCAGCTCAATAAACTATGAAGTGTTATTGTTATTCAAGAGATGTCTAAAACTCGATTTTTTTTTTGTTTGTTGAATTTCCAATGAATTATGTTGTACTATCAGATTACTACATGTACATTTTTTTTTATATATATAGATGTGAAATCTAACAATCATACAAGCAAATGATTCTGGATTTATAATTTATTGATCATTACTGAAGACCTTAGGTTGTCAGACCAACAAAATAAATATTCTCTTGTAAGTGATAAGTTTGATTTGTTTGAAGAATGATCTTTTTGTGAAACAATAGTCTGATTATTATTGCATGTATCAACTGAGAAAAAGAGGATTAAATGGTTTTTAGCAAAATAAATGAACCTTTATCTAACTATTACATTGCTGTTTCCTTTAAATAATAATGTTTACTGTTTACCATTGGTACCTTGATCTGAAAAAATATGAATGATTATCTGAACCGAAAGCTAGAACTTTCCATGTTCATAATGGAAGCTACGTAATTGCTTATATAAAAACAGTGGTATATTTTTTAAAAGAAATTTTTTAAAACCTGATCTGCTTTGCTATCTATAAAAGGATAATTATAATGAATCATATGAATACCTGTAGCTCTACATGTAGATATTTCACGTAAACTGATCTTTGTGTTCTCTTACGATTTTTTTTCTTATCATCCTTTTGAAATTTTATCAAAAATATTTTGTATAAGTTTCATAAAAGTCATCATTGTCCTTTAACTGTTTATCTATGATGTAAAAATGATGGGAAACTCCAGCAATGTATAGAGCGCAATAATTTGTCAATAGAAAAAAACAATATAGAGTATATTTGTGACTTAGTAATTTCAAGGTAATATCAATGGAATGAAAACTTTTTTAATTCATTCAAAATATATTTTAGTTGTCACAGTAGTTGTAGTTGTAGGGGCATTGACCATATAGGATTCGTTTTTGTCATAGCACCAAGCTTCTTTATTGTGCCAAGCAATATGTGAAATGGATAATTTTGAGGCAACAGCTTTATAAATACATGTATACCATTCTTTTACAAAAATACAGTCATTTATTCAATGCTTTTTCTTTGTTTACTTTGTTGCAATCCAAGACAAAGTTTTTTAGTTTTTGGTGTTTATTTGCCACACATTTGTAAATAATTATCATCTATTTGTCCGATGTTTTATACTTTTATTATATTAACTCACCTGAACCAAAGGTTCAAGTGAGCTTTTCTGTTCGTCATCCATCCGTCTGCAGTAAACTTTTCACATTTTTGACTTAATTCTCTAAAACCACTGGGTCAAATTTAACCAAACTTAGAACAAAGCATTCTTATGGAAACGGGCCGGATTCTAAATTGTAAAAAATTAAGGGCAAAGCCCTTTTTAAAGGGGAAATAATTGCGAAAGAGTGAGTATAGGGTGTGTGTCTTTAAAAATCTTCTTCTCTAGAACCACTGCACCAGAAATGCCAATATTTATTTGGCTTTTCTGGTGCAGTGGTTCTTGAGAAGCAGATTTGAACCCTGCCTGGGGCTCCATTTTATGTCCAGGGTCTCGATTTTTATAATTTAGAATCTTCACCAAATATAAAAGCTTTCGTGTAAATATTGGCATTTCTGGTGCAGTGGTTCTTGAAAAGAATATTTTTAAACATTTTTCCTACCTATTTCTATGGTAAACTTTGAACCCCGCCTCGGTCACCAGTTTTGGTCCCAGGGTCATGATTTTTACAATTAAGAATCTTCACTATATATGCTTTTGTGTAAATATTGGCATTTCTGGCATGTATATAGTGAAGGTTCTAAATTCATAACTTTTTATTTGCCGTTTTTGTTTATTTTCTTCGCAGAGGATGCACATATTGATATGAAATTTGGTATAAAGGTTTATCTAAATAATATCTAGGTAAAGTTTGATTTTAGGTATGATAGAGCAATTTTCGACAGAGTTAGCTAGGCCCTTTGGACTTAGAACAATTCTATTTATTTTCAGTTTTCATTCATTTTCTTCGCAGAAGATGCACATATTGAAATGAAATTTGGTATACAGATTAATTATGATAATATCTAGGTCAAGTTCAATATTGCATAAGATTGTGCAATTTTCGACAGAGTTATGCCCCTTGGACTTACCAAATTTTCAATTATTTGCAGTTTACATTCATTTTTTTGTGTCTGGATTTTTCTAAGGGAAGGGGCATAAGTGTTTCTCAAACATCTTTTGATACTATATGGCCATATTGGCCACACCTTACAGCCGGAATCCCTGACCCAGGTGTCATGAGTTTCACATTTTTGGTAGAGGGCTTCCTGGACATCATACCCATGCAATTAGTTTTTAACCAATATATATGAGGGTAGAGAAGAAGATTTTCTATGATTTTGTACATTTTCACTATATAGCCATATTGGCCAATCCCTAGAGCCTGAACCCCTGACCCAGGGGCCATGGATTACATAATTTTGGTAGAGGGCTTCATGGACATCATAACCATGTATTTAGTTTTTTTACAAATATATATGGGAGTAGAGATGAAGATTTTCAAAGATTTAATACATTTTTACTTTATGGCCATATTGGCCACACCCTAGAGCCTGAACCCCTGACCCAGGGGCCATTCATTTCACAATTTTGGCAGAGGGCTTCATGAACAGTCTTTCCTCACTTGTGTGGGAGTGGAGAAGAAGATTTTTGAAAAATCGCCTGTGGCGCCGTGACCCTTGATCTAATACTGGGGCTCCAGAAGGGGTTCAAAGTTTAACATAGAAATAAAGAGGGAAAATGTTTAGAAATCTTCTTGAGGAGATCTACAATGCTTCAATATGTGAAAATTACTTTGCAAGCATCCTATACTAATGTAATGTAACTCTAAATTAATAAAGCTGTTACCACCGGACAAATACTGAGTCCCCAAGAGGGGTTCAAAGTTTAACAGAAAGATATATTGAAAAAATGTTTTAAAATTCTCTAATCAAAAACTACACTGTTACAGTTTATGGCATGGGATTACTATGCGAGGATCCTCAAATAGTGTAGGTTCTAAATTGTTAAAGCCAACCATAAACCATGGACCAATACTGGGGCCCCAGAAAGGGTTTGAAGTTTAAATTAGAAATTTCATATGCTACAAAATAGAATGTTACAAGGAACTGTTGTTCAGGTGAGAGATGATGCCAATGGACATGCCGTTTTATATGGTTCAGAACAAGAGGTGTGAACTGTGTTGTAATAACATTTATAGCCTGTCATTCACTTGAGAATTACCTTTATTTTTATAATGAAAATTTCGGGAATGTTAATTACAAATGTATAATATTATATTGTTAGCATAGCTCTGTTTTGGGGATCATTTAATTACATAAATTATCTGCTTGAACTTTACATTACCCACCCACCACCTCCCACTATATCTATATCTACACCACCATGCGCGGATCAAGAAAATTTTTCCAGGGGGGGTCCGAAGGATAATTGTGTTTGCCAGGGGGGGTCCGAGGCATATTTTCGCGATAATTTTACTACGTAAATTTAATAAATTTTCATTTTCCAGGGGGGGTCGGGACCCCCCCGACCCCCCCTCTAGATCCGCGCATGACCACTGTATCCACTATTTAAACTACGCCTATTACCAGTCTTATTTTTATGGCAAAAGTCAAACGCGTTAAAAATTTTATTTCTATCCGACTTCTTTTTTATTCTATAAATTGTTTATTTACCGGATGGCAGTAAATACAAAATTTACAAAGATGTCAAGTTGTAAAGTTTGCATTACCTTCACCCAGTAAAATTAAAGTGATACGAAATGCAACAAATGACTGACAAATTTTACGTGAATAGGGGCGTGAAAATTTGGCTAGCTATAATTATCTATATAGATGTGCCTTAGCCTGACGGAAACGGAAAGTCATAAAATAAATTTTGTTCAAATTGTTATCATCAAAATATGCATTAATTAATGCATACAATGTTTTCTATAACGAAGTTTGATTTATTTCCCTACAGTCTTATGCATTGCCTAACAGTGTACAAGTAGTTTGAAGAAAATATAAGACATGGCAGTATTCATGTCGATAAGCTTGAAGTATTCTGATACATACAGTGTCACTTAATTTTAATTCACAATGTACATGTGTCTTGTAGCATTTTAAAAATGTTTTTTTTTTCTCAGATTTTTGTATATCATCATGTTTATGGGTAACAATTAAATGACTTTTTTTTTATATAAGAGTGTACAATAATTGATTATGCATATGAAATATCCGAATATGAAATTTGGAACAAATGTACGAGTATAAACAGGTCATTAAAATATTAATTATAATTTTAAATAAATCGTAATAAATATATGGGAATGGAAATTATATTTAACACTACTTTTGCTATAAGAATAAGACTGGTAAAAGTCGTAGTTAAATAGTGGATGCAGTTGGATAATGTAAAGTTCAAGCAGATACCGGTAATTTATGTAATTAAATGATCCCCAAAATAGATCTATGCTAACTATATATACATTTCAAATTACATCAACACTCCATTACATTACATTACATTATAATACAGTCAGATGTTTTGCTGCGAGGCAGGTGCGAACCATCGAGGTGGGAAACATCTCAGGGCGAAACAGAATAGGTGCGAACCATCCCGGATTCCAATAATCGATGAGGTATATTGCTTCCCCCCCCCCCCCCCCCCAAAAAAAAAAACGCCACCTGGCGTTTATTTGTGCGTCCGCTTGTTTCATGTTGATGTATGTTCGTTTTACATTTATGTCTGTTGGTTTAACTTTTCGTGTTTGATTTGTATTTAAATATCTTTGGTTGATTTTATGCACATTTATTTTGCAAAGAAGAATGTTGGTTTTGCACTTATGGTCATTGATAATACTATTTTAGATTGCTGAATTTAGTTTATCGTTGATTTTGTAAAAATGTATTTTTTGCCTTTTCCGCTGCCCATAGATTTTATAGGATTGAAAAAGCCGATATGAGCACATGATGTAGACAAGTATGATTAAATCAAAAATATTTAATCATTATGATTCTCTATATATCACAAAACCAACTTAACTATCTATGATTCGAAATTATGAAAGAAAAATGAGAGTAACAGAGGAAATCAAACAAATTTTAGAAATCAACGTATTTCGTATAATCATATGTTGTTCGTTTTTTGCATTAATGTTCAGGGAATATGAAGATTTATTCCCCAAGAAAAAACTAATTTCCCGTGGGCGATGCCCTGGGCAAATATGATTTTTTTTTTTAGAAATAAATCTTTATATTTCCCTCACCATAATGCAATAAATTTATATTGTTGAATTGTGGTCTGAAACAGAGATACTTATACAGGATATATATACCAGTGCCAAAGCATGGTATATTACTGATAAGTCGTGCATTGATTGTAAAACGTTGCAAGATAACACGAGACATGTTGAGCAACAGTCTCATGGTCGCACAATACACGCATTAACAACTGCAAATCATCTTACGACCTTTAAAAATCGTGTAACACTCTTGCGAGTACACAAAACGTTGTAAAACGTTCGTACTAATGTTCGTGCGTTGCACTGCGATGATTTGGATCGCATTCGGTAGCGTCTGAATAGTGTGCATGTCCTCTATTTTGAGGAGACTTGATGCGAGCACTAAAACGCATGCAACGAATGCGAGAGCTCGTGCAACGTACGCGATAGATAGTGCAACGTGTGAGAGAGCTCGTGAGAATCTAAAAAATTCCGGTGTTATATAGTGCCTTTCCCCCCTAGCCATCTTTCCCCCCGGAAAAATAGCTATATAGCAGTTCTTCCCCCCGGAAAAATGGCTATATAGCAGTTTTTCCCCCCACGGAAAGCTGACTATATAGTGGGCTTTCCCCCTTTTTATAGCCAGATTACCCCCACGGAAAACCTACTATATAATGGATTTTCCCCCATTTTTACTTTCCGGCCATGTTTATTGCGGACCACTCGTGACAATAATTTGCAATAACTGATATGATATTAATTTCTCACAAAAAAGGATAATTATGGCATTTATTAATACATAGAATAAAATACATGGTTTTTCAACCCCAAATATGAACTAAGGCATGCGCCTTCATAACATGCATGTGTCATCATCGTTTATTTCACCTGTTCTCACCCCTTTTTGGAATACCTTTTACACAGATTTCGGATTACCTCGAATCTTTTTCATCTAATCGATGCTTATCCACAGTTTTGACTTCGACGTTATGAACATGCAAGAACACATTTGAGTGAAAATACGCTGGTTTGGAAATTTAATTTTCCAATGTATTACCATCAATGTATAAGCTTCTCCCAGGGAACTAACTGACCAATCTTGACTTAATTTTGTAGAGGAAGGGAATAAAAAGTGGAAATGTATTACTCCCTTCGTCCAAAAGGTTATCAATTTTAAATTAATACCGTTAGAATTGACGATCTTAAAATAATATATATTTCTTCTGCTAAATATCAAACGGGAGACAGGATGCAACGATATGATGAGAAACTGAAATGTTTTAGTTTTACTTTGATTGAAGGGGTTCTAAATCATGGGTAAGGGGTATTTTAATTATGTATTAAAAGCATATGTGAAGTTAGTGTTTACCATTTCGTTTTAAAGTTACGCATGTTCATATTTTTAAGCACATTTCTACGAAACGCGAGATATTATGATTTAAACATTTAAAAAAACAATGAAATGTCTTCACAACCAGAACTATGTCGGTATCTTTCCTGGTTACTTTGGAAAATGTGAAATGGATCCTGAACTAACTTTATGTTTATATTGTCACTCACTATTTGCTAATTTTTCCACTTTTAAGTTTGCAATGTGATTTATAAATATACAATTTTGAAAACGATGCCATATAAATCAAGATGTACGATTCCATTACCTAAAACTTTATACTATTTGTTTCATATTTTTGCAATAAAGATTTACTTGTGTACCATATTATTTCTTCGAACAATTAAACAAGGGTAATTAAAAATACAAAACAAAAAAAAAACCCTCAAAAAACAACCAACACATATATTGTGATGAGCTGACTTTTTTTTTTTAAAATATAAGCTTGTTTTTCTAATCAACTAACAAGTAAATAAAGTCGTATATGCGTTTAGGTTGGTTATTTTTTTTTTTTTTTTCGGTTTTTCCTTTTATGAATAAAAGTTCATTGTTTATTTATCTAATTATTCATTATATCATTAGTCATCTTATGAATTGATCAAATGTTTTGAAGAATAATGAATTTTACCCGCGTACCTTTTTAAAAAAAATTGTTTGTAAATAAAAAAAAAACAGCAGAATTAAAGTAATTTTCAATTATTTTGATAAAGAAATATATGAGTGGTTGTGTATTTTTTAATGATGGTTTTACTTTTAAATGACCGTAAAAATATGTTCATGTGGTCATCTATAGTTTTTGAGATATGGGGCCCTAAAAATACATATTCTTTATAATTGGATTTCAAACATCGGGCTCGAAAACAACAAAGGCTCCTACCCTGCATGGGGGATTAAATTTTCGGTGTCATCTAATAGTGGTATACCACTATCACTGTGAAAATATGGTTAACTTGTCATCTCTAGAATTTGAGATTCGGGTCACCACTCATAGAACACTATTCAATCATTATAATGGGGTTTTAAACATCGGGCCCTGAAACATTAAGGGCCCCTACCCTGAGGGCTGAAATTTTCAGAGTCATCTTCAAGTGGTAAACCTTTGCAACTTAAAAAATATGGTGATATGGTCATCTCTAGTTTATGAGACATTGGACCCTTAAGAATATGCACTCTAAATATTATAATAGGATTTAAAAAATCGGGCTCTGAAACATCGGAAACAAAATTTCTCTAAAACAGAGGTTTAGCGTGGATGAAATTTTCACAAACAGACAAACAGTCTGATAGATTTATCAAGAACTTCTTAAAACATTCTCGTTTAATACAATTTCAGAACACAGAATTATGAATATAAGTGTTTAACTTGTAAAACTTTTTTTTCAATAAATTACCAAAATTAAGTTCTATGTGTAATTCCATTACACACATGTTCAACTTTCAGCATCGTCTATAAAGATAATAAATCGGCAAAACGAAACTTAATCTGTACAGATGAATGCAGATATACATGTATGCAACAAGGGAGTGTAGAAACATTGATTTTAATCCTTACTGGATTTCCATAAATATTTTTTATAAAAACCTTTATCTAACTATTACATTGCTGTTTCCTTTAAATAATAATGTTTACTGTTTACCATTGGTACCTTGATCTGAAAAAATATGAATGATTATCTGAACCGAAAGCTAGAACTTTCCATGTTCATAATGGAAGCTACGTAATTGCTTATATAAAAACAGTGGTATATTTTTTAAAAGAAATTTTTTAAAACCTGATCTGCTTTGCTATCTATAAAAGGATAATTATAATGAATCATATACCTGTAGCTCTACATGTAGATATTTCACGTAAACTGATCTTTGTGTTCTCTTACGATTTTTTTTCTTATCATCCTTTTGAAATTTTATCAAAAATATTTTGTATAAGTTTCATAAAAGTCATCATTGTCCTTTAACTGTTTATCTATGATGTAAAAATGATGGGAAACTCCAGCAATGTATAGAGCGCAATAATTTGTCAATAGAAAAAAACAATATAGAGTATATTTGTGACTTAGTAATTTCAAGGTAATATCAATGGAATGAAAACTTTTTTAATTCATTCAAAATATATTTTAGTTGTCACAGTAGTTGTAGTTGTAGGGGCATTGACCATATATAGGATTCGTTTTTGTCATAGCACCAAGCTTCTTTATTGTGCCAAGCAATATGTGAATTAAATGGATAATTTTGAGGCAACAGTTTTATACATGTATACCATTCTTTTACAAAAATACAGTCATTTATTCAATGCTTTTTCTTTGTTTACTTTGTTGCAATCCAAGACAAAGTTTTTTAGTTTTTGGTGTTTATTTGCCACACATTTGCAAATAATTATCATCTATTTGTCCGATGTTTTATACTTTTATTATATTAACTCACCTGAACCAAAGGTTCAAGTGAGCTTTTCTGTTCGTCATCCATCCGTCTGCAGTAAACTTTTCACATTTTTGACTTAATTCTCTAAAACCACTGGGTCAAATTTAACCAAACTTAGAACAAAGCATTCTTATGGAAACGGGCCGGATTCTAAATTGTAAAAAATTAAGGGCAAAGCCCTTTTTAAAGGGGAAATAATTGCGAAAGAGTGAGTATAGGGTGTGTGTCTTTAAAAATCTTCTTCTCTAGAACCACTGCACCAGAAATGCCAATATTTATATGGCTTTTCTGGTGCAGTGGTTCTTGAGAAGCAGATTTGAACCCTGCCTGGGGCTCCATTTTATGTCCAGGGTCTCGATTTTTATAATTTAGAATCTTCACCAAATATAAATTAAAGCTTTCGTGTAAATATTGGCATTTCTGGTGCAGTGGTTCTTGAAAAGAATATTTTTAAACATTTTTCCTACCTATTTCTATGGTAAACTTTGAACCCCGCCTCGGTCACCAGTTTTGGTCCCAGGGTCATGATTTTTACAATTAAGAATCTTCACTATATATGCTTTTGTGTAAATATTGGCATTTCTGGCATGTATATAGTGAAGGTTCTAAATTCATAACTTTTTATTTGCCGTTTTTGTTTATTTTCTTCGCAGAGGATGCACATATTGATATGAAATTTGGTATAAAGGTTTATCTAAATAATATCTAGGTAAAGTTTGATTTTAGGTATGATAGAGCAATTTTCGACAGAGTTAGCTAGGCCCTTTGGACTTAGAACAATTCTATTTATTTTCAGTTTTCATTCATTTTCTTCGCAGAAGATGCACATATTGAAATGAAATTTGGTATACAGATTAATTATGATAATATCTAGGTCAAGTTCAATATTGCATAAGATTGTGCAATTTTCGACAGAGTTATGCCCCTTGGACTTACCAAATTTTCAATTATTTGCAGTTTACATTCATTTTTTTGTGTCTGGATTTTTCTAAGGGAAGGGGCATAAGTGTTTCTCAAACATCTTTTGATACTATATGGCCATATTGGCCACACCTTACAGCCGGAATCCCTGACCCAGGTGTCATGAGTTTCACAATTTTGGTAGAGGGCTTCCTGGACATCATACCCATGCAATTAGTTTTTAACCAATATATATGAGGGTAGAGAAGAAGATTTTCTATGATTTTGTACATTTTCACTATATAGCCATATTGGCCAATCCCTAGAGCCTGAACCCCTGACCCAGGGGCCATGGATTACATAATTTTGGTAGAGGGCTTCATGGACATCATAACCATGTATTTAGTTTTTTTACAAATATATATGGGAGTAGAGATGAAGATTTTCAAAGATTTAATACATTTTTACTTTATGGCCATATTGGCCACACCCTAGAGCCTGAACCCCTGACCCAGGGGCCATTCATTTCACAATTTTGGCAGAGGGCTTCATGAACAGTCTTTCCTCACTTGTGTGGGAGTGGAGAAGAAGATTTTTGAAAAATCGCCTGTGGCGCCGTGACCCTTGATCTAATACTGGGGCTCCAGAAGGGGTTCAAAGTTTAACATAGAAATAAAGAGGGAAAATGTTTAGAAATCTTCTTGAGGAGATCTACAATGCTTCAATATGTGAAAATTACTTTGCAAGCATCCTATACTAATGTAATGTAACTCTAAATTAATAAAGCTGTTACCACCGGACAAATACTGAGGCCCCAAGAGGGGTTCAAAGTTTAACATAGAAAGATATATTGAAAAAATGTTTTAAAATTCTCTAATCAAAAACTACACTGTTACAGTTTATGGCATGGGATTACTATGCGAGGATCCTCAAATAGTGTAGGTTCTAAATTGTTAAAGCCAACCATAAACCATGGACCAATACTGGGGCCCCAGAAAGGGTTTGAAGTTTAAATTAGAAATTTCATATGCTACAAAATAGAATGTTACAAGGAACTGTTGTTCAGGTGAGAGATGATGCCCATGGACATGCCGTTTTATATGGTTCAGAACAAGAGGTGTGAACTGTGTTGTAGTAACATTTATAGCCTGTCATTCACTTGAGAATTACCTTTATTTTTCTAATGAAAATTTCGGGAATGTTAATTACAAATGTATAATATTATATTGTTAGCATAGCTAGCTCTGTTTTGGGGATCATTTAATTACATAAATTATCTGCTTGAACTTTACATTACCCACCCACCACCTCCCACTATATCTATATCTACACCACTGTATCCACTATTTAAACTACGCCTATTACCAGTCTTATTTTTATGGCAAAAGTCAAACGCGTTAAAATTTTTATTTCTATCCGACTTCTTTTTTATTCTATAAATTGTTTATTTACCGGATGGCAGTAAATACAAAATTTATAAAGATGTCAATTTGTAAAGTTTGCATTACCTTCACCCAGTAAAATTAAAGTGATACGAAATGCAACAAATGACTGACAAATTTTACGTGAATAGAGGCGTGAAAATTTGGCTTGCTATAATTATCTATATAGATGTGCCTTAGCCTGACGGAAACGGAAAGTCATAAAATAAATTTTGTTCAAATTGTTATCATCAAAATATGCATTAATTAATGCATACAATGTTTTCTATAACGAAGTTTGATTTATTTCCAGTCTTATGCATTGCATGACAGTGTACAAGTAGTTTGAAGAAAATATAAGACATGGCAGTATTCATGTCGATAAGCTTGAAGTATTCTGATACATACACTTAATTTTAATTCACAATGTACATGTGTCTTGTAGCATTTTAAAAATGGGGTTTTTTTTCAGATTTTTGTATATCATCATGTTTATGGGTAACAATTAAATGACTTTTTTTTATATAAGAGTGTACAATAATTGATTATGCATATGAAATATCCGAATATGAAATTTGGAACAAATGTACGAGTATAAACAGGTCATTAAAATATTATTTATAATTTTAAATAAATCATAATAAATATATGGGAATGGAAATAATATTTAACCCTACTTTTGCTATAAGAATAAGACTGGTAAAAGTCGTAGTTAAATAGTGGATGCAGTTGGATAATGTAAAGTTCAAGCAGATACCGGTAATTTATGTAATTAAATGATCCCCAAAATAGATCTATGCAAACTATATATACATTTCAAATTACATCAACACTCCATTACATTACATTATAATACAGTCAGATGTTTTGCTGCGAGGCAGGTGCGAACCATCGAGGTGGGAAACATCTCAGGGCGAAACAGAATAGGTGCGAACCATCCCGGATTCCAATAATCGATTACGTATATTGCTTCTCAAAAAAAAAAAACGCCACCTGGCGTTTATTTGTGCGTCCGCTTGTTTCATGTTGATGTATGTTCGTTTTACATTTATGTCTGTTGGTTTTACTTTTTGTGTTTGATTTGTATTTAAATATCTTTGGTTGATTTTATGAACATTTATTTTGCAAAGAAGAATGTTGGTTTTGCAATTATTGTCATTGATAATATTATTTTAGATTGCTGAATTTAGTTTATCGTTGATTTTGTAAAAATGTATTCTTTGCCTTTTCCGCTGCCCATAGATTTTATAGGATTGAAAAAGCCGATATGAGCACATGATGCAGACAAGTATGATTAAATCAAAAATATTTAATCATTATGATTCTCTATATATCACAAAACCAACTTAACTATCTATGATTCGAAATTATGAAAGAAAAATGAGAGTAACAGAGGAAATCAAACAAATTTTAGAAATCAACGTATTTCGTATAATCATATGTTGTTCGTTTTCTGCATTAATGTTCAGGGAATATGAAGATTTATTCTCCCAGAAAAAACTAATTTCCTGTGGGCGATGCCCTGGGGTAATATGATTTTTTTTTAGAAATAAATCTTCATATTTCCCTCACCATAATGCAATAAATTTATATTGTTGAATTGTGGTCTGAAACAGAGATGCTTATACAGGATATATATACCAGTGCCAAAGCATGGTATATTACTGATAAGTCGTGGATTGATTGTAAAACGTTGCAAGATAACACGAGACATGTTGAGCAACAGTCTCATGGTCGCACAATACACGCATTAACAACTGCAAATCATCTTACGACCTTTAAAAATCGTGTAACACTCTTGCGAGTACACAAAACGTTGTAAAACGTTCGTACTAATGTTCGTGCGTTGCACTGCGATGATTTGGATCGCATTCGGTAGCGTCTGAATAGTGTGCATGTCCTCTATTTTGAGGAGACTTGATGCGAGCACTAAAACGCATGCAACGAATGCGAGAGCTCGTGCAACGTACGCGAGAGCTAGTGCAACGTGTGAGAGAGCTCGTGAGAATCTAAAAAAATCCGGTCGCAAAGTGATGTGAAGTGCTCGTGCGCCAATTGTGAAAGGGGCTTTATGCTGTGTTGTGCGACCATGCATGAGACAGTTGTTCAACGTGTCTCGTGTAATCTTGCAACGTTTAACTATCATTACAAGATTTATCAGTTTCAATTTCCATGCTTTGCCAGTAGTATATACTGGATACATGGTTATTTTCGCCCCGTGATATTTTCGCTTCCACTTAATACGTTTTTGCCTCGTCTTGAATTCGTCCCCACAATTTTGTGGTAAGAGATGACGTGGGACATTGGAATTCGCCAAGTCTTGATCCGCTAACTGACAAAAAGAGCGAAATGACTAATTCTAAAACGGGGGCAATAGTTCGCCGTATAAGCATATCTGTTTCAGGCAACAACTGGTCTTGTTTTTGCTGTTGCTTTTGTCATCTTGGGCGTGATCTTCTCTTGCATTCAACTATGTCTACAGAAGAGCTACGGAAACGGGCAGTATATAAATGTATGCCCCCTCTTACTCGTACGAACATTCGTACAATGTACAATGAAACGAATGATCGGACGAGCTCCGCTTGTCCTATCGCATTGGCGCACGTTCAATCGCCCGATCATCTGGTCTTTCGTACGATCCTATTGCATTATCTTACAACACTCGCTTTCAATGTACAACAGTCCCATATAGACGCAAGATATATCGCAAGATTCAATGCATTTACATTGCACAACGGTCGCTCTGAATCGTGCGAGTTTCGTACAAGTACTTTTTTATATGCGATTATTTTGGCAACAGTTTACGAACCTTGTCTAACTTTTTTGGTTGCACGAATATTTTGTCGTTTCTGCTCGTGTGCCAATTGTGAAAGGGGCTTTACATATTAACAAAGAATTGCATGCCCTGTATCTTGCTTATACATGTATGTATCTTGCTTATATTTTTGACTGACCGTTATATCAGGGACGTACATGTATAATTATACTAATGATATATACGTCCCTGATTATTTAGTAACAGCGTAGGGGAAAAGTGTGAGCGTTAAAAATGTACAAGTAGAATTTAAGAATTTTAAGCTTAAATCGTGACCATAGCCCATTTGAATTTAAAATATGTAGTCCTAATTTTTTTCTTAAGTTCAGAAAGTGCGGGTCGGCGTCGGGGTGAGCATAATACAGAGCTTTGCGTGGGATGTTTGTCATTTTCCTTTTACTACCATGGCTGGAAACAGGTGAGAATTATTTTTTCGTCTTCCATGGTATTACAATGATCTTTGCATTAAAATTTTATTGTCTATTATTTACACTGTATAATGTAATGAAGTAAAAAAAAAGTACAGCAACCTTAGTTAAATTCTTACCTATTAAAACATGAATTTAATCACTTGTGAAATCGAAAGTAGGAAACTTGTTTTTGTTTGTAGTTTTGAAAATAAAGAAATATGAATGTGACATACAAACAAAGGAATATATATAGATTACTAGTAGAATTTCAGATGCGTGTTCAGCACTCTCGTCAGTCTCGGTGCTCACGAGAGCTCACCAAGATTCCTTATCCCTGTAACACACGAATTAATTTAAAAGGATATTTTTCTTTGTTCGCCATATTTCTCAATAGATCTCAGCTCACATATATTTCTTCTAGCCCCTGAATCCATATATAAGTTATCAATATAAATCTGATTTAAACCAAATCATTTGACCTGCTTGCGAATATTTTAAATTACCACACTTTGTGTGGCAATTTTCGTAGGCGGATCTAAGGATCGATTGCATTTTAATCATTGCGAAAATACGGAAGTTATTGAAACTTTACTCTTACCCCTGTAAGAAAAACCACAAAATCATTTCTCCATAATTATATCTGTTAACACAATAAGAACATTTTCTGGTGAGGTAATCTGGAGCATCAACGTTATTTTAATGCGTCTTTTTGCTCCACAATTCGTACTTACTTGTCCTCTCCGTGGCCTTGGGGACACATGCAATGAGGCTGTTCAACAACTGACGCCACTTACGACGGTCGTTTGCAATAACCTACGCTTTCCTCCAATTTTTGTTTGTCCTTTCACGCTTCATCTTCCTTTCCGTTTTCCACGTCAAAGCAGCTCTGGCCCCAGGATCATAAAACAGCCTTAAACTTGGGTCAAAACTTGTATGCTGTCTTATTGTCTTCATCTTTCCTAGCCAAGGGTTTCTGATTCGCACCGCTTCTCACTAACGTTAGTGAGAAGCGGTGCGGATCAGAAACCCTTGGCTAACAAAAATGTATTGTCTTGAGATTGAATACATCGAAAAAATGAAATACTTTTAAAATACATTAATAAATGTACGTCTATTTTACTTTAATAGTTACAAATTTTAAGCGTTATTTCACTATATATTAAATAATTTTATGAATGATTGAAATTTTGACTTAAAGTCTAAAAATGCTTGAACATGATCCCGAGGCCTGATTTTGAACTCGTTTCATTTGGAGAACATGGCCCATCCACTTCCACCGTCTGTATTGATGTATTGGGTTGTATCTACTTTTAGAAAAATTAATTGTTACGTAAAATCTGTACGTTGTGTGTACTGCTTTGAAAATTGTAGATATAAGAATAAATTATTTTAGAGAGAATGAACACAAATCAACTTATTGCCACATCATGAAGAGGGGACCATGGAGAGCTGTACATTTTGATTGGCATTTTGGAGTCGATCAACCTGAAAAAGAAAGGAAAGGACTCATCACTGAAAGATTGGAAATTAGATCGATGGCAGAGAAGCTCAACTTTACCATCTATCCATCAGCAAAAAATATATTACAAACCAGGAATTTAACGAAACCAGACTTCTTAAGGGAACTACATAGATGTAAGTATGGTTGTGTAACATAATTATGAATATTGATAACTTGAGGTTAAGGAAGTTGTCACCTGAAATAATAGTAATGTCAATCATCCGAAAACCACTTGGATATCAAAATGGGGACCTAAAATGTTCATTTATTTTATTTGTGACCTATGTCACATGCCATTTTTTGAAAATATAAGGCCCCAAACAGAAATGATAATTTTCCTGAAATTTTTGCAAAATTTGACATGGAAATTGATAATTTGAAGAAATCAAACAAATATTCATAGTTTGAACTATTATTTAGTTGTGATTTTAATACAGTGTGAAGTTGAACACATGTAGTGACTATAAAAGTAAAATCTATGTCAAAGTTTAAAAATTCTTGCTTTACTGGGTGATTCAATGACCACAACAACAGCTGTTAAAAAAGTAATCAAATTATAACGCAAATAAAAAAATATAGAAATGTCATCTTTCCAAAACTTTGCACACAAACAGACATACATTTAATGTCTCATTTAAAAGTAAAACAAGTAGGGGTCACATCTCAAAAGTTTGAGATATAGCATGAAATATTATAAGCTAATTTTAGGCCAAAATTGGAGTAAATATTTTCTTAACTTCTATGAAATATAGGCTAAATATACCAAAATAGATCAATAGAAATATCAAAATATTGTTTAAATATGTTTTTTTTAGAACATCATGAATATACCGTAATACACAATATAGAAGATTGGTCTGCGCTGAAAATTAGGGACCTAAAGTAACAATACTCTAAAATTATTGAGTTTTGAAAATTGTTCATTTCCTTCTTGAAAACCTTCCTCCACAAAATACAGTCCCTTACTAAACTCTATAAAAATGTATTTTTTAAAAACAATTTTATTCAATAAAGTTTATTTGGCATTGTAAAATAGAAATATACTACTAGAATTAATATGTGCTGCAGAATTTTCAGACTAGAGGTGATCCAAAATGGCTACCCAAAACCTAAGAAGCGAACCTCTTTAAGGAAACTTGAAGGGTTATCACTCCCAATGGCTTACACTTTTAATGACAGTGTCTCACATCATGACGATTTAATTGCTTTGGAAAATTGTTTATCTAACTTTGTAGTGTAGTAAATTAACATCAGACCGCGGATTCGTAGATTACGAGATCAAAACATGAACTGCATGGCCATTTGTTTAGTCATATGATACAATAATGTTGAAAATATGCCCCCTCCCAGAAAAAAAATAATACCGTATTTCCTGTCAATTGCAAATCGTACATATGCTAGAATATCATACCTTTTGAAAATAAAATAAATTTTATTTGAGAAACATTTTTATGAGATGTATTTCAAATTGATCAATTTTCAATAAAACAGTGTATGTTAAATAATAAAAATAATGATTTGGAATCAAGGATGATGCGTGCGAGCGAGAATTGATATGGAGAGGTTTGGATTTTTTAAACTGTTTCTTTTTTTGACCAGCGATAAGAAACTTAATCCTATGAACGGAAAATGTTCGTCGGGAACATTCAATTTGGGTTTGTCGATTTATGAACTTAAAAATAGAACACTGAACAGCAATAATATATCATAAAACGCTTAAATGTGCAAAAAGTTTTATCATCCTTGTCATGATCGATGTCAATTATTTTTTCAACATTAACATAATTTTCTTGTCCGGTTGAAGTTTACTTTGCGACATAATATAAAACTTTTCCGTTGTTTAAGTAGCCATGTGGGTCTTCCAGTCGTAATTTTGGAGTTCTATACCATCTACATTAAACAGTGGAGCAACTTACCACATAATACAAAGAAAATAAATACAGGTTTCGCATTAAAGAACATGTTTTAAAATATTGATAAAAAATTTTGGTTAAAATTTTTGGTACAGGTGAACTTGGATGGTACGTGATCAAATCTTCTCAGAGGCCCTTCGGGCTTCACAGGATTTGATCACGTGACCAACCAAGTTCATATCCCGGTGAACTTTTAACCTGCTGTTAATTTCTTAAATAAATATATCATTTTCACAAGTTGGTCAAACTTCTTTGATTGGTATTTTTGTTTACTTGAGGCAAAGTATCATGCATTAATTTGGTTTGTGGATTGGCATGGTCATTGAGGTTTGGATATGCTGAGTTAGCAAGTATCCAATTTATAGGCAATTTTTAATTTTATTTTTGCCGATTTAGTTGGTCTCCGAATTTGGAGACAATTTTATTTTTGCTAATTTGGCAAGGCTCCGATTTGGAGGCAATTTTTAATTTTTGTCCGATTTGGCAGGTCTCCGAGTTGGAGACAAGTTTGAATGGTCTCCAATTTGGGGGCAAGTTTGAAAATTTTTGCAGAGATGGCATATAACGTTTTAAGAAAATGTATTTTTTCTCCATTTAATTGAGGTATTCCTGTCAAAATGCGGTCGATCAGTTGGCAATAGGATTTCTAAGAAATCCATTTGGCACAATTTTGACAGTAAAACATTTGCGGTCGGATACTTTTATTTCCAGATCTGACTGTACTTATAAAGCTTTTGTGCTAATTTACCACAAACATGCACTTGTTTACTTAATTAAGATATTGTTATCTAATAAAAGTCACGACATTTCTGCCATCCATTTGTTTAATGCTCTATTTTTTGTTAATTTTTTTGATAAAGTAGAGCACATAGATGCTAAACCCTTTTCCTTTAAAATGCTCATGTTCAATATTTAAAACTTATATTGATTCTAATTAATCCCATATGCATATTTGGCATCTCTTTGTTTTGCTTTTAAGCAATAGTCTTTTCGTAATAACATTATGATACAAGTTTTACCATTATGAGCATGCTATTTCTCTCAATAGCAAAGTCGTCTGTCTGAGCGCTGACACGGTCTGTCATTGGTTCAAGATTCAAGTCTATCTTGAAAATTTTCACTACCTGATTATATGTACATTGTAATTAATACATACATTTAAGCATATTTTTAGTTAAAGAGCTGTGTGCATCAGAGCCTTGTGGCTGTATTTTGATGACCATTTCCTCACATGGAGAAATTGTAAAAACAGATGACCAGGGAGGCAGTGAAAGCTTTGAAATATTTGAAGATAACATCTTAACACACCAGGACAGTTCGGCCTTCTCCAGAGATGATAGTAGGGTGCCAGTAAGAGAAATCATTGAAGTGTTCAGGGATAGGAAATTAAAACAAATTCCCAAAATATTTTTTATACAGGTAACAGTATACATGTAGGTAAACATATTTCAATAACCCCCCCCCAAAAAAAAAAATTGAAATCTTAGGTGTAAATATACATATGTGACATCTTGGGTGAATCCAATTTAACCAACTTTTGTAATACTACAGTTAAAGTTCCGCATGCCTAGATAAGACTCTAGGTATGAAATAAAACATACCATGTTGAGAAGTGTTGAAATATGTTGGATTTGATTTCTAGAAAATTGCTTTTATCAACATTTATTGTTACAATTAAAGTAAATGACAATGATTAGAGCATTGATGATTTAGTTATCTTTTTTATCTAGCCGATTTCAAGAGTTGGAATTTGTATCATCTGTTAATAATTCTTTTTTACGAATTTACGAATAGGCATAAAAAGGGCTTCATTAATCTAATCATACTAGGATAATAGGATATATAAAGTTTAAAAATAAAAGCCTAAATTATATTGTCTATACATTTTAATACAAAATCAAACAAAAAACAATCCTCACATATATTTGTAACTCGTGTTGCTTAATCGTAGCATGCAACCAAAATTAGAACAATTACATAACATTTGATTTACGAAGAAAATTTAAAGAAAAATTGGTATATGTTACGTAGGCCTGCAGAGCTGAAGAAAATAGCACAACTGATGTAGATACAGGCATTCGTGTTGGTTACAGACAAGAAAATGAGTTTCAGTATCAAGGTAAGTAAAAATATTTTGCATGGATTTACTTTATAGAAGCTTCAATTCATCCCTTCAATAAATAGAATATTACAAATCATATATGGACAATTGTAAACGTGATTGACCGAGCAAATGAAAGAAGGGATTTCTTGTCGTTAGTTTGAAACACTGCTTGATAAAACTATTTCTCTGAAGAAAAGCTAGTCCGTTTCCTCTGACATCTATGCACCTTTCAATAGGACATCATCGATGCAATAATCCCTCGGTGATTTCAAGGCAGACATGATTGGTTTTGCATTTTTTGAAGATACTTAAAGCCGATTTTCGACAATAAAAAACTCTTATTTTATTTTAGATATTAGTTTCCAATGGTGCAAACAAAGTCTAGAGTTTGCAATTGTCTTAGCCATGTTTTTTTCCAGTTATATACATTTGTATTTACAATTAATTTACCTCTGTAAATTAGGTTCTAAGAGAGAAATGAAACTTTTCCATCAAAAGATTCGCTGGCATAAAACATCAAAAATGTATTTTATATGTTGATATATATATATATATAAAAAATTAAATCATGCGGGGAGGGGGGGGGGGGGGGTAAAGCTATTGCCTTTTTTTTAAAAGAATTTTCTTTAGTTTCTTTTAATTATTAAAAGTTTCCAATAATTTTTGCACCTTGCCAAAGTGTTGGATCAATTCGTTTCAAATTCATTTTTTAATTTATTAATATATGTAAATGTTGCTTTCCAAAATAAATTGGGTCCCTTTCTGCATTTTTTTTATGTGATAAAAGAAATGTATCATCTTTAGAAATAGTTTGCAAATCATTGGTGATTTTATCTACAGGATTTTAAAAATCGTTATATCGCGAATGTTTCGCTTAACATCGCGAAAAAAAAAATTCCCCACGAAATTAAGCTCAACGGGCTTTCGTATGATCGAGCTGCGTGTCTGTAGCTCTGGGTCTGAAAAAAATCGGATGGACGACCTGGGAGTAACAGTGCCCCCATAGAGAAAAAACTGCATTTTAGGGCGCACAAAAATGCGCTAGTTTTGGACTGATAACCTTATTTTCACACAGATTCTGTGAAACCAATTACTGCCATTAAATTTTCTATTCAATTTTTACTACTGATACCGTCACTTTACTTGCCTCAGACTTTCTCCTAAATAGCTAACCGACCTCGGAAATAAAGTATTATTCTGCCTTGTGCATAGTTAACCGAAAACACAAACACGATACAATGAGCACTTTTCTTGATCCACTTTATTTCATGTGCATGTGTACGTGCGTACGGTAAGAAGATTTGTGACCTGGCTGCAAACTACTGGAAGAGGTGGTAAAACTGCACGGACTTACGCTCTTCAGTTAAAGAAGTCAATTTATATACCCTAGAAGTTAATAGAATTTTGAACCTGACGAAAAAACAATATTGCGTATCGTAAAAGCACCAGTATATTAATTCACGTTGAGATCGAGAGTCGCCATTTTTACATGTAAATAAACATCACCACTTCTCTTTACAAGGTTGGTAATGGTGTTTAAAAGAATATCAGAATCAAGTGAATTGACGATATATGTAGTACATGTAAAATGTTTGAGGAGTTTTTTGAACTAAAATATTTGTACAAAACGTGATTTGAAATGAGATTAATCAGTCCAAAACTAGCACATTTACTGCGTAAATTGTAGTTCTTTACTATATGAGACACTGTAGCCCCAAGATCGTTTTTGCCCTGTTCACCTCCAGTGACAGATCTAGAGTGTGTATTTAATTTGCGGCTTAAACTTCAGTTTTAGCAGACAAAAACAAACAAATCGAATGTTTTACAGACGTAACCTTTTAAGCATAATACACTGGAACCTTATTGATCAAGACATCATTTATCGGGATGATGCCTTCTTAGCAAATTCTATTTGAACATATTTATTTTGTACATACATGTATGTATGTATATATATATATATATATATATATAAGATACATATACAAATGGTTTGGACACAAGTTCTGACAACTTACTAGGTCTTTACCAGCAAATCTCTAATGGGAAGCTGTACACACAAAAAATCAAAAACATTCTACCATACAATAATCTGATGCAGCTATTATCTACTAATTAGGTCTGAAATAAAACTAGCCTTCATTACACCTGTATATATAAACTTTTAACTCAGCTACTTAAAAAAAAATATTGTAGATGACCCTCTTAACAGATCCCACTCAACTCCATATTTAGAGAACAGTGTCATGGTTTACTCCACTCCATTTGGTAAGTAAAAATCAAAGGCACTCCTCATCTATAGTAAAAATATTATTTTCTGATAAAGATGGGGATTGTTTATATAAATATATGCACTGTGATTATCAAATTCTAGGTCACCTGGGTCAATAAAGTAATCTACTGTTTTCCGTCGAAACTATTTTGAAATCAAGCAAACAAACTAATCAAAGTACATATTAAATATATAGCAAGTCTGAATTCCCCAATATTGTAAATACTTTTCTAAACCAATTGCTTTTCTAAACCAATTGCTTTTCTTTCATGTGTTATGATAAGTATATTTATGCATAAGACGGTGATAAATTGGTCATTTTATTCATCATCTCCTACACAGCTTACTATATGGAATAAAAATAAAAGTTTATAAATGCATCATATTCTAGTATGCGTTCATGTGTGTAATTTCTACCTACAATACATATATTTGATAATGTTTAATCATCTTTCCAAACCATCAAGAAAGATAGTAAATACACTTCATATATATATATATATATATATATATATATATATATATATATATATATATATATATATATATATATATATATATATATATATATATATCGAATTACTCCACTGAGGTGAAAGTGAATTTTTTGCTCTGTCGGTTACATTTCCTTAAAGGTTATTCTGCTGGGTTCAGCTATCGCATTGGAAGTCATGTATGGAAAGTTCTACAGATGACACTAAAAGAGATTTTAGCACAAGTACCTGTAATTGGACCTGTGAATCTGCTGCATTGGTTGAAAGAAACAAACAACAGACTGGCCAAATCAGAGGAATATGAGATTGATGATATCGAATACAAACCTCTGCTCAGTATCTGCCACACACTGACAAGGAATATTATTTTTGATACAAACAACAACTAAAGAAATATCAACACCCACCTTTGGTCTATTTTTTATAGTCATGAATTAAACAAAATCACTTATCTCTAGAATATGTTTTCTTAAACTTAATTCAGATTTTGAACTTATATTTGATTATCGCCTGTGTACTATTATCAATATGAAATGTTTTTTAAACCATGCATTAAATGGACATGATCACAGTTTGTGCTGAAAATGTTATATTTCCTGTTTGAATGTCAAGAGTACTTTATGAATTTGTTTCCAGTAATCAACATAAATTTGATCATCTGTCGATGGAGTTATAAGCGAGATATAGTGGTCATAATTCTTTGTTATGAGAAAATAGGTTGGATTTGCTATAGTTTCGTTTTCATATGTTCATAATGGTAAAAACCTCATTTAATTTGAGTAAGGATCTTCTTGCAAGTTAATTATTAATATTAACACTAATAAAAAAAGATATACATGTATAATGCTTTTCACATGTAATTTGTTTTGAATATAGTGTTTTTGGCATTATTAACAAAACAAAGAGTGATAAACCCTGAATCTCGGTTTAAAAATGGAAAAATGATATTTGAAATATTTTTGTTAGCTCAAGCCTTTAAACTGAAATACTAATGTTATTTATGTAATATGCCTCTATATTAAGGAAGAAGACTACTCTGGTTATCGACTTGTCAAAAGTAAATTTGGTTACATGTTCATTAAATCAAGATGAAAGGAAGTTAAAATATCATTTTTTTTCTTTTTTACCGTCTTACAACTTGGCATAGAAACTATCATATAACATTTTTTTAGCTTTTTATAGTGCTTATTCTATAAATATATTTATATAATCCCTGAAATCGAATTTTCTCTTTTATTTAAAGGTCAATATGTAAGCTTTTTTGTCATTTTCACATTTATATAAGGTCTTCATAATATGTAAAAATCAGAAATATTTCAATATTGGAAGCATAAAAAATTGAAATATCTTCAAAATTTTAGAAAAAATAGAGGAAATGCGGGCTAAGCAATATTAATTTTATGTTAAATATATAATCCAAATTAGTAGTATAAGCTGATAGACATTCCAATATTTTATCATATTATAAAAGAATAGAATCTTCATATCTTAAACAAATGTCTACATAACTGTAGACAGCTACATTTATTTTTATCATCCTTTAAGTTGTGGAAAAAAGTAGTGACCTTGACTTGGCCTTTATGCGAATACAAGATGGCCAATTTGATTAAACTGATACAATAATTTGGTGATATGATCTGCTTAACCGTGTCAAAATTTTATGAATTTCTTAATATAAGAAGTATGTTTGATAATGAGAAGACTCCTTCCTTAACAAGACACCTATATCACCCCTGCGAATGTTATTGTCATTCAAATTTTAGACCACGTGGTTTTATTTAACCCTTTCAGTTTCACAGTAACAATCGTGCCTCGTGTTTATAGTCTATTTCACAGAATCTAGGTTCTTGTAGTCAATTATAAAATCTAGAGGTTTATTGATTTTAAACTTTATCTTCATTAATTGGTGAATAAAATGTGGTCTAGAAATAAATGTGACAATACAAAGATTAGTTTTTGTCTGCTGTTGCAACAACTAACATGCTTAAAAGAGATCCCTTCTGAGGATTAATTTTCGATCCGTGCCTGGCCTAGTAATAACATCAATAGTGAAATAGACTATACTATTTTATGCAGAATGTTCTTTGAAAATGGCTCGATATACTAAGTTTTTATGCAAAACAGAGACCCATTATTTTTTTTAAACATGGTATTGCACAATACAAGCATCAAACATGGCTATGATTTTATTAAGCAACACAATGTTTTTATTTTCAATCACTCTACACGTGTTTGAACATGAACGATAACTCTGTTCTGAATATTATCGTTTAATATAAAAAACTGTTAGATGGTGGAATAAGACATACATCTTAAAAGCTTTCCACGTTTTAACATAAATCAAAGTAGGATATGATATGAAAAACGACCAGTACTTACGTATTTTGAGAATTTTATCCGTACACTTATACTTCCGCTCGAAATTTCACAGGAATTGAACACATCTCGGTGAAGTCTCGTGAACTTTCATTCGAGCACCTCTGGATTTATCACGTACTTAGCAACGATAAAGAAAACATTCCGAACACATTCGCAGGGGTGTATATAGCCTTAAACATATTCTCATTGCTCCTGTAAATTGTTTCCCTTACATCTGATCATGAACTGCAAAGTTTAATTTGTTGAACAAGAAAGCTTATGCATAAAATTTCAGTTTGCATTAGTGATCAACGTTTGTTAACAAAGCTAAATATATAGCAAATGGTTTTATTAAGGAAGAAAAATACATTGCACGTGCATTTACAATCATGTTTTGGTGCCCATTAGTGATTAGTCTTTTAGTGCATCAGTCAGTCTATATCACTTATTATAATAGGAGCACATTTTTCTCTTCACTAGATCATGTTGTTGGCTCTAACATTACTCTAAAAGAGTAGTTGTAGATAAAGGGCGTGCATTAACAGAGTTCTACATGTAAGTTATTTGTTAAATGCCATTGCAGGTTTGAGTGTTGTTCAAAGCATATTTTTTCCCTTTTACAGTCCGTAAGCATTGTTACGAATACTGTTTTCCTCATTTCAAAAGAAATGGGCGTGTCTTATTTAACAATTGACGTTCGATACAAAGTGTAGGACACTCCATTCAAACGAAAACTTTTACCAGTTCAATGCGCTTCATTGTAGTACCTCTCCTCAGGTCTATTATTATTTATTATAGGTTTGTTACAGATCAACTACGGAAATATATCGGGTTGATCAATCATATACACGGCAAGGCAAAGATAAAACGTTTATGAGATTGATCAACCTGATATATTTCCATAGTGAATTAGTAACAAACCCAAATTAAGTGTTTTGTTTTCCGGAGGACTATCGTATAAAATCTTTTTCAAAAGAATGGATGATCTTCAAAAAATACATGACCGTAAAAGTGGCCTTACATCTTGTCCAATTTAACAAGGTCGATTAACTCTTTAAAATCTAATTCTCACCTTTCAAATATAGTAATTGAAAATCTTCGTTGCACCCTTGTTCACTTATAATGTTTGTTGCTCTTAATTTTAAACGCTTCTCCCTTACAATGTATCTCTGCAGAGGTTTGACGCTGTTACTTTATTCTGCTCGACACAACGTGACTTCTATTCAAGGGCAAACTTCTCTAATTTTAATGTACTTTCAAAAGGCAACTACTTCAACTTACGGAACGCAGTTTATATTTTAAATGTTTTGTAATGTCGACATGAGTTGGCGAAGCGTCGGCAATATTGCTGAATATTAGCCATCCTGACATAGAAATATATCTGACAGTCACGTGTCATATTTGAACCAATCAATGTGTGACACTTTAGTTTAAGGGAAAACAACTGAAGTTTTATGGTACATCTATTATAAAATTAAGTTAAAGTGTCGAGTATGGGACTGCCTTATAAGATATTAAGCTACACGGGTTCATCAAATATTGTCGGTTATAGAAGACTCGAGTGTGTAGTAATCTGGAAGGGTTCTGTTTGTATATGAATTTTTCTTAAGAAGCATTAAAAACTACACGAATTTTGTGCAGAGTTGGATTTGCTGGTGCATCTTCCCCGCTATATTTTGACCGAATTTTCCCTCCGTCTTCGAATTTTTTCTATACCATGGCTGAAAAAAAGTGAGTGTAACGTTTTAATAATTGACGCATTATACATCAATTGTTTATTCCAAATACTGCTTAAGTAATAAAAAAAAGAGTGTGGTTTGACCAAAGTATCTTTGTTATTATATTTGTAAGTGATTTTAATGAATATCGAACGCGGAAGTTATCACATATATACATGTATGCAGTACAGAATTTGAAAAGAAAGCGGAAGTTAAATGGATATAAGATTGTAGTTTTCGGGGAGTAAAACATGCAGCGTAGATGCTATTTCTGGATTAATATGCTTGTGGAGTATAATATGTCGGCTTATTTAAATTGTAATGTTCAAATAACAATATCTAGCGATTCAAGATGACACGCCCTTTTCGTCGCTTACTAGAATCAAAGTACTGAAAGTGGTGAGAAGCGCTAAGCATGACACCTTACATAAGAATGACGCTTGTCCCGGCAAAGAGATGAAAGAAACAGCTTGCTTTTAATTCAAGTACACAGATCTGAAGTAATATCTTCTTTACATGACCAAATATTTTCTGTAGTTATTCAAAGAAACTTGGCCCCAACCACGAGACTGACATGTTTTTTTGGGGGTGGGTGGGGGGGGGGGGTGGCCATATCAGGTCGATCTATAGTTAAACGATGCTTTAGACACGAAAATATTACATCGGCTAAGAGAACGGGTAATGAAATGCCGCCTGAAAAATCGTTGGACGTTAATTAATTGGTTGTTTTAGGAAAAGTGTGGATTGGGTGTTAATAGTGACAACAAGTTGTCAGAAGCTAACCGTCTGTCGTTGTTAATGAATTTTGATGGGTTTTCTCGAGATTTTTTGTTGTTGAAAATTTATGTTTTATATTTATGTTTTGCTTATTTGTAAACTTTTTTAATAAACGTGATGATATATATGCCTTTGATATGATTCGATTTTAAATACATGTATTTTAAATATACCTGTCCCGAATATGTGAGGGACATTGACGTAATTCCCGGCATAGGATGGTAACTCCAAAAAATTAATTGCAGGATAATTATTCTTACATGGTAACTATGAAAATGATTAAAGGGTTTCCATCGCACTCATAAGACACATAAATATATATATATATATATATAATATCAGTTTTATTCTTTTTCAATTGTAGATCCACCAATGCTAAATTATATATTAGTGCAAACAAAAAAACACCTTTACGATATATATATATATATATATATATATATATATATATATATATATATATATATATATATATATATATATATATATATATATATATATATATATATATATATAAAAACATGTAACACGTGCGCCTCTGCCATAAAACCTGGTCATTTTGCATTTACATCTACTTCCACTTCCTGTAACCAGAAATTGATATCTTTAACATTTTAAGTTAGTCGAAATACTCAGTAAAAGGAAAATGATAAAGAAAAAAGATAATCTTTTTCTATCAAAATCTATGTTATTAGATTAACTATAGCTACTTATTTTTATAAATCGTACATGCAGTATCACACAAACTACATGTACTTCCTTATTTGAACAAATTAATTTTGAAAACGTGCAAATCATTTTCTTATACAGTATGTAAAAACAGTTTTAAAAAATAGCTCAAGTGATTTTATTTAAAACCGTAAAACTGTTTTTTATATGGTTACTATTCTCGTATGTAAATGATTCCAGCGTACATAATTATAGATTTATAGAGTAAAATTATTATAGGAAGAGTGAATGTACTTCCACATATTATGACCCATTATTTTAGGAAAAGTGAATGTACTTTGACATATTTTGACACATTATTTTAGGAAAAGTGAATGTACTTTGACATACTGTGATATCATGAAGAATAAACATTGGAGAGCTACATTCTTTGACTGGCAATTTGGGGGTAGAAATGAATCCGAAAGACCTGCACTTATACAAGAAAGACAGTGCTTTAATAAGATGGTGAAGAAACTTAATTTTGAAGTTTATGGTAGTGTTAAAGAAACAAGGAGTTTATCAAAGACAAACTTTTTAAAGGAACTAAAGAGATGTAAGTAGATTATTTTTACACTTGTCGATCGATGTTAAAAACTATAACAGTATTTTCCACTGCATATTCTGTAAAAAAAATATATAAGAATAAAAAATAAAGTCCCTTTCTGTACCAAAAGCAATTTTTTTTTTTATAAACGAAAGCTCTTATGGTTTTCAAACTCACATTTCTTGCAACTTGCAGTTTACGAACTTTAAGTTACTGCTAGACTTTAATTTTTATCAATGGAGAGCTACTGAAAATACATCTATTAAAATATTTGTCGATCTGCGTGATTCACTGAAGAAAAAACTAAATACTCCTTATATTACAATGTTACCATTATCACTACAACTACTTAAATGTATGAGGTCAGTCCGTTCAAAGAATCTCATTGTAGCTAAGGCCTAAAAAAAATTTGTGTGTTTAGGGTAACCCGACCTAACCTACAAAAATGCCCCGATCCTACCATTTTTAGATGTCTGTTTTTATCTGATTGTGAATTTTATATTATTTCTATTAAAAAATCCGTTTTTAAATATGACACAAACAAACATTCTTAGGATTCAAGCAGAAAAAAAATTGATAAAATTAAAAAAAATTCCCTACCTACCTAACCTAATTTTTTCATCAGTGTTACCCTAAACACACAATTTTTTTTTTTTATAGGCCAAACGTTTCAGTTGAAAACGAAATTACCAACGCATTAGAACTTGATGCACATTGCTTTCGTTGATAAAGTTCCTGTACCCTTTTCGAATTGTTTTAAAAATATAACTGTGAATAAAAAAAATGACAATAACAAACCGTCAACCATCTCAAAAATCCATAAAACGTAATACAAATTCAAAGCAGAGCTACACGGACCTCCAAAACTTATCTTCCTCGATGATTCTCCAGAATTTGTATTCAATATTCTAAGCTTGGACTTAGTGCTGTATTGAGACGATTCCCATAGTTTGTTCAGGGAAAGGCGCTCCTGGATGATCCTTGAATTTTCATTATATCTTCTTCTGTCCCTCCAGTCTTGTCCATAATGGCTTAAAGGTAAAGGGATTTTTTAATCACCTCTACTTCTTTGCTGTTTAGGTTGATAGCATTGTTCTTTTTCATTCATCCCCATGCCTTTTGTTTTATTAACATTAATATTTAATCCTGTATATCTCGCGGCATCGTTCAGTCTGATGGTCTTCTCTTGGATGTCGCTATGTTAGCTGTATATTAGTACCAGGTCGACTTTTATTTCAAAGATAAATTTCCAGCGTATACTACGTGTTCTATTGTTGGTGTTTCTCATCATCCAATTTGACCACAATGATGAGTAGGATTCCATTTATTACACATTGCTGTCTCTATCCTTTCTGAAAATCGAACCAGTCTTGTTTTCCGTTTTCGACAACACAGCTGGTATCTCAGTTTTATATTTTCCTAGTGATGATGACATGTATATCAAGAATTTATACTGCTTGAGTATATTCTATTACTTATCCCTTGTTATGCTGTCAAATGCTCTGTTGAAATCTATAAAACTTACGTACAAAGGTGCTTGTCTTTCTTTAGACTGTTCCAATATGTTTCTCAAGATGTATACTTGTTCTAATGTTCCCCCTCCTCCCCAATATGCAGCTTGTTTTGTACAATTGCGAATAAAAAAGTAAACATTTCTTGAACTGTCTTGTTTCTGCCAAAATTAGTCAAAACTGTTCTCTAGTGATGAAAAAGCAATAAATTTAGGGTTCTGTTCATGTTTTTGTATGCAAAATACGCATACAATAACAGAAAAATGCTTTTTTTAATTACTTACATGTAGAACAACTGTAGGAACTGCGCAGCTACAGACTTATTTTGAAGGTTCAAAAATGTGGGAAAAATAAGAAAGGGGTTCATTAGTGTCCTTCCTACATCCATTTGTTGATAAGAACGTTGAATATTGCATATTATTGTAATAATTTTGCCTCGATATAGGATATCCTGTTTTTATCAGTCGGCATGGGATTTTTAAAACAAGGAAACAAACTTCAGTCTATATTTAGAACTCCTGTGTCTATGGAGGCACATTAACGTTTTATTTTCATCGAAAATGAATATAAATGTCAATATCTAAACAATCTGCTTTGAATGTGACAGACATATCTATAACAGTTCCAATAGGGTTTTTGCATTTCTATAAGTGTAAGTTCAGTGAAATGTTTTTAGAAGAAGGATAGGGTTACAAAACATCAATTATCTTAAATATAAGATATATATAACTTTTTCAATGAAAATATAACTTGTACTCCAACAGACACACACAAAAATATCTCGTGCGATTTGATGGTTTTTGAGACCCATTCTAAGAATAAGGTACCCTCTTTTGAGACAAATTTACAGCTTAAATAAGCAAATTCAGATCTTTTCCTTGACAAATGGTTGTAGAATGGGCACAAATGACCTCTTTTCATATTTTTCAGATTTTGAATTTTTTTTAAGTCCGTAGCTGCGCAATTAAAAGTGATTAAAAAGGCAGTGTGCTACTATGGTATGCGTAATTTGCATACAGTGTAACACGTGGAACCTCATATTTATTGCTTTTCATCATTTGACAACATTTTTGGCAAGTTTGGAATAAAACAAGCTTGTCTAAGAAATGTTTAAATTTTTATTCTGAAATGTACAATATTGCCGCACCTCCCCCTTAATGTTTTGAGAAATAAACAGAATGTATATCGTTTGATACGTGTGTATTGTGCACTGATGCACATTCGATTGTAGGACGTTTGCTGCCCTTGTATTCTGAATTCGGTATTAGACAAACCTCGTACCCGTGTTATTTGTTTCATCTATTTATTCCAAACAACGTATCTTATTTAAAGTACAATAGAAGGATAGACCTTGTGATTTTTATCTTAATCATGGTTAAAATGCAATTTGGTTTTTAAAAAAACCCACATACTTATAAGACTCGATAGGTTAGAGTACAATTTCTCAGAGCTGGGTTAAAGAATACACTTGTATAAATGATGAATTCTCTATACTATTACATAAATCATTCACAACTTTCTAACTATTTTTCAGTTAAGGAGCTGTGTGTATCAGAGCCTTGTGGGTGCATCTTTCTGACCATTTCTGCACACGGAACCTTTGTAAAAGCAGACGACCAAAGAGATGGTGGAGACTTAGAATTTGTTGAGGATTGCATCAGTATACCCAACAGAGAACTAGTCCCAATACAAGAAATAATTGAAGTGTTCAGAGATGAGACTTTGAATAAAATTCCAAAAATATTTTTTATACAGGTGCCAGAAAAGTTAGATCATCTTGTTTATAATTAATATTCGTTTTTCCAAAATAAAAGTAATCGATGTGTTCTTGGGTATATTCATTACATCCATTGCGTACAATTAACCATGTCTAACCATACAGTAATTTCATTATTGCATGTGACTCGTGTAAGAAATATCTTTAAAAATAAATATTTATTTTGCAGGCATGCAGAGGTGAAGAAGTAGATATAGGTCATCCTTTGGATGGCAATAAAAACGTTGGTCAAGATCAGAACGATGGTAAGTGACGCTTAAGATGGCATCAGATCACGATTTGAGCAGACAATTTTGTTCTTTGTTAACAATGATAAATTAAACCAAATTAAATGTCAACCATTTGAAGCTATGGTGAGATTTAGAGCTTACAATTGTTTGTAACATGACTGTATTCAGACAGAGCCCTTATTGTAACTTTGTTTACTTATTGATATGATGTGACACTAACTTTTGTTCAAATGTGTTAATATAAAGCTTATATATAGAAAAATCAAATATCTGTATTGCTAGAATATATTACAAAAAACAATGCAAATAAAAACCTGTCGTAATGCTTGTTATTATATCAAAGAATTGTGAGCTATTTAATATATAATATCGCTACCTGAAGTTCAGAAAGACAAAAGCCAAAATTCAAATGACTGATAATTAGAAACATGTCTTTTAAAGGTGTTTGGTTCGATTCTATATCAAATTTTGTCTGCGTCTTTAAACGATTGTTATGCTAAGTATGTATACAATAAAATAGGCATTGCAGTACTTTTCCAAGCCATATTTCAATGAAGAAATAATGATGTACAAAATTTGTTTACTAAAGAAACGACATAAAAGGGCATCGCGTTATTTTGCGTTATTTTGCCTCACATTAAAATTCGCCCCTGACGTCGAGGCATCTATGATGATATATATTATCAAGACTTCCACATCGCTATAAATAAAGGTTATAGTGTTTTGGCAAATCAAAAATCAAACATGTGTATATGTTGTTTACTAATACAGTGTATTCTGGAGTTTGCTTTGTTTACAATCTTTGCATAAAATGCGGATTATATAAATCCAATCATTCGGGGAACGATTGATTTTCTAAACATTCACATGATACAATTTGGTTTGTCTTTTGTGTTTCCCAATGCATAATGATTTTTTTTATTTACATTAGAAATTTTGATTTCGAAAAAAGACCGATCTGCTGATGTAAATGGACGAAAGCCTATAACTTTCTAAGATAATTATTTGATGCTAAAATAGCTAAAAAATCGCCATACTTTGGTTGCGTCAATGATCGTATCAGCTACTATACCTAGCTCTACGTATGTTAAAACGCACTTTTAAAAACAAATTCAAAGTGCGTTAATTTTGGGACCAAGTCAACGCATGTTGATTTTTTTTCAAAGTGCGTTGATATCGTCGATATAAAGGTGGAATAACACATCATCACAAAATGGCTGACCGCTGATCGAGACGACATTTCGTTTTATTAAAAGGATTTTATCAACTGCAACATTTTTTTTTCTTTTATCATTAGCTTATGTAGATTTTTTTTTACATAACGAACAATTAGGGAGGTCGGGAGATTTGAATTATCCAAATATTATCCAAATTATCCAAATATGATATCGCCTAGAAAATGCCGTTTTCTTTTTTGTGTATATATATATATATATATATATATATATATATATATATATATATATATATATATATATATATATATATATATATATATATATATATGATTTATTTGATTTGAATTTGAATAAGGGTTTATGTTTAAACACATACCATTGGAGAAATTTTGTTTGGCCAGCTCGTTTTTTAATATCACTTTACTTAAACTACAAAGCGTATTTCTTTTTCCGTTCTTAAAAGTTTACTCCAATTTGCTTAATATCATGTTTTTGAAGGAAAGATGAGGGGTAGGGGATCTTCTTCCTGTAATCAGTTAAAAGATGTACTGGTTATTGACCTGTATCTGGGGTTAATCCTCACCCCGCCCCCGTTCTCAAAAACGGTAAATTAAATTCACTAATGTTAATATATCTTCATACTATCAACAAATGTGAAAATCAATTCCAAAACTTATGATTCATACATATTTTTTTAAAGTGGGTTAAGCGTCTCGATAAGAAAAATGTGGATGTAGCTTCATAACACATTTTCAAAAAATTTTCAAAGTGCGTTATTTTTTCAAAGTGCGTTGCCAAATACGTAGCCGCTATGATCTTGATCGGTACGCTAGCTCGTCAATAACAGCATTTATTCATTTAATATGACCTAGATAGCTAGCAGCTATGGTAGAAGCTGTGATCTTGAATGCATCCATATGTATAATGTTATTCTAAGTTAAATTAATAAAAAAAAAAAAAAATATTGTAGATGAACCCAACAGAGCACACTCAACTCCATATTTGGAAAACAGTGTCATAGTGTACTCCACTCCGTTTGGTGAGTATAGAAATATATTGTGATAATAGTATTCCATTATGAGGTTATTTGAGTCAATCAGTGACCATTTTTTGCAGGAGGGGAGGGGTGATTGTAGATCGTTAGTAAACTTTCTAAAACATTTCAGTTGGTATGGAATTTGTCGATGTTGATGTGAAAAAAAAGTACATGTAACCAGAATGCTTACACCGTTTTAGAATTTTCAAATTTTAATATACATATTAATATCAAGAAATAATTTGCTTATCTATTTTAAAACCAAAATCTTTCGGGGATAAATCCAAGGCCGTAGCGCACCTCTTTTGCAGTATAAGACTAAAATTTTCATTTCGATCAAGAAAATAGGGAGAATAGTTCTCGAGAAAAGTAACAGAATAATCCATATGACAAAAATCCGTTTCTAACGGAAGACCTTATACTAATTCTGATGGTAATTAAGGTCTTCCGTTTCCAACGGAAGACCCTACTGTTTGTTCACATTTGTTCAGATATATTTAAAAAGGTCTACAATTCCTGAATTCCTGAATACTTGTTCTTGTTGTTTAGACACCAGTATGAAGCTTAAAATGGCATGGTCAAGATTTTGGTCAAAATTTTTTGTCCAATTTTAATATTTACAATACTTCAGTAGGGCATTTTTACTAGACAACGAAAATTTAACGTCATTTGTTGAGTTATAAGCGAGTTACAGAGCTTTCAAGGCTTTGCTACGTAAACAAAGCTTTTGTTTACATTTTCAATATTGAAGTGAAAATTCCAGTTTTAGACCTAAAATGAATGTGTCAAACGTTAGAAACTGTGTTTATGCTTAAAAATGAATAAGAAGATAAACAAATCAGCTTGAAAAAGGTATTTTACTGGGTTATTGAACCTACGTAAACAAAAAACAGGGCACGAGCCTTGAATTGTAAGTCCAGTATCTTTCTTAAAACTCTACGGCATTATATTTTAATTTTATCATTAGAAATGTATTATTAAAGCATTGTAAATAATAAAAACAGGGGAAAAAAAGAATTTGACCAAAATCATGACCATGCCCCATTAAAATGAAACATGAGACTTCCTGACAGGTGAGTATGGTACTCAGATGACCATCAATACCTATGGCCCTCTTGTTGATGCGATACAACTGTCAGACTTTTATAAGCTTGTTTGATGATCATTTTGTAATGGTAAATATCATCCATTATTTCATTATTTTTGCAGGCTATTCTGCTGGATCAAGCAATAAAAAAGGAAGTCATGTATGGGAAGTTCTGAAAAATACACTTGACGAAATCCTAAAACAGGGAGATGAAAAGGGACCGGTGAAACTTCTCTCTTGGTTGAAGGAAACAAACGGGGTTCTTGCCAAATCCGAAATGGACATTAATGATGGAAGTAAGGAGATTCGATACAAACCTCTCCTCAGCATCTGTCACACACTGACAAGGGAAATCCTTTTCGCAATAGACAAGGTAAACAAGGACCCTGTGTAAATGTCACAATCTGGACATTGTTAACTCATTTATTCAAAATTGTAAGCTAGTTACAAACTAAAATATTAAATGATTGCGATGCCTTGTTAGATCTCTAAATGTTAAATAGGCTTCATACACACTGATCAACTATTTAGCGAATGAAAATTTTTTTCTAGGTTTACTTTTTCTATCAAAAATGTATGCATAATTATTCATCAATTGAAGAGGTAAAATAAGACTGTCATCAAAATATGTGTACTTGTATTTCAAGTTCTGTAATTTCTTTTACTAGAACATTTGTTTCTTCACTTTTGTTGTTTCTGTTCACACTGCGTGAAGATGATTTGATTAGAGTACTGCATATATTTCATTTGAAATTTTAATATAATTATAATAATATGGTATATATCAGTATATAAAAGCAGAGCCGTTGAGGTGGTTACAATCTCAAAATAAATTTCTCTAAGTTCTTTAAAAAGGTTTGCTAATTCATAAATCCATTGCTGTTCAATGGTTAACAGTTTAAAATATATGTTAAAAACAGAAAATATTTAATCGATTCAATGTTCGTTTATTCTGAATCATATGTGTTCATTGTTCAAGAATATAAAAAAAAGATGCGATATTCCAGTTAGTCAGTTACTAGTGTTCTTTCTATACAATTGTTCATTATTTTGTCAAACCTTTTAGGAAGACTTTTGTAAATTGTTTGTATGTACACGTAGCTCTATTTAGGCTTGTTGGTTTTGTTAAGAGAGATGGATGGTCATGGCCATTTTTAGGACATATTTACCTCATTTAGACAAAGAGCTCTGTATAAAAGATATAGGAAAATGTTCAAATTTTTAAAACTAAATTGTTTGGAATTAATGATAGTTTATGGCCAAACATATCATATTTAAAATTTTAAGGCAGATCTGACGGTGGTTTTGTTGACCACCCAGTCCCCTTCAATGTACTCAGTGTATATGACTACAAGTATAACAGCAATAAATTGTATATATTTTTATCTAACAAGTTCAAATTTGATGTTTATTTGATCAACACGATATATGTATTTTTTGTTCATTTTTTTTAAAATCAAAATTACTACAATAAAGAAATCATTCAATATGTCTGTTTGAATACAAAGAGAATTGCTTATTTTCTGTATGTATATACAATAGAAAATAAAACAAATAAATCGTTCTGAAGCAAAAAGAGGCTATATTTTCATGAATGATGTGAAAGTATAAGTAAGTAAAGAAAAGTTGAATTTTTTACCCTTCACCATTTGATAAGTCATTGATTTGTACTATGGTATTTAAGGATACAGGCAACATTTTTCAATTTTAGATAAATTTCCATGAAAAAGTTTTTTTTCTTAAAATGAAATATAATCTTCACTTTGTGAAGACAGAAAAATAATTGGTAAAATTGTAAAAGATAAGTCGCGTCTGACCTTTATGTAATAAAACTATCAGTTACATGCAGCCATACACTTGTATTAACAAGATGGTGTTGCTAAACTGAGCAATGTAGCCCAAATTCCTCTTGTTTTACATCTAAATGATTCTAATGCACTCTAAGCTTTAAATGTTACAAATGAGATACTGACTCAAAACTGTTATCTCATTTTTTGCACGACATGCATACATGAGTTGTCCTACTTCCAGTTCATAATAAAGTATATTGTAAATAAAAGTCTTAAGTGTCTTTAATAATCGTTCATATTTGACTTGAATTTGCTTAATGGGTTCAAAGTTCTGACAATAAAAGAAACCATTAACTTATCACTAATAATTCATGGAGGGAGTCTTTACTAAAAGAAAAAGAGAAAACAATTACAGTCTCAGATCTTTATTGACAAATAATGATAAATATTGACTTCTTACAGGAAGTGATACAATGATATACAGATCTACAGACACAACAAAGACCATGCCATCATTCCATTCATTCATTTCTGTAAAAATGTTCGCAGCCTGTTCTGCTGGTAAAAAGTGACTGTAAATAATGTAGACTAAGCACTATAGTTAAAGTAACCACACCTAATGCAGCTCAAAAAAGTTATAAATATGTCAAAATAGCCAACCTACAATACCAGTATTGCTTGCAATTTCAATAACCTAAATACCTATATATATGTATATAGTAATGATTTTGTTTAAAACAATAAACTATAAATACATTTACATGCATACTTAATTTTCTAAATTTCTGATCAACAGATCTTAAAAGAAAAAAAAATTAAAAATCTGAGAACCAAATTTTTGCAGCAAGTTACATGAAAATGGACAAATAAGATCACCACTTTTGTTTTCTGAACAACTTATGATATCATGCATGTATATATGGTATAACAATAAATAAAACGCTGCCTTTTCATAATTCAAGGCCATTGCCTACCTTGAACGTTGTTTCATATGAGATACCACAGAAATCTGGGTAAAGTTTACAAACAAATTCACTTGTCTCTGATTCTCTTAAATGTATGTAATGTCATCAATGCAACCAGCATCATAAAGTGTAAATCAAAATATATATATCTTAAGATTGGAATTTTAGTTAAAATAAATAAATGTAATGTGCCGATATTGTAACTTTCTGCTCCAAATCCAGCGTTGCATCTTTACAAACACTTTTCAAACGGACACATATTGTACTTGTTATCATGTCATTTACTAACCATGATGACCACACCTGGGTATCTGACAATATTTCAAAAACAAAAGTTCTATAAAATATCATTCCTTAAACCATTTGAACAAATTTAAACTATGCTATTCATTGAACCAAAAAAAATAAGTCACATGTATGAAATTATAACACATGGGATCATATATGAAACATGTCATAAATAATAAACTTTGATTCAGTACTGATGCACGAGAAGAATGTGAAAATAACACAACAAAGATGTCAAGGTATCAGTTGCCATATACTGCAACATAAAATCCTCATTCAAACGAACTGGTATGACAAGCAGGAATATGTACACTGTACATGTTGTCTTTGAGTAGTGTTCATGCAGTTGAGATTAATCATTCCACTTTGACCTTTGTTTCCTCTGAATTGGGCTGCTGAACAGCCCCTGGGGTCCCTGCACCACTATTCCCCCCTGTGGGGGTCTTCTTGTCCTGACCCCAGGGACTTTGTTGGAGACTGGGAGAGTTTTGAAAGTCTTTATTGTCCTCCTCCGTGTTGTTTGGCTCGAACTGACTGTTTTCTAGTCGTGTGATCAGTCGCTCGTCTTCATCGCCAAACTCCCCTCCCATCAGGGTGGGTTCCCCGACAACCATTACATCCTACAAAAGTATTGCCACATCAGACATAATCTCATCTACCATTACTGCACAGAACCCAATTGAAATACTGTAGAAACATATATTTTTGTTGGGTCAAAATTTCGTTGTTTTTAAACCAAACATTTCGTTGTCATTTAATTTCGTCATATCGTAATCTTGTTGTATTCATTAATACCAGGGTTAAAAATTCGTCATAGATTTAATTTCGTTGATTTATATTGCCAACGAAAATAACGAAATTAAATCCTCAACGAATATTTCTGCTTCTACAGTATATGCTGAAAAAGCATCTAAAGCAAGTTGATAAACTGAATTTTTTTATCTCTTAGTGAGATTGAAATTAGCAGACAAGGAAAACAACAGAAATATTTCACAAATTAACATTACTACTTACCCCTGGAGCTGAAGGGGGCATACCCTGAGGACCAGGAGACCTCTTCTTTCCACCTCCTCCCCCAGGATTCATGTTTCCTCCAGTACCAGCTGAAGACTTTCGTTTTCTTCTTTTTCCAGCTTGTCTTGGATTTTCTACACAACAATGATTAAAATACTTTAAAGGTATTTGAATTGATTTTCCCACATTCAATTATGGTCTTTTTTCTCACTACATAATGTAAACTTGTGTTCCAGATGATATCTGTAAGCCAATGTTCACTCGTGATAACACCGCTCTGATGTGAATACTGGTATACAAAATAAGCATAGTCAACTTTTAACAGGAAATTGACATCAATTTTTTTCAAAAATAAATCCCACCATATTGCATGCCTAAACAAAGAGTTTTCACACAATAACCTGCGAGAAATAGTTGCTGAGAACAGGAAGTTGACATCTGATTGGTACAAAAATCCATCCTACCAGATGGCATAACTAAACAAAAAAGTTTTTAAATTTCTAGCATCTGCAATTAATAGTTGCTGAGAAATCTTTGAGGAAAACTTGTTCAAAAATTTAGGCTAAAAATAAACAAATTGCCATTTAACAGGAAGTTGTTTAATTGGTACAAAAATGGATCCCACCATATGGCATACCTAAGCAAAGAGTGTGTTAAAATTTCAAGCATCTGCAATTATAGTTGCTGAGTAAAATGTGACGAAAATTTGTTATAAACAGACACACCGACAGACAAACCGAAAGGGGTAAAACTCTATACTCCACTTTCCTTCTGATCAGGGGTATAATAACTTGTTAGCCTAAACTCTAACTCACAAACTTCATGTCAAAATAGTATTAACAAACTGCTTAAAAGTTACTTTAAGACGTAACATGTCAATCAATAGATGCACCTTTACGATGACAACTTACCTGGTTTCCCCTTTCCAGGAGGTGCTACCATGCGCTGCCATTTCTGGAATAAAGTTGTTTTGAGACAGTCCCTAGGATTCAACCCATAGGCCTTGTGACGAGACATTAACTCCTGCATGGGTTCCAGGATCACGCATAACTACAGAACAAAAGTTAATTTTACTACGTATTGAGGGATAAAACTACAGCTACTGATGGTTTGATCTAACCATTATGTTACTTAAATACTATAACCAACTTTTGTTCAGAAAGACTTTATTTTGCAAATTACCACTGATTTTTGCTGTGACTAACTTTTGCAGCCAAGGCTTTTTAGAAAAATTAAAGAGCAAAAAATGACCAATACATGTAATAACAAACTCATTTCCAGCAAGTTACATGACCTTTTTTTCATACATCTTGATAAAGATGTTGGTTTATATTATATACTGAAAACCAACTTCAATTTATTTTAAGATCATTCATCATCCATTCCGGTAGCTACCTGTCATTAATATTTGTAGTTCCCAAAACCTAATAGTAATGAAGCCTAATTAACAAAATTCTAATGTCTAACAGATTTGTAAAAGGTTTAAGTCACTTATAAGAGTTGGTTTACAATATGCACAAGAAATTGTCAAGATTTTCCTATAGTGACTGACCCTGAGGAAATTCAGTGTGTAGTTTGTCAAGCCCTGTCTGGTAATATTCTTGGAGATCTGTTCCACCATAGCTGGATCCTGCTGTAAAATATTCAATTGTTTAACAGTCTTAAGATACAGTGGCTGTGTTTCGAAACACAGTGAACATAAAACCAGTGATGGTAAAAAAACAGTTCACTTATTTTTGGGCAAGTTAATATTACTTGAATAATACCAGCTCGGGTCTTGTACATGTGAATACCTGATTTACCTGCATAGCAATCACACTTCTGGGGATTAGTTCGCGGTGCTGACGGACTTGGAAATGCCATGACCGTATTCGCATTAGGTCGTCAAATGTGAACTCCAATATCAGCCTGCCCTCAGTCACCACCTGCACAAAGAAAAAGACTCAGGTATTCCAAACAGGTTACAGGACTAAAGAGAAATTTTCACTTATATGCAAAAATGTTTTTTTTATCATTATTTGACAGCTTATTATCAGTTACGCATTTAAAAAGTGCCAAGTGGTCCTGGCTATTTTTACACTATTTTGTCCTCTTTTAGACAAAGAGTTCTGTATAAGATATAGGAAAATATTCAAATTTTGAAAATAAAACATTTGGATTTTTTCTTTATATCATATCTCATTATCTGAAATTTCAAGACAGATGTGATAGGTAATTTGTGGACCATCCAGCCTCCTTAAATTGATAAAGATTTCTGTATTGCCTATGAGATCCAAGTAGATGCAGATCTGTAGCTCTATATACAGGAAAATTCAGGTTGTCATGCCATAGAGCTACAGTGCCTTACATACAAAAAGAAACCATGATCAGTATAAGCATAAGGAGGGTTTCGGACGATGCTCGTGCTCTGACCTTTGTAAACATTGGTTTGCCGTGATGGGTGATCATGGTGGCCTGGTCACAGTCCAGTGTGATGGAGGTGTTGTGGAACGACTCCTTCGAGTGTTTCAGTATGTAGTACAGGTCCGTAACCCCGCCCTCAAATATACTCCGGAAGTACCGCGGCACCAAGGTACGACCAATGGCTGAAAGTAGGTCAATTCATCTTCAATCGTTCATGAATAAAAATTATTATTGAAATAACTGTACCAAAGTCCCCCCTAGGTCTTGTACTGCTTAATGATAAATACAGCATAAAGAAATGTGTCCATAGATTTTGACATTAATCTATCAAAATGAGTTCTAGCCGGCCACCAGCATAATTATAAGGTATCCGAAACTTGATCATAGATAAAATATAAGTAACACATTTTCTTACGATGATTAAATTATAAGTAACCAGTCAAGCTATTTGAGGCAGATTTACAATTAAAATTAATTGTAGGAAGTCTGGTCTGATTTTCGAACAACTTGGTTAATTTGATGTATAAAAAGTTAAGAGTTCAAAACTGTTCTGATAATTCAACAATAATCAAAATGACAAAAGGATTTTACTAGCAAATGTATATCTTAATCATACTATTTCCAAGTAAGACTCATGGATAATGTCTCTAAATTCCTTATAAACTTCTGTGCCAAAACAATAGCATCTTACCAATAACTTTTAGCATCTTGCCAATAACCTCTATCATCTGAGGTCACGTATGCATTAGCCATATTTATCAAAAAGCAAGTTTAAATGCTTTTCGAAAATAAGTATAAAATCATAATAAAGTTAATGCATCTTTCGATGTGATTTAGAAGACAGTATTTAGACACTCACTGTATCGTTTGGGGCCGTCCTCTAGGTAGAAGGAGAGGGTCAGGCTGGCATCGTCCTCGAAGAATTCGGTGGCAAAAGCATCCCACCACAAATTGTCACTCTCCTAAACAGAGAACAGGGCAATTATAACTGAAGAGATCAATCGGTCTAAACAATGAATGTTAAGAATTATTTTAGTGCACAAGTGTGTGTGAATAGATTAGTTTGATAATGAGCATGAGAGGGAGAAGTCTGCAAAAATTGAAAATCAACAAAACAAGTATTGGATTACTATTTCTAACATTTCTAAGAAAAGCAACAACAAAGTAAGGCAATCTATTGTGTCTTTAAAAATGTCTATTAAGATATAGCACTGGTATATGAAATGTATATATAGATCAGCTTTTTTTTTTTTTAATTCTTGTTTACATCATAACAATACTTTCTAATTCCCACACAGCTCAATGCTTCAACACTACAGCACTTCACACTTTGTACAGGAAGTAAGAGTGCTCTCTGTGCAGTGAAAGTTGCTGTGAGTGAATTGTTATATATTATATAGACATACACCTACCTCACTCCTCTGCTGTAGTCTCTTGTTGAGCTCGTGTATTCTGTAGTCCGGCTGTCCCATATATGGTGTGTGTCGCCTGTAAAGAGCAGACATTAAGTGAGAATACACCGAATCCATGGCTGATCCCGACCCAGACACACTACGCAGCCAGTACCCCCCTCTCTCTCTCTCTTATTAGCATGCAGCAGATCGGTGGGGAAGTGGTGTAATTTGAAACTAATGGTCTGATTACCATCTCTTTCAAAATTTAAAACAATGTGCTTCAAAGGCCTGGTGATAAGAGTAATTACTATCAATTTGTTTTCTGCAGAAATTTGATTAGAGGTCTACAATAGATGAGGTGTGTTACTGGCCAAGATTCCCTCTTCTCCTTGTCTCAGACAATCTAATTACTTATTTTTCAAACTCCATGACTCAGGCCCAGATTAAATTTCACTACATGTATCACACATTGATGCTATTTGTAGACGTGTGAATGCATTTCTCTCATTCAATATGTACTGGTACTTCATGAATGAAATCCACTTGCAGCGTTTACAATTTTAAGGTATGTATTCAATTAAATTCTTCAGGGGCTATCAATGAAACATCTCTACCTTTCTTTTACTGTTAATTTATTATATCAACGAATAAATTTTTTTAATCTGAATATACTCTTGCAAGTACAGCATACATGTATGGGTTTAGCAACACCATGTTTAAACTTCATAATTTTTGTCATTTTTTAAAGAAATATACATGTACTGGGACATGTATATTGCCCAAAACAATGCTGGTTCTAGTTGTATTTGTTATTAAGATTAGTCAATTTACTTATACATGTATTTTATATTATCTACAAATGATTATTGCAGGGCATCTGGTCATTTAAATACACTTTATGACTTAAGTCAATGTACAAATTTTCCCAATGACAAATTTTCCCTCTAATAGTTTTGTATATTTATATTGGTCTGGGACACTTGATTAATAGGGGAAAAAACAGTCAAACCTTTAAAATTTCAGTATAGTTCCACTTGCTTACTTTAACTACCATGACATGATTTTTCCAGACATTTTAACAATCACATGTTTTATATATATATATGACTAATATTGAGTCACACGAGCGAAGGAGCTCCTATTGACTACCAGATTTCTGTGCATGAAAATTTTTCTTAAGGATGCATGACAGGACCAATTGGGGGGGGGGGGGGTTGTCATGAACTTCACACACAATTTATGTTCCCCTTTCCCTTGAGATTTAGTCTATCGTAAATTGATGAAGTAACTTCTACAAAAGAAGCTTATAGTCATATATATATATATATATATATATATATATATATATATATATTAGTGTTAAATCTAAAGCAAACTAGCGTGGCGCCATGCCCCATTTTGTCAGCGCCATGCCATTTTCTAAACGCCATGCCCTTTTAATAATAAATAAATGTGTCGCCCTTTTTATTGAAAGTAAATTTTATTCAAAACCACCAAAACTAGTCAGCTGCAGACCAATGCCATGACTGTTCTAAGGGATAAAAATAAATGTAAATCAATTTAAGAAAGAAAAAAAAAGATTGAAAATTAAATATTGAATAAGACTTATGTGAATGCAAAAGCAAATCATTTATTGTTCATAATCTTGTTTCATTACAGAACTCGAGATAACACTCGATTACAATGCAAAATTTTCCTTAAAATACGCTTGTTTCAAGGATTAGTGATTCATAATATTGCCCCAGAAAAAGGTGCCCTTTTCAAGGTTTTATATTTACCGCAGAGAAAAGTGCCCTTTTCACCATTATTTAACATGCCCTTTTCAAATCCTAGATTTAACACTAATATATATATATATATATATATATATATATATATATATATATATATATATATATATATATATATATATATATATATATATATATATATATATATATATATATATATAAAAGCCGAATCAAAACTAATATATATATATATATATTGAAAATATAATTAAAAGTAACGTAGAATGATTCCTTTGCTTTGATGAGCTTACAAAAGACCCCATGACAGTAGTATGGTCTTTGTTTTTATAAAAAGTTTCACAACTCATTATAGGTACTAATGAATTATCTAAAATTAGCAATGTCTTTTACAAAGATTAAACCAAATTCATTATTCTTTCTTATCAATTAACAGGATTAACTGGCTCTTATTTAATCTTTCCTTCATTTTTTGATTATGCACCAACTCTGTAAAAATCTTAATATTAGCGGTATAAAGCATCCATGACAATTTCTATTATTTTTACCACTTGCTCCAAAACTAAAAATACAATATTTTGGTCTGATAGTGTAAAAAAAAAAAGCCAGCAAACTATACGCAACTTACAGCACAGAATGATCAAGTTTAGCCATAATCAATGAATTTCCTCGCAGCAAGTGTATGACACTTACAGTATGCAAGACTTGTATTTTGATAAAAAAAAATTCAGACAAAGATACAAAGATACAGTCAACCCTAAAAACAAAATTTCTTCACAAACAAGTGTGTTATCAATCTAATACAAGACATATTCCACCGAACACTGGGCTACTTCCTGTTTTAATTTCCCTGTCAGAGATGAAACTGAAACTTACATTCCTCCGTGTTCCCTGTCCACCATGGGACTAGTCATAGGCTGCCCAGTGGGCATCCTTGGCCCCAGGTATGTCCCTCCCCTGTCCAGAGTGACGAAACCTCAGCTAACGCAGTGTCCAATTGTCTGTTGGCAACAACCGTGACTTTGGCCAATTCACCGACGTTTTACATTCAGGGGAGCTAGAGGCAACAGGAAAGCATGGCCTGTGAGAAGAAATGAGAAAATACATGTACAATTTATATATATTTTTTGAAAACAAGACTTTAATGTACTCATATAATGATTACATGTTATACATGTAGTGTGTTTTGTGTAAACATATTCTGTTGTTAAGTTCTAACAATAAAATATGTTTACACAAAACAAACTGCAAGTAGAACGTTGTTACTTGTTAAGTGGATCAGACACAAGATAATGTTTGCATGCAGCTACAGGGAGATAACTCAAATTTTATGAAGTGACATGACTTTGTAGTTTACCGTGAAAACAAAAACAGGACATTCACCAAATTCACATTATATTAATTTCATCAGAAATAATGGAATGAGTTGTTATCCATCTTATTTTACATCAAAACAAATTTCATCCAAGAATCTGATTTCTGTTCATCAGAAATAATGGAATGAGTTGTTATCCATCTTATTTTACATCAAAACAAATTTCATCCAAGAATCTGATTTCTGTTTTCTAGGTATAAATTCTATCTAACTCTGGCCAATCAAATTGCACATTACATAACTGACATAGTCAATAAGAATCTTAATATTTTAGTTTTCTTAACTTATGATCACCAGCAAATAGATGAATTGATGAAATTAATGAATCCAGCAGGCTTGATGGACATGACCACTTTAAGACCATATTAACCTCCTTGAAAAAGCATATTAAATATGTAAATGATGTGACCACTGTATTGAGCACTATTTTTTTTTTAACAGAGACGGCACAAAATTAATTTGAAACATACTTTTAATGTATACAGTTCACCTGCATACAAAATCATAGGCCCAAGTATTCTCAATGTTGCATGCTCAGTCAAGTTGAACAATTATGAAATGATCATCATATGTCATGCCAAAAAAAAAAAAGTTTTGTCTTCAGAAATATCCAAGCCCAAGGAAAGTGATTCTAATTTTTTTTTTCAATAATCAAATTTCATTTATCTATGAAATGAAATTTGATAACTCATTCATTATCTAAAATATCACTCCTTTGATAATTTGATAAGACATACATGGACTGAGTGGTATCTCCTGATTAAAGCACTGTAAGTCTTGACGTGTAACTTATCTGGTTTGCATTATCAATTATTTTTAAATTCAAATTACTGTAGATGAAAACCTTCTGCCTTCATTAATAATATGCAAAATATTAAGAATTTTTCTTGACTACATGTAACAGTATATAATAGTTTATGAACAAAAATACCATATAGGCCCTTTCATGGTAGCTGCAGTACTAGTCTTTTCCAGGGGAAATTGAATAAGTGTAATGAAATACTACAAACGTCAACTGTTTCATTAACCTCATTTAATAACTTCGGCAAAGTATATCATATCAAAAGCAGTACCCCAGTCATTTTGATTAGGCGAATAAGTTTTTATGGTAGATCTGAGGATCAATTTTGTTGACTACACGAACTACACAGCCTCCTCAAAGTTTGGATGTTCAGAAAATATACTGTTTAGTGACCATCATACTTAGTTCACAAAGTTTTCTTTAGAAATGTGGCATAAATAATTAATTTTGATGCCACTCATGATGGCTTAAATCATAAAATTAAATTATTGTACACTTGCAATGCAGGCACTTTTTCTAACTGTCTAAGTGCGAAAAAGCTTGGAAACGGTTTTTATAAACAGTACATGTCCAAACACCGCCCTTTTTAAATGTGACTTAAACATATCATCGACACTATTCACGTTCCCTCTATTATCAGTTTTCCGCTGTCATGTCTCATAATTTTGCTCGAGGCTAACGGTCCGTCGTAAAACTGCAACTTGATTGGTACAAGCTTAAAAAAGCAGATAATTTAAAGATAAATGAATGCAAAATGCTATACATACCATTCAACAGATTTGGAAATCTTCAAATCAGAGTAGAAGACCGAATTCTATCGAGTTATTGACAAAATTTGTACAAAAGAAAGATCTATAATTACTACTTCCGGGTGATCACCATTGGGAATTGTGGGAAAATTACGAATCGCGCTCGATAAAGATAACTTTTTCCGAATTGCTCACAAAAGGGGGGGGGGGGGGGGGGGGTCACCACCCGTCTATCTCCAGCTGTTTCTGTGGCAAAGGAGAAAATTAATATTTGACTGTAATGAAAATAGTAAAGTAGTGAGTCTGAAGAAAAAAATTCTATTTCTTTGACTGAAATAGTTTATTGTTTTGATTTGTTTGGGGTTTATTTGTTTTGTTTTTACCAACAGTATTGTTACTTCAACAAATAGGGGATCCAACAATTCTATATGATTATTTTTTCGAGATAATTATTTCAGAGATTATAAATCAATACACCGCCAGACATAATGAAAGAGGCTTTACACAGTGGGGCGTGGTCATGATTTTAGTCAAATTCTTCTTTTTTTCCCCTGTTTTTATTGAGTCAGTATAAATTTACAATGCTTAAGGAATGCAATTATAATGATCAAATGAAATCTGAGAGTCAGTCGTTGAGTTGTAAGCAAGGTACATGGATCACAATTGTTTGTCATGTTAACAAGGCTCGAGCCCTGTTTTTGTTTACAAAGGTTTAATATAACTGTAAAGATTTCAGGATTTTTTTTTTCAAATTGATTTGTCTATCTTCTTATTCATTTTAAACATGAATAAGCAGTCCCTAACGTTTAAAGCATTCATTTTATGTCTAAAACTGGAATTCTTACTTCAACATTTAAAATGTAAATAAAAGCTTTGTTTACATAGCAAAGAATTGTAAGCTCTGTAACTCGCTCATAACTCAACGAATGACACCTAAATTTTGTTTATTTTTAAAAATGCCTTTTTGAAGCATTGTAAACATTAAAATAGGGAAAAAGTTTTGGATCAAAATCGTGACCATGCCCCTTTAATGAAACTATATAGAGGCAGTAGTATATTTTTCAACACATATTGCATTGTGTATTGCATTTTAATGATTTGCGCCCCTGTAGTTCTACGTGATTATTTGACCTACATGTAGATACACTTTTTAACAATTATTTCAATACAAAGAAATACAACTCTGATTAAAAATTTTATTCATTTTTGTCACCGGGAAGAAATAAAAAAAGAACTACACTGTCCGACAACCGAGCCCCAGTGAACACAGCGCCAATGTCACACAAATTTATCTTGTAGATTTTAACAGCTGTGTGGCAACGCACTTTGAAAAAATTACGCACTTTGAAAAAATATTTCAAAGTGCGTCAAATTTAGGACCAAATCAACGCACTTTGAAAACAATTTTCAAAGTGCGTTAAATTTTGGACTAAGTTAACCCACTTTGAAAATTTTTTTCAAAGTGCGTTAAGATGGTACATCAAAATTTTTTAGTATCGACACTCTTAACGCACTTTGAAAAAAATGTATAAATCACAAGTTCTGGAGTTGAATTTCTAATTTGTTGATAGTATAATGATTTGTTAACACTGGTAAATCTTTAATTTATCGTATTTGAGAACGGAGATGGGGTTGGGGTGGGGTGGGGTTATCCAAAGATACCGGTCAATCACCAGTGCATCATGCATTTACTTGATTACAGGAAGAAGGACCCCTACCCCTCATTTTTCCTTCCAAAACATATGATATTCAGCAACTAAAACGCTTTAAAGCGGAAAAAGAAATATGCTCTGTTGTAAATTAAGTACATGGAGTGATATTGAAAAAACGAGATGGCCAAACAATAATTTCTCCATTGGTATGTTAAAGAATCTAATATACGAGTTTTAACATTCTGATTTTGTTTTCTTATCAAATAAATCACTTCAAAATAAAAAGAAATTACATTAACAAACATTAAATTATTATAAACTTAAAATGAGCATTAGGATGTGGGGTTTTTTTTCTCGCACTGATCTTCCAAAAGATCATATTGTTTTTGATAAACATAACTAATGTATCCTTTTATCATATTATGTTTGTTTACAAGCACATGCAGTAAGCCAGTTTAAATACGTTGTACATTGATCTCCATTATCAATATATCAATATATACAAATCACATTCGTTCTTGTAAGCTCAGTATACTAAATAAGAAGTAAATTTGCTGCATACTCAAAATAGAAAAATGCAGTTGCTAAGCGATGAAGTTTATGTCACATTTGGATAATTCAAATCTCCCGAATTGTTCTTTGTGTGTAAATTGTCGATATTGTCTTATGAGAAAAAAAATTCTCATCTACAAACTGTTTATCAAGTTAGCTGAGAATGCAACGGGTTCTTTTTTCAAATTAAACTACACAAGGTTAAAACAATCATTTATTGTATATAAAAGTATTAATTATTTTGACTAAACCCTGAACAATTTCTTTTTCAAAGTGCGTTAATATCGACGATATCAACGCACTTTGAAAAAAAATATTTTTTTTTCAAAGTGCGTTGACTTGGTCCCAAAATAAACGCACTTTGAAATTTTTTTTCAAAGTGCGTAATTTTTCAAAGTGCGTTGTAACACAGCTGAAAGAGCCACGACTGAATGACTGACAGTGAAATAGGCATGCCTACGCCACATCGCAGTTTGAAAAAATATACCCAAAATCTATGGTATTGTTAAAATGTTTCTAGTTGAAGAAACTTGCATTTTAAGAGAAGGTTGATAGGCAAAACAAAGTCTACGGTAGTCAAATCAAGGGTTATACATAACAGCACATTCTGTGATGTTTGAATGGTAATCCGCTTTCTAATTTCTAACCGTCCAGATTCAGTTCTACCATGCAGATGAATGAATTCAGCCAAAGTTGTTCACGACACAGTGATATTATTTTCTCCGAGTAAGCTTTTAACATATTAAGGTACATGTATCCGATCCATAATAGAACCTTATTTTTCGAACCTTAAATATCCATCATATATTAAATACTCTGATATTAGTTTAAGCAATTTGGGTGGAAAGAGATTTACGAAGAGAAATTTTCAAATACTTCATTAACTAATCAGTAATCAATTAATGAGATTGTGCATTCAGGTCTATGGGGACAAGCACATTTTTAAGTTAAAAGATTAAATACTAAGAATATCAAAGAATGTTTTGGTGGAAAGGTGTATTTTATCATTAGGAATACAAAAACTATTGAAAATAAATTTTACACCGGATAGCATTTTTTTTAAATTAATTTTTATAGAATAAAAACAAAGGGGGCAACTCTTAAGGAAAAGGTCATTAAATAGGATCATTCCGCTCAAGATTACACATTGATACTTTAACATGACCATTATGTCCACGTATACTGAGAATAAAGCCCATACATATATGTTATGCATCCAGATTCATTGAATCTGGGGTTAATATGGATCGGATACCTTAAATCCATATTGTTTTGTTTTCTCTGTATGCAAAAATTGTAATATATTATTTCAATATATTGTCAAGATAATCTGAATAGGCCGCCTATCGATTTAAAGTTCTTCCCATGCATTTTTAATATACATGTATCTCTTTTGTCACCGATTCTGGTTCCATAAACTGAACCATAAATATGTTATTCTTTTAAAATCTGAAGTATTTTTATTTAATCTTTCCGATCCCCATAAATTGTAGAGAATATAGAGTTGAAACTACAAAACTATTTTTAGATTTATTCCAAATGAAATACAGCATAAATTTATTTAAACAATGTTATAAATCTGGATCATACAAAAATCCATTAAAAAAAATCCACACCATGTCAAGCTGAATAATAATCGATACACTCATTGTATCTACAAGACTTTTATACATAATTTAAAACATTGAGACAAAATCATTAATTTGTGGCATACAGTATTAATGTAAAACCCATTAAAAATCAATTCATGTTATACAGTGAAAAAAATTGCTAGTTGCTCGACTCTAGCTCCATGCAGTCGTTCAATTCAATTTTAATAAGTTTTTTAATAGTCATTTTTTAGCCAACTATATGCTGAAAGGCTAATATTTCCAAGAACCGAATTCTCGCTGTTATAGACTTTTACTCATAATTTACATTTGCCTGTATTTCATTCAATGTAGTTCGCTACTAAAACGTCACCAGAATACGTCACGATCCACAGTCTGTCTTGGTCGTCTGCTGCAGCGCCCCACACTGAGATGATGCCGTCACTCAGGGATTCCTTCATGTTGTATGTCTGTAGATTGACCCCGGTCTCACTGATTACTTTCACGAGTCCTTGTAACCCACAACTTAAAATCACATTCCTGTGATTGTCGCATGAAATGTTCCAAATCTCGTCGACATCTCGCGGCAGCAACGATTCCCGGATGATCCTGTCGCCGTCCATATTCAAAGTCTTTATCGTCCCTTTATCCAAAATACAGAGCGTCCCGTCTGAAAAGGACGAGATAAGACGGGGTCTGTGTAGAAGCAGATCTCCCTCACTGTTCACATTTAAGCACTGTAGAACTTCACCTGTGTCGGATAGCCTAAGAAGCTCACGCCAACCTGGAATAGGGCCACCACACACTTTCAGGATGACAAATAGATTGTTACGGCTAGTGTGAATACCTTCAATGTCACAGTCCGAGAATTTCGCCAAAACGGTTGTTTCGTCGTTTTCCTCCACCTGAAAAACTTCCGAAACACCCGCGAAAACTGGTTTTAAGTTCAATACCCCGCCAAACATCGCGGACACGAAGCGCAATTTGACAACCCTGTGGACAGTTCCTTGACAGTCTATCAGTTCCAAGGAGGGTACCCTCGTGCATATCCAGGCCTTACTATCGCCAACTGGGCAAACAGAGAACACTGCTTTCCGTTTCTGTTGGCGAAATCCACCCACCCTTTGAAGAACTGGCTTAAAACTTCGTCCTTCCATGTAGACAAAGCGGCAACATGAGCAACTAGTACATACCCTATTATAGTACATGCAATATTGGCTTCCTAGTTCCAGCGCACGGGTAATGTAATACTTGAGCCCAACTGATGAAATCTTGGACACACGTAAAATTGCTATAAAAGTATTAATGGCACATGTTCAAAAAGCCTTCGATTTTCCCCAGTCGTTTCCAATACCAATTATCAGATTGTTCTGTACAAATCGTTTTTACAATCCAATGCACACATTTTTCTCATCTATCAAAATTGATTTTTCTCTTTCACAGCTCGAAAAAAACAGACAATATTTAATACGCCTTTTAAATGGAAAAACTTATTGAATTAAAGTCTCTCATTTGCTAACAAAAACAAATAAATAGTCTCGTTCAAATAATAACAAGGCGAGAATTAAAGATCTCTATGTAAATAGAATTTTGTTCTGGTGGTGTTGAAATGCTCAAACTCTTTTTGAAATGATATGAAATTCATATTGGGGATTCAAATTAAATCATAAATGCTCCTTATACCAAATACAATTGAGTGAACATTCCCAATCATTCTCAATTCTTTATTAATCCACCCCTTTTTTCATGTATTTACATAAAATTAACTTTTGAGGTTTTTAAAGGGGCATGGTCACGATGTTTTTGTCAAATTCTATTTTTCTATTTTTATTATTTACAATGCTTTAGAAATGCATTTCTAATGATCAAATGAAATTTGAGAGTCAGTCTTTAAGTTTTAAGCAAGATACAGAGCTCAAAAATCTGTGTCATGTAAACAAGGCTCGTGCCCTGTTTTTGTTTACATATGATCAATTTGCCAATTAATAACCTTTTTCAAGCTGATTTTTCTATCTTCTTATTCATTTTAAGCATAAATAAACAGTTCCTAACGTTTAACACATTCGTCTTAGGTCTTAATTTGAAATTTTTACCTCAACATTTAAAATGTAAACAAAAGCTTTGTTTACATGTCAAAGAATTGTAAGCTCTGTAACTCGCTTATAACTCAACAAATGACACTCAAATTTTGTTTGCCTATTAAGAATGCCTCACTGAAGCATTGTAATTATTCAAATCGGAAAAATAATTTTTGACCAAAATCGTAACCACGCCCCTTTAAATGTACAAATATATAATGGCTAGTAACTCATAGTTCTTCCTCATAAAGTATAATTTACAATATTATATGTGGCATGCCAAAAAAGAGGAAATAAACGAGTATAAACATAATAGATTTTACCAAGTTTACTTTGTATAATATGTAAATAGGACGAAACATACAACTTTAACATCAATACAAATTTCATGCAAAATCATTCAAATTTGTCAAAAGGGTAGTGCGCATGCTCCCTGCTATCGAGTTGAGCCCGGTGATGCTTTGTGATAGAGTCCTGCACGTGTAAGGTACCATTTCACTGATGTCCATATCGGTCACGCTCTGTCTGATCCTGTAGACAGACTCGGGCATCTCCGAATCACCCAGCAGTGACTGAAGGAGACAGAGAGTGTCTCCAATGTCGGATGTCAAACCGGAAGTGACGCCAATTCGCGAACTGTTGTGGTGTTCGATGGTGTAGAATTTGAGCGCGATTTCTGTCAATTTTTGGTAGGAGTATAGAAGAGCGCTCGTCTGTGTAAATAGAAGAATCAATGAATATTTACCTTTCCTATATTTTTTTCCAAACCAATTTCAATTCAATTACCACATCAATAAAATATAGCTTTAAATTGTATAAAGACCATGTACATACAATGTTCCCATAGCTGACATCAATGTCACTATGTTGCGCCTGTAAGCAAATTTCGTTTCCTCCATATATTGTCGACGCCTTAAAAAATTAAAAAAAACAGCATTGAAAAAAATTCAAGTACCTTAAAATTAAATTGTACAAGAAAGTTACAAAAAAGGTTACAATGAAAAAAATTGGGAAGGGTTACCGTATAAAAAACTCTTGATTCCCAAAACAAATCTTTTACACGCTTTTTTATGAAATCCTTGACAAGAAACAGTTACTGTTTTGAATCATACAAGTTAATGAGTTCCGAATGGAATGAAGCCGAAAGCTAAATTTGTCCGGGTGGTTAAATATGGTAAACTTATGGTGTTTTTCCGTCTTATTTAAAGAATCATGCAAGAAAAAAATGAATTCTCTAAAAGACCTTCTAGATGTCAATGGATAATTTTAATAAAAATCTGACATGAAAAAGTTATCATATTATTATGATCATAGAGATATGTTTTATCCTACACGACCGTTTTGTTATTGCTACATGTAGCTCTTGCAGAGAGTGTACACAAAACATCTTTTTCTAAGCAAACTACTGTAAACTTACAAATTATTCAAAATCGTTGCAAGATGGATTATTAATTTATAAACCAATATTGTTAATGGAAATCGAAAATTGCCCACTGCCCAGGGTTTTATTTTCGTTTAGCGTTCAAAGTGACAGCGAATTCTTCTAATAAGTAAAAGTATCACTAAAATTGTAACAAGTTAAACAGTCTTCTTTATATGATATTAATTAGACAAATTGATTTTGTTTAAATAAATGTATAAAAGTTATTTACTTTGACGAAAAATGTTGTTAGTTAAAAGAAGCACCTACAAAAGACTGACGAACACCGCTGGTCTCTGACGTAATGTCGTTGATCTTTTCCACAACGTCCACCAACCCGCACATTGGAAGCTGGTATCGGATTGGCTGAGCACGACAAGGGCAACATGCGTTTATAGAAAAAGTCAGATGGGTCTCGGACGTTCGTTCCACGTGGTACTCCAAACCCAAATTATTTGTACAGATCACACAACGACTCACTTGTATATTCATGAATAGTTGAATCAAAGCCAGAAGAGAGGAAACTAGAAAAACACAGAACATAGCATATTAAAGACAGAGTACATTATACTTTACGTAGAAATCTGCACATTAAAGGTGTTCGACAATTTAAAAAAAAAAATATTACCTTTTACCATCATTTTAGTCTGTAAATTTGTTTTTGATTTGTATTCGTAAGACGAACCAAGTCTGTATTGGTAATGTGTAAGACCATTGCTTTTATACAACATAAATGTGATTTCCATCATTTTCGAAATTTTTAAGCCTAGTTAGTAGTTTGAATTAAAACAAAAAGCTATAATTATATGTGTTTCTGTGTATTTTTTATTCTGATTAAGTTTCTATTGCCGAGCTATTGTAAAATTTCATTGGCTACCTTGGTACAAAGCTCAAGCAATATAATTGTGGTTTTTGATATATAGCTTGCTTTGATTGTAATAACCAGCCCCATTCATATTCAATGGATACGATTCTTGTAGATATATTGATGATAGATAATTCATGAATAACCTACTCAAGGTAACATTCTTTGTTTTGTTTTTTTAACTCGATATGATTAGATCTGTATGGCGTACAAACAACAAATATATAAAGTTATCTAAAATCTGGTATTAAAAATCTACACCTTAGTTTGAAAGGGGAGTGCGTAAAGGGAAAAAGAAATACGATTCGGGAAATAAGTGCATGGGAGGAAAAACACTAGACCAGAACAGGTAATGGGAAAGGTTAATTTCTTTAACCTTGGTTTATGATATAGTCATATTCATTTAAGATTTTTTTGATATTTAATTAAAAGGTTAATTTTAAAACTTTATTTTAAGATATATTTTTATTTACACAAGTTTGTTTTAAATGTTTAATAAAAAATATTTATTGTATTAATTTAATCATTTCTTTTACGAAACTGATCAAATATCAATCATCAAATATGAATTATCTTAGAACATATTTCACCAGGTATACATTAACATCAAGGATATGAAGAGCGTAATACAGATTTTTAGTGTGAGAGGTTTTCATAACTATTGACTTAATTGATGTTTCTGAATAAAAAGCTGTAGTTTCTGTGGAAATGAACGTCTATAAGTCAATGTATTTTGAAATAAAATATGTTTTCGTTTCACATTGACAATGTATATGAATGAATATAAAATTGAAAGTCAGACAATTAGGAATAAAAATTGATATTTTCAAACCAAATGTCATATTGGTTTATCTTGCAGTCTTCTGGTGAAAATGGGCAAACTTATCAATATTATAAAAGTTGTATATACATGTATGATTCGTGGAAGCTACATGTAATTGGAAATAATACTGGACTCGTAAAATATAAACTTTTTGTCAATTAAAATACCTGTCATTTGAATTAAATAGTATCTTAATGTAGTGAAAATTTTTGGGGTGGGAAAATCTTCTTCTTTTTTTAAATTTAAACATTAATCAGTAACAATTTCTGTTGCTCTAAGAAAGCAGTAATAAGAATTGAAATTCTTTAACTTTCTGGAGCTTCGTTGGCCCGCTGAAGTAGACAAAAGACACTCTAATAATCATTGCTCGCTCCTTCAAAATATTTTGCAACCCTGACAACAAATCAGTTTCATATCTAGTATAATTTTTTGTTTGCAGTTGTGTACATGTACGTATATAATTCCTCGAAATATACAATTTCAATGAAATATTCGACTTGGAATTCAAAGTAGTCGCAATTCTCGTTTAGATTACACTCAAACGCAATCAATTCCATAGTGTTCTTGCATTCTTGAGCTAGGATTAGTTACTTAGAATCAAAAAATTGATTTCATTGAAAAATTCATTATGTTCTTATCGGGAGTTGAAAGAGTTTAGAAATATAATTTTAGTCTCAGTTCAACAATTTTTCCTTGATTTTTTTTCAAGGAATTTTTTGAATCATGCATTCGGTAGGTATGTTATATTAAGGGCATTTACACATAGTTCAATGTACTAGTGCTTTATTTCGTCCCATATCATTGCAGTTGAATTGGTGCTACACCGGTAACAAATGCATGCATATCATGCAAAGCAATAATTGAACAGAAGTTCTATTCAAGATCTTTTTATGATGAATTTCAAACACGATACATGTAAGAAACTTTGGTTTCAACAGAATTTTCTTGCAGTAAAGGTAAATAAAAGCAATTGAAACCATGTTCATCGTCATATCAATTAGAAATCTTTTATATAATATATATATTTTGAAGAAAACTCTATAGGTCAGATATCATAAATAACACACGAGGGTGTGTTTAAATTTACTGACAGGCGTTTCTTGCCTATTAATGAGTGACACTCCCCGACAGACTAAAATAATAGGTAAAGACATTTAAACTTAGGTATGGTACTACGCAGTCCAGCAATCAGATTAGCTGCAGAACTGTAGCTCTACGAGAAATTCGGGTTGACGGACCGTGGATCCGAATTTCCCGTAAAGCTATTATATAATAGTTCATCAGCTACAATCTGATCAATCATCCATGATGACCTTTGAAAATGTTTGACAGTTCTCCATTCTTACCCATTTTTGTCAACATTCAACCCTCATTTTTGTACATTTATGGTGTTTGAAACATTTAAAATGGCATAGTTTGATTCATATCTACATTATTATCAAGGATACTGTACGTTAATCAAGTCTATCCCAACACGTTAAGAAGAATGACATTTTGCTTCTAAGTTATCTTGGTCTTTTTTCAGTCCGGTATTTCCTTTCCCATCCGAATCACTTTTGGCCTTTATCTACATTTAACTCAAAACCTTTTTAAGTATGCGTGCACGGATGCAAGTACTTTTGCCACTGTGTCTCAAATCAAATACCATTTCGATCATTTTTCCAATTATTTTTTTCATCAAACTGATAAATTACTTTGCTTCATCTTAAAGCTTTATGATTCGGAAAAAACTGCAAACAACAAGCCATTGCCAAGACTACTCCGAGCCGAGTAACTATTGCTGGACGGTGTATGGCACAGTTTTGACAGCTAACCATTGGTGGTCAGATACTGTCATTTCTATACGTCCGACTACACTAAAAATGGATTCCAGTTCAAATTAAAAGCATGGTTTCAATATTCGCCCATGCTACAGACAATTTTTTTATACTTGTCATAAAAGTATGATTAAACTGTTAAAGCAAAGCTAAATATCATAAAATTCTGTAAATATGTGAAAGGAAGCAGGTATCTTATTCTTATAAAACACTTCTTTGATTCTTTGATGTGAAAACATAATAAAGTAGATGCAGGTTGAATTGTAAATATTTTATTTTTATTTTCAATATCTCAGAATTTTTGCTCTTGATAAGAGTTATACACATTTACAATACATTCAGTTTTTCATGCATTACAAGTCATTAAAATCATAATACTAAAAACATAATATTGTCTCCATTCTTAATGCCGAATTAACTAAATTTGAAAAGGAAAATTTGCATTCTCAATCATTAATATCAAAGTAATATAAAGTTATCACCTTAAAATTGATTATATTGTCTTAGTACTTCATAACGTATTAACTTCATTTGAAAAAGATTTAAATATTCATCTAAAACGACTGTAAAACGTTTCCAGAATGTCGGACTTGACTTGTCTTAAAACATGGAAGGCAGTTTTGAGTTTCTGGCACGTGTAAGGGACCATCTGTTCAATATTCTTGGGCTCAAGGGTCACTGTGTGAGCAGTAACTGACGGACGAATGTCTGTGGTCAACAACAGCCGCTTCATATAGCATAAGACACTCCCCAGGTCTGTTGTAGGCAAGTCTCGAACTCTGGAGTTGTCGTGATGTTGAACAATGGCGATATCAAGTGTCACTTTTGAAATTGTTTCATAGGATTCTAGCAGGATTCCGGTCTGAAATAAATGGAGATAAAAAACAATATTTTGTCAAGGTTCTTCACAATATATCGCAAATATAAGGCATTTTAAGGTTGATGCCGGTTTCTCATGTTGTCTCGATTGTTTCAATATTCTTTTCAATATTCTTTCAAACATCGGGATGTAGAAGGGAATTCCTTTCCAGGATATCGTAGAAATATTTCTGAAGATATTCGATTTAATCGAGCAGTTACACCATCTATTTTATGTGCAAATAAACAACATGTTACAATTTAAAAAAAAAAACCCAGCTCTGACTTTACTTGATTGAGGAATTCTAACTATGGCATATTTCTCATATATTGCAATGCAACACATTTGAAGAACATATCTTAAGCAAACGGATAGGCTCCGCTTGATAGCTTACTTTTTCAAATGGTACAAAACACTCTTACCAACTCCGGATGGCGTCTGGGGACTGCAGAGTGGTGGCGTTCTATGTTGGTACAAGGAGAAGGGTGCGGGGATGCTATGGTCGATTGCTGAATTTAAAATAAACAAAATGAATACGTACGTAATCAACTCTCGTTTTGATAAAACATCGACTTTGCATACTGAAATATATTAAAGATGTCACTCAGAAACAATCGCTTCAATCATTTAGATACGCGTCTTGCATTTTTTAGCCAAGAGGTCTAGATTATTTCAAAATAACTAATTAGTTATTCAGAACTAAACAGCTGGTTTTAGTGAAATTTCAGTACTAATCGGGCTGTAAAATATTTTAGAACAACGATTTTATTCTTCATTCAACGGTATTCCTGGAAATTGTTATCGTGCATTCGGTAGATGTGTTATACCAAGAACATTTCTAATATTTCAAAGTGCTTTATTTCATCGCATATCACTACAGTTGAATTGGCAGTTAACCTTTTAATAACTGCATATACCCAAAGCCATAATTAAACAAAAGTACAATTCAAAATCATTTATTGATGAAACTTAATATATTGCATGTACTAAACTAAGGTATCAAAAAAAATATGCAATGAAGGTGAGTAAAAGCAATTTAAACCACGACTAGATGCAATCAAAACTTAATGCTCAATATAATATCAATCATCTTAAACCCATCTTTTTTTATGAGATCTTGAAGAATACTCTGCTGGCTAGTTGACTGGTAGCTAAAATTGCAGCAGCATAATGGATCATATAGGTAAGATAAAATACACGAGGGTGTGTTTAAAGTGATCGACACCCAGGGATTTTTGGTCTTTAATTAAGTGGCCCGAGCCATTGGATTAAAATTAAAGGTATATAAATTAAACTAAGATATGGTACTGCACAGTTTAACGATCAGATAGTAACAATCATCAATGGTTTTTGGAAATGCATGACAGTTCTTCTTTCTTAACCACATTTGTTCACCTTTAACCTTCAGTTTTGTACATTTAAGGTGATTCAAACATTTTTAATGTCATGTTTTCATTCGTGGTTACGTTATCATCAAAGATACTGAATTTTAATTACATCTATTTCTATCACATAAGCAACACTATAGTGATACTGTATGATAATTAATCAATTCTATCCCTACACTTTTAATAACATAAGTAAGGAATAATGACTTTTTGCTTCTTTATCTTACTAATAGTTGGTTTTTTTAGTCTGCCTTTTCAGTCCGACATTTCCTTTCCCATCCGAATATCTTTCGGCTTTTATATAAACTCAAATGCAAATTCTTTTTACTCTGTGTCTCGCCTTGCTTCGTCTTTACAATACGAAAAAGACAACAAACCATTGTCATTACTAGCCCGAGTAACTATTGCAGGGTGGTGTATGGCACAGTTTTGACAGTTAGTCATTGGTAGTCAGATACTGTTGTTTCTACAGAATGTCTTACTGTACCTTACGACCACGTGTGTTACATTGACATGATTTATTCTCTACTCATAATTACCGAATAAAAGTCATAAAATATTTGCCAGTCATTTATTATCAGTGGGTTTTTTTTTTTAACTTTTTAAAAGTGAAGCACATCTATGTTAATCTAATGTACCAAACCATTTTCTGTTAGAATTTAATGCTATTTTTTTAAAAATTATATTAAAATTCATTAACTCTGCGTCTTTTGATTTGCTTTCGAAATGATAGCCTTTTCACAATAAAAAAAAAATCAACGTAGTTTCACATATTCCATATTTTTTTTTTAATTTTTAAAATGAATTTAAAACCTTTAACAATACTGAGTACACTTTTATTAATTTTTTAAATTCTTATTGCTTGCGTTTTGAAGTAAATGAACCAGCGAGTTATTAATCCTATGTTATGAGGTAACTTAAAATGATATCCAGTTTATTTTAAAGCGTGGTTTCAATTTTCGCCCATGCTACAGACAACAATTTTTTATACTTGTCGTAAAAGTACAAATGATTAAGATAAAGCTTATCATGAAGTTCTGTAAATTCGCGAAAAGAAGCATATATTTTTTTTAAAAACTCCCTCGCCTTGAAAACACAATAAAGTAGATGCGGGTAGAAATTTTTTATTAATCTTTTTTTTCATTAAAAATATCAATAATTTCTACCATTTAAACTAGAGTATAATTTTAAAGTAAAATCAGAGGACGTTTATATCTCAGAATTTTGGCTCATAATAAGAGTTATACACATGTACAATACATTGAGTAATCCATGCATTACATTTCAAGAATATCAAATATTATCAATATCAAAAAGAATTCTCAAAACGCGATATTGTCTCAACTCTTCATGCCAAATCAACTAATTTAAAAAAAGATTTAAAACAATACATTGAGCAATTCATGCATTCTCAGTCTTTAATATCATAGTAATAAAGTTATCACCTAATATTGAATATATTGTCTCAGTACTTCATAACATATTAAATTCATTTGAAAAAGATTTAAATATTCATCTAAAACGACTGTAAAACGTTTGCAGTATGTCGGACTTGACTTGTCTTAGAACATGGAAAGCGTCTTTGAGTGTCTGGCAAGTGTACGGAACCATCTGTTCAATGTTCTTGTGTTCAATGGTCACTGTGTGAGTAGTAACCGACGGACGAATGTCTGTAGTCACCAACAGCCGTTTTATGTAGCATAAGACACTCCCCAGGTCTGTTGTCGGCAAGTCTCTGACTCTGGAATTGTTGTGATGTTGAACAATTGCGACATCAAGTGTCACTTTTGAAATTGTTTCATAAGATTCCAACAGGACTCCGGTCTGAAATAAATGCAATATTTTATCAGGGTACTCCATAATATATCGCAAATGTAAGGCATGTTACGTTTATAATAAGGTTTCTTATGTTGTCTGGGTTGTTTTAGTATCCTTTCAAGCAACATGACGTGGTAAGGATTTTTCTCTCTCCGAGAAATATTTCTATGAAAATTCGATCATGTCGAGTAGATACAAACTCTATTTTGTGTCAAAATAACGACACATCACAATTTAGAAAAAAGAAAAGATTCAACTTTACTCGATTATAGAATTCAAACTAAAGTATATTTTTCATATTTTGCATCGCAAACATTGAATTTCGAAAAGCGTTAACTTTTCGAAACGAAAGGGAATGATCTCATGGCAGCACTCTTGTTACGTTTATTTTTCAAATGGTACAAAAAATGGTACTCTTACCAACTCCGGATGGCGTCTGGGGGCTGCAGAGTGGTGGCGTTCTATGTTGGTACAAGGAGAAGAATGCGGGGATGCTATGGTCGATTGCTTAAATAAAAAAAATGGTATAAATAAAAAATTATCAAAACTTTAAATAACTTGATCTAGCCCATTTAATAATTTGTACTTACAAATGATTTGTATGCCCTCTGTATACTTGTTATAACGTGGTTAAGTCGAATAATAAGATGGTGGATATGACATTGAGGAAGAGTGGTTGTCATAGCAACACACGGGCACGTGGTATCTATATCAAATTTCTCCATTTGGTTCCACAGCACTGATGTCGAAAAATGGTATCCAGATTTTGAGGAGCATTTTGTTGAAAACGCTCCTTTAAATGTCAAGAGTAGAATCAGAGCTGAAATTAAAGTAAGATAAAATAATATCAATTCAGAAATATTACTTTAAGCAATTACATCCCTTCAAAATAAACTGAATTGATCATTTATAAATTAACTATAAAAATAATTACCTAACGGTTTGAACATTTTGAAATACTATAATGGGAGATACTGAGGAAATCGTTTTTATAACAGTTGGAGAGAAAAATTCCAAAAACGGATCACGAGTTTTGTCTTTTGGTAGCATTAGCACTGATTTCCAGTAATTCTAAGATATGGTAAGAAAATTAACAAAAGGTTTTATCAACCACTAATTAAGAACAATCAATTTGATTTGATAAACACTGTATTTTACTTAAATTAACTATTTTAAGAAATCTAAAAAAAAAAATATGGAAAGAATTTACAGCTTGGACTATTTTCGGTACCGTTCCTACTTCTACTTTAGATATCCGGACTGAAAATGATAAATTTTAAGAAACACCGATTTATCTATATTTAACTATTCATCTTGAAAGGTTGTCATGGGTACAACTAATTGAATGGGTTTGATCTGGGTCAGCATACTTTCTGCTGGGTATTTCTGTACATTGCACACAAGAGTGCACAATGTCTATATCATTCCTTGAGATTATTCATGCATTAACACCCCCCCCCCCTCCCAATAGAACGGGTGAAAAGAAACTACATTTTTTTCATCTAGTAATCAATCTTGATATAGTTGAATCACCAAAGAGAATACATCAGAAATTTAATCAGGTGAATATTAATTTTGTTTTATGGATTGAAGGAAGTATTATTTGCCAAGCAAATTATGATTTCCCTATAGATTTTACCAGACAAATGTAGTCCGTTGCTTTTATGCATTGTAGAAAAAATACTGGTTAAGGTGGCTCTATACACCACTTTTTGATGACGCAGTACGCAAAAAAGTAAATCTGGAAACAAGCATTTCCGGTACTGGCTGATTTAAACTGAGGTGAATTGTATGGGAACCGCTATTTTGAAAAATTTGTTAAATGGATAGATTTAATTTGATAATTGGAAAATTCATTACTTACAAGTAATGTGGTATGTGACACCTTCACGTTGTGTGGTATTATTTATCGAAATAAACAATAAAATCAAGTATAAATTTTTAAAGAGTTTCTTTATAGCATCATTGATATGTGACACCGTAGCGCAGTGGGTAAGTGGGTTCACTACAAACCAGTAGGTCATGAGTTCGATTCCCGTTGAGAACAATAAATTTTTTAACTTTCCAAAAATTTCCAAAACGTATTTTTTGGTTGAATACCGTGAAAGAAAATTCTAAACAGGTGAAGATATTTCAATTATAATATACGTTAATGCACATTAATATCGACACCTAACGGGGATGAGAGGGTTGCTTTGAATTTCTCTCAGGTTGGGATATATAAATTCTATTAGCCTAGTCAATGTTCCCCTTTATTTATTTGACTTAGTTTTGCACTAAAGCGAATATATTCACTTATACAGGGCAAAGTCTATAATGAAATATGCATGTATTTATCATTCCAACATTATATTTAGGAAATTTTCTTCAACTCAGAAATGAAAAGTCCCCAAGGTGTTTGGGCCTTGGGACTTAGGAACGATAACCCTTACATGAGGAACTTTCATACCAAATAAAATTTAAAATATTTTTTGTGTTTATTTGCAATTGTTTTCATTCAATTTTTTATTTCACATTTATTAAAATACATTTTCTTATAACATCAAGCAACTTTTTCAGATGATTTGTCAACAGAGTAAGAAAATATGAAAAAATATGTTTTGGGGAAATACTTAAAAAATTGCAATAATAACATTTTTGAATGTTAAGAAGTGTTATATTTTTTTTTATGTGTCCGAAGGAAATATCCATCATATGACAAAATAATTTCTCTCAATTTGTTGATAGCTGTCTTTTTAAAAAATATTTTACAAAAACACGAAAAAACATTAAAAAATTCTTTTAAAATACCTATAGTATCCCTATCGTCATTTTAATATTTGATAAGTATATGTTTTTTGGTCTTCTATTGAAAATTGGAATAAACTGTGGGTGTATAGAGCCACCTTAATATTTTAATGATATGCATATTATTTTTTTTCCGAATTGTCCTAAATTTATCGTAATTGAGATGCAGTTTTTGCAGCCTTCATAAGGCTCATTATATATATTTTCCAAACATATACTTCAATTTAATATCGACACATACTGGTAACCCATATATGAACAATAAAAAATGACTGACTACAAAGGTTTTTAAACATTGATCATATATTGATAGTGATAATTTGATATGCATCAAATGGCACCTGATGGGATTTACCAGGGACGTATAATATAATATTATATACACGATTATATACAAGATTTGCAGTGTTGATATTTAGAAGAGCTTTTGTTGTTTTTAAACAGCGTCAACTTACTAATACAGATAAAGAGTATACTAGATCACTTCAAAGTCTACCATAGTCATGTAAGTCGTTGTTGTCCCATTATTGATTACCCTTATTTATGGCAAAGATATAATGAAATTTTTAACAGATGGTGAGCAAGAAATGGCAACAAAACCTATTCAAATGTTTTGCCACTATTCTCAACAAAATAACCGTATACTATACTGTATAGAAGAGATCTGAGAAAACTTTCTTTTTCAACAGATTAATATTCAAAGTTTTCGAGGACGAAGTAAGTAATGTGAATCAAGTACATGCACCATAAATATTTATGCAGAGTTCAAAGACTATTTTCGCCAAACATTAGGGTTGAAATAATGGAAACAACAACTTTATATCATTTTTAATTGATAGAATAAACATCACGACTGATTATGTTTCATCTCAATAGAATTTCTAACGAAAGTATGGTTTCAACTCCATTTATACAAATATTTATAACAAATTGATATACTGTTCAAATACTTGTTTGTACGCTAAGCTAAGGAAAATTGTAAAAATTCTGAAAACCTGACAAAATGAGTCAACATTGTATAACAATTTAGATAATGACTCTTATGGATATAAAGGAGAAATGTTTAATTATTATAAGTAAATTTAGATTCAGAAAGAGGACTTATATCATGCCATCAATAAACAATTTTATAATCATACAACGTCAGTTGGTATTATGGATTTTTTTTAAACAATGAGTAAATCAAAGTGTGTAGGAATTGTCTCAGAATACGAAAGGCATTATTCTCGTAACATTACATTGCAGCAAAGTGTTTCCTAAGGCTGATGTTTGTTACCTTTCCTGTATTTAGGTGTGTTAATGTCTTAAATTGACATGAGGATATATTTTCTAATCTATTCTGAGTGGTTTGGGCTGTCTCATATAATAGTAGTGCCGATTTATGTCTGTACAAGGAAAGTATGGAAAGTGATAAAGGGTTGGGTTGCCATGGTAGTTTGAGAGAATAGATATGCATGCATACATCTTTAGATTAATCAGAAAGAAACAGCTTTTATGTAGTGAATACGGGAATCAAACAATTTGTAATTCCCCCTTAATAAACTTGATATCATAGTCATGTTTTTTTAAAACTAGTATTTATCAAATATTTTGGATGCAAAAAGGTGGTATATCATTATTATCCATTTGGTTCCATACCATCGTTGTGGAAAATAGTATTCAAATAGTATCTGAATGCTGTAAAGCATTTTGTTCATTATTCACAATACAGAGGTGAAAAAAATATTGTGATGACAGACAAAAAAAAGTTTTTTTTTTAAAAAGAAATTAAATAGGTAAAGTTAAAATATCCCCAAAATATGAAAAACGGTGAAGAGTGCCCTTTGGTATTCTGAAACACTATTGACTTCCAGCTATAGGCCTACCTAATCAACAAATATACCAAAATGCTCGTTCAACCAATATAATAGAATTCTTGCTTTCATTTGATTAACACCCAAATTTACTGAACAATCATAAGAAACTAAAACCTTTAATGAAAATGATATAAAGTTTGACCATTTCCGATAAGATTTCCAGCTACAGTAATTTCTATTTTAGATATGGGAATACTAGTATAGATCTTTAGCAATATCATTATCTCTTGATCTGTAAAGTTTGTCATGTGTTGACAATTTTTAAACAGATTTGATCAAGGTCAGGATACTTCCGACTGGGGAAGTCTGTACATGACATACAAGAATGTATTATTAATATAGAGAGCCCCCGGCCAGTAAATAGGCAACGTACATTTCCTGGTCAAATAGCTTCTTTTTGCAGGGTTTTTATGTTTCTGTATATCTCGTATTAGATCTTGCTCTGTATCAATTGCCATCTTTTGATAACACAAAGACAACGCATAGACTCTAATGCAATAATAGATGAACTTGAAGTTCATTGCATTATGATTTAGATTTTAAAGCGGTTTTATTTCACCAAATTACACTACATTACAACTTATAACCATTCAAGAAAAGAAATGTTTTTTTATATGCATTAATGTTTTACCAACACAGTGCATAATTAAACAGAAATTTATGTCCAGCAATACAGTACATATGGTCTTCTAACATTATCATAGTTGCTGTGCACGTAATTACATGAATATTTTGTCGAGTTTGTCACGAATGCTTTTATTGTTAAATTCCATTTCGTCAAAGTCATTGACATAATTACTATTACCAGATCTGGTACATTATTCCCAATATTTAAGCAGACTGTTTTTTGCGCCTTTAAATCAATGCTAGTAAGTAAAATTTAAAGGCAATAGAAATAAATACTGGCATTTTAAAAATTGTTCAATCCTAATGTCAAATTTAGCATCATCCCAATATGATTCATTGCACATGGTATACATGTATGTATAATATTCTTCGAATTATTTAATTTCAATAAGATATATAGAATTTAAAAAAAAAAGTTAATTTCTCGTTTTGATAAAACATCGACTGTGCATACCGAACTATTTTAAAGATGTCACTCAGAAACAATCGCTTCAATCACTTAGATAAGCGTCTTGCATTTTTTAGCCAAGAGGTCTAGATTATTTCAAAATAACGAATTTGTTATTCAAAACTAAACAGGTGGTTTTACTGAAATTTCAGTACTAATCGGGCTGTAAAATATTTTAGAACAACGATTTTATTCTTCATTCAACGGTATTCCTGGAAATTGTTATCGTGCATTCGGTAGATGTGTTATACCAAGAACATTTCTAATATTTCAAAGTGCTTTATTTCATCGCATATCACTACAGTTGAATTGGCAGTTAACCTTTTAATAACTGCATATACCCAAAGCCATAATTATACAAAAGTACAATTCAAAATCATTTATTGATGAAACTTAATATACTGCACGTACTAAACTAAGGTATCAAAAAAATTATGCAATGAAGGTGAGTAAAAGCAATTTAAACCATGACTAGATGCAATCAAAACTTAATGCTCAATATAATATCAATCATCTTAAACACATCTTTTTTATGAGATCTTGAAGAATACTCTGCTGGCTAGCTGACTGGTAGCTAAAATTGAAGCAGCATAATGGATCATATAGGTCAGATAAAATACACGAGGGTGTGTTTAAAGTGATTGACACCCAGGAATTTTTGGTCTCTTATTAAGTGGCACGAGCCATTAGATTAAAATTAAAGGTATATAAATTAAACTAAGATATGGTACTGCGCAGTTTAACTATCAGATAGTAACAATCAACAATGGCCTTTGGAAATGCATGACAGTTCTTCTTTCTTAACCATATTTGTTCACCTTTAACCTTCATTTTTGTACATTTAGGGTGATTCAAACATTTTTAATGTCATGTTTTCATTCGTGGTTACGTTATCATCAAAGATACTGAATTCTATTTACATCTGTTAGTACCACATAAGCAACACTATAGTGATACTTTATGATAATTAATCAGTTCTATCCCTACACCTTAAATAACATTAGGAAAAATGACTTTTTGCTTCTAGCTAGATTATCTTACTAATAGTTGGGTTTTTTCCCGAATTACTTTCGGCTTTTAAATAAACTCAAATGCAAATTCTTTTTCCTCTGTGTCTCGTCTTGGTTCGTCTTTATAATACGAAAAAGACAACAAACCATTGTCATTACTAGCCCGAGTAACTATTGCAGGGTGGTGTATGGCACAGTTTTGACAGTTAGTCATTGGTAGTCAGATACTGTTGTTTCTACAGAATGTCTTACTGTACCTTACGACCACGTGTGTTACATTGACATGATTTATTCTCTACTCATAATTACCGAATAAAAGTCATAAAATATTTGCCAGTCATTTATTATCAGTGGGTTTTTTTTTTTAACTTTTTAAAAGTGAACCACATCTATGTCAATCTAATGTGCCAAACCATTTTCTGTTAGAATTTAATGTTATTATTTTTTATATCATATCAAAATTCATTAACTCCGCGTTTTTTTATTTGCCCTCAAAGCGATAGCCTTTTCACTTTAAAAAAATCAACGGAGTTTCACATATTCCATATTTTTCTTAAATGTTTAAAATGAATTTAAACATTTAATAATACACTTCTATTCATTTTTTAAAATTCTTATTGAACCAGCGAGTTAATAATCCTATGCTAAGACTGAGGTAATGTAAAATGATATCCAGTTTATTTTAAAGCGTGGTTTCAATTTTCGCCCATGCAGCAGACAACAAATTTTTCACACTTATCGTAAAAGAACAAATGATTAAGATAAAGCTTATCATGAAGTTCTGTAAATTCGTGAAAAGAAGCAGATATTTTTTTTAAAACTCCCTCGCTATGAAAACACAATAAATTAGATGCGGGTAGAAATGTAAAAATTTTATTTATTTATTTTTTCATTAAAAAATCAATGATTTCTACCATTTAAACTAGAGTATCATTTTGAAGTATAATCAGAGGACGTTTATATCTCAGAATTTTGGCTCATAATAAGAGTTATGCACATGTACAATACATTGAGTAATCCATCGATTACATTTCAAGAATATCAACTATCATTATCAAAAAGAATTCTCAAAACGCGATATTGTCTCAACTCTTCATGCCAAAACAACTAATTAAAAAAAAGATTTAAAACAATACATTGAGCAATTCATGCATTGTCATTTATTAATATCATAGTAATAAAGTTATCACCTAAAATTGACTATATTGTCTCAGTACTTCATAACGTATTAACTTCATTTGAAAAAGACTTAAATATTCATCTAAAACGACTGTAAAACGTTTCCAGGATGTCGGACTTGACTTGTCTTAGAACATGGAAGGCATCTTTGAGTGTCTGGCAAGTGTACGGAACCATCTGTTCAATGTTCTTGTGTTCAAGGGTCACTGTATGAGCAGTAACTGACGGACGAATGTCTGTAGTCACCAACAGCCGTTTTATGTAGCATAAGACACTCCCCAGGTCTGTTGTCGGCAAGTCTCTGACTCTGGAATTGTTGTGATGTTGAACAATTGCGACATCAAGTGTCACTTTTGAAATTGTTTCATAAGATTCCAACAGGACTCCGGTCTGAAATAAATGCAATATTTTATCAGGGTACTCCATAATATATCGCAAATGTAAGGCATGTTACGTTTATAATAAGGTTTCTTATGTTGTCTGGGTTGTTTTAGTATCCTTTCAAGCAACATGACGTGGTAGGGATTTTTCTCTCTCCGAGAAATATTTCTATGAAAATTCGATCATGTCGAGTAGATACAAACTCTATTTTGTGTCAAAATAACGACACATCACAATTTAGAAAAAAGAAAAGATTCAACTTTACTCGATTATAGAACTCAAACTAAAGTATATTCTTCATATTTTGCATCGCAAACATTGAATTTCGAAAAGCGTTAACTTTTCGAAACGAAAGGGAATGATCTCATGGCAGCACTCTTGTTACGTTTATTTTTCAAATGGTACAAAAAATGGTACTCTTACCAACTCCGGATGGCGTCTGGGGGCTGCAGAGTGGTGGCGTTCTATGTTGGTACAAGGAGAAGGATGCGGGGATGCTATGGTCGATTGCTTAAATAAAAAAAAATGGTATAAATAAAAAATTATCAAAACTTTAAATGATTTGATCTTGCCCATACCATAATTCGTACTTACAAATAATTTGTATGCCCTCTGTAAACTTGTTATAACGTGGTTAAGTCGAACAATAAGATGGTGGATGTGACACTGAGGAAGAGTGGTTGTCATGGCAACACACGGACACGTGGTATCTACATCAAATTTCTCCATTTGGTTCCACAGCACTGATGTCGAAAAATGGTATCCAGATTTTGAGGAGCATTTTGTTGAAAACACTCCATTTAATGTCAAAAGTAGAATCAGAGCTGAAAAAAAGTAAAAGTAAGATAAAATAATATCAATTAAGAAATATTACTTCCAGCAATTACCAGGCTTTTAAAATTAACTCAATTCACCATTAATAAGTAAGTTTTGGAGATAATTACCTAACTGTTTGAACATTTTGAAATACTATGACAGGAGATACTGAGGAAATTGTTTTTATAACAGTTGGAGAGAAAAATTTCAAACGACAATCATGACTTCTGCCTATTATTAGTTCTTTCACTGACCTATGGTTTCCAGTTATTCCAAGATATGGTCAGAAAATCAACAAAAGGTTTTATCAACCACTAATTTTGAACAATTAATTTGATTTGTTAAATATTCTATTTTACTGAACTATTTTAAGAAATCTAAAAATTTACGTAAATAATGTACAGGTTGGACTATTTTCGGTACCGTTCCTACTTCTAGTTTAGATATCCGGACGGAAACTTATAAATCTTTAGCTACACCAATTTATCTCTTGATCTTGAAAGGTTGTCGCGGGTTAAAACTAATTAAAAGGGTTTGATCTGGGTCAGCACACTTCCTGTTGGGTTTTTATGTACATGACACACGAGAATGCACAGTGCCTCTGTGTACAGCATTTATTAAGAGTATTCATGCATTAGACCCCCATAGAGCATTTCCAGGTGAAAAGAAAAATCATTTCTAGTCATATCTATTTATTTAAAATTTGTTTTAGGCCTGAACTAAAAGATTTTTTTCTTAAAATATTTCATAGATTAATAATGAAATATTTTTTTATAGATAAGTGCTATATATGCTATAAATAATTATAAAAAATTAAGAAATCAATAACTTAGTTTTTCAAGAAAAAAAACAATTTATGAAAATCCTCAGATGCATGCACATGCATTATATCGCGTATTTGAGATCGTTTTCAAATTTTGTTATATCTTTGAGCGTTGGTTTTGTAAAACTGAATAGAAGGCAGTGTTATTGGCTTGGTATATTCTGCTTTCTCTCAGATTTTTGCAAGGCAAGTAAACTTGCTATGATGTTATGATATCATAATACGTTAAAGCTTTCGTTGCCATTCTGTAGTGTAGTGTAGAGAGCTGATGCAAAATCACGAATGATAATGTTTCTTCTGAATAACATTTTTCTAATCTTATAAACACGATGAGGATTGTCCTTTGATATTCTGAAACACTTTTAACTTCCAGCTATAGGTTATTTATTTGACAAAAATACCAATATGCTCGTTCAACCAATGTTATAGAATAGTTATTTTGATTTGATAAACACCCAAATTTACTGAACATACATAAGAAAACTAAAACCTTTAACGAAAATAATGTAAAGTTGGACCATTTTCGATACGATTTCTGGCTACAGTAATTTCTACTTTATATATCGCAACTTACATGTCATAATATAATGTATAGATCTTTTGTAACACATGTATCTCTTGATCTTTAAAGTTTGTCATGTGTTGATTATATTTAAATGGATTTGATCTCGGTCAGGATACTTCCGACTGGGGAATTATGTACACGACACACAAGAATGCACTCACTGCTTGTGCACAATACCTCCAGTAAATAAGCAATAAATATTATTCCTGGTTTCTTAAAAAAAAAAACAGGAAAAGAAAATATCAATCTTTTCATACATTAAATTGTTTCAAAGTTTAGTTTACATTGACAAGTTCCAGTCGCAGTTTTGTAAGATTCTATCTTATCAACTGTTACAGTCTTAATTAAACAAAGAGTTTTTCTTGAATGTTTGTATTGATTACAACTGAAATACTTATCAATAGATTAGTTTTTAAAGCACATTAACACATATAGAGTGAAAAAAACTTCGTCTTTAAGCAGAATTATTAAACATTTTTATATAGCAGTCTTCGGGATGAAAAATGTTCAGACTTTACTTCTGTAAAACCATATGCTAAAGAATGGAACATTATAATATTTGATGCAATGCAATGCCACCGAAGTCAGTATTATCAGTCTTGAAAACACATTTTTTTTTATTTTGCTAGATATATACATGCGCAGATCCAGAATTTTTTTCCTGGGGGCCCGATGGTTATTTGAGTTTAGTTATTTGAGTCTGCCTGGGGGCCAAGGCATATTTTGGGTAAATTATAATGAAATTTAAAGAAATTTGAATTTGGCAGGAGGAGCATGGACCCCCTTGCCCAAAACGCCTCTCTAGATCCGTGCATAATAAATATTATGCATTATAAATTTTTGAAGCATTGGTTTGATATTATTTACCAAACTGGCAAGGCGATGTTAGAGATGAACAAATTATGAACAAGAAACGGGCTATACGGCAGTTTCTAACCAATAGCTATTATATATAAAGAAAAAATTAGATTTGGGCAGCACAGTTGTCGAGACATTGCTAACATGTTTGAAATAGGGTAGTGGTACTGAATATGTTACATTTTCAACAGATGGCTTTTTATCTATATACACTACTAGTATATTTGTATCAAATATTTGGATTAAAGCAAGTCAGAAACATAGGTAATCACAGATTACAAAGCTCACCGAGACGAGGCATCACCCCTATGAGACCACCTTTATCATATTGTATGAAAATCATACTTTATGATCTTGGATATCCATGGATTCTGTTTTGACACAAAATCATATATCATCTGTTAAAAAATTGTATGATAATCATATGTTCATATATTAATCAATATAATAATATATAATTAAATATTGCATCCTATCATACTAACAATATATATCAAATAATACAATAAAATACTGCAATAAACAAAGATAATATTGTAAATATGAAATGACATTGTATTGTGTTAAACTTTATTGTATTTGATCACATAATACAACATTATTATATATAATACAATATTGTATTATATGATACAATATCATATTACATAATACATCATAACATTGAAACATATGATATTATATTGTATAATATAGTATGATATATTGTATTGTATGATATTGTATATTAATTGATACATAATATGATATTGTATTATATGATACAATATAATTTGATATAACATTGTATCATATCAAATGATACAATATTATGTGATAAAGTAAAATATTATAAAATACAATATCATACATACATATTGTATCATATGATACAATAATATATCATATAAACCAATATCATATTATACAATATCGTATGATACGATAATATATAATATTACAATATCATATAATACAGTTTCGCGTGATATAATTGTAAATTACAGAAACCAATATCATATTATACAATATCGTATGATACAATATAATATTGGATCATAATATACAATACTATACAAAACAATATCATGATACAATATCATAAAATATCAAAACAATTGATACAATATCATATCGTATCATATAACTTTTTACAATATAACATATGATATTATATTGTATCATATTAAACAAAAGTGTTTCATATCATACAATACTTTATCATAGGAATCATGTTATATCATTTAACAACAACCCCATCTTTCTATCAAGCAGGTTTAAGTGAGGTAGGAGATTTCTTTAGCATCCTTGATAATGGAGATCAGGCTCTGCATCTGAAGCAACCTCTGCGTTTCATTTATAATATAGTTAAATCAACTATGCAAGCTATCATCTATAAAACATGTGACCTGTTAAAAAAAATCTAAACCTCATCCAGCATCCGAAACCTTTGGCTCAGATTCAGCATTCAGACCTGTCAGGTGCATCAGTATACATAAGTTGCATCTCCATGCAAGTTTGGTGAAGTTCAGACCAGTAATAACCAAGATATCATCATCAGAGGGCACTAGCAAAAAAAACTAAACCTGCTCCAGCATCCGCAACCTATGGCTCTGATTCAACATCCATGCCTGTCAGGTGCATCTGTATCATAAGACACACCATCCATTCAAGTTTGGTGAAGTTAGGACCTGTAATAACTAAGATATATTTTTTAGCATCCTTGATAATGGAGATCAAGCTCTGCATCTGAAGCTTCCTCTGTGATTCATTCATATTACAGTTTAGTCAACTATGCAAGTTGAAATAGTACTATCATCTATTAAACATGTGACCTGTTCCAAAAAACTTAACCATATCCAGCATCTGAAACCTATGGCTCAGACTCAGCATTCAAGCCTGTCAGGTGCATCAGTATCATAAGACGCACCATCCATTGAAGTCTGGTGAAGTTAGGACAAGCAATAACTAAGATATAATCATCAGAGGGCACCTGTTTCAAAAACTTTAACCAGCTCTAAAAACCTTAACCTCCTCCAGCATCCGAAACCTATGGCTCAGATTCAGCATTCAAGCCTGTCTGGTGCATCAGTATCATAAGACGCACCATCCATAGCAGTCTGGTGAAGTTAGGACCAGTAGTAACTCAGATATCATCATCAGAGGGCACCTGCAACAAAAACTTTAACCAGCTCTAAAAACCTTAACCTCCTTCAGCATCTGTAACCTATAGCTCAGATTCAGCACCCAAGCCTGCCTGGTGCATCAGTATCATAAGACACACCATCCATGCAAGTTTGGTGAAGTACGGACCAGCAGTAACTTAGATATTGCTATCAAAGGGCACCTGCAACAAAAACTTTAACCTGCTCCAAAAACCTTAACCTCCTCCAGCATCCGAAACCTATAGCTCAGATTCAGCACTCAAGCCTGTCTGGTGCATCAGTATCATAAGACACACCATCCATGCAAGTTTGGTGAAGTACGGACCTGCAGTAACTTAGATATTGCTATCAAAGGGCACCTGCAACAAAAACTTTAACCTGGTCCAACAACCTTAACCTCCTCCAGCATCTGAAATTTAGGACTCAGATTCAGCATCCTAGTCTTTCAAGTCCATAAGTAGGTCCAGATGCATCATCCATGCAAGTTTGGTGAAGATAGGACAAGTAATAGCTTAGATACAGGACATGCAACAAAAACTTTAACCAGGTCTGGACGCCGACGCCGACGCCGAGGGTATAGCATAAGCTCCCCCTGACTTCGTCTCGGTGAGCTAAAAAGTCATCATACGGCCTCCATCAGAAATGAAGAATTTTGAATTTTTCTTCTAAATTGTTAAAGGAATTTCTTTTTCTAATGTACTTAACTAGAGAACATTCCAAATAAATAAGGCAAAAAATATTAATTTGTACTAACTATTAAACGTTTCCCTTATGTCGGGTTAAAGACAACTAAGTGGATTTGATCCGGGTCAGCAAATTCGGTACACAACGTTTTTTTAACGGCATTCATTAAGAGTAGCCATGCCCAATTTACCCAATAAAAACTACACGACGTATTCCTGGTAAAATTACCTCTCTTTCACAGAAAACTGTTTGTGCTATATGAACATACATCCGATTGCTATCATTTTTGGATTCCCATTAAATGCATAACATAACATTACACAACATAAGAAACGCCATTTCTCATAAGACTTTCAGAATTTCTGACTCATTCAGCTTCACGACGTTACTTACAACGTTTTATCAGAATCACAGTAAATAGTTTTGTTCAAATAAAGAATAAAAGGACATATCTATAACCATCCACATCAAACAAAAGTCATGGATAGGTATGATTTCATAGCTATGCATAAACAACATAAGTTTGTTATAATTGGCATCAATTTATTTACAACAACAAATTGAATACAAGTAGTGCTGTACATGAAATTTCCTACAAATATGTTTTATCATCATCGCCACAAACCACGATCATCTCCCATTCATAGAGAGCTATGCGGGCCAAGTACATGTAATGGACTACTGTACAATATGTACATTAAATGAATCATAGAATTAAAGGTTCAATATATTTAGCACAGTTTTTTCACAGAGATCATCGTTTTCCCCGTTTTGCTGGGGGAGGTGACTGTGGCCTGGGTCTCATCCTCTGAAGTGGGGGTGGAGAGTACCTCTGGGGGGCATTGTGCTTTGCCCTCAATGACCTAGAGACCATGGCAGGTTGAGGAGGGGGAGATGGTGGTCTCTGAGACCTCCTAGTCCGAGGGCTTGCCAAATTGGGAGGGGACACAGCTCTTTGACCACGTGTCATTGGTCGAGATGGGGGTGTGACAGGTCGCATGGGGGGAGGGGATGGGGAGCGTGATGGGGAGTGGTAGCCTCTGGTGACAGGTCGGTGTGGGGGTGAGGGTGAACTTGGTAGATGGGGTGGTGGGGGTGTTGAAGGCAACCTATATCCAGGACCTGGCGGAGATAACGGTGGAGGGGAATATTCAGGGGGAGATGGTGCATCTTCGTCCAAAGGTGGTGAGGGTGACAGTCTTCCTCTGTGTGAGGATGAATAGGAAGGAGACTGCGACATCTGACTCCTTGTGCGCATCCTTTTCTCAGGTGACAATGATCTGTATGATGGAGATGGAGGTGAAGGTGGTCTGTGCCCTCTAGGTCCCCTCATAGGAGGAGATGGGTGGGAATCCTCATATGGTGAAGGGGGCCTTCTTGAATATGTTGGGGAGGGTGAGCGCTGCCTCCTACCCATGTATGGAGGAGGTGAAGGTGATGGAGACTGCGAGTGCCTCATTGGCCGACCACCATAAGGAGGGGAGGGGGATCTAGAGCGCCTCATGGGCCTTCCAAGATAAGGGGGTGGAGAGGGAGATTGGGAATAATTCACTGGCCTTCCAGCATAGGGGGGAGGTGACATAGACTGAGAATGCCTGCGTATGTGGTAGGGTGGGGATGGTGACCTTGACATGGCCCTCATTCCTCTGGGTACTCCATATGGAGGTGGCGAGGGTGAGGCAGTATGCCTTGAAGACCTAGTCATATTCGGAGAGAGTCTCCCGATGGAATCTGGAGATAGAGAATCCAGGTCATCATAGTGGAGTGGGGATCTGTCCGGAGGATAGTAACGTCTGGAGGGAGAGGAAGGCATGTCCATCTCTTCATCCATGGCAGCTTCTTCATAATGCCAAGGCTGATGGTACCAGTTGCCACGTAGAGCGTTACTCCTTGGAACCCCTCTGGATGGAGGGAAGCCTCGCTTTTTTGACATTCTCCTGAAAACGAGGTTCATTTGTAAGAATCTATGTGCTTTTGTAAAAATAAGTCAATAAAATTTTTCTTACAGATCTACAAAACTGGAAACAATTTTTTATTAAAATTTTTTTCACCAAAGTAATTCACTGGATCTGAAGTTATTTTAAATGTATCTGAATATGTTTAATTTATTTGTTATTCATAAAGAGATGGCCTACTTTTGAAAGGCTGGGTCTCCTGGAGGCATGGCCCCCGGAACAGGAGGGCTTCCAAAGGGCATGGCACCCCTAAAAAACATGAAAACAAAGCATAACTAAATGACTGCTAAGGCAGAGGTCACCCTCATATTGACAGATTGAATGCCCCAAAGATCCTGATCAAAATTCAAACAGTCAATATACACAGCAACCCATCACAGACGTAAGTAACAATCAAAGGGAAGGACAATTAAAAAATTGTTCGGAGAATTTGAGTCTAATAAAGACTTTCCAAATGCCTGCAATGTATCTGATAAATAAGATTTTAAAACTGTATCAACATTCCTGTCAAATGAACAGGCTACTCAATTGGACAAATCAGTTAACAATTATCTAAACGTACAAAATCCAAATTAATTGATCAGCAAAATAGTAATTTTCACGAGTAAAATCATAAAAAAGTTCTAATAAAATGCACCGTTTATAAAAAAAAATTTAAAAAATGAAAAGTCAAATGTCCCAAGGTGAACAACTTTCATGTTTTTTTAAATCAATTATCGGTAATTGTAAGATAAAGTTTGACTATTCTCATGACTAGCCACGTCCACATGTTGCTATATATGCAATATACAATGTGCACATAGGTTCATTAGATCATAATAGAATATTCAAACTATATCTTGAATGATGGCTACTGATTCATCAAAACTCACTTCTTGTATGGGGGATATTCAGTAGCTCTTGTTGCAGTAGATGTGGGATCAGTTCTGTAAATACAATATATTTATAGATTTCTCAGAGAAACAACACAAACCCTTGAGCCTCTACGACTGTAGGAAACGCTCCATCTTATATACATATATAGATACGGTGCTTAGTTAACCAAAAACTTAACCAAAATGCAACATGATTAGTTCACACCATATTCCCTCAAAAATACACTAAGTGAAAAAGTTCAAAAAATGAAAACACTGCACTTCTTTTTCCCCCTTTTTTTACTTCCAAGCCTTTGGTCAGTTTGGGGAAATATGGTTTGACTAGAACCTTTTTTTCTGCATATACATGTATATATCTAGAAATCATTCAAGCCTTGTGCATCTAAAGTATAATCTTTCGCTAAAACTGCACAATGTTATATAATGGCTACTGCTTTATCAAAACTCACTTCATGAAGGGGGGATATTCAGTAACTCTAGTTGCAGTGGCTGTTGGGTCCCCTCTGTAAAAACAATATATTCATAGACATCTCATAGAAACAACAAAAAAAACCCTTTCAACTGCTGGACCATCTCAGATTGAAATTTAATTTACATACTAGAGAATATCTAGGTATCAATAGTGCATAATATCAAAAAATGCACTAAAAAGAAAGGGACATTACAACATAGCTCCCTTGATGAAGAAATTGAAATGCTAATACTTATCACATGTTTGGTACATATAATACTGGTTGAAACCTTTGTGAGTATGTAGATATACTAAAGGAAGTAAATGTTAAATGTCAGAATGTTTGAATATCAGTACATTTGTGTTTATGAAACAACATGAAATGAATGCAATTTTTTCAATATAAATTTCATGTGGGGAATTTAAAATAATTTATCAAACAAGAATAAGAATAGAAAAGAAAATTATTTTGGGAAAACAAAATTCCACTCTGAACAACATCGTGGCCTTTTGTATTTCCAACTAGATATCAGATTTTTTAAATTCTGAGAATTCAATGGTTGCCGACACCAATAAACTCATTTCAGGAGGCGGAATTTTTGTAACCTTGAGTGCAGTTGCAGTGAATTTGCTGTTAAAACAACATGTGCTTAGACAACTGAAAATCCACACAAACAACCTTTCAATTGCTGGAACAAATGGGACAAACATGTTTCTTCTCTCCAGATACTGAATTTGTGTAGTTATAGGTTAAACAAAAACCAATTACCTGGAGTCTTCAAAATAGGACAGATTATAGTATGAGTGAATGAGGCTTGAGTAGTTAAGTGATAGGTACTGGGTACTAGGGGTTAATTTTTTTTTTAATTTCAAGAATAAACTGTGAACAAGCTCCTCTTCTTCACCCTAAACATGTTCGTAACATTAACTTTGACCTGTCAAACCCCACAATATTCCATGGATTACACTCCAACAAGAACAGGTAATCAATGAATGTAATGTTTGAATAAGTTTGTAAATAAGGAGTTCAGTAAAATAATGTTAGTTAAATGTAACATATAGGCCACCCAAAATTTTGTTTTTCAAAAGATTTTACTTAAATTTCCTTTGGTACTGGTGAATATGAGTGCGAGTGAAACACCACATTAAAAATTCCCCAAAAATTATAAATAATTTTTTAACATCTACTTCTGGGTCCATGGCTACTGATTCATCACACTTTAACTCACTTCTTGTATGGGGGATATTCAGTAGCTCTTGGAGTAGGAGTAGATGTGGGATCTCCTCTGTAAATACAATGAATTCATAGAAATCTCATATAGTCAACACACTCATCACATTTTGGATTCAATTTATATATTCTTTTTTTTCTCATTAAATGTGTTTAGTTTTTGCTTGTACCAAATTTAAGTTTGTATTTGTGCCAGAGTTTAAAAGTGAAGCTGATGGCAAAGAAATGCATTGAACATGGTATACACCTTGTAATTCCTGCCTTAAACTTAGAACCCATGTACGAGTATATTAAGTACTGGTATACAGTATTAACTTTATATATGTGGTAAAAAGATATGTCTTGCATTTGGATTCGATACATTTAGGCTTCAATGAAGCTAAATTTCCCACCATCAATATAAATACATGTGTGGTTGAGAACTTTGTCTAAAGGATTTATTGTAATTATCAACAAGATTGACCACTCAACAAAAGCTGAGAATATAAATACATGTACTTCTGGCACCCCAAACACTCACTTTATAAAGGGGGGATATTCATCAGCTTTTGTTGCAGTGGCTACTGGGTCCCCTCTGTAAATACAATATATTCATAGACATCTCATAAAACAACAGAAAAGCCCTTTCCACTTCCAACCAAGTAAAATGACCTCCCAAAAAAATAACAAACATTGACATTTTTAAGGAAGATATCAGACATTGTCAACCAGTGCAATTTTTGCACCTTTGACAAAGGAAGAGAGAGAAGGGAGTAAAAATATGATACTAAATCATTACATGCATTGCCAACTTGCACCTGGAAACCCTGTAACTTATTCAACCCTATCACTCTCTTTTAACCAATAAAATCCTTCTTTGATAACTTTAAGATCAATAATCTGTACAAATACAGTATCTTCTTTTATCACTGAAATAATGTAAGGGCAATACGTATTAAATACTATAAATAAAGATCATCAAACATTTGACATTGACTTCAAAATTCAGTAATCTTTCCAACCAACAGTCCATTCAAATTACCGGTAGTCATCTTGGCAATTAAGATAAATGTAGATCGGAGTGTACGTCAACATGAATAGGAGACAATGGAGTACTTTTGAAGAAAGTATGCTTGAACCTCAGAAAACTGATCTTAATCATAACAGTTTCTTCCATATTCATTGGCAAAAAAAGTATCAAGACAACTTGAAACAAATGGAATTTAGACAGAATATTCTGAATCTCAAAACATTATCTTTGAATCTGATAAATTGTGAATTTATCCCATTGAACAGAAAGCAAGAAATCAAAATTCTAAGAATATGATGGCTACTGAAATCTGTAAACTCACTTTATAAAAGGGGGAAACTCAGGAGCTCTTGGAGCAGTTGCTGTGGGATCTCTGTAAAATCAATATATTCTTTGAAATCTCATTTCACAGAACATGCATACACATGAATATTAGAAAATTTCATTTTTTTTCATTTTTAATGTACTATGTGATATGGACAGTACATAAAGAGAAGTAGACACTTGGATGATGTTGATTATAATTGGCTTAATGTTTCAATTAGAAATCCAATAATGTACAGTAGTTCCCATCTCTTGGCTTGCACTAATAAATGCTGATTAAATGTTGATTCTCTTACTGGTGATGTATTTCAAAAACAATTGTTATATATATTTACAGATGAAAGGTTTTGTCTTCAAAAATATAACACATTGGGTTTGTTACTGTCTACAGAAAATAGTAAGATTTTTCATTCATAGAATGGAATAAAACAACCTGACATACTGATATTTCCTTTCATAAGCAATAACAAACCCAATAAATAATAATGTAAGGTCAACATTTATGTAACCAATCTACAGAGATTGCTCCATGAAAACAAAGTAAAAAAAAACATTACAAAAAAATGTCTTACCTTTCCTGTTTGCTTCTCCTTTCTGCCTCTCCAAAATCCACTCCAACCAAACTCTTCTTGGCCATGCGAGCCGCCTCTCCAAAGTCAATTTCTTCGAGTGGCGTCCTCCCTGCTTTTCTTTTACGTCTTCCAAACTCGTCAACAGAAGACTCTGAGGACCTTGAAACTGACCTTGATCTTGACCTAGATTTACTCCTTGATCTGGAGTATGATGACCTACTACTCTGTCGGGATGGTGAAGGTGACCTTGACACAGATAGAGAGGAAGATGAAATGGGACTCGCTCCATCTCTTGTTCTGGAATATGATCTGGATCTTGATTTGGATTTAGAATTTGACCTTGATCGAGATTCAGAATATGACCTTGACCGTGACCTAGAATGCCTCTTTCGCCTTTTCTTGCGGCGAGATTTTGATTTGGTACGTGAGGCAGAACGGGACCTTGAGTCTGACCTAGATCTTGAATGTGAGCTTGATCTTGATCTTGACCTAGAACTTATAGGTGAAGGTGACCTTGATTCAATTTCAATGATTTCTGGTGGTTCTTCTGCCACAGTCTGCTTGACCTCTTTAGAGGCCATGACCTCAACAGAAGCAGATGTTTTACTAGCAGAGTCTTCTGCATTTTGTTGAGTTGGGGAGGAGCCCCTTCTTCTGCTGCTTCGAGCAATATTTGGACGTGGTTTGTACAGATCTGAAGGATTGTATCTTTTTGTACTTGGTCCCCTTTCATCTTCTACCCTGAAAAAGTTGAGGAAATTTGTAAGCTCATTTAAAATACAATCACTTAATCTGAATCATGTCAAAAATTTACTCTTCATGTGTTCAATGAATGAAGGGATATGGAAATTCATTCATTAATTTGAAAAGCACACATTACAGATACCTTTTTATAAAATAAATTAAAATAAAACATCACGGTACATTATGAAGCAAGAAAATTATCATTATAAACAGCAATACTATATCTCATTTAGAAATTGAAAACAAAAATTTACAGTTTATAATCATAGATCAGATGCCAATTGAAACTCTCAAAACAACAAAGAACAAAATTGAAATCACTGTAAAACTGCCATTCTGTATTTGCAACAGGCAAAATAACACTTGTGGAATAGTCAACTCTCTAACCCTTTTTTTAGGGTAATGTAAACAAAAAATTTTCTCGTTTAGTGATAACTAAACACATGTTATTAAAACAAAATGTTATCAACATTCATGGTTTTTCTGAAAGAAATCAAACATTACTACGAATAGAAAAAATTGAGTTCTTAAATATGCCATAGAGTGTTATCTTTTATTTGTTTTTTGCTGCTTTTTTTTTTTTTTTTTTTTTTTGAGGGAGGGTCCCTGAACATAAAACTGAGAAAAAGTGGTATATATCATTTAAAATTAATGTCTGATTTCCTTCAGAAATGGTTTGTATAAACACTTTTTAAAAAATGAAATAAATTTCCATTTGAACCGACTAAAAAAGCGATGATCCCACATATACTTACGATCATTGAGGATAGTGAAGCAATGTTTTCGTGCATGATTACACAACAGAAATACATGTATTTCAGTTTTGTTTTTAATTGTCAAACAAAAAAAATCCCATAAATATTTTTCCACATATACTAAAACAACAGCAACAACAAATTGGAACAAAAAGACACACCAATGTAAATTATTAATTCTCAACATGATGGATGCATTTGTCAGATAAAAACTATAAAATAATGGCTGATTAATAAACACTTTGGATCACAGACCCTTTGTTATCTTTGCTCATCCCAGTCTACAGTGCAATCCTTGCTTATACGTACCTTGGTCGTCTAAACCCAGGGTCTGGGTGTCTATTGGTGGCTTTTGAGTCCCTAGCTGGCCTGGCAAACAGGGGTCAATCACATTTTACTCATCATTTTATTTTCATTTTTGACTTGATTTTTTCTCACACTAGAAAGTTATTATACAGATGAGTTTTTTTTTATATCTACTCTAGATCCCTGACTTAACCCAAATTTTTCAATTTCAGTTTTTCCTAACAGGAAAAGTTACATGTGGCATAAGATCTACACAAAAACACAATGTGAATGAAGGTAACGAAAGCTAATTCAGTATGAAGTATCAAATTAATACAACAACCAAGATTATACACTATACAGTTGTAGAAAAAGATTGGCCCACACCAGCCATCAGGATCATGAATCAGTTTTTGACTTAAGTCAAAATTTCAGTCCGTCATAAAATGAATATTTATCATAATATAAACATTAAAATTTGTAATTCACAACGTTATATCAAGACACTTTTCATAGCATTTCAATTTGTTTGTGTTCAATCACGAGATATAAATAAGACACTTAAAGACAGTGTACAATTTTTGAATTAAGTCTAAGATTGCTTCATGATCCTGTAGCCAGGACTATCATCAGGGTTGGCAAAAAAGCGGGAAATACACGTATTTCCCAGGACGGTGGGAAATACTGGTAATTCCCGGGAATTACTGGTATTTCCCGGGAAATATTGGGAAATAAAGTACCACTGGTAATTCCCAGCACTGGTATTCCCGGCCAACCCTGACTATCATCAAGTTGTACAAAACCAGAATAAGGGGTAGCTTACTTTGATTCGCTGTCCTGCTGCTTCCATTTGGAGCCCTGTCTGTTCTCCTCTGGGTGACCCTCCTTTTTACCGTGACCTGCTCTGTTACTGTCCTTCAACTGTGACCTTTTCCTGGGATTCATTTGACCTGGTTCAGCCTCCACCACATGTGTATCTGTCGTCACTGACGATGCCTCTTGTGGATGATGAACCTCTTCTGTTGACATTTCTTCCTCAAGTCCTACATAGATTTCATGTATACTGTGGTTTCATCAATACTCGTTGAATACCAGTTTTTATGGATTTTGTCATATACACGAAATGTTCATTGAAGTGCAATTTATACTATCATTTTGTATCAATAGGGTCACTGGCCACAAATGCAGCCTTGAAACTGTGATTTTCACTTCACATCCTCGAAAATTGATGCCCACAAATATTAATGAAAAGAGGTATCCATTGTTTATTTAGAACCAAATACTTGCATCCTTGCTCCTAGCATTTAGTATTTAAACTACCTTTTTAGGTACATAATACCTAAATATAAAAAGGAATATAGAAAATAAAGAGCACCTGTGCTGGACACATCCATGATGATTTCAGACTCCACCATTATAACTTCTTCTACCACTTGCTCTTCCTCCATCACCAGGTCTGTATAGCTGGCACTGCTGTATGGCTGGCTCTTTTCATTGAAGATTGAGGTGAAATCCTCAGACGTGTATCTATTAAGGGTGTATGAAATTTTTAATACGCAATAAAAATCACATTTATTGAATACTGGTGAGTCAGTGTGCTGATAGTCACTACTATTCTTTTCGTAAAAATACAAAAAAATTGCAATCTTTACATCATTTTTAAGCATTCAGGTATTTTATAGGTTAAATCAAACAGAACATGATCATTACAATGACTTCCATCCTTGAAAGCCCAAAAAAGCTAAGACAATACAATCCCTGCAAATCAATTTACCAGCACTCGAATAATCTAAAAGGCTAAATCAAACAGAACAGATCTGGGCTATGAATATAAACAAATACACCCATTTTGTTTTCTGTATCTCCGATGCACCTTTTACAGAAACTAACCATAGCCCCCTATTCACCTTTTATTGCGGGTTCTCTGTCTCCGTAAGGCCGCCTTCTTCTCCATGACTTTCTGTTTCGTCAGCTCTTCCTTCAGTTCAGCCTTTGTCTTTCTCTTCTTCTTCTCTGGTGAATCCGGCAGTTTTTTCACCGGAGACGGGAGGCTTCCCTGGTTTGTTTGTTCGTCCTGACTCTTCTCTGCCTCCTCAGATAGAGATTCCCCTACGATACACAGATCATTTTCTTATTAATACAGATTAAAAGTACTGCTTCTGGCCATTAGTCGAAAGAGACTTGTACTAAAATAAATTTTCAATTGACTTGCTCAGGTAAGTGGATTGGAGTCTATTGTTGAGATGGTCACAAGATACGATTTTACAATCGATTTTCGATTAATAAAACCTATTTGATATTTTTGTTGTATGGAAAAAGTCATTGTGGCGTCACGATTCTCACCAGAGAGTTGATTAAAAATCGGACGCACTTCAAATTTTCAATCGACTTCAGACTTTGCTTTAAACTTAAGTAGTCAAAAAATCTAGGTTGAAATACATTTATCATTTTTTATTTTCATGAGCTAATAATGGGAAATTTTACCTTTATCTTCCGATTTTGTTGGGGATGACTTTTCTTTTTCCTTTTGTTTTTTCCTTTCTTCTCTCATTCTTGCTTTTTCTTCCTCCCTCTCTTTCCTCTTGGCTTCCAATTCTGCTCGCCTTTGGAGTCTCTTCATATATCGCTCTTCTTTTTCTTTTGCCTGTTTAATTTCAAATATAAATTGTATAGCCAAAGCATACATGTATTTTCAAATATGTGTACCTGATTTTACTTATATCATTAATGGGAAATACATATAGGAATTGTATATAACAATTTCAGGATGCTAGATGTTCTACAAATTGCCCATAAAATCTCCCTAAAAATTTAAAATCCATCTTTTCCAGCCATAAAATATTAAATTATAATGAAATCATTCAAAAGTTCTAGCTTTCCAATGCTCCTCTATAGAGCTCTTCTTTTTCAGATGGTTTAAATAGCCTAAAAACTACCACAGCCATCAAGCCCCTTTTAAGAAGACATTTCCATAACGAGTATAGAAATCCGCATACACCTACTTAATGAACATACATGTACTAAATAATAATAACAAGATAATACAGGTAAACCACCATAAATCTTACAACTCTAGCCTTTCTCTCCTCCCTGCTTTCTTCATCTTCACTGTCACTCAAATTGTACTGTAGGGAGATCAGTTTTCTTTTAGGCGGTGAGCTCAGTTCTCCAGTGTTGTCAGTTGTTTGGCTAAGAACCTCAGGGTCCTTCATCTCGGCCTGAGCCGCCATATGGACTTCAGGGTGTGAAATCAATCCCTCTCTTTCTTCTGTGGTTTCAGCTTTATAAATACATGTATAAAATCAAGACAGTAACTAAAGTTCTCATTTGCAAATAAAAATAATTCTTGCCTTGCATTTTTAAGAAATTTTTTTAAGATTAAGAGATACAAAGGATGATCACTACCTGTGTTTTCTACCACAGCTTGATTCACTCCTGTGTTTGCCTTCTCCTCCTCCTCATCTCTCTTCTCTACAGCAGCATCTGATTCCTGCTTATTCTCCCCTACTTTATCAGGACTGGGTTTTTTATCCTCGGATTTAACGGGGCTGAAGAGCATCTCGTCCTCATCGTTTTCGTGGTCTGTCAGATCACTGTACTCTAGTTCACTCTCCGATGTGAAGTCCTCCGACACTGACAGGTCACTGGTGTGCACCGAGCTGACTGTCAAGTTCGAGTTTGCATCCTCTTGGTCCTCATGCCAGGCAAACTTGTACTTCTTCATTCCTAGACAGAACAAAATTTATAAACTAAACGTATATGTATGCCTTTTTCTGGTTTCATTTTCATACTTAAACATCGTCATATTTTAGGACGCTGGGTAAGACATTGAAAATATCAAATATGAATGGTATTAAATGCAAGCATAAAACCATAAGAGTATTAAAATTAAAATTCTACAGAAATATAGTTTCAACCTTGATCTTGAGATGAGTCATCTGTATCTCCTGAGACAGGTGGTAATGGAATTTCATCCAGACTTGGAATATCTGTCATCTCTTCCTCAATAATTTCCTGATCATCCTCTGCACTCTTTTTTGAAGGTGGTGGAAGAGGGATCTCATCCAATATTTTCTTCTCATCTGGTTTGGTTTGCAAAGGAGATTCTTCCATCTCTACCTCCTCAGTTCCTGGAGGTGGGGGAGTTTTCGGTGAGGGTGGCAGAGGGGGCAAGTCTGGTTTGGGAGGACTATCTCCAGCTGTTACATTGGGAGTCCCTGTTTGTGCTGGCGATGAAGTGTCTTGTGCATTGGCCGCTGATGTAGGTGGAGCAAAATTCTGGCCAGGTGCCATAGGATTGAACATGTAGTTGTTCCACGAATTTGGCATGTAAGGAAACATTTGAGGTGGCATGCTGAATCCAAATTGTTGTGAAAATGGTGTTGCCATCGGAAAATTCATTCCCCCAGGGGAGAAATTAGTACCTGTCTGGCCAGGGGCAGGTGCTTGTTGTGACCATCCATCCCCCTGGAATCCTGGTGAAGAAAATTCTGTACTTTGTGAGCCAGGTAATGCCCCATTTTGATTGCTCTTTTCTGAAATAAAATAATAGAGGAGCTAAACATAAATCGAAACAAAAATTCTAAAACGAAGATATGTAAATTAATAAGAACCTCAGATTTTTTTTTCAATTTGGAGAAAAACAAACCTGGTGTTACATTAACGTTCATCAAACTCTGCATGTTTTGCATCTTTTCCATGTGCTGTTGCTTGCTCTGTTCGACATGTTCCTTTCTCTTTTCTGGATCAATACCCAGTTGTTTGCAAATGACTTCATCAATTTTTGGCTTGATGATATGTAGGATCTTTGGATTTACAAGCTGTTCGATTACCCTCTCCACCCCATTGGTCAACATGCCAGACCTGAAATTATTTTTGTTAAATCAAGATATACATATAGTAAATGTTTTCTCTGGTTCTAACGCAATTAATGTCAAAGATACATACATTTTAAAAATAAGACTTTTTTAAAATCAAACCATGGTGCAGAAAATTAGATGCAATGAAATCCCTTTGTGATTGTTCCTACAAATGTATTTACAAACATGACAAGGTTGTACTGTTAGGTCCATAACAGTCATGATTATTAAAGTTAGTAAACAAATGTACATGGAAGAGTCTTAGATTCATATGCTTTTATGGTTAATAAGAACACGACCTTTATCTTAATAGAAGATATCCTTGCTATGTTCTGAAAATCCTAAAGATACGCTAAATCTAGTCGATAAATTTGCAGCAAAACTTCCTCTCAAAGAAATATAAAGTAATCAACATTTTCAACTTGCAAGCATTTACAATTGCAATGCGCCATTTATATCATGCTGCATATTAATACAAAAATTTCTAATTTTCTCTTTCTGTAAGCTTCACCACTGCCTAATGGAACTCTTATACATGTTACATACTGATTGATCTGTCTTCTGAGGTTGTCTCTGAGTTGGTTCTTGTTTAAATCTGGACTCCATGTTTGGCGCGATAGAAATCTGTTGACATAGCCTTCAACTCTCTGCTTCAGATTCTGGTATGAAGGCTAAAAAACATAATATCTTACAATATTATAAGCAGATGACAAAGAGAATGTGGCTTTCCAAGAATAAAATAATGGAAAAACAATATTAGGCAAACCTTTGTGTCGACATCAGCCACAAACTCTTTCCTAAACTGATCGAAGAGACCTTTGGATTTCAAACTGTCAATTATGTCTCTGACGTCCTGGTCATACTCTTCACTCTGTTCCTGTTTGCCCATATTGTTATTGCCGCTGGCTCATAAATTCAACTGAACCCCATCATTTTAATTTCTTTAGGCCTAGCAAGTCTGCGTCTTGTCCAAATTTTCTCCAACGCAAACTAGATATCTCTTACGTTAAATTATTCGATCTATATAGATGTTAAGTCGTACAATGAAACTCAACGAATGGGCGTCTGAAAATGTGAAATAAAATCAAGTAGATCTATTGTATTGACAGTGAATGACCATAGCTATTCTTTAACTTTAAATCAATAAGATAATTAACGCACATTTAATAGACTTAGGCTACTCATGTTTATCACTTCGACAAAATAGTACTGTTTCAGAAATGTTTCTGCAAGCTACCATACCACAGCCAATTTAAGTAAAGGAGAAAATCCTCAAACTGTCCATTCTGTGAGAGAAAGAACTGTTCGGGGCCCGTAGGGCCGAGAACAGTTCTTTCTCTCACAGAATGGACAGTTTGAGGATTTTATCCTACTTAAAACATTTTCTCTATTGTTAACTTAATAAACTGTCTAAGGTTTTGGCTTGAATGATTGCTAAGATTACGTAACACTATTGATTGTCCATTTCAAAAACAGCAACAAAAAGGGTGAAAATAATGGTGTATTGTTGAACTTAATGTACAGTGCCAGGTAAGTTTATATTTAAATGATATCTATGCTGATTTTTGACTACTCTCTTGGTAAAACTCAATGAGAAAAGATGTCTTCATCAGATGGAGAAAGTATATCTTTGACGCAATCAAAATTTAGAGATCCAGCAGAAAGTTAATACAGATAGCATTTTGAGTGACATTTTAGACATGGAAAAAAGAAAAAAGGGAAATTCAGGTGATTGAAAGGGGGGAAATTCAAGTGATGGCAAAGGGTTAAATTCAAGTGATGGAAAAAGGGGAAACTCAAGTGATGGGCAGTGTGAAAAAAAAGATTAAAATGTGCGATCCCTGTGATTCCAATAGTAGTGCACCTAGTGAAATTCATATTACCTCTGGAAATATGTCTTTCTCATTCAAATTCTTATTTGTTTCTGGAGTCACATTTACAGAACCATTCATTGGAATGGTAAACATATTTGTTGTGCATGTATGCCTTTCTCCGGAGATGATAAATTCATATTGCTGTAAAATAAAATTTTAAATTCTGATGTTGGTATTCATGTTTATATTTGAATTAAAGTAAATTTTCCTAACTGTTGAGGATCATGTGTGTTTATTGCTTTCAACATTTAAAACCTGTACATTAAGTTACCTGTAGCTGTACATTAAATTGGAGAAGCTGTCGATTAAGTTAAGAATCGACAGTTTTTTTCACTTAATATACAGCTACAGGTAACTTAATGTACAGGGTTTAAATATCCAAATATATTACGCTATATAATGTACCATAAACACAAAGGATTACATAACAAAAATGTTTTAACTGACGTTATATCTTTTCTCATAATAAAAATTACCCCCCCCCCCCCCCCCCACACACACACACACACCCACACAAACGTTACCTAATGATCAGGTAGATGGGTATATATTTTTGATTAAGAGAACTATATAATAATCGAGTGCCGTGAGATAAGAGAACGGGTCGGTTGGTATTACATCATTATAGTTTATGTATTTGCACTTCACAATGAAAACCAATTAGGGCCTAACAAAACAACAATTTATTTTCGAAATTGTGCTAATTGCAGTAAAGACCGTCACTCCAACAATCTTCAACATCACACGCACAATTATTCATTTTAAAAGATCCTTACTAAGTATTCTTGAAATCTGACAAGCAGATAGTCAGTATACTGGCTGATCATCCAATGCTTATTGTTTACTATATGTACATGTACGATTTGATAGACAGCTTATCAAGTGCTTTGTTTTTTAAATAACAATTCTAATAACATACAATAAACTTTCGTGTTATTAAGTTTGAACGCAAGAACGAGTATACCATTCGAACCTCACCATGCTCACTATCTTTCAAAACTCTCAATCTCTGTCATTTGATTGGTGTCTCTAAACATACTATATAAGAAAAAATATTATAATCCATATAGTTCAACCGAAAGAATTGTATTCATATCTAGAAATTAACGCCGATAAATTTGTTTAAACAATCAGCATTGGAGGGGATGAATCCCGTGCGTTTAAAATATGATACAGTGTATTAAATGGATGATAAAGGGCACTTCGAGGGCCGTCAGTACTTAGTTCTGTTATAATTGTTCAAAACACGGTGAACTTTTCAGTACATTTTTCGAACAGCTGTATATTTTGGGATAAAATTTAGAGTTGTTTCAAAACAATTTTCAGAACAGTAAATGCTATGATAACATGTTTTTCTCCTCTTTTGAAATCTGTGACATGAAACTATTAATGATGCGATTCATGATTCAATTTTCTCAAAGATGTATTTTGTTTTTTTTTAAAAGGCCCAGTTTTTAAAATATTCAAATATTAGTATTCAAAGCTAGTACATGGTAAAATTTGAAAACCTGAAACTGAAAATTATCTTTTAGAGCAGTCACTGCAAAAATACATTATTAATTCCTTAAGTCAACATACCGGTATATCAAGCACCTGCATGCAGTATATATACCCTTATGTGTTTGTGTGTGTACAAAGGAGAATTTTATACACATCACGACCACTATAGGGGCCTATACATAAGATTCCCTTTTTCATGCTTCTATAATCGACGCTCAAATAAACAAATACATACAATAATGTATATAAACATATACCTTTAGTAAGTAAGTAAATCATTTATTATAGTGACATGTGCATTTTGCATGTTACAATAATACAGTGAAACAATAATACAAGATAATAGCACCCGGCCCATCGGACCTATATGTCACTGGTTATATAAATTACATATTTAAAAGTCAACGTGAAAATTTTGATTGTCTTAGTTTTAGAGCATTAATAATAAATTGAGAGCATTGCCGGGGATAAGTACATACTAAAGTTCTGAATAATTCAAATTCTTCATAATTTGTTGAGCCAGTGGTATTTCTAATAAGTAAATTTCGTAAATCATTATATAATGTACATTTTAGGATGAAGTGAATTTCATTTTCAATTTCATTTAAATTACAAAAAACACAGAGTCTGTCAGTTAAAGGTTCATTTCGAAAGCGTCCAGTTTCAACACGTAAAGGGAGAATTCCACATCGGAGCTGAGCTAGGGCAGATCTTTGATTTTTTGGAATGTTCATGAGAAGATAATTTTCTGTTGAGAAGTTTTGCTTTAGGAGACGGTAAGTTCTGAGTTTGGGAGAGTTTTGAAGATTTGCGAACCAAATGTTTTCTGATGTCGAGTGTTGGTTTTGGATAAAAAGTTGGACGTCACAGCATATTGCGTTAGTATAGATATTTGACATGTTCACGGAATTTAGCACAGCTTTTAGTTGGCAGTTCCATCCCCTTTCGTTGTTAAGGCATTGATCCCAGATGAAAACTTGTTTTGCCGTCCTGTTGTTGTCCATTGTCTGAAATTTGTTCCAAAGGCGGACCATATTAGATTTGTGTCTGGAGCTAGCAGGGGCCCATCCGGTTTCTCCTCGTACGGCTAGTAATGGTGCTAAACGATGTGTTCCCAGGAAATATCTTGCTGCTCGGTCCTGCACTTGGTCCAGTGAATGGAAGTTTTGGTATCCCCATACTCCGCTGCAGTAATCTATTACCGGGGCGACACAGCTATAAAATAATTTTTCAAACGTAGTGAACCCAATGTCCTTCAAGCTGTGGATTTTGGATATTAAGGAACCAAGAGCTCGTCCTCCAGATTTAGAAAGATTTTCGGCATTATTTTTAAAGTCTCTGTTTTCGTTAAATAACACTCCGAGGTATTTATAAACTGATGCATATTCTAATTTCGTGTTTCCTATGTAAAATGTAAAGTTGCTTTTTTTACTGTTTCGTTTTCGGAAATGTAAGATTTTTGTTTTTGCTAAATTGATTTGTAAGTGCCACTTTTTGCACCAGTTACTTACAACGTCAAGAGTGTCTTGCATATTTCTTTCATTTTCAGTGATGAGAGCTATATCGTCTGCATATAGAAGAATTCCAACATCAGTATGATGAATAGGGATTCCCTTTTTTGTATTTTTAACTTCCCTAGCTAAGTCGTTAATAAAAAGGGCAAAAAGGGTTGGCGATAGGTTATCTCCTTGTCTAACTCCGGAGGTGCAGTTAAACCATGCGGTGTGATGATCTCCTATGCGCACACAAGATTCTGTATTGTGATATAAAGATTTAACATTGTTGTAAAAATGACCGTCCACTCCGTTAGTTAGGAGACTGTATTGTAGTAGATCCCGGTCAACCGTGTCGAATGCTTTCTGTAGGTCAATAAATGTAACGAACGTGGTATCTCTATTTTGTATTAGACTGTTCAGAGTAAAAACGTGATCTTCACAATTTCGATCTTTTCTAAAACCATTTTGTTCATCAACTAAGAGTTCGTTGTCTTCTAGGTAAGCTGTTAATCTGTTGTTTAAAACGGAACTATACGCGTTGGATATGACCGAGAGTAGACTGATGCCCCTGTAATTCAGTGGAATTCTATGGTCAGAATTTGGGTCTTTTAAGATGGGATATATGATCGCTTTTTTCCAAATGGTCGGTATTTTGTGATTTTCAAATATAAAGTTGAACATTTTGTGCAGAGCTTTTATAACAGTGTCATTTTTTAGTACTTCATTTGGCAGTTGATCAATTCCTGTAGATTTCCCGTCTTTATTTTTTAGTACGATATTCCTTATTTCGTTTATTATATCTATAGTTTTGTTAAGCTCTGAGTTGGAGATGTATAATGGATCAAGCATGTTTTGTTCAAATGCATGTTTTTGGATAATAGCCGTATTTCTAAATTCGGAGTCGAATGAGGAGTCCGTATTTGGGTTGTAGAGATTGGAGAACTCAGATTTCCATTTTTGTTTAAGATATTCAGGATTCGTTGTTACACTACCGTCCTCCATATAGCATTCAAACGGGATTTTAGATTTTCGCTTTGGGCCCTTTATTGAACAAAAAACAAAAAACCTTTTATTTTGGAGGGGGGGGGGGGGTGTAGGGGTCCTTGTTTCTCTGTTTTCCCTGATCCCATCGACTCCACATTTCAAAGGCTTGATCGGTACCAATAAATGTTAAAAAGAAAGTACATCGGATAATTGATATCTGAATTTCATATAGGCCTATACAACGGAACTGCTTTTTTTTTTACACGAGCTCTTGTGGTTCATGCTAAACATTCTATAATAAGGTTTACAATATTCAATGATATGTGAAAATATGATTTTTTAAAGAAACTTCATGTTTTGATTGATTACTAAATTTTCTAAATTTTTCAGATGATAAACCCTGTTTGGCTACAATAATTATTGCTAAAGACAAGAAATTTTTTTTTAGCAAATTTATCAATTTGAAAAAATATGTTTTGAGTCTAAAGATTATATATTAATTACCTGAAATATTAAAATCGCAAAAAAAAAAAGAAAATTGCTAAACAGTATGACCAATTTAGGTGTTATTTATTGGCATATTTTTTTCTACTAGAAATTTTCTGACAGGCGTTATTGTCTGTTTAGAGCTCATATAAATACATATTTTATTCTTTCCTATGCATATCCATGTTGACTTTCCAAATTGTATATTAACTTATACGATACTGAAGGATATTTTGATCCGCCCAAAGGACCACGAAATCTCTCATTCGGACCACGTGACGTGGCTACACATGCATATTCTGAAAATGGCGGCTTGATTACAACTTGCTTGTGCAAAATATTTTGGTGTCAAAAACACGACATTCTCCATTCTTATACAAAATTAACAATGGGATTTTCCAGATCTGAAGCATACGATGTTTTAGAATTACCAATAGGTGTGTATTAACAGGGAAAATGGTTTTTCTTAACTTTCTTACTTTGACGACTGTTACCTCATAAATGTCCTGGACAATAGTTTTGCAGTGATTGAAACGCTAAAAAGTGAGAGACTTCTGTTTGAAAGTTAACCAAATTTTATTTTTAATGGTAAACCAAAAATATAACTTTACATATTGCTTCCTAGACAACGTGTTAAACTCATGACAACAGAGAAAACTCGAATGTTCTATACTACGTGACCCATACATGTACATCTTTATCTTCCCTTTACGGAATGGAGTATATTAATCATTGATTTAAATTATCCAGTAATTCTATGGTAGACAGTGACATATCTGTTAAAAAAGTTTACAAAGTTAATAAGGGAAGGATGAAACATCTGGTCTAAATAGAATACCTTTGACACTTCAGTTATTTACTTAAGGAATGAATTCAATATTTATTTGTTTTATACGATATAAAATGGGTTGGTGCAGTTTACGCTTTATAAACCGCGAAGCGAAGCAGTATACAAAAAAGCGTAAACTGTTCCAAACCATTTTATATCGTATAAAACTAATAAATATTGAATTCATTTCTTATAATTTAATTTTTTTACTCTTCATTGTAGATAAAAATGGTCATTTGACTTATAAAATGACGTAAAATTGTACAAAATTCAAACGTAACGTCAGGCGTATTTATACGTTTTTGACGTTAGTCTTATTATGACATAGGCAACATTCTTTATACGATATAAAATAATTTTTTTAGCCAATCAGAAAGCGTGTTACAACCAGAATTAAATTATTATATTTATGATATACAGGAGCAGATCAAGATTCGGTTAGAACCAGCTATAAACGTCTTGCCCTGAAATGGCATCCTGATAAACATGGCAACTCTACAGAATCCATGAGAGTAAGTGGAAACTGCTCATACTTTTTTGTAATTAGAATTACCTGAAAAAAAATAGGATTAAAATTAAAAATGTATAATATATTATAAACCTTGAAGATATCTTGTTTTCTTTGCAAAGAAAAAAAGAGGAACAATATTTTTACGTACAGGTTTTTCAAAAAAAAAAAAAAGATATCTAGTTTCTAGTTAATACATGATTACTAAAAAAGTAATACTAGCTTAAAATTGTGGCATTTACAAAATCAGACGTTTCACTGAAGGAATAGAATACATTTATAGGAAAGGTTTCTTTCAAAAGCTGTAAAATAGATTAAAAAAGTAAATATTTAGTACATTATTTATACACATCAATATATTGACAAAATTTGCAGATGGCTTTATCGTTACCCTTGTCAATGTGAAAAAATGTTCCCAATCCAACTTCTCTTTTCTATTGTGATGAAATGATGGTGTTGTATAGTTTACAGCATTGCATATGGGTATTAAACATGTGACCAATCAAATACTAACTGTCTACTCTGATATTAGATATTTATATTTGTGACCAAATATTGGTATATACATGTTCTAACTCTAAAAATCATATTCAAAGGATAATGTAATTGGTATTGTAAAATAATTCAGGTTGTGTAAGTAACTTAGATTGTAATCTTACAGCAAGTTTGACTGATCAGTGCTTGTGTAATTAACTATTCTAATTTGTTTTTATGAATATATTTTCCCTGTCTATTTTATCAAAACAAGGAAATCCCGTCATACAATATAATTTACAAAGTTTGTTTCATTTTTATAGAATAATCTGGAATGCAGGAAGCCTTTCTTAATTTTTGAAGCCTTGGAAGTTAAACAAATAATATGAAGCAATCAAGCATTATACATACACATTGACAATGTAGATTCCATTTTATTGCCAATTTTTTAAAGTCAATTAATTTCTTTATTATTCACTTTTTCAAGTTTAATCTTGAGCCACAAACTTTCAGTTAGTCTTAGAGCTTTGTCATTACAGGAAAAATCTTTACCTGCATTGATTTTAAACACTTTATTGCCCTCTGAAATGTTTTGACTGGAAATGACAGCATCGAGGAAATAGAAATTTGCATGTTGTATGTGACCTATTTTCTTCATAACAACTGATCATTTCGAGTTGAACAGGAAGTTTATGTTTTTGGAACATAACTTGTATTTGACAGAAATTCCAGGAAATATCCAAAGCTTACAAAAAACTTATGGAAGATGACGGTGAAGATGGGCTACGTGGCATGACACTGGTAAGCTGTAGTCAAGAATCAATATCCAGTTTTACATAATCTTAATTTTCAAGCTTTTTAATTCTTAAGTTTTCTGTGATTTAATATTCTTCTCTTCAATTTTTTTTTTTTGTGTGAAAATTCTCAACATTTTGTTTAAAATTGGTTATTAGAATATTCTTCTTTTCAAGAAAGCTTGAAAATGGCTATTACCAAATGAATATTTTTATTTTCAGGATCAAATGATGCAGTTATTCAAAGATGTTTTCTTTTCACGAACATCGAGTAAGTACTGCTTTATTTATTGTAATCCATGCCTTCTGTCCTCTAGGCAGAGGCAAAGTTTTGCAATGAAAGGCAAATACAGGTCATTAAAGTGTTGTTTGACCAAAAGGCTTCCTTGTAAAAACATAATTGTCTTGTGTTTTACTGATTGATTCAATTTAAAATATCTTTTTAATGTATCAGTTATGCATCTTTGCAAAGGGATATGGTTTAAATTTTGTTTAAATGCTTGGACATCATTGAAAAAATAATGGATAAACATTTCCTTTATTTTCCAATGACATGTGAATTTGCTCTGAAAGAGAGGTATACAGTTGTATTGATGAACATAACTGTTAATGCAGTTAACTTACCTCTGTTGTAGATTCTTATAATGGATCAGATGATTCATCGGATTACGATTATGATGATGATGATGACGATGATGATATTGATTCAGACGAAGAAAAGTATTCACATTTATATCACGACAGATTTCAATACAAAGATTCAAAGAAATCGAAAGGTGAATAAATTTGACATTTATATACATGTACATGATATAAAGTTTAGAATAATGACTATGTGAACTAGTTAACATTTAGAGAGCTAGATAATCAGAAATTATTGAGTCATGCTTATTTTGCATTTTTCCATTTTCAGTTGGTGAATCTCATTTTAGAAAATTAACAGTAGATGTAAGTATGATTTGAGCATGATAAAGAATGATACACAAAAAGTAGTTAAAATCTTCCTATGCTACTGTGCTTTAATTATTACACCTTGCACATCAATTTTCAGGGATTTAGGTGTTGAGAGATTTCAAATAGTAAATTAACCAAAGAATACTTAGAAAGATCACTGTCCATAAAATTTTATATGTACTTTAACTTAATCCACGAAAATTTATGCTCAAGCATATCAATGTAACAACTATCATTTTGTTAAGATTTTTTAAAACTTGTAGAATCAACTTTGTAAAAATTCATACTGATATTTGAATGAAATCCCATTTCCCATTGTAAATAGAAAGTGACTACTTGTTTACTTGTCCATCATTGTTCCCACAGATCTCTTTAAATTGATGAGGGGATCTGGTGTGTAGTTTAGAAGACTTGATTCCCAGTCATGAATACACATTTCTAAATATGCAATCATGAATATGCAATTATGAATATACAATCATGTGAATTTGCAACACCAGGCCATTCAACTACTTAGTTAATAAAATGCAGTAAAGCAAATACATGTTTTTATGTGCAAGACTTGTAAATAGAATCATAAGAATGTCTGACACAAGGCTATTCAGCTGATCAAATGTAATAAAACTACATGTTATGCATCCTGATAATGATGACTGAGTATTTCTCTTACCACAACTGAGAAGAGAGTGATCTAACAGAGAGTTTCTATTCTTCTATTATTAAATCATTGATGTAGAAATTTGGTTTAGATTTGAATAAAGAGGATATGGTGTAGTTTTGGTCCAACATAAATCTGTTCTGTTGAAACTTGTAAAATGCGCTTGTACATATGTTGAAAGAAATAAGCTGCATTTGTATGAAATGAATATGAACATATTATTTACAGGAAATAAATAGAAATGCAGAAGAATTAATAACAGAGGAAGAAAGAGAAAAGAAAAGAATAGAAAAAAGAAAAGCAAAGAAAAAGGTACCTAGTGAATGTGATAGAAATTAATTTACTGGTAGGATTACATTACGACAAGATAATGCTGCATATATGAACATGTCGCTGTTAAATTTACCAAGATCTGTAAAGTCATGTTTCACCATTTATGTCTGTCGGATTTTGCAGAGAAGGAGAGAAAAGAAAAAATTAGAGAAACAGAAAGAAAAGACAAAGGTAACATTGAGAGGGTTATGATTCAATGTTCGAAATCTGCTTCCAGTAATTTGGGTATACATGTATCTTTATGCCATATTTTTGTGCCAGATTTGAAAGTATTGTATATATTGAAACTTGGAGGGAAAGAAAGTGGCAATGGCGTGAGAAAGTCATGTGACTGATACAGCCCTCCTAGATTAACATGTCGGTCAGAACAGTCCCAAGATAGTCAGGTTTCTCTTGAGGCTACATGACCTACTACACATCAAATGTTGTAGGAGCAGTGCCAAAATTCAGAATTATTGGTGGTAAAATGTCTATATCAAATAGTACACTTATACATATATGTACATGTACATATATTCTTTCCATTTCATACTTTATCTTTTAATTGGAGTGGGGGCAAAAGTGAGATGGGAGAGGATTTTGTTTCTTATATGAAACATTTTTATATTATAAAGTTTAATATCTATTAAAGAAAAAGATTTTGATTTTTATACAATTAAAGGGAAGCAACTCTTAAAATGTAGTGAAAAACTGTTGAAAAGTCTTTTCTTGCCTGATTACACTTGAAAAAGTAAAGAGCTGAGAAGATATTTTTCAAGTTTATTGAAGAGTTTATACAGAAACATAGCTAGTATTCTAGATTATTGAAAGGAGAAGAAATAATATAGGAACCTATTAAAGATGTCTGATTTTACAAGTTTTTTCTGTATGATTTTCTTTACAGGTGGAAGTAAATGGACAGATTAATGATAAAGATACAATTAATACAGATATACAAAGTGGAAATAAAGTGAAAAAGGAGAAAAAGCAAGTAGACTTTTCCAATTAAACATATTTCATTTGTAGTGTCAAACTGTCATTACAATTTTTTGAGCTTGCAGCTTTTTTGAACGTCTAGAACATGTTTTGATAAAATGTATATCTTTTTTCAGGCCTGGCATACCATCTTCATCAGAGGACACGGTGAGTGTATGCTGAAAAATGTGTCAAATTCTTATTTTAAAATCATAATCTTAAAAATGTTTAGCAGAATTATGTACGAGGACCTTCATCATCTTACCTTATTATGTGTAATGGTCTTGGATAAGAAACAGGTTCAGGGGTCATAGAGCTTAGAAAGCTCACTCTGGATCTAAGTCTTGCCTTTCCACTACACATTCCTTTTGTAAAAGTGAGACTGAGATCAAAAATTGAGCTTGTCCAAGTTTTTGATCACGGAACGAGGTTTGTTTACATGAATTGTTACTAAGGCATTGAGAAAAAAGTTACAATTACATGTATTATCAACTTGTACTTGATAGGGAATCCTTTTGATGAAAGTTTTTTTTTATCCGAGTCTGTAAACCTTAGTTCATCAAAGAAAGCATTCTATTTTTAAAAAAGTAAATGTAAGAATATACTTTGGTTTTATTGATTGTGGGCATCAATTTTTGTGGATTTAATAAAAACTGTAGATTCGAGGATAAACATTTTCATGGCCAATAATCGTATCAATACAAAATTTTATTAGAAATTGCACCTCAGTAAACGTTTAAATTCAGGATCAACTCAACAGCAAAACCTATGAAAATCAGTATTCATGTATATTGATGAAACCACAGTAATTGTTTCGTTCACAATATACATCTTTTATTTGCAGGCTTTTGATCCTAATTCAGCATTTTTTACCAAAGTCATTAATAAAAAAAAGAAAACACTCTCAGGGACGGATTCTTCAGGAAAGAAAGGGCGGTCCAAACATGGAAGTGATGAAGAATCCGAGGAGTTGGATCCGGTTGTGCTACGCAGCAGACAATTAGCAAGTAAGGCTTGGCTTGATTTGGTATTGTTAAGTTATATACTAGTACATGTACAATAGACATGTACATTGGTCAATGAAGCAGCAGCCACAGATAGAAGATTGATTTTTTTAGGGGGAGGGGGCAGGGTTCTCCTGTGTCTTTTACATCAACTGAAACATTTATTGTTACTTTTGAGAAGACTTACAATATGCTTGTAGAGAGAGAGAGAGAGAGGAGAGAGAGAGAGAGAGATAGATAAAAGATAGATAGTCTATTTGAATAATTGAATAATACAACTGTGAACTATAAACAACAACATAATGTTTGAATTTTGATCTTTTTCTTTCAGTAAAGGGCAATGAAATGGCTCAATTAGGTCACTACAGTGCTGCTATAGAACTTTTTAGTGAGGCTATTAAATTAGACCCCAATGATTTTAGGTAAGATGCTCTTGGTGATATGATTTCAGTTGATTCTTTTAAAACAATGAATGGCTGTAAGGAACTGTCAGACTTAAAAAAAAACCCTTAAAATTTTTTGTAATGCATGTTTATTTGTAATGAAAGAAAATTGTCTACTGCATAAATTTGGCTGTTTCTTGAATTCGCAATTTTCACATGTTAAATAAACCCATGAAATAACACTACAGTAAATTAATTCTTTATATTGAAACCTGTTCTTTAACAGTATGTAACATATGTAGACAAATCTTTTTATTTTATTTTTTTTCAACTTGATTTATACATTAGTTGTTGTATTTCATGATTATAACTCTGGTCCATTGGTGTTACTTTCTTTTTCAGATTTTTTGGAAATAGGTCATATTGTTTTGATCGGGAACATCAATTTGATAGGTAAGAAAACAATGATCATAATGGGTTAAAATTTTGGAATTGAGGGCGAAGAAAGGAATTTCCTATGTTTCACAATGTGCTTAAATTTTTTTTCAGGGCTTTAAAAGATGCAGAAAGAGCTATATTACTACAAAAAGATTGGCCAAAAGGATATTTTAGAAAAGGAAGAGCTTTAGCTGGTCTAAGAGTAAGATTCTTGTGGTTGAAAAATCTATAATTTAGAAAAAAAATTAAAGAGAACAGAATATTGCAGTCTTTTGAACTTGATTGAAAATATTTATACAGTTAAAACTATTACTCCTACCAGCCCCCACCCCTGTTAAGATGGGTATGGGTTATTTGGTTATCAAGAAGATATCTTGAATTAAGAAGAAAAGTTCTCCTTTTAAAATTCCGAAAATATTTGTTCGATAATATCAAATTGTTCGATTGTTTTGTAGATGTTTTCTGAAGCAGAGGATGCCTTTACACAAGTGTTGAAATTAGATAAAAATTGTGAAGATGCTGTACAAGAACTTTTACGTGTTAGAATACAGCAGATAGTGGTGAGTTTGGTGCCTGGGGCCAGGATACCCAATAGAGAGAATTTCTTAAAGTTTCTTGAATCATATGATAAAAATGTCCTAAGTGACTTAATGATTTCTTGGTCTTTTTCTTCAGGAAATGGGTTTTTCTAGATATCAGGCAGAGGAAGCAATAAAGAAGTACTCAACAGTTCAAGGTGCATTGGACTCTCTGCTAGCAGGTGTAGGTAGGTGGAAATACCATGTATATCTCTCATAATGTGGAATCATGATTGTTTGTGGTGACTCAGTTTTCATGGATATGTGGATACCTCTCACCCGCAAACTTTACATCCACTGTGCATTATGAAAGTGAATGTATATACCTCATACTGTGACAAAATTTTTGTTGGTACCCCTGATAGTTAAAATATTCATGAAAGTCAACCTCTTTAAAAAAAGACCATTTCTCAGTAAATAATCTAAAGAAAATGTTTATTAATACAGTAAAACACAGTTATAATGTATTGGGGCTCTTTGCCACGTAATTTTCATTCCCCATGACTTTATTGTTGTAAACTTGTCAGATATAACGAATTTTGCTTATAACGGAGCAAATTCGCCCATCCCTGGCACTTAGTTATAAGCTTGTTTTACTGTATACTATAACTCTTTTATTTTTGCACTCTGTAGGGAAACATTTCTTATACAGTGGACATATACATATGAATATATATTGTTATACTTTCATGTTAAATACTGAAATCTGATTGGTTAAGATGCAGTTAATAATCCGTTCTATTACCCTCGGCATTAGCAACACAATTAGCAACGGGTAACATTAAAAATTGTTACATGCGCGAAAATTTTGCGCGTACGGTTCGCTGTAGAATTCACGTTATTCCTATATAGAAGCAGTAAAATTTTCTTAAAAATTAAGACATTCAGTATAACAAAATAAATAGTGCCTGTTTGGGAGGATAACAGTTGAAATTGACACCCCTCGAAAACCATTGTCAACCTCCCCTTTGCGTCGGTTGACAATGGTTTTCTCGTGGTGTCAATTTCAATTGTTACCCTCCCAAACAGGCACTATTTATATAATATCATCTCTTTGGTTTGTTTGCTGTAATGGCTGACATACTACATGTATGTACTGTATTTATGTTTTGCTGTTGTCTCAATGTCTGCTTTTATTTGATACAGCCGAGAAAGCCCTTGGTAGTGAAATTTATGTATCTGATGATGAGTCAGGATTTATGACTCCATCCCTATCCAAATCCAAACAACAAAACACAGATTCAAAAATGGAGTAAGTAGAACAGTTATTTTGAAAAAGAGGACCTTTCATTACATGTTAAATAGTCATCTCAGATTTCAAAGGCATTACTTCTGTTTTCATTTCCTTAAATGATTTTACAAAGATTTTAAGTGTGAATTTTCCTTAGCATATTTCTTAATCTGTAGATATATTTGAATGATGTTTGGCGATGTTTTTGATTCAGTGGAAGTGTTTTCCACTAAAAACACCAGGTAGAAAGAATACATAGCCAAAAGAACATCTAATACATTTACAGAACTTCCAGACATTCTTTTCATAGAATATTTAGTGTTTTTGATATAATTTTAATACATGTAGTGTTTTGTTATTAATTATGATAACAGTCATTTAGCCTTTGAGTTTTTTTGTCCACTGATACATTCATGTCCTTCTTTATTACAGCCCCCGTAACCCAGAAGGACTGACCGCTCTGTGGGTTGGAAATGTTTTACCTGATAAAGTAGATGATAAAAAACTGCTGAAAATATTTTCAAGGTAAGATCATCTAATATGTAAATGTAGATGACATGTTTGTTTGAATACATTAAGTAATGTACAACTACTTGTATTTTTCTGAAGACCTTCAGTTGCATTCATAAATCAATGATGCAGTTTTTCTCCATTAAAAGGAGAAAGAATTATAATAAAATACCAAGTTTAAGTTCCAAATAATTTTCTGTCAACATGCATTATGTAATGATAAGTGGCATGATTATAGTTGTTTGCTGTTTATTACATTCTTTTCAAAACACTGTGTATTGTCCAATGCAAGGATAACATCAAACATATGAGAGGCACATGGTACTTGTTCCTGATGGTATATAATAAGTTCATTAATTGTTGGGAATTGTGATGTCACCTATATTACACAGTGCAGGATCTATGTATTTATTACAAAGTACATGATGAATTTACTTACAGCAACAATTTTGACATCTGTTTTTAACAGGTATGGCCCTGTGACCAGTGTACGTACATTGCCAGAAAAATTTTGTGCTTTTGTAAACTTCAAGACCAAAGAGGCTGCAGGGAAAGCCATGCAGTGTTTGCAGGTGAGGCTCCATGTACAAAATCCCTCTTAAGTAAGGCATTGCAACATTGGTTAAAGTACATTGTGAAGACTTCTTTAATTCATCTGAAGTAAGGCATCATAGGTCCATTCTATGATGTTAAAGTTCTTTGTAAGTCAGTGTAGGTCATTAACTGCAGTTGATCTATTAAATACCGTATTTTTCGGAAATTAGGTCGATACTTTTTTTTCCAAACACGTGGACCTCGCCCTATTCATCGCTTCGCCCAATTTATGTTTTTAACCGGGTTTTCCAATGGAAAAATCCGGTTATTAAAATGGTGAAAATGGCGGGCGGGCGGCTGCCAAAAGGGTACCCTCATTGTACGGATAACTCCTCCTACAGTTTTCAAGATAGGAAGTTGTTCTTTGGCAGATCAATTGTACATATATCAGAGGTGTGCATATTGCTAGGATTTTGATTTCCGATAATTTATCGAAAAAATACCAGCTTTTGAAATTAGTCATTTTTTGGCAAATATTGCATATAGGGTACCCTCATTGTACGGATAACTTCTCCTACAGTTCTCAAGATAGGAAGATGTTCTTTTGGAGATCAATTGTACATATATCAGAGGTGTGCATATTGCTAGGATTTTGATTTCCGATGAGAAAATGAGTGGATGAGAGGTACCCATGAATTCCACGAAAATTGAGCCACCACGAAATCTAATGATTCCACAGTACTTGTATATGTGTAAACATGAGAATCTTGCAATTATCAGTATTACTTCTTCATCTAGGGCGCCGAGTGTGGGGGTCAGAAGTTACTTATCAAGTTCCCGGATAACCCAATACTGAACAGTGGGACAGTGACCATTAGGAAGACCCCTCAACAGACCAATCCTCAACAGAGACCGACGTATGTGGGGTGAGTGTCTCAGGGTCGCGCATAGTCACACCTTATCTCTACCAACAGCTAGGTTTTGGGGAGTTCACTTATAGCTAGGTTTATTGATTTTGGACTTGATAGTGTATCATTGGCATCACCAACTTCTAAACATTGAAGAACACGCTAGAATTTTATTCCACCATGTATATGTTCATCTTCTTGCTTCTCACTGAAATATTTTTCATGCGAACACTAAGATTGTTCATATCTGTGTATGCAATACACTTTTTTGTACAGTTGGACTTGAGGTAATGAATTTAGGGCAAAGATAGATAAAGTCATTATTATACATATATCACTTTCATTTTCCCTCATGATTCATAAACATTGTGTTTACTTTTTGCTGGAGACAATTTACAAATAGGCTTAAATCATCGAATATTTCTTAACAATGTTTCTGATCATAGTATGAAAATGTCTAAAAGTCTTACAGATTGATAGATATTCCAATTGTTCCCACATTGATTTGCATGCTTACATTTTGTAGCTGGGATTGTTATCCTGCTAATTCCATTAGTAGGCTAGGTGTTATAGACAGTACATGTAGCAGAAATGAACAACAAAATGACAGTCATTTAGTATTTGTGTCATAGAGGAATCTCATTAGCCTATTTTCTTTACAGCTTGTGAATCCCTTAGAAAAAAATCATCTCTATGACTCTAGTTTTATATCTCTTGATGTTTTTTTTTTAACAATTTTTAGCTAAGATAAAATCAGCTTTTAACAATTATGCTTACTCAACAATGCAATTTACAGAAGAAAAATAAAGAATTTAAAAAGCTTTATTCCAGATAAATAGATAATATTTTATTCAAGCTGCATTTATATTTTCCTTTAGAACATCTCGGAAATTTCACGTAAAATGGTAAGCGAGACTTTTGATCACTTTAGCCTACATTTTCTAATCAGTGTTCTATCTTATTGATGTCATTGGAAGTGGGTTGTTATCCTCGATCCAGGGTCCCAAGGTCAAAGGAAGATTTAATTTGTTCATGTACGTTGTAGAACCTATGGAAGAAAGGTCGAAAAACCTTCTTTTTTATGTCTTAAACGTTTGACTGTCTGGCTATTGTGCTTTTGTTTGCATGTTATATTTGCTTATGCTTTCTGGAACTCTGTGCTGGCTGTTATTAAAGAAGTATTTGTCATGGCTTCTGACAATGTGTCCCTTGTCTTGCTGGCTGTGAAGTTTTCTTTTGTAATTTTCACTGATATGAAGTGCATATTGATTAACATATATAGTACCAACATTTATAGCTTAGCTGAACTGAAGGTTCTGATCATCTGTTGTCAATTGTCTGTGACCACTTTCTCAATCTTGACCAAATATGCGCAAAGCATCCTGAAAAAAGGCTTTCAAGTTTGCTTACATGAAGAATCAATTAAGCCCCCTTTGAATCCTTTCCATAATGAGTAGTTAAGACATTTCAAATGGAGGTCTACTCTAATAGGAGTGAAAGCATTTTGATATGTTGTGTTAGTATCAAACAAAATCACATAAAGCCTTAGAGTTAACCTTACAGCAGCCCCTCAATAATGAGAAAACTTAATAATTCTAGCCAATCAGATTCAAACTTTTAAATTCAAGTTGGAAAATAATCCTTTGTCTTCATTTTTTTGGCATAATGCTGTAGTCTGTTTTATGTTGTTTTATATTTAGTCTATTTGTTGATCTCCATCTCAAAAATATGTTAAGAACAAAATATACATGTACAAACTACCATCAACAAATTCTGTATTCTGTTTTCTTTGCCATGACTTTGTTAGCCACACAACTTACCTCAGGTTTGTCAATGACAAAACTGTCTTAAATACCAGTCAAGATTTTAAGAGCAGGGTATTATACCAGTACTGAGGACTTATTAGAATTCATGGTGGCTCAATTTTCGCAGTATTCGTTGGTTGCTCTCTCCCACAAATTTACATCATCAACAAAAAAAGCATTAGAAATAACTTATCTTTCTTTATACTGAAACTAAAACCAACTCATCCACAAAACTCCATGATTAAGCAAATAATTTCACAATAGTAAGTTTTGCATTTGACATTGCTGTGCCTAGGTGAGCAATGTGGCCCATGGGTCTATTCTTAAGTGTTTTAAAATGGGACAGCCAAGCACTTTACACGAGGCAATCCACTTCCAGTCAGCCATTGATGGGAGAGTCAGACACATGGTTCACGCATCAGCTTTGCCAGTCTCCACGTATTTTCTGTTATTATTTTATGAGGTCAGATCAACTCATGCACGATTCGGTGTAAATTGAAAACAGTTGCTTGTTTTTTTTTCAACAAATTCTTTCTCACATTCAACTTTCCAGGTTTTAACAGATATTTTAGTTACTGGTAGTTTTGTTTTAAGAAATCAATTAAGTATATGTACTAAAGAAATTCATTACTTGCTTATTAATAACATAATACTACTTCTTAGTCAATTCTAGTTATATAGATTTAAGTACTGGTTCTTAAATATATATAAACAATGTTTATTTATTAAAAATCACAATTACTGCCACTTTAACACCTTAATATTGATATTCTCAAATCATCATTTAAAAAAAAATTGCCCTGTTGAGGTTCAATTTATATGTGTCTTGATATTGACCAAAGTAATGTTTCAACTTGCAGTACATACTTTTGATCCTATATCATATTATACGAAGTGAATAGACTATTAGCTAAAGCCTAAAGGTTATTTATATTTTTTATCAAGCCATTTTGGGGGTTTTCATTGCATGTTAAATAAGATAAGTGGTGTGGTTCATTCAGCATTTGCACAGGTTAGTAGTATGTCATATCTGATAAGGCCAAAAAAAATTAATGATTTGTTTCTCAGGCACCGCCGCATCAGTAAAATCATCGCCGCATCAAACTTTTATATCGTTATTTTTCCGGATTTTTCATATCTTATCAATATCGGTTTTCTCTTTTATAAAATCAATGTAAACAAACGCTCAGAATAAAGGCTTGACTATGTCAGTAAAAACGTTATTTTATCTGACACATCTACCCATTGACCAACCTAGGGGGCTACTTGGGCTAAATACAAGTTTATGTAAATATAAGTACTCGTTTTGTGGTCGGTAACTTCGCCAGAATTTCCTCAGAAAGAGAGGTTGAAGTTGCCCTGTATTCTGAGTTTACGATCGTGAAAGTTAACCCCAAAAGCAATAAAATGATAATCATCTAATTCAAAAGACATTTTCATAGCCTAATTTAAATCTTGTTGTGATTAATAACTAGCGACTGGCTTATTTTTAGAGGTTATAAATGCGGTTGATGCATTCTCATACTGTGCACTGAAAATTACAACCGATGTTTATAACTTTAGGTGCTGATATTACAATTAGTTAGTAACATGTAATTAGTTAATAACTCTGTCAAGCTCGTGCTAAAATAATCTTAAAACCGTTTGTCTACAGTTATCTTTAAAATAAAACAGATCAAACTATATGACGGTTGTAATTGGGTCAAAGGGTTGGACTAATACCTCCAAAATACACTGAAACACATAGACTGATTTCGTTTGTCATTTAGCCAACACAATTACGAAACATTTCATCTACAAAATGTATGAATACATATAATGAATTAAATTTTAAAAAATGGATAAGATTTTAATTTTTTAGGAGTTGTTTTATTTTTAATTGACTTGCTTTTAATCCAATTTAAATTAAGGTTGAATCTGTATATTCTATACATGTATTATCATTAGCATTATGCCATTTTCAAAGAATGGAAGTCTACCTGATTTCTCAAATTCCTCCCTACTTTTCTGTGAGGGAGAATTTCAGAAATGAAGTCTTCCTAAACTAAGTTTGCTCTAGGTAAATTGGTCCCTGTTAACACTACCACTGAAATTTCTCTGTTATCTTAAGAAATTGAAGCCTCTGTGATATTGCCTAATAGCAGGAATAAAGGACAATTGTATTGTTTGAGAATTTTATGATGACTAATTTACTTTTGCTTGATTTCTGTCCTCAAGGCACTGGAGATTGAAAAGAAAACACCCCAAATGAATGCTTTACTTGATAAATTTTTATATGGCAAATTCAACTAAACTCTGTCCCAAGATATTTTGGATTCACGTTTGGACGATTTTTAATAAAAATACACTTACCTGTGAAAGAAGTGCAATTGAAATAGTTGAAAGGGATATTTTCCAAGATAATTTCATTGACACATTATCATCTTTCACTCGGAAAAATTCACAGGAACGAAAACAGATTCCTTACGGAGATTTATAATGGGGAATGTTTACATCTTTTCTCCATTCGGAATACACTCGGAATACATCGCGCAATATTTCAACGTTATCATCCGGGCTTGCTGCAATGCAAAATCTCCGTAGACATCACATTTTTTAGCATTGTATTGAAACCTGATAAGCTAACAGGGGCGTTTTGACTGAGAAATTTTGGAAATTTTTCATACTTTTCAATGAACATCGTTTGGATCCTGAGGTATTTATAAATATCAAACAATTAAGCCAAACGTGAATCCAAAATATCTTGGGACAGAGTATAGTGAAATGCCATAGAAATTCCCCTATTTCAGTTCAGACTTGTGTTGTTATGTGGAGGGGAAAGATGGGCCGCAAAATGAAGCAGGGGCACAAACCATTTGTCATGTTTGTTCAATTGCAAAAACTCAACCTTTGATAAGGAAACAGAAACAGCTAAAAAGAACAAATTAAAACAAATATTTAAACTTTGCCAATGTATCAGCTTGATGAATATCTGCTGATGAGTACACAAATAAATCATAAAATATGGGTTAACGTCATTGTAAATTTTGTCTTTAAAAAAAAAAAACAAAAAAAAAAAAAAACCCTGCCTGCCTCATCAAATTTTCAAAATTTTGGCCCGAGAAACTAATGATTAATTTTTTTTGGCCTAAAGAAATGAAAATTTTTACCTGAAAGGGCTTCAAGTTCTACTTGCCTTTTGAATGTTGAACTGTCTAACAATGAAACTCATAAATTGATACAAACAAGATCTCGTTTTTTAAAAATGAATCAAATTTCATGTTTTTGATGTATTCAATTTTTTATGGCGTCGAGCGAAGCTCGAAAGCCATCTAGGGATCGTACGTCCGGAAGTTACATTTTTAGGAGCCAAACAACTCAAATGAGTGCAAAGTTTTCGTATGTGTTTCAAGAAAAATAGATGACATACTTCAATTTCGAGCAGAACTGTACGTCAACAAAACAAGTTTGCAGATTCGAAATGGTTGCCGTCTTTAAAAATGTTCACATTTTATTGAAAACAATATGTCTCGGTTTCAGCGGATGAATACACTAGCACCGAGACACGATAGCTGGGCTTACATACTCAATTTGGTTATGAAATGTACTAGCCTGCAAAATAGATGATTTTGTATCCATATCGAAAATTGACAATGCACAAATGTTTGATCTTGTAGAAACAAAACTTCCTAATCGAGCGATAAGTACATCTACATAAACCAACTAGTGAACTACTTTCACTTTGTAAACAACGTGAATGGGTGCTTTCTTTTATCTACCCCCGATCTTTTCGGCCCGTGTCATTTGGATCCTTGTGAATTTTAGATGAAATTGATAATAAGAGACAGAGTGGTTATCAGCAGTATACAATATATAGAATTAAAAACAATAATAATTTAAATATTTATTTCCATATAAATAGAGAAAAAAAATCTAAAAAATTTTTAACTCCTAAGATATTTCTATAAACTTAAATTTTCAATTGAAATTAAAACTTTTTAAGAATTAGGTGAGCAAATTTGTAATGAATTGTAATTTTATTAGTTATGTGATAAATAACATTTTCTATTTTTTTTGAAAAAAATTTTTTTGATAATTTATGGAAAACAAAACTTTTGAACTTGGTCATTTTTTGGCAAAATATTGCATATAGGGTACCCTCATTGTATGGATAAGTCCTCCTACAGTTTTCAAAATAGGAAGTTGTTCTTTTGCAGATCAATTAAACATATATCAGAGGTATGCATATTGCTAGGATTTTGATTTTCGATAATTTATGAAAATAATACCAGCTTTTGAACTTGGTCATTTTTTGGCAAAATATTGCATATAGGGTACCCTCATTGTACGGATAAGTCCTCCTACAGTTTTCAAAATAGGGAGTTGTTCTTTTGCAGATCAGTTATACATATATCAGAGGTATGCATATTGCTAGGATTTTGATTTTCGATAATTTATGAAAAAAATACCAGCTTTTGAAGTTAGTCATTTTTTGGCAAAATATTGCATATAGGGTACCCTCATTGTACGGATAACTCCTCCTACAGTTTTCAAAACAGGAAGTTGTTCTTTTGCAGATCAATTACACATATATCAGAGGTATGCATATTGTTAGGATTTTGATTTTCGATAATTTATGATAAAAATACCAGCTTTTGAACTTAGTCATTTTTGGCAAAATATTGCATATAGGGTACCCTCATTGTACGGATAACTCCTCCTACAGTTCTCAAGATAGGAAATTTTTCTTTTGCAGATCAGTTATACATATATCAGAGGTGTGCTTATTGCTAGGAGTTTGGTTACTGATAATTTATGAAAAAAATTAAAAAAAATTAAGTCATTTTTTGGCAAAATATTGCATATGATATAGCGTACCCTCATTGTACGGATAACTCCTCTTACAGTTTTCAAGATAAGAAGTTGTTCTTTTGCAGATCAATTATACATATATCAGAGGTGTGCATATTGCTAGGATTTTGATTACTGATAATTTGTGAAAAAAATACCAGCTTTTGAAGTTAGTCAATTTTTAGCAAAATATTGCATATAGGGTTACCTCATTGTACGGATAACTATTCCTACAGTTTTATAGATAAAAAGTTGTTCTTTTGCAGATTAATTGTACATGTATCAGAGGTGTGAATATTTTTATGATTTTTATTTCTGATCATTTATGAAAAAAATACCAGCTTTTGAACTTAGTCTTTTTTTAGCAAAATATTGCATATGAGGTACTTTATTTCACTGGATATGGGTTGACATTGATTATGGATACAGTTCACATATAAAAAGAAAACCCAGTTAGCTGTCTCATTGACAGCTTTTCACTTGTTTAAAAAATTATTTAGGTTTTTACTCTTCAAATTAACTTTAACTCGACGCCATTGTGGCCCTTCAGGCCTTTGATTTTAAATTATTGTAAACATGTGGTGCATGTTTAATATTATACACTTGAAATACATGTATTATGGAAATAAAGCACATTTGTATCCAAATATTTTCCATTTATAAAAGTTCAGTCTCAATAGACTAGTTCTTTTTTCATTATGATACCGTATATGGCGCCTTTTTTTTTTTAAACAGATGGGTGGGTGTGTGGATACTTAAAATCCTTACCAGGTACTTAAAAAAAATGAGCTTTCTCAAAATTCAGGAATTTGAAATAGAAAGTTGGAATAGTATATTTCTAGACACTGTACAGAAACTAAATTTTTTAAATGTTTGTATACTTAAGTAAGTACATACTTTCTGCCAGAGAGGTTGAATGAAAGCAAGGGAAATGTGGGTGTGACATATGTCCTCTTGTTTTTAAACCTGACATACATGTATTATTAGGGGAATTGTTAGAATGTTTCAGATTTACTTTGGATTACAAGTGCATTCCACATCTGTGTTGAAATAAGATTTTATATTATCAATCAAATCTAAAGAAAAGTGTTATTCCACCAAATTTTCTAGTTGATTTTTCACAATATAACAGTTGTGTGATAATCCCCTAACTTGTGATCATGCACTCAAATCTTTTCATTAATTTGTATATTTTCTTTCCATGATAGGTATGCATTTTGGGTATGATTGAGGAACTTTTGTCAGAGTTATGTCCCTTGTACTTAGAAAAATTCTATTTTTTTGCAGTTTCCATTCATTTTCTTGTGGAGGTTGCAGAGGTTGCACATACTGAAATGAAATTTGGTATACAGATTTATCATAAGAATATCTAGGCCAAAATCGATTTTGAGTACAATCAAGGAGTTTTTGACAGAGTTATGCCCCTTTCAATTTTTTTCAGTGTCCATTCATTTTCTTTGCAGAGGTCTCCAAGGGAGGGGGGCATAAGAGTTTCACAAACATCTCCATAAATATTTGGATTGGTAGTAATAATTATTTGGTCAAACTAAGTATGCATGTTTTCTGAGAAATGAAATGAAAGGGCCTTTAACTGATAGCTGACAAAGTGAATATGAAGGTCCCCCGGGACCTCTTGTCTACTTGTCTTCTGTAGTCTCAGCCAGCATGGAGTTTTCTTGTGTCCGTTTTTAGGGCACTCATTGCCTTTTTAAATGTGAGGCGTCTGTAGACCATGTGAAGTTGTCTTATTTTATTCTACAGAAAAGCAGTTGTTGCCCAGAATCAGACTTCCACTCCAGTGATCGACACAATACCAACAGCTTTGGACCCTAAGAACACTGGCCCTGTAAATGGGGACGAATGTTACTTCTGGAGGACCACTGGATGTTCGTTTGGTGACAAGTGCCGCAATAAACACTTACCTGCAAGCAAAGGCGTGGACAAGAAGCCATGGCAGAAAACTTAACAGAACAGATCAATTTAAGCAATATTCATGCGTTTTCCATAGGTGCTACACTACACAAGTGATACAAGACTTCTATTTTTCTGTTTTTGTTTTAATATAAGGTTACATTATAAATAACACACCAATGGATGTGCTTTTGTAGTGATTGGGCTTCAGAAAATTGGTATGGCTGTAATAATTCTGAACATTTTTTTTTCGAGGGGGGTGGGGGGGGGGCTTCTAGTTTAACACAGAGATCTGAACTTTGTTTGTGTGGAGTTTATTGAAGTTTAGCTATGTGATGAATTTATCATTCTAGTCACAGGAAGAAAACAGCATTGAGTTGTTACTATGGAGTTGCAGATATATTTGATCATGAACTAGATATAAATTTTTGTTATAAGTTATTTTTTTTTAAATTAATTTGTACACTTTGTTCAGATTAAGTGATGGCCTTTTGCGTAAAATGCCTTTAAAATTCGTTTGTCCATCTGTCTCTGTGTATGATATTTATACATTTGTTGATCAGACTCAAGGGCATTATGCTACTCACACATGACACGTCTCTGTTATCTGGTCGTAAAGCACATGGTATTCAGTCCAGTCTGTATTTTAGAGGTATTAAGCACCAGTCCTTCTAAATGGGAAAGACCAAAAGATTCAGATCCTTCATCGAGTGTTTAAAAAATTGATAGCTTCTTATTCCTAATCATTTTGTCAAATTTAAAAAATCTACTGCTCCTGTCTCCATGTATATCATGTGCCCTGCTGTACAGCGTTTTTGAAACCTTTCTTTTAACTTTGATGTTGAAGAAAATATGATTAATTTTTATCTGCACTGAGGTGCACAGACCACTTAACACTCATCTGACATCTTGATCTTTTGGGGGTTTTCCCAGGGTATTTTTCATATGGCTTCTGGGCAGTTTTGAATCTCGCATATGCAGACAGAGTTGTTTTAAACTGTTGTTATTTGTTATTTTTAATTATGTAAAAAACAGTGTTCTGACACAGTCTCGGTTTTTATTCTGTTGATGAGAATTGGTAATTATAACAAAACTTTTATTCTTTGATAAAAGTATTATTTATGGACTGAGGTCTTATTTTTTCTTTTCTTTTTATGGTGCAAGATTTAGCTGTAGATGCCACTTGCTGATATTTCTCACAATATTTGATACAGTTTGCAGCTTGTTACAATGTCCTCATCAGAAGAGCTTTACATTTAACTGTTTAACTTAGAAATCTTGTGTAAGAGTGTAAAATGTTTTATGATATTAAGAAAATAGCATCTACACCAGAAACACTGCTAATTATTTCTATGAATATAAGGCTATTGTGATGAAAATATGGCCAAACTTTGTTAAAATGAAGCTTAAAGCATATGGAGAATTTGGTGAAGATCCGAGACTGGTGATTTATTGCATTGCGTACGGGTGATTTGATGTATGTTGACTTTATCATGGAAACATTCATATCTTGAGGTTTTACACACACTGAGAATCTTCCATTATAACACATAACTAAAGTTGGGTAATGGAAATCATTTTATTTTTAAACTTTATATCAAGAAAAGAAAACTGAGATGAATAAAAATATGTGAATGAAATGTTAACATTGTTAATGTTTTGTGGTAGATGAAACTCGAATATACATGCAACTGATGCTGCTGAAGGCAGCGATCGGCCATCGTGAGCATTGGATGTACATGCATATGTTTTACAATGGGTTGATATTCAACTGGATATTCCATTTTCGGAAAAGAGCACCAAACGGACGAGATGCAGTTTGGACAAAGTTATTGAAGGATGCATGGAGTCTATCTAAGACGCCCAGGTCTGGTGATTTGACTTCGTATCCAAAGGAAGCCATGTAAGTGCGCATGCTTTGAGGTCCCACAAACACCACTGTCGCTTCTTCTCCCTGGGGATCGACGCATGCTGTTCCGTCTGTAAAATAATATTTTAAAAATTGCACTAAATTTGCCAAGAATAATCCCCCTTTAATATGTTCCTGCATAACGTCTATTGGATGACGCACCTGAATCAAACTGGAGGTCCTGAGGTTGGTCTCCGTTCTCTAAGTAAACACGTGATATGACGTCATCATATGCGGCGATGCCACGTGTGATGCAGAGTTGGCCAGGGACGTCTGGAAAATGGAGCCGAATGCGGCCTGCTGGGTAATGCCATTCGATGCTTCCCGATGAGCAAGTTGCGTTTTGGGTGTTAACTTCCCCAGTATTTTCATTCCTATGGAACATGATGTGATTATTAACAGGAAATGGTGTGATTATTAACAAAGTTCAGATGTAGAGAAATGCTATGAATGGCAACGAAATGACGCGTAGTCTCGTTATGGAAATTCCCAATCTAACTTACTTGCCAAGAAATCGTGTATCAAATCATGACAAGAAATCATATTGACGCAAGCGTCAAATGGGCCGCAAAATATATAATTGTTGTATGAATCATTGGTTGTTTACAGAAAAACACACCACATAGAGGAAAATAAGAATTGGTTGTACTAATTTTTATGGTAAATTTTAATATACTTTCAGCAACTTGTTTTGAAGTTTAACATTTTACTATTATCACAAAGAATCGATTTCGTTACTGTAAGCATTTCTAACGGAAATTGTAGGATCATTGCCATAGTATGAAGTAGTGGAGAACACAATGATTTGTACATTACTCTAATACAAAGTTCAACTCATCATTTAAAATTTCTCTGGGAGATTATGTATTTCAAACCATTTTGGGTTTTTTGTTGTTGCATTGTATCGAATGAAAACTTAATGCATTAGCTTAATATATGATTTCAGGGGACCTCATAATAAAATAAAAATGGATTAGTTCAAATTTTCCAGTGAATTCAAATTTTCATTTCTGTCTTATTCTTGCGTAGATAATTAATATGATGTCATTTCATGATATTTTCTACCACATTTTACATGGAAATATAATAAATACAAAAGTCATTTTATTTGACACGACACATAGAAATTAAAATATATCATTTATATAAAATTTAATGACATTCAGGTCTTTAGTATTTCAGGTCTTTAGTATGTCCCGCATACCGTTTTGAAAAGAATGAAGAACTCCGAAATTTTCCGAATAGATTATAGTCTCGATAAAAACGCGCCAAATACGACATTCTACTAAACTTTGTATGACCTACTTTTCATTTACGAGTAAGACAAAAAATATGTGATATTTTCTAAAAGGCATAAAACATATTTCTACATACAAATTTACTTTTAATTCATTAAAAAAAAGCATAGTATTAATTCTACTAAAAATGAACTATCCCGCAGAAACGCAGTAACAATATTTAAATGTGTATCAAATAACGGACCGCCTTCCGGCGGCCCGTAATAACACTATTATTTAAAAAATGCACAATAGATTAAGTTTTAACGAAATGTTGTTAGGAACGGTTAGTCGGGGACAAATTTGCAAGGTTACATTGCCGAAACGAAACCATGCATCGTGTAGTTAATTTGTGATGAAATATCTCTGTGGTTGGAGAGATTATATCAGAAAAAAAACAGTCCTATACGAGGGTTGTTAGAAAAGTTCGCATAATCCCGGGGTAAATCCCTGTGTCTGCGAACTTTTTTAACAACCCACATAGTCGTGATAAATACACATTTACTGGGGTTTGTTTCAGGCACGTACAGCATCGGGGGGGGGGGGGGGGGTCCCCTACTTTTTTGCACAGCAAAGATTTTTCTTAAATTTACATACAAAAAATTGAATCAACATGGAGTTGCCCCCCTCCCCACTTTTCTGTGACCATGTAAAAATTGAATTGAAAATAAGGAAATAAACAATGAAATAGAAGTGAAAAGTATAACCCCCCACGGATTATGATTTTCAGGATTTTGGAAAGTAACCTTTTCACTTTTTTTTTCTTTTTTGCTTGTCTAGATTTTTTGGATGAGTCTGCCCGCCCCCTTTAAAAAAACGATGCTACGTGCCTGTCTTTGAAGGTTTTCTCATCTTGAAACCACCCATCCCTACAATGTCTGGGGTCCTGAGTCCTCTGGGTGGGACTCAGGACCCCTGACATTGTGAAGATGGAAACCACAGTGCAGAAGTCGAGATGTGGTTCGACGATATATTATTTTTCTTTACGTAAGTTAGTAAACCATTTATTATTGTGATCTATGTATCGTTTACAATAAAGATTATACATTAACAATTATCAAACACCCGGCCCATTGGAACTATAAATCGATGTTGACACTAAATGGTAACTTGCATGCGCGAAAATTTACTGTCTTAAAAATGCAGAATATATAAAATTTGCAGTTTTGTAATCAGATAAGTATCTTAATTTGTATATAACCCCCCCCCCCCCCAGAAACAAGCCCTCCAATTATGCTTTTGTAGTAAAAAAAAAAAAAAAAAAACCCCCCCCCCCCCCCAAAAAAAAATAAACTTTAACTATTTCCGTCAATTATCGAGTAGATATAAGTCTGATAATAATATTATATCAAAATCCACACGCTGCCTCGCTGTACTCACCAAAATACTACCCTGCACGATCGCTGGCCCCCCAACCGGAAGCCGGTAGATGCCGCCACCAGAAGAATCCCTACCACGAGTGTCGACAGCATCTCCACAGTACACGAAATAATAACTAGACTAATGACTGATAACTATTGTCCTGGTTTTATTGAAAGTTTTATCAGAAGCCAGGGGTTAAACTGCTATTTGAAGAGACTTTGCTTGCAAATATTGTGGTTGTAATTTTATGATATCATCGGATAGAAATGTTGTTGTCAGAATTGACTAATTTTTGTGCCAACAATGAAACACTAGAAAATACCGGTATCATTGCTTGGTTTGAAAGTAATAAAAAAAATATTTACGATAATTTTTCAAAGTTGGCTGTATGACACACACTTATTACGAAACGTTTGATTTAAAAAAAAAATAAGTAGTGATATGCTCTTAGGATTTATGTTCACAATTTTTGGACTGTATGTGATAAATATTTTTACATTTACAATTATCAAAGGCCAAAGGCGGGTGCAAAGTATTGTTGAAATCACTGTTTAAATAAAAGTGGCCTTACTGTCATTCATAACTGGAAAAATAATTCTATAAATATCAACGATGTAACGTAAGATTGTATGAGTACATTTAGTTTAATTTGGAAAGATACCCTCTACTGTAGAAGGTTCTCATTTTGTATGATCCTATACCACCCAGCCCTGTAATATCTTTAAACTCTATACTTAAGTTTGTCAGTATGAATGAATAAGGTGATGGGTTTACAAATGTAGGTATGAATGTGTTCATGTATATGTTAAACTACAAATTAAGTTACAATTTATAATTATTTGACAAAAGTGAAGCTTATTATTTAATATCCAATTATTCTTTGTCTTGCATGTATACAAAAAATATCAATAATATATCTCTGTAAACTGGTGATATTATATTCTGTACATTATTTTATATAACACCACTTCTTGACTTTGTATTTTGGAGAGGGTTTATATAGGCTTTGTCTGTTGCCTAATCCATTTGATTACTCAGTAAAATATGTTTAAATTAAAGCTATACACGCTATAATTTGCGTCAATTTTGAATAAAGGGGAAAATGTATGTGTTTGATTACTAATAAAAGTTACCTTTATTCTGTTAATTATAATGCTCAATTCGATCACGTAACAAATATATCAAATATTAAACAATAAAAAATATTTATTTTCCTGCCAGGAAAGTAATGCCTCCTCGTGAATATCAATCTATCACGTGATATCGACAGCTAAATTTAGCCTATCATACCAAAACTGGTGAAGGGTCAACATCTTCATAATTGTTATAGTTTCACAAAGGAAAGGATATTTTCAGTAAAGCATAAATTTGTCCGATATACGAGTACAAACAAAAGAAAAAAATACAAGCCTGTGAGTAGATATGAATACTTCCTTTAAAAAAATGACGTAGACCTGTGTTTTTCCCCTATGTGCTATTTATAGATCCTATAAGTGTTAATGCAGAAGTAAGGGTATCGTGAATGGCAAGCGTATTTTACTCATTATACATGTATGTATTTCAAATTAACAACTGTTAAGCATATTAAAAATCAAGTTGGATATTTAATTAGGCAAACAATAACGACCACCTAGTTCTCCGCGGACATGCGCAATGAGGTCGGTTTGCTCTTCCTTCATCAATATTCATGAAAAGGTATATTTTCCTGGAAGGAAAATAAACAATTAAAAATCTATATCTTTGTAACGAGATGGAATTCACCCTTGTAATTTAGAGATTAAGGATAACTTTTATAAGTAGACAAACACATGCGTTTTCACTGTCATTCAAAATTGACGCAAATTATAGCGTGTATAGCTTTAAATCTTTAAATATCGAATATTGTCTACGATATCTTATCGAAAGACAACTCGTCGGAAAAAAATCATCGATGCGACAACTCACAGAATGGACAGCTCATAGAAAGGACAAGACATGGAATAGACAACTCATGGGATACGACAACACATCGACACTTATCGAAACTAAAAAATAAAACACAATAATTAATAAGAATCATGAATTTTTAATTGTTTTTAGAAGTGGAGTAATAAACAAAGGAAAACCTTACAAACCTCAGGATTTCATTTACAGCAAATAATAGAAATGAAGGCGCATTTAATTTATAGAAAATCCGTCGGAGGAGGTTAAAAGTGTTGAAGAAAGATAGCCGTTATGTATTTATTACGAAAAAGGTGTTTGTTCTTGTATTACTAGTATTAGCAAGCTGAATTCAATGGCTTTGATAATTGTAACATTATCAAGTATGCAAATAAAGAATCAAGTTTCGGGGGTCAGTGAACAGTTTTCACAGTTATTCCATTCCCCGATCAATCTCCCACAAGCCAAAGAATTAAAGACAACGGACAGCTAGCTCGTTGACATGTGACGATGTTTTTACTGCAATAACTGCACTGATCCTCGGGAGATCGTTCCCTGTTTGTTTCTCTCACCTCTACTCGCTGGTCAAAGCCCTTCGTCAGGGGGGTTTTACTCAACTGTATTGACTAATGTGATTTAATGTTTTTACAACTTTGTCAATAAACGGGTCCCTATCAGGTTTATACGAATTGTCTACCTTTTGTTGTCAAGATTATCTCCCCTTATAACGTATAGAATTCGTTAAAACTGTTACGCGTTTTGCTATTTATCTGGGGGTACGGTGTTGTTGGTTTTAAGCCTTTTTAATAATCGTTGTATCGCTTCATTAGGTGAAAGGTGAGACATTTTTGTCGATTATTTGACAACTGATTGACCATTAATTGACACGATTGTTAGAGTCTTGTAAAGACATTATCGAAATTAGCTCACTGCTTTGATCTGCGATAATCCTGTTGGGTGTTTAATCATGTGTAATTTTAAGCTCGTTAAAATCGTATCATCCGATTAAAAGTTTGCACGAAATTAGGAATGTTCCGTTTCTCTGATTTTTAGTTTAATTTCATTGTCTATTCATTTCAACAAGAAGTTTAGAATTACGTTTTAAAACGCTGAATTATAATCTGTTAAATAAACACAATTGAAAATTGTCAAAAGAAATTTTTTTTACAACAAAGTAAAACCTATACTTTATACTCAAAAATGATGTTCAGCTTTCATTTCTAAATGATGAGTTGTATTTTTTATTGGAATTTACCCACTGTCATCGATAAGAAAAAAAATGGTCAATAATTTAATTGTGTTCTATCCATAACTATCATATTAACATTTAACAAATTGCAAGTTTAATCACTAAAATCTCTGTGTGGTTATTAAATGATTCTCTATAATTTTGAATAGAAATTTATCAAATCGAAGTTTACATAGAAATCGATGGAAAAAGTTTTTAATTTATCCAATAAGTATAAATCATTTACCCACTAAATCTCTTGGTAAAACCTTTCTTTTCTTTGAAAATGCCCCTTAAAATCATAATTTACCGTACAAGTTTTGAGAATTTTTTTCATGAATTAAATGAAGAGCAGACAATTCTAAAAAAAACAAAACAAAACAGTAAGTAATAAGAGCGTAAGGTCAGCCATTTAATTCTTAAAAAAAGGATTTTAATGTAGTTAAATCAATCAAAAAAAGATATAGATGGACTATCTTATGTAACTTAATGCAAATTAGATGTTGATATCATAGTATGTACACTTCTGCCACATTCTCCTGTTAACCTACCTGTACGTGTATATTGTTTATATTTATTGTACTGATGAGCTGTATAGCTTAAAGTTAATAAAGAACTTGAACTTGACTATCTTATGTTAAATTTTATAATTTTTTCTTTAAGAAATACGTACAATTAATTGATGAAAAAAATCGCAAATTATGTCGACAGACAGTTTATACACGATTTGACAATTTTTTTTTTGGAACATAATAAAACGTGATAATTTTGCTCTTTTACAACAAAACAAGGCAATCATATGTCATTTATACCTATTGTACAGAGCAATTATAATTAAAATCTTGTGGCTTGTTTAACAATCGATGGTCAGCTACTTCAAACGACCAAGGAGACTAGATGTGTGAACCCATTGTGACGGCGATTAGCAAGTTGTTTACACAACATCATTGTAACAACATTATCCTAATCACCTTCAACAACACAAATAGGACCAAATTCAACGGCCCGTGATAATTGGGCATTGTAGCGTAAACACGGCTTGTGTTTGTTTTAGCAGCCTTTTCGCCAAGCCAAATTAAACAATAGGTGATACTTTGCACTCATTAAGACAGCATTGACGATTAACAATAGGATTAAGTGTCAATTGGGGGATGAACGAAGTTACGGAAGTAATTAAACAAATTAAAATCTCTCGTATTTAATACCCGACCATCTTAGTTGGAATCAGTTTCACTCTGACCTTCACTGAGATAACACATTCTAACTTTGGGATTTTTAACGAGTATTACCAATCGAACAATGTTGTCCGAGGCCAAACCCAAGAAGGCTGCGTTCTCCATTGAGTTCTTGGCTAGGAGTAGCCATGATGAAAAACACGATGGAAGTCCTAAAAACTCTGTCTCTGAAGACGCCGTGATACAGTCAACATTCAGAACAGACTTCAGTGGTTCAGCTTTCATCACACCTGAAAAATCCTCCTCGTCTTCCTTGTTGATGCCTTCTCTGAGTTCCACAAAGACCTCCTACCCGTTAAAGCTTCCTCTGATATCGCCAACCAATTCCGCTGTGAAAAGGAAGAGGGAGGATTCTTGTGATTCTGGCGTGGAGAGCCCCTCTCCAGATCGATTTCGTCACATCAGCGAAGCCAGCAACTCCTCAAGCAGTTCCTTTAATACATCAGGTATTAAAATGCCCAACACATTTTTAAAAACTTCGTTTCAAATTAAGTATTATTTTATTTGCAAAATTTGATTGATTGGACACAAGTTTTACAACTCCACTATTTCCTTTTTAAATCCATAGAAGTACGAAAAAAACATACTATAATTGATATTAAGATTTAATTTCTTGTAATATTTTTTTTTTAGATTTGGATGACTGTGACGATCTCCATAGACGTAAGAAGGCACGCACGGCTTTCTCCACAGAGCAGATTCACGATCTAGAGAAGCGGTACCAGGCACAGAAGTACCTTCCAGCCAACGAACGCCAATCTCTGGCTGAGAAACTGGGCCTATCTGACCAACAGGTATGTACAATTCTCTCGTAACACTTGCATATTCACGTATACTAAAAGATATCAAGATTTATAATTATTTCAGAATTCTTCACAATTATCAACATCAACAAATAGAGTTTGAATTTACAATGTATATTTTGAATAATTGTTTTTATTAGTTCTAATGTGAAGATTTAGTCATGTAATGTTTTGTAGTTAATATTTTTGATTTGTTTTTTAGGTCAAGACTTGGTTCCAGAACAGAAGAATGAAAGAAAAGAGACAGAAGCGGGACGATGAGCATGCGCGGTCGTTCAGCCTCCCGACAGGTGGCGTTGATGTCTCTCAGCTGACGGCCTTAGGACTACCCTGTCCCCCACCGTACAATGTTACAGCCACCAACTTCGGACAGCTTCCTGGAATGTCCCACATCCCTCCACAATATCCCGTGACGTCATCACCTGGACAATTCCCACCCGTGCTACCTTACTCACCCGCATCATTCCAAATGAGTCCAAGTTTTATTCCGGGACAATCTTTTCGAGTGCCATATCCTTATTTGAACTATTCCCCGAGCATGGCCTCTCCTAAGTTACAACAGATGCCTCGTGTCCCCGAGAAGTCCAGTGTGTGATAAAAGCTAAAACTTTATTTATTTGTCAACAAGATGATGTATATGTGATATGTATGCCCCAACACAGTAGTGTTTCATGTGCCAAATTTGTTAATAAACTTATATATATAGCAAAACAAAAATGTGTCTCTCTCGTTTCTAATTTACAAGCTCAGAAAATCTGCCATCTAGATAAGGTGCAAAAGATTTTATAGATTTTCTTAATTCTAAAGAAATCGTAGTAAAAGTGAGAAATAAGAAAAAAAAATGAAGATAAAGTTAAATTGTCATGTTACATAATTGGCCAACTAAAAAGCGGGAGTTGTCGGACATACTCTATATACAGTTTGTCCATATATATAATTGCCCGCTTTCAACTAGAGCAATCATAATAAAAGACAATAACAAGTAAGATTCTATTTACAGTGTTTGAGCTGAAAACATTTTTAAATATTTCTTTTACGATTCTTTTCAGTCGTAAAAAAGGGGCCTTCCATATAGATAAATGAAAACGCGATCATGTGATTTAAAGAAATATGAGGTGCATTTTTCATGCTGATTTTTAAGAAAAATTATTTTTTTCCACTAAAATGTCAAAAATAGCATGGCTTCAAAATTTTCTGTCAGGCATATTTTTCTGAAAAAAGCCGTTAAGAAGTCTTAATTGGAACAAAATTGAATAATGTCGTCCTGTACAAAAATTGATTCAGAATATACATGTAGTGTCTAGAAGAAAAATCTATCTTTTGACAAAAATTAACGATTTCTTCAAATCTTATTTATCATACAAGTTTAAATCACATGCAGACTTATCATACTAACGGGTTTTTGAACAAAGATAAAATTATTAAAAATACAGCTCACATTGCTCAGACAAAAATGGCAGTTGTTTTTTTTTAAATAACATATTGTCGTTTATATATGTACGAAGTCTGGTTTACAAAAATACAATACATATAATAGTTTTTTAAAATGGAAGTAAATGCTGAATCGATCGTATTTTTTAAGTTTTAAGGAACTTCACAGATACAGTTACAGATAAGGAAACGCAATTTATTTAATTTAGAAATCAATGCCACTTTACGAGTAACTCAAAACTTAACGACATATTTTTTCCGTTAGTTGGTAAATAGCCAATGATGATTCCAATCGAATTAAATGACACTCGCGAGTGATTTACCAAAAGCAAGCGCCAACCTAAGTGGTTAATTACATTTCTGTTAATCAAACTGACACGCAAGAAGACCGAACTGAGTAAACATTCTTTTTAAATGAGTGTTTTTATAAATCTGTCTGAACTGGAGAAAGTATGTATGACACAATGAACAAAAAATTTTGTTTTCACAATTTTTATTTCTGCTCTATATACAAAGTTGAACGCCACAGATTCCCTCAGATAATTCTTTTAACCGCTTTTATATATAAAAAAAAACAAAAACAAAAAGCCAACATCATTTACCTAAAAAAAGTAGTTGACATTGCATTTTTTTCGTGAGTTTTTAAAAACAATCTCTTAAAAAAATTCCCATGGTCATGTATGAATATATGGGGAAAATATATCACTGATATGCACAAATGTTGAATGTTTTCACGTACAACCTTAAATTGAAATATTTCCCGAATCTTGACTTGTGGGACGAAACACTGATAAATCTAAATTACAGAATACTGTATATTTTTAGAAAGAAGCGAGATAATATGATATGAATCTGATCACCCTGGTGAAACAATTGGTCAACTGATTTAATAGCACACTTGCAAGACACAATATAGTATGCAATAGTGATGCTTTTTCACAAACTTAGCTCTTATTACCGTTTTATATATATAATAATTTATGTTTTATGAAATAAATGCCGAGTAAACTGCAATAAAAAAAAACTTAATAAAGCCATCTAAAATCATTTTGATTGATTCAAACATTCCTGAATGTAAGGCCTATCTTTCGTCATTCATCGCTAGCTCAAGGCCTGAGTCGTTGATACTCACAAAGACGTTTTGGCGACTAGAGTTTTCATCGAATAGACACTCGAGAGGCATTATTGCCTCTAAGTGATAAGTATTGTGTCTAGAAATCATTTAGTCAAAATATCGTCTACTTGACGTGATAGCAACACACGTGTCTGAGGTACGAGTTGTAGAAATCCTGCAACTATTCCCCACATTCTGGTCAGGACTTCGCCGATTTGGAAACCTACAAAACACAACAAAGAGAGAAAGATTAATGTATTACCCTCAAAGCTCAAGAACAATTCATTATGGGCACCTGTTAGTAAGTAGCGTAGTGGGATTGCTCCCGTTTGCAAGTACATTTGTACAGTTTTCTGCTGAGAAGAGGGCCTTAGGTATAAGTTTTCGCAAAAAAGATAGGTACGTACATGTATTACTAAAACATCCTTATACTATATATACACCCCATTTTTTGTTCAGATTGTGTCAATACCTAGTAGCCTTAGTTTTGTTGATTTTGTTTTTTTTTCGGGGGGGGGGGTGTTTTTGGTGAACATTCAAAAATATTTTCTTGCTGGTGAAGTCATAGATGATAATAATTTTGAGAAAACTATTTACAGAGACTGGAATTTTAGCTTTTTGGAGGCGTTCCGCACTGTTCATCGATGCTATCACGAGTAATTGGTTTTTATAAGTAAGAATTAAAGAAATGTCACTGATAAACATATGCACAATACACCCCCAAAACCACTGCATTCATCGAAAATCAAGATACATGTATCTCCATCTGCACTTACCACATGTAGAAACTTAATTCTTATGAGCGGATCTAGAGGGGTTCGGAAACTCCGGAAAATTCATGTTTAGATATTCAAATACCAAAATAAAAGACCTCGACCCCCCTCCCCCCCCCCCCCATCCACAAATCTTTTCGGTGGACAAAATAATCCGTTGCAACCCCCTCCCCCGCCAAAAGTTCTGGATTAGCGCACAAGACGCTGAATATGAATTTAATTTCGGCATAGAGCTATTTAGAAGGAATAATATATCAAAAATTCTACCTAGAGGAGTCGTATATCAAGAATAAAAAAATAATATGTCGATTGATTATTGAAATATCAAATGTAATCTATCGATCAGCAAATGTATGCAAAAATGCATTGCCTATTTCAAAGACATCATATCAAAAGCTAGCCCCCCAATAAAGATATCAAAGCATTTTTGGATTCATTTTTATCTTCTCTGTCAAAACTGTTTAACATTATTATATTGTACTAGATTGTTGATCGTATTTCCTCTGTCGGTATTTCCGTCATCTTACATGCAGCTGTCTGGTTTACAAGGAACACGCGAATTATTATATAAATATACCCATCACTGTCAGACACCAGAGGTTCAATCCAACTGGAGACGCTTGGGAAATATGGCGCAACAAATTACTATGTCAGACACAAGATTATCAAATATGGCCGCCCAGTAATCATAAAAGAAAAAAACCCGATTAGTACGGCTGTAAATACCGATAGACATTGTGGCCAATTATATTTGTCATAAAACACTGCTCTTTTCTTTCTTTTAATTTCACGGCCGACTTGAAGCTTATCAGACATGTGACCTATATTTCTGGTGAAGCTGGAAGAGTGGAAAGATTGTGGAAGGGTAGAGGGTCTGACGATTTTTTGAATCCGAGTCCACTAACTAAGTTCTATCGTTCGAGGATCTAAATCAAATAAGAGCTGCTGAGCTCTTCCTTTCTGCTCATTGTGTTGTCTGCCATCTTGTTTTTTTTTATTATCTATGCAATTACATGTATATTAATCGTTATGATATTCCAGTACAAACCATAAATAAAAAAGGCATTGCGGTCTGAATAAATGTTTGTACTCTGTCTAGTATATTTCTTTGTAAGCCAATGTTTTAATCGTGAAACGAATCAGATTTTATTTTTGATCTTTTTTATTCCATGCAAAATTAGATGCCAAATCCACAAGAAACTGTTAACTACTCATGCAAAATTATGTATATTCTAAACTTTGAAAATTAATTTCAGACGGGATATCGGGAGGAAGCTTAGACCCATAGATTTACACATAAACTCTACAAACTTATTAGTACAAAAAAATTGTAAAAATAAAGTTAATTTTTAAACGAATTTAATATATGACATCATATATTTGTCCACAATTATTTCAGATCGAGTATTTCATATACAGAATCAGATTTAAAATGCATAAACTTAAATGAAAAAAAATCTATATTTTAAGTATTCTACAATGATAATTATACACCTACATAGAACAATATATATTTTATCTTAATTCAACAAAAGAATTCAAATATACAACATACATGTATATCTATTTCATGTTTGTGTATCGCTTCGCATTGAAAACATTTAAATAAACATCACTTCCGCTAGATCGCCAATTCTCAAAAATCACTACATCTACCACACAAGCTAGTAAAATAATATCACAAAAATAAAATGCACACATCACTCATGCAGAAAATGTCATACTTGGCTGCACAACGCAGGCGGTCGCTGCACGGGGTCCGAATCATTGGAAGACGTGTCTTGTGAGGACGCCATGGAGTAGTTTGCCGAATCCCGCCTGGAAACTCCGGGCTTTGTGTTCGATATGAAATTCTGGGGTTTGGGATAGACTCTATGCGGGGAACCTGAATGCTGGTTTGGCACGATGTCTGGCTGTTTTGCACCTTTAAAGTTTTCATACTCGTCCTCGGACAATATGGTGGTTATGTCCGTGACATTGGACTGAGCTATCCCACTTTCTGTCAGTGACACCGAAGTGTCTAAAGAGGTTTCAGCGTTCACTGGCGTTTTGGGAGCTGTTGACACTTCTCTTGCTGTATCGAGATTAGATGGTTTGTAAGTCGCCATCTCTCGAGACTGCGGTGCGTTCCCGAATGAAGTTCCGTAGTTACGGGCTTCGGACAATCTCATTGGTTGATTTAAAAGTGGTTCGGAAGCGTTGCTTCGAACATCGTCTGAACTTGTAGATAAATCATTAACGTTTGTTAAATAATCGGCATTGTTCTTGATTTCAGGACTCGAGGTGTTGTTTCTAAGAGCAGCCAACATAATGTTGTTATGGCGTCGTTTGAAGGCCTGCTTCATTTCGGGGTCAGAACTCCTCCGCTGGTACTGAGTTCGCGGACCCAGTCTATGGACCTCGGCCGTCACGTGCATTGTGCTCTCACTAGGAGCCGGCGATCGACTACGCGATGGGTCTCTCTCACACAGGCTCCCCACAGAATGACGTATCGGATCGTGGAATGTCACACACCGCGGTCCACTCCGTCTATGTCGATTTCTGCGAACGATGACGTCACTTGGGAAGCCATTTTCAATGCTGTCTTCATGGACCGGGGCTAGCACTGTCCCATAGCGGTCATCCTCGGACGACAACCCTACTTCACATTCATCAAAGCCACTCTCACTCGGAGTAATATCAATACTGGGTACCGACCCTGGCCCGCGTTTCCTCTCCAAGGTCACATCTTTCAGCTCGATAGAGCCTATTGAGATTGAGTTGGTTTTTGAAAGTCGGTCGCTTTTTATCACAAATATCGGTTGTCCAACGTTCGCATAATCAAGAATTCGGAACATCCACTCTTGTTTAATAGTTAGCAGAGTCCATAGAAAAATCCAGGTCACCAAATAGCAAACTCCTACCACAAGGCACGCCAACAGGCAGCCATCGGACGTTAGTCTATAAACAGCAATGATGTCATAATAGATGGGACCGCGAAAAACGGCCAGTAAAATAAAAATCACGACAGCGCTTGAATGGGAAAAGTATCCATTGCAAATTCCTTTAGAGGCAATAGATTGATTTTTGTATTTTTCTGGATTATGTTTTCTGTCAACTTTTTTGAACTTCTCCATGAAATGATAAGCACTGTATTCGAACACTACGTACGACGAGAACATCACAACGAAACCACTTGTGATGTACAGTCCCAGAATGCCACTCGAATTCAAAATAAGGTTAACTGGGTCATTGTATCGGTCAATAGATTTTGTGAGTTTGTACAATATAGAAAATCCTGCAAACATAAATATTGAATCAAAGCTCATAAAAAGTAGCTCGGCTGCGTATACAAACGACAGAGTTTTGTTCGTGTACCAGAACACTGCTGAATAACGAATGGCGAACGTCGTTAATGCGAACACGAAGTTGAGGAAATTCGGAGTGATATATGCAGTTTCCGGTGAATAGCCCGTGAGGTTAGCAATACCAACTGCACTGATGTTTTTTGTTAAGAAATCACTGGTTAAAGCTCTAGCATCAGAAAACAAGAAATCAAGGTCCGTACTCCATACTGCTTCTGAAAAAAAAACCGGAAGAAGTTTTTAATAATTAAAAAGCATTGACCCCCCCTTCCATCTATTTTTTCACAATTTGATGCATCTTCATAACATTGTAAGGTTTTCCTATGCATTTATTTTCACAATTTGATTAATCTCCATTAGATTGAAAAGTTCGCACGTGTTTGAATCTTTGAACTTGTTTTATATTGTTGTTAAAATCAAAGAATTTTTTTTCGTAAATCTTTTTTTTATAGAAGCAGTCTGTTACTACGTTATTTTTCATTTCCTTTAAATATCGTTTTCCATTTGATTTCGCAGAAGAAAAAAAAACGAGAGTACAATTTTCCATATTCGTAATTGTTTTACTGTTCATTTTAATGGCTGTTAGAGAGGAAATCCGAAAATACAACTTAGAGGTTGCAGATAATGACTTCCGCTGCAGTCGTTACGTTAAGAAATTCCTACAGAACTCAATTTAAAAGAAAAATAAATGGGTAATTTGTGACTCACGAGGGTCTCTAATTAACACTGAATTTGAGAGATTTGAATCAATATGATTGGTTAGCTAGAAACGTATGCAATTGAGTATCAACATGAACGAGTGGAAATCGAGATAATCAGGAATGGGAAACACGATATATTGCAAAAGAAACACGGAATGAAGACTGTTTCTAGTTAGAATTTTGAAAGAAAACCCACACCTGTTCAATTTATTTAAAGTACACCTCGCTAACAAAATTAAAACTGTATTCCGACAACCTGCGCCTTTTCAAATGATTTCCTTTGCACTGGGAGTTGCACCGAAAAGGCGCGAGCGAGACGAGGCTGGCTGCGCATAAACACAGTAGCAAGAATATCAAAAGTTAGATTAAACTAATTTTGCGATTGTGGCAAAGGTCTCAAATGTTGATTTACAATGTACCAAAAAGCCCTGATATATCTGAGGAAGAGGAGAGCGACCACGGGGAATAAAAGAGAAATGTAAGGCTGTCGATCATCGCGATACTGATTAAGTCCGATACGGTACGCGGTGGGTTCATTACGAATGATATTTATACGGATCCTCATACACATTATAGTACAATGTACTATCTCACTGCCCTTGTTAAAGACTGACTGCTTCGTTAATAAGAAATGGAGGCAAGCCAAAATATTAAGACAATAGCAGAAGATGGAAGAACGGTAAAAAAAAGGGGGGGGGGGGTGGCTAAGATGAAAACTGATGGATTGTCAGAATGGTAACGAGCCATGAAACAAAAGTGAGAAAAATCAATTAAAAACTAAGAAACACGTGGGGCTCGGGGTGGGTGTTCTAATGGTTTGAGATCAGCAGCGCCCTCTCACGGGCGGTCTTGATGCGTGGGATATTTCGAGAAAAACCCAATGGAAACTTGTTTCTTGATTGAATTCCTCAATTAACTGTGCTTGCAACATGCTAAACCGTAAAGCCAAACCCTCAAAAGACGACAGACCTGAAATTAGTTCTTTACTCTCCTATAAAACGAAGTTTCAAATTTTTCACAACCCTCCACAAGAATGCAATGTTTTTTTAATTATATTCTTTGCAATGCATGTTCTTTTTATATAGAGGTCCACAAATTCTACCACCTACCTAAATCCATTCAGAAATCTTGTTAAAGGATCAAAGAAGATGGAAGTTGTTTGTTTTGGCATTACCTAAACTTACACACCGCGGATCTAAGGGATGCTTAGCAATAATCTGAGAGAGCTGTATCGTCTGAATGGATTTGTCTCAGTTTTACAGATCAACGAGTTTGTAAAATCAAACAACATTACGTACTTGCGCACTTCATCGGGTGCAACATGCGAGAAGACATTGAAAACACCTGTTTGGATATACAGATTCAGAAATAACAGGTGTCTCTTGGAGGGTTTCTCCCAAAAAAATGTAGGATTGTCTCTCACTGACTAAATAAAACAATGCATGGCATCTTTTTCCTAATGGCGTGTCTCGATTATCAAAATAATTTCTTAGCTTTCTTAACACTAATTGTATATACGTACAGACACAAACTAAACAAAAGCATTGCATACATTGATTAACTGTTCATGGTTTCGTCAAAATGTTCTACCCCATATATTGGAATGCGTCACTACATGTAGTACCTGCACTTCAGAGATTGTTCTTTATCGAATCTGATAAATTTTTAATATATTCCACTTCAACATGATGATATTTTATATTTCTATATAAATCGATACATTTGTTTGATATAAATTTCAATTCGTTTTGCCTCATATCTATGGAAATGCATCCATGAGTTTTACTTCAGATACGGAGATAACCCCATTATGGTATACACCCCGAGTCCTTGGAGATACATGTAATGCTAAATGATTTAATACAATAGTACTCCATACCGTTCCCCAATACACCTATACTATTCAACTCCCAATCGATATGCCTCGATATTTTTAAGTTTTTTCGATTATTTTTCAATAAATTAGATGTTCTGATTCTGAGAGTTACCGCTTCTCTGCATCTCTAACGGTTTAGCAAATTCAAAGAATTTCAATTTGATTTAGAAGAAAGACAAACTAATCGACACCCCTTAGATAAATCGTTCTCAGTATATACGAGTGATTCTGAGTAAGGAAAGATCCAGCACCTTTAAAGTCCCGCAGACATATCTATCGCTCTCTTGATTTAAACAACAACCTGCGAGTCAAACGATAAAAGAAAGTTTTAAAAGTTTCTATTTTCATTTTCCCTCCGCATGGTCTGGATTACCTCACGAGATATCACTAGCAGGGGCTCCATTAATTCTGATTAGATACTGAGTAATACTGGGTGATCAAGTTACGTCAATCACGACAAATTGGAACCACTAATTTTGCTGATTCTTTTTTTTTTGATTTGTACACAGCATCAGTGTTTCAACAATGTGATAAAGTATCATCTGTATAATACAAGACAGAGATATATAATTCGTGTTGATATCCAAAGACGCATTTCATTGAGATAACTAAGTCTGATGCCATATAACTTATTAAATTGATTTGATCAAAACTTTTCATTTTAAAGCCCTAACACTATTCTTTGGGGAAAAAAATGAATTTGGGGAAAATTTTTCCATGGCATTAGGTTCAGTAATGCAAAAAGACGTCCATCTGGATCATTGATTGACAACTGTTTGAGGATTTCTTTTCAATTTTATCTTGAATTTAAGCAGCGACCTCTGCAAGGTATGACATTTTTGGCTGAGAAATCGATGGTTGTATAGAATTGATGTCTGATGCCCAGACTCCTACTGCGCACAGAGATCTACGAGCACCTTGTTTTTAATCGAGTGCGCATGATATCTGCTATAATTAGCGTGCACGTAATTTCTTCCAGTGGTACCTACATAAAACCTTGTTAGTTATGATATACTTAATAAATACAGTGTATACTTCAAAACAAGTTGGAGGAAGGGTATGGGTGCCGAGGTTTCAAAAATATTAAGACTACCTCTTGTTTATTTTCGTAATCAAAGTTTCAAGACCAATGGCAAGCACAAATACTCCAGTCCAAAGACCATGATATATTTTAGGCGAATATGTTTCCATGGTGACATGTTTTAATGTCAAGGTGAAGTCAAAAAGCTATATATGCACTCACTGTGTGTCATCTACTCTTAATAAATCATGGGATCATATCAAAATGAAAAATTACCTTGTCAAAAACTATATAGAGATTCACATAACTTTTATCTTATGCAAAGGTTTTATGCAACGAGCAAGGCAAAGAAACATCCTTTTCTGTCTCCGCTAAGAATACCATCCTGCTGAGTTCTCTTATTAAAATAACAACCCGTTGACAAAAATATGGTTAAAGATATATTGAATTTACAGGAAAAAGAAGCAGCGATTGTAATCTCGTTGTCAAGAGAAATCTCGTTCAAGACTCTCTCACTGACATGGGTACATTTGTCATTCTAGTAGGGCGTAGCGAACGCATCTTTTTCAAAGCGTAAATCGGAAAAGTAACATGTTAACGGCAAAACTCTCCGAGAGCACATGGAATCCAATGAGAAAGATAGTGATCTCAATGTGCAACTAGCTGCAATGTTCACTGCATGGAATTTCGTGGAGAGACGCCATGCTAGGATTTCTCTGCCAGAGCTGGCTTTATTGTTTGTTTCGATGGATCCATTCTTTGTTCTGAGATTGATCCTGATATCGTTTGACAAGCTTTCAAAACACGCTTATGTTATCAATATATGCCATTAAATAGTAGTGTTTACAGATCGAATTAAAACAAGGTATCGCTTAGCAAAACACACTGATAGGTATGGATTTCGGTACCATTATAGAAGTAGACCCGTGCCCGCTCGCACATATGAAACCTCTGAATTCCCCATAAACCACATTGATTATTAAAATCATTAAGCTGATAAAGAAACGTTGTACGATCTACTAGTTAGAAATACAAGTAATTATAAACAATAATATTACACTACAGTTTTAATTATCCTTGATGAGTTCGTTTCGGTCGGTGTACATGTATATACAGTGCACCGATTTGATACATTTGCAATGACGCGAACATCGTTTATGATTTTAACATCATTTTGCAAAACATCCGTTTTCCATTTAGGAATTACGATATTCTGCAAAATGGTCGCGACTGTCTGTTTCCTGTATGTATCAATTACCATAACATCGCTTACATTTCAATGTAAAATATGGATAGAACAAGAAGAGATGCCGTGCCAACCTTTCCACTCTCGCCTGCTGGAGCCCTTTCATTCTGACGTGGTTTTAACATTCTTTCTAAGCCGTTTTAAGACGTGATTTGGCGAGACACACTACTGTGTCAAAAGGAGCATCTCATTGAGCAAAATGCATATTCTTGAAATTTTCAAGAGGCGGTATTTATCGAGATCATAGCATTGGTATTAGGGCTGTTGCTTTTTTCTCAAATTGTCTACAAGAATGCGCCATTTGTAATCATTATCTGCTTTAGTGGCGCATTCGATTCCCGGCGATCAAGAGACTGCATGGTTTCTATCAATTAAAACTCGTCACTTTCTCTCAATTTATGGAATGTTTGCTGTTTCATAAACAAATACATGTTAAGTACATGCTTACGTGCGTGCGTTGGCAATTAATGAAAAACGTGAAAAGGGTTTTATTTTACTATACTTTTAAAATGATTTCGGGAGTAGATGGGACTCAAAATACGTTACATACAATGTTTCCTTTCAAAGACAAACTGAAAAGAATCACAAACTAAAAGTTTATATAATTTGAAAGACTTAAATATATGCAGTATGTAAATTTGCATTTTTTTATAAAAAATCGCTAAGCTGAAGATAAATTGTAATGGAAGTTATAGTAAGATTTTTATATACGCCTTTATAAAGAAATGAAGTTTAAAGCATATGCGTGGGTTTCCGACGATGTCTTAGCAAGAAAGCACTTAAAGAATTGTTTAATAATCTTTTGTATCGCGAGATGCACACAATACATGGATAACAAAGAACGTGTATCAAGAGAGCTTGAAATCGATGGCTTGTCTTGGGAGTGCATCGGCCGGTCCATGGGAAAAAAGCAACAAGTTTTATGCTAACCTTTATGCAAGAAACCAATTCAGTCCATCAAGAGCATATCGAAATCTTTTATTACAAGATAGAGAGAAAGATTATTCCATTTCCTGAGTATTTCTCCTGATTTCAATAGAAACTTGAATTTCCCAATCTAATTCCAGAAATACACGTAATGAGATTTTTTTCATCTTTTTTTTTTTTTTTTTTTTTTAGAGGAAATAGAATTACGTGGTGAAAGAGTTTAAACTCGTGGAGAACACGTTTTTCTGAAGGTCAGTTACCGATTAATAACGACACGAAATTAAAAACTACCGATGTTTTTGAGAGATTGAAAAATTAACAGCGTGAGTATTATAAAAACCAATGTAGCAGCTGTAAAAAAAAATATAAGATGGGGAAAAAAATAAAAAATAAAAATATTTCGGTACCGGTGTTTATAAACTTAGATTCTTTAGGAGGGCGAAGTCTAGCTCATGTTTTGTGATCTCTGGGGTCAGATTCCTGTAAACGTTTATGTTACCCAGGGGCTTGCTGTTGTTGGAGAACGAGGTTTGTGTTTTCTCACACAGGCAGGTGATACACTGTGAGTTTCCACCTTGTTCTATTGTTTATTCGGCGTCCTATCTTTTGTGAGTACAGGAACGAGAATTTATCTGACAATCCGGAATTCTCAAGGCTGACCTTACCCGCGCGGAATGAGCGAGATCACATGCTGCATTGCTGATTAGAAATAACGCTTTTCATAACTGTTTTTGTTATCGGCGCTTCTCTATATTTATTAAGAATAAATAAATGCTGACAGGAATATTTTGATTGTGAAATATCATATTTACTCAAATTTTGCATGAGGTCTTCTATCCTTTGAGTCTACTTGGTTGTAAAAACTGTTAGAACCCATGGATGACTTTGTAAACTAAGTTCCATATTTGATTCAGAGTTCTTCTGTATATACGTTGTAATAGACTAAACATTACAAAGAATGAAGCATTGAGCAAAACGAGAATGCACAGTATACCTGATAATTAAAAGGTACATAGCGCAGTAAAAGGGTCAAAGAATCGAGTAAATAACGAAAGGTCTGGCAGCAATTTGAATTATTGATTGAAAAAGGCGGACGGAATCCGTGAAGAAAGTCCGGTATGGAAATAGAACACACGAAAACTCTGGGCTTTTAAAAGTTAAAAAAAAAAAGTTTTTCAGGCAGAAGACTAGGTGTTTGTTTGATCATTATTGAGAGACACAGGTTAGACATTTCCAAACTGTACACAAGCTTGTTACAATCGATCCGGTATAAAGAACGGACTCTCGCCAAGTCAAGATGCTTTTCCTAAAGAACACAATGTAATAATGGGACAAATCGAACCTCTGGACGAACAAGTCATGTCATTCTGCTGTTAATTCCTATATATTTATCTACATAAAAAATGTACATTTATACTTCATATGTATTATGTACAGAATCATTATAAATGTTTATTTTTCATCTACTCACGCATAAAGTGTAAATTGTTATATGTTCGGTAATTTCTCTGTGTTGTAAACTACATCCAAAGAGATAAAAATAAACTGTTCAACTGCTAAAGATTCATATTAGCTCTGCAGATTCAATTTAGAAAATCATTATCAATCACAACATTCCAATTATACAATTTCAGTTTGGAATTCTTTATTCTTTTAGGCATGATTTTTGCTTTACCGCTGAAGTCAAGTAAAAAGTCTAATTGCCCATAACCTGTTCTAAATGAATGATTAAATAGACGTGACATTCAATCGAAGGTCTGAGACACAGTTAAAGGTATACTACGAACAATTCGTGGAATTCGTCACCATTAAAAACAAAATCTATGAGAAGTAATAGTTTAAGGATAATTAAGAGTCAATAAAAGTCATCTACTGATCAAAAGATTGGAGTAAAAACCTTTCAGGAATCTCGTATCAAAAACTATTGATAAAGGACAGCGCGTCGATTATAGCAGACGGTTGTTGTAAATAGTTACAAAGTACCTTAGAAATCTGAGGGGACCTTAGTTTAGCAGCTAAGGGTTTTTGAATAGTTAGAAACCTAAACGGTCGGGATCCCAGATATGAATAAAATCACCACTTGTTTATTTCCAAGGTCTGGTCAGTGTGACCACTTAGTGGTCAATGACTGAAGACTAACAGGTGCGAGAAATCGGAGCATGCCCCATTTATTAGAAACAGCTTCCCGGAGAGTTCGGATATTGATCAGGAATCACGCTAGATAGAAGGCGAAAACCCAATTTGAATGGTGTCTTAAGCAGGGTTTCACAGCTTTTTCTATGCGGATCGCGATTTAAGCCGGTTAGCTTACACACAGGTCACATAAAACATAATAAGTCGACATTTATAGTGACTGTTTTCATTATCTGCTAAATCCAACGCTCAAGGGCGTTTGTAGATATGTATAGATATATCATTCATATCACATAAAAAGACAGGTTTACCGGGGAGTAAATTTTGTCAGAGCTTCAGATAAATTTAAAGAATTCTTTTCGAATAAGCAAGACTAAACAGGCAATTAAGATATATAAACGCGCTAAATGTTTAACAAAGTTACATGTAGTTCACACATGCTATCTAAATTCTTGGATATCTCACAACATAATGTCATTTACAATCAACAAAACACTAATTCTTTATGTATGTACCCTATATTACATTACCTGTTGGTTTGAGTTGAAGCTGTATTTCCTTGCCTGATATCAAGACGTCCGGAAACAAAAGACAGAACGCTGATAAAACATGAAGAGAGGGCGCAAAGGGAGGCGCATAGCGCCACAGACGGCGCCCAAACTCCGAACCAATATGGTCCAAGATTCCACCGGAAATCGGACAGATGGCGTGGTCCCGTCCCAGCTTATACCCGTCATTTCCGTAGTTTCCGGTTCTAAAGATGGAGGACAACAAAAAGAAAGGAAGCACAATGAAGGAAACGATTGTCAGGCCAAGTTTGAGGCCGACCTCGGGTGGGGTTTCCCGGTTCCACTGGTTCCGAAGAGAGTCCTGATATTCCGAGATATTTCTGTAAGATATGTAGCACTGGACGCTGACCACTATTACACTGTATGATATGGACCAAAGCGAATTGAAGCTACTGCTTTTAGGTTTCAGCACTACCATGTTGACAAATTAGCACCACGCTTCAGTTAGTCAAAGACGCGATTCCCTTTGACTTGTGGAGTTTCGGCGCTCCTCAGCCATCGTTTGTGTTGTTGTTAACGCTACGACTTCTTGCAGTCAGATGGTTTTCGTTACAACTGCACGTGGAACTGCAGTAAACTTCCCCCACTTCATAAATCAAATTTGTCTGCCTCGCACTCCCTCCGTCAACTTTCACGATTCCTTCCCCCTTGAAGACGCAAACTTACATGGACAAAGGGCAACCGTTTGACAGTGAGCCTGCTACCATGCTTTGTTCCTTGCGCCCATTATCCGTACCGCCTCTGATGCGAACCGACAGGAAATGGAGTTACTTTGTGCTGAACCATAACGTTCCTGCAGAGACTGAGTAGCGAGGGCTTCCTGATAAATAAAAACGGCCAGTTGATTGTTAGCGCGTGTTCTCAAGATCGTCAAACCTATAAAAATGGGGGGTATTATTAAAGATGTATCAATTTAGCGATCATTTGTCAGTTTATGAAGTATCGACAATTACTGGGAATGGGTGTTGTTGATAACATTTAGGTGGTAGAGTTTTACTCCAGGTGCTATGTTTACCTCATAAACAGTATCATATTTAGTTTATGAATCAAATTCGATAATGAGAGAAATGTTTATTTGTGATATATTTAAATTCTGGACTATTAACTTAGCAACATAAAAGATCCAGTGGCGCTTTTGAAATTTACTAAACGGCCCCTATATCGTTTCATTCATTGCAGTTTAAAATCTCATGCAATATTCATATATATAGAGACCCACGCATAATACAAATAGATTTCATTCTTTCAATATGTATCATAAAATCGAAAAATGAGCGAAATCTTGATTAAAGTTGTTTCAATTTTCTGCTCCTTTGGGCCAGAGAAGAAACGAAAATTCGAAATATTCACACACACTGAGAGATGCAATTCATCTAAGCTACGTTCTTTGATTTCCATTCAAAATTATATGAGATAAAAGAAAATGCATTTGATTTATTAATTATTCAAACAGATGAAACATATCAGAAACTTACGAATTATTTGGCATCCAGTTACAGAGTGTTGTATTCAATCGGCAATGACAAAATATGCACCTAATCCTTTAATTCCGATGGTAAGATTCCCGGATTTTATTCCAGAAACTCTAAAATGACGACACTATTCCCAAATCGTATCGACGAATGTGCGACAAAAACACATTAACACATCATCGAAGAAGGGAACCGTTTACGGATGAAGAAACAACATTCTCTGCTCAGTTCAGAAAAGTTCAATAGGGGCTCAAAAGGGATGAATAGCAAAACTTTAAAATGTAAACACTGACATTCAAAATATCAATAGATTTTTGGAACGCAGAGCAGAAACATAAAAGCTGGCGTTTAAAACACGCCTTCTCTGGGCTTAGAAGGCAATGTGTGCCTTTGTACTAGAAAAATCACATTGGAACTCCCCCTTATAGAACCGCAGACGGACCATCTTTGACAACTGCACGTTTCGTGTCAAACATATTGTGAGCGATTTTAATTGTGATTTTATCACTAATCCACGACCAGTCATACAGTAGAATTCTAAAGATTACGTTTTATGAGGGAACTGAGTGAGAAGTCCAACGGAGCGAAAATTTACTCTGAATTTTTAAAGTCAAATTCCGAAACTATGCAAATGTGCCCGAATTGTGATTAACATCATTTATAATTCATTAATGATGTCATTAGCATCGGGCACTTTTTTTTTAAAAGAGTTTCAATATATTAAATCAATGCAAGCAACCTTTGATTGCTATGAAATAATAATTATCGAAAAAAAATTGAATGGTTTCTAGCGTTCGTTTAAAGTTAAAAAACATAAGTACTTGTATCATTCAATTTGACTAGTCTTAAGGTTGACTTTTGGAAAACGTCAATTTCCTAAATGGAAATGTTAGACCTTTGTCATTGAGGCAATCACTATTTCTATAAAAGCTCCTGACTTGGGAGTACCGTGGTTTACATGATACATTGACCTTGATTCTCACATGACCTTGACTCGACATACATGTTCTATATACATGTAGTAGGGACAACTACGAAACAACATCAATAGTAAATAGTGAAATTTCTTCTATGTTGGAATGTACCCAAAAGTATCACAAAACTAGCAAGACAAGAAACCAAGTTCTCACTCAAAGTATTCGTCCTTACTTAGGCCTAAAAAAAAAGTTGTGTGTTTAGGATAACCCGACCTAACCTACAAAAATGCCCCGACCCTACCATTTTTGTTTGTTTTTATCCGATTGTGAATTTTATATTATTTCTATTAAAAAATTTGTTTTTAAATATGACACAAACAAACATTCTTAGGGTTCATGCAGAAAAAAATATGATAAAAAAAAACCCCTACCTACCTAACCTAATTTTTTCATCAGTGTTACCCTAAACACACCATTTTTTTATAGGCCTTATGCTAGACTACTGTCCAAACCAGGAAAGCAGGTAAATCACCACTGGTAACAGTATAGATATCACGAGGGTGGAGGGGGAAGGGGGTTGAATTTAGTACAGAACTGACAATTGTTGATCGTAATTCTCCACGGTATTGTTTTAATGTTCCACCCAGCTGCATAAATATGGGTTTATATGGCTATGTGTACTTTTTTTCGAGTTTTAGATATATTTACTTCTTCATATTAAATTACCAATGCTACACGTTTAAAATTAAATAATTAATTATATAAAATTAATTAACATAAAATCATGAAAACATATATATAACGATAACCACACCGCTATAGAATTGAAATCGGGATAAAATTCAAGCATGCAAGAGTTATCCCTCGAACACTCTCAACAACCCTTTCTTCCGCTGCCATCTCATTCATGCTATGATTGATATCCAATGCTTTTCGTAAAACTCTGATCTTTTTTACATACCTTTTTGCGGCAGAGATCTGTCAAATTACGCTCAGTATCATTTCTCATCTTGCTAGCTTGCACATGCATGGCGGATTTTTTTTCTAGCTATGTAATAAGAGATTACATCTTCGATGATTTAAGTTTTTAATGGTTTTTTTTTACTTAAAATTATCAGCCAAACAAGGATAATTTTATAATTCTTAGAAGAAAGATATTTCTCTGTGAACGTAATGTTTGTCATACAGGTAAAAGAACAATGGCCAAACTATTCATATTTCGACTAAAAATATTTATATTCTTTCTTCTTTCTCGCTTTTTCTGCATGAACATATTTGATTTCTCTATTGATTTTTCATTATGCATTCTGATTGTCGCTACTATGCGTTGTATCAGTATAATGTAATATGATATATCCGAAAATGAAAAAAAAAAAAAAAACCAGAATGCAGAAATGAATGTTTATGCACAATGTACTTGAAACACTTTTGTACCTGCGAGGACTTCACAAGTCTGTCAAAGATATTTTTCCAAATGTTCATGACCATAATGCTCATTAGGAAATCTTCACAAAATTTCCTTGTTCAATTTTTTTTAAGAAATTGATATATTCCCACCTGGTACTATCGACTGTGAGGATAGTGGAATGTCTAATTACCCGGGAAACAATTATAAATCCTTAATAGGGTTAACTCACAAAAAGGCACTACATAGGAAAGTCGTGACCATTAATTTACAAGACGGGAACTGTGCATGTCCTTCAATAATAGACCACCTACTTGACATATAGAATTTCTGTATTGATAATTATGTGTTCATTAATGTTACTCAAAGAGGAAAAAAACCCAGAACACTTGCCGGCATTCATATCTTCTACGAGGAAAAATGACATGTAAGTCAATACCAAATTGGTTGTCAAGACAACAAAAAGCGAAATCACAATTTTTCTTTTTTGCAGTACCGTTGACAATACAGGTAAATGATAGGTAATTCAATACGATATTGATTCGCAGTTATAATGATAAGACTGAGTATTCTTTTACAAAAACATGGCAATATGCTTCACAGAATGAATATGAACATGCACAAATCATACTTATATTCAGACAGAATCAAGCTCTCCATGTTTAAGTCATTAACATTTCTTGAAAATGAACACAACACCGTTGTTTTCAAAAGAGTATTTTGGAACTATCCTTCTTTCTAGCTTTATCCAATGACCGGAAAGTTCTAGTTCTTTCATTAATGGTTCCAACTTGTCTTTATAATCGCTGACGTGTTCGAGATACTCTTCTCTCATAACAATGACGATATACCCGCCTGAAATAGAAGAAGTTTAAAATTTTAAAAATCATTCTAGACATTTGGTTTTCTTCTAAAATAAATAATACTTGTAATCTATGCGTAGGACCCAAGACACAACTGTATCATCGCAGTATAAATCTTTAGTAATGAATATTTTTATAGTAGCTCCCCAAAAAGGAAGCATTACAAGAAACATGAAATCCAAACCAATTCGTTACCGGGTTTAACTATCCGAATCATCTCGTACAAGGCACCGCATGGAATGTGTCCCTCCCCCATACCTCCAGCAATAGCAGCAGCATCGTACGTGTCTAGGTACAGCAGCATAATTAAAATGATGATGTTTATAGAACGAGCAACAGCTTTGAAATCATGATCTTTATAGAATGAACAATAGCATTGAAAATATGATTTTTATAGAATGATTTATTTTAAGAATCAACCACAGCATTGGAATCATGATTCTCAAATTAAATTCTCAAATCAAAATTTAAATTTAATATCAAAATCGCACTATGAATAGATATGTACCTTCGTCAATGTCCAATTTTTTCTCACTCATGAAATCACATATGAGGTTAGTATAGACATTCTTTTTCCTGGCTGCTTCTATCATTCCTTCTGCAGGATCTAACCCGTCGATCGAGCGGTAACCTTTCTTCCATAGCTACAGAAGAGTCATTTGAAGAGGATCATGAAAATATATGAAGACAGAAATAAACAAAAAAAATGAAGATTGTAAGGAATAAGGAATCATTTTTTAGTTTTATGAGGTGATCATATACGGTCGGGGATTGATCAAATTCAATAAAGCCCGAAGGGATTTATGAAACATTTGATCACGCCCTCCTTACTTTGCAATTGGTCACCTCATAATTTTCAAAGAATGATTCCTCATTACTTATAGTCATAAATTTTTCGCAATTGTTAAATTAAATAAATAATGAATTATTGACATTTAACGTTACTTTTATTTCATATAAGTATGCTAACCCAATTTGCGCCCCAACAGTACGTCAATTGCCTCACTGATTAAACGCATTGAACTATAATTACAATTTTGATTCGCAGTGTTATATCACAGACAAAGACGTTAGAAATGTAAATATAATTCAATGTGTAAACAATTCACGATATGTAGCTGACCTCCTCTCCAAGAAACCCAGTCCCTGCAGCAATGTCCAAAATTTTGACCCCCTCCCGATTGTCGGGAAACAGCTCACAGAGGCAGTCGGTCGCAATCTTTGGTCCACGGTACCTCTCTGGTCCCAGATCCTACCACAAGAGAGTAACCAATCAGAAAGTACATGTCACGGGCACTTGTTTCTGCATTTCTGCGCTTATAGTATTATAAAAATAATTCGCGGAGATTGACAATGATTTTTCGGGGTGTCAATTTCAACACTTACCCTCCCAAACAGACACTATTTATTTTATTATACTGAATGTCTTAATTTTAAAGAAAATTTTACTGCTTTTATAAAAAATAATACGCGCATAATTTACGCGCATGTAACAGTTCGTTGTATTACCCGTTGCCAACTGTGTTGCTACCGACTGTGTCTAAACCAATCAGATTTCAGTATTTAACAATAAAGTATAATAATAGGTGCGTTCGGAGTTGTACCGTTGGTGAAATTGAGATCTACCGTTGGCAGCATTTGGTTGCCATTGGTGAACTATGGTGGTCATTGGTCACCAAGTGCTGCCATTTGTAGCAATTTGAAAAGGTAGTACAATGAACGATTTTTTGTCAAATTCAAACAAATGGTAGCCTTTGGTTACACTTGGTTACCAATTGTAACAATTTGAAAATATAAAACAGTTGAAAACAAAACAAAATACCTTTCCTCTGTGAAGTGCGATTCTTTCCCTTTAAAACAGCTTCGTTGAGAGATTTATTATGCTTAAAAAGTCATTACACAACTTTGATGACAATTTTGTTGAATTCCCAATTATGTAAAGAAGTCTAGAAAAGGACTACCAATCCATCATTAATACAAAGAAAGTTAAGATTAATTGCAAAACTGGTAATAAATATTTAACGCCAGCAAGAATGTATATAAATAGAATCAATTCTTTAACAAGAGCTTGGACTTTGGGTAGGTGTCCCAAACAGCAATGTGATATAGGCCTATCAATAATTTCTTTGTTGGCCATGGATCTTTGAAATCTAAAAAGCAATTTCTACGCAATCTGTGCATATTTCACTTGATATCAACATTCTTTCTACACAATCTGTGCATATTTCACTCGATATCAACATCCTTTTAATTTGATATGCATATATCTTATTCTAAAGTCTTTATTTACATCAGTATCTATAGGCATCCTATATCCCGCCATGTTGAATAAGCATAATGGCGTCATCTACCAAACTTGCCCAAGCTCTAGGCTGCCGGTAGATTTGGTGACCTCATTTGAAATTGAAAGTACACAAATGGTCAACATTGGTAACCAAGTGCTACCACTGGTTACCAATTGTAGACATTGGTGACCGAACTTGCCGTTGGTAACAATCTGGTGAATTCTGAACGCACCTAATGTAATGTATTACTATGGGGTAAATTTTGTCGCAGAAATTAGTGCTTGTGGTGTTTGTATCACGTTGTTTTCTAATTTCTATGACAATTCTTGACCTCGATACGACGTCTAAGACACGTACTCTTTTTTTTTTTTAAACAAATCTGTTCTTCTGATAATTGCAATGGTTTTCTCTGAACACATAAATATATGTGCTACATGGAAAAAAATGTTTCCATGATAAACTACAATAACTACAATAACCATATTATTTTAGATACTGTGTACGTAAAGATTTATCGTAATGACATTTCAGTTTAGCAGTTAACTCACTCACGACTTTCTAAATGAGATTCTTTCATAAATATAACATAAATATTAAATATTTATTTATACGATGATAAATGAATCCTTTATATTGTATAATCCTACACTTTTAAAAGAGTGGTTTCAAAAAAGCAATTTTGAAAAATGATTTAACAAAAGTTAAATATATTTTTTAAATTCCATACACTTTGAGAGCATTTTTTTAAAGGAAAAAATATTCTTTCTTAAAGCAAGTGCCGAGTATGCGAGAGTTTCGCACAGGTAACAGTTGTTAGTTAATTACCATTTCGTATCGGTTGGAATTGGCCCACTCTGTGTAGTAATCCGCCACCTCTTTCATTGATATCCCCTCTCTGTGGGCCCCATAGTTCTGAGTGTACGCAGCCACATCTTTCTGGTTTCCTTTCTCCGCGAAATGCCTCGCTTTCTCAGACGCCATGACCTGTTCTAACACATTGTCAGTATGTAATACATCTGTGTGCATATAAAACTTATCTATATGTACCTAATTCTTACATGCATTACTTATTTTCTAGATAAATTTGAGGAGTTTACACACACGGTCCATTGTACGTAATATTATATGTGCCTGTACGTTGCTACCTGCGGTTGTGGATTTCCGCTTTAACAGTTTTCGTTTACATGCGTTTATATACTCACCTTGAAGAAAATCCATCTCGTCCGCATCCAGACCCAAAGAAATGTGATCAAAATGACACAGCTAAGCAAATCAGGAACAAATTCAGCTTCATGATTAGAGTGAAAGAAGTGTACACTGAGAGCTCCTACATCTATTCTATAGCCGATGTATACAACATACAGTGCAACTCAAGATCCCCAGCAGATTGTTCAAATATGATAAGGCTAGGGGCTTGTAGATAAGATATGCAATTTCCTTTGCAGTTCTTTTACAAATGTAAAGAACGGGATAATATTTACATGTTTCTATTGGATTTTAAAAGTAAAATTACATTTGTTGATAGATTTTTTTCATAGTTTTTTGGGGGGCAAACTTAGATAGAACTATAATCATAACACTGTTTTGATTTTTGCTTGTCAAGATTTCTGAGAAGTAACCCCTCCCCCCACTTTCAATTTGGTTTATAGTGGTTCAAAGAGTCAAATATCCAACTTTTTATCGTATACTTTAATACTACTAGTATTTTCTTTTAAACCCTAGTAAACCCTGAAGATTTTAATGATTCTTTAAACTTGGCATTGGTGTATTTTGCATTTCTTTGAATATATTTTAACTAAATACTGCATAAAAATTGAAAATGTCTGATCTTTGCAAAAGCGTTATATTGTAGACGAATTCGTATACAGTAAGTGCGATATACCTCTTTACCTGGCATCAGCATGTATTTAGCTTAGATATATAATACTAAACATGTACAGATATACATGTACAGATATATATAATTTGGAATCATGCATAAAATTCTCAAAATGGTCTTTAATACTTTGCACTTTAAATGAAAATAAATCAATTCAATCAAAATGTATTTGAAACGAGGATAATTTGTTTCCTATTTGTCTTTCCTTTCGTTTTTTAAAAAATAGTTTTGCACCAAACGACGTGTACGCCATCGCCTTCAGGCGTTTACCGTATAGGTATACATGCCCTGAAAGCACAAGACAAAAAGACTATTCCTTTCCAGTATAGTGGAAAGGGTGGGGGCCTCGCAATAAAAGGGAAAAGAACGGCTATCATGCGATCCCCTTTCGGAAAATGGCAATACACTGAGATTTTTTCGGAAAAAAAGCTCACTATGTACCCAGTCTTCTTGGGGGGGGGGGGGGGACGGGAGAGTGAGGCTAACTATATATTGCTAACCTTCCTAGGGAGTACTCACTTTCGGGGGAAGTCTCATTAATATGGGGGAAATTCAATTATACAACAGCTGATTTGAAAAGCTATAACAACGCCATACAAGAAAGGGAAATACTTTATGTAAACTTGCGATGGAATTCAAAAGCACCGTAAAATTACCTTCCAGGATGTAAAACCAGTTAATTAGATTAAATAAAGTTAATTTGGCACTAGCATAAATCTAGCTCAAGAATTCTATCAATAATTCTAATATTTCCAAGAAAGATGAGGTTTCGGGAAAAAAAATCTTTATTATTGGAAGTGTATATTTGCTGTTTGTTTTACATAATTATGATAGAAATATTTTTTACTCGTACCAAATGAAATACTCAAAAGAAAAGAGCATATGTCTTCAGAGCATATTTTTACAATTCAACACTTTTACAACTCAAATAAAATTGCCTGCATAAAGTGGTGATAGAGTTTATGTAGCGAGATGTTAATATCTCGATATATATAAGAACAACTTGAAGATTTGTATGTGTACAGATTCTTCGCTCCAACCTGCTGGTTCCTTATAAATTACTTTTAGGATTTAGTGTTACGTAACCTTACATCGACTACTTATATCTGGTACCTTCTGTCTCTGTTACTGAAATCAATGCCTATTATCCATTGTGATCTATTCCTATTGTTAGTATAATTGCATTTATAAGAAATCTGTCAGCTTGATTGCATAGGCGAAAAAAGTTTTTTAATTATGTAAAGGGGAAAAATATCTCGTTTTGAATTTTAGTCGTACTTTGGTGCTGTAATAAGTATAGTAAATAGTGTACAAGAACCTTTATGTACTACATCCCGTAATATGTGTAGAAAAACAGTAGCACAATTGTGTTTTACATACTATTAATTTAAAAGACGGTCCTTTATAATAATGCATCTAATTTCTGAGAGAACTCACAAGTCATTCCAATCTAACGATTATGTCACAGATTTATTCGAATTCATTTTATGTTCTACATGTGTGTGTAACTATAAGAGCAGAAACTTTTATAATTTAAGATAAAAGTTCAGAACAATTTAAAGAATGAATGACTGTACATCATACTAATGTATATAAAAAAAAAGGATAACACATTACTGATCAACCATAATTGAAAAATTATTATCTTCACAGACATTTTGATGTTTTATAAAACGTAACTTGCAAAGTGAACTTTATATCTTCAAGTTGTACTTGTATCACATTCCCTTCAAATCAATTTTGATATTTTTGCCCGCGAACAATTGCAATGTAAAGCAGTTAAAAAATATTGTTAAGGACCATATTTATATGACAGTTGTATAAACTAGATCATCTTCATTCTAAAATTCAAATAAATGCAAGTCTTAAATAGTTCGCTTAATTTTTCAAATTTAATCAATTCTTAAACACAATTATTCATTTATATCACCTCAATGAAACTTAATCATAATGAACGAAAATTTATGGGTTTTTCTCAGCAGCATTTACCTTATTTATCTTACCTTTGCAAGTGTATTTTTTTCCGTTAGAGTTCGTACATATATTGATATACATGTATATATATATACATTGGTTATGTCACGTGACACAGGGCGAGCACAAGTCAATCTTCAGATCAATATTAGGAGAGACTATTGACACAATCTCGTTGCGAGCAACGAGCAGGTCTTCCGTGTACTTTTAAAACGATAAAATATAATCATTGTAAGAACTGTTAAAGTTTCCTTAACCCTAAATCTTAAATTAAACGATATTTTATGAAAAATACTATTTAAAGTGTTCAAATCAAAAAAAAAAATTCTTCTTTTCCACATATGAAAGATTAACACGAAAAATGATAGCACTTTTCTTTTTAATTTACAGAGCTTCGGCGATTTTTGTGCAAGACGTGTAAACAAACCTTCATGCTAACAAAATCACAATATCTAATAAAAAAAACAATATTTTTGTGACGTCATCCTTGCAAAAAAATTGCGATACCTAAGGTTCAGATCTGAGCTAGCTAAGTTTTATGGCCCCGGGGTCAGGCCCCAGGGCAATAAAGGTTAGACGCGCTCAGTTTTGATCTCATTCTCACCTTTACAAAAGAAATTTATGGTGGAAAAGTGAGACTGAGATCAAAAGTGAGCTCGTCTAATTTTTATGACCCCGGGGCCTGATCTGATATTTTCAAGAAACTGGCCAAGCCTTTTGGAGGAATTTGTGAATCGGGAAGAAAAAAGAATAAGGAAAACTAAATGCGATCTCGTTGGAAGTCACGAGTGACATTTCCGTTTTGGTTATTTATCAAATTCAAAGATTTTGAAAAAAAAATAAACCGTTTTTCACTATATCGACCAAAGTCTCAATAGATTGCTAATGCAACTAAGATATGACCCATTGAAATCGTTTTATAAGTCATTTAATCTCAATTCAAATTATTTTAAATTTAAAAAAAAAATGAGTTTTTTAATAGATCAACTCATGTATGATATATTGAAAACAATTTCAAGGTTATCTGAACTCGATTGAAATTAATGAATATATTAATTCTACTTTTTTTTTTATTTGAACAAATTCAAAGTGTCAATGGACGCACAATTTCAAGAGTAACACATATATGATGTTTTTAATTTGATATGAAATCATTCTTGTTCTATTTTGATATCATAGATTTCATTTTTTTTCTTTTATAAAAATTAAAATTCATCAAAGGCGTCACTAGACGCAGATTTGCAAGAGAAAATGAATATTGATTGGAAGTATTAATACTTAACTCGATTTAAACGTATAAAAAATCTTAAAATTATAATTTCATCATATCGATACAACTTTTTGTTTATTGTTTTGTTCAAAGCATTTTACAAAGATATTGAACTTTTGATGTGGGCGACATCAAATAAAGAAACTGCGACAAAAAGGTACGTACTATAGAAATAATGAGAGAAAGGACTTCAGGAAATGGTTTTACATTTTCTCATTTCTGCTATTAAACGACCACATGGGCGATTTGAGGGAAAATTTCTAAAAAAAAAAAAAATTAATTAACATGTTAATTTTTTTTACTCAGAAATATGAACATCAGCGATAAAAAAGTATTTCCGGGGATTCATAAATTTATAATTTACAGTTTTTATAGCTAGCTTGCACAGTCAAAGGTCAATTTGTGGTGCGACGATAGGGAAGTTATTGTTACCCAGTGTAAGTTATTATTAGCAACCTCGTGAAAACTCCAAACTCGTAAAAAAAATAATGATTATACCTCATGACCCCGACATTTGCATCCTGGTAATTGTGAAGTATTCTATATTAGAATAATGAAATGTGATAAATATGAACAAGGGTTACTGTTTTTGTATCAGATAGTATATATCGCGGAATTATTGTTTTTCAGACATCGCAGAAAAATTCAATGGTCAAGAGTTCTAGGGTCGTCAACGTTTACTCGACTATCGCTCGGTCAAGACGGTCATTGACTAAAATTTTCTCAGTATATTCCTCGTTATAAAGTGAAAAAGAATGATAAGTGATAAAATTCAAATATCTTATTTTTTCTTAACGCAGCAGTTCATTGACAATAAAAGGAAATGACAACTATCTTCTCTCGGCAATTTTGGTCCTCAGGTAACAGTCTTTCCATTGATACCCTAGGTTTATAATTAAACTGGCTAAAATATTGGAGTCTTAGATCGTCTTTGGTTTTGTTAATGTAGATCAAGTTTATGTTTTGTAAAAAAAGTATTTAATATATCAATACAGTCGGGAGTCAATATACTCAGTAATTAATGATTTACGAAATTGTAGACAAACTCTTTCTGTGGTTGCATTGTGAAAATATCAAAGCACTTCACATCTGTTAATATTAGTATAATCAGCAGTAAAGTTGGACAATTTTGTCAATCAGGGGAGAATGTACATGAAACAATGCTGATCAAGCAATTAGATGTGCGACAGATCGGTGTTCAAAACCCCTACAAACAATGTCTTTAAAGCTTGAATCTACATGTAGTCGATTTGTAAACAAAGAAACCATCGCTCTGGAAGTAATACGGTTATTTAAAAATGCAATTGATAGCAGAAGAAAAATACCTTTGTGAAACTCTTTTTTTTAAATCAAGATATCTCTTGTCTATAGTTGTTGCACCTCAAAGATCGAGAAAAAAAGCAAAGGATGACAATGGATGAAAACGGCCTAGATTTTAGTTAAAAGATTCGACAGATGGTAAAACAACTCTTGTTATAGTGACAGTATTAATTAGTTTGACGTTTTTCCTACTTTATCTTTTTAAATATATCCACATTTCATATCTTTAAGTCACGTAACATGCGCGGCGGAATACTGAGGAGGTGGGGGGGGGGGAGGAGGAGGGGGTCCGGATCCGTAAGCTCACCTTAACCGAGATTCAAGCGTGGTATTCTAAGCTTGATGCGTCTGATGTTTACCGTCAATTATCTGTTTGACTTCTTCCAAACTACTGAACAAATCTAAAACAAACTTGGCAACGAGTATTTTTAGCAATACGCTTTTCCATTTCAACGAGAGATACATGTAATGTGAACATTATGAAAATAAGGTCATTCTCTAAAAGACCACTAGTTCACTCAGTTGTTTATAAGATGTATTAATGCATGTAGGTCTGTGATTGATAGTTCAATCTGTTGTTTTAACTAAATTACATGTTGGGCTTGACTAAATGTTCACAGATTAGTACATATATAGAAATGTTAATAATATCTTACATGAGGCCACCATAAAATGTATAATGAAAAGGAAAACGGAAATGCATAGCCATAAAAAAAAAAAGGAAATTAATATCTGTATTGAATTTGCTTTAAATATCAACTTAAAGAGGAGAAACGCAAAATTTTAATACGCAGAAAGTGTTTGAACTTATGGAAATGAAGTTGGTGTGAAAAATAATTATTTTATTCTTAAATATCAATGAATATTTCTGTAACGACATGTTTTTATTATGCACGCTTGATGGATATGACTCACGTGCAATTGGATTCACTTGGATTTATACCCGATTAGACTTCACGAGTAAGCTACTACAGAGAAATCTGATCAAACTATGTTACCATGGCAATTTTCATCAGCAAAATACGAAACATGACCCCAACTAATAAATCAAATCCATAAAGACTGTATAAAGAAATGCACTTTTATATCATTTTCTGTCATTAGTGGATCTCCTAGAAAAATCCAAAACAGTAGAGATGGAATCAAATTATTTTTTCGGTGATGACGAACGGAGTGAAAAGGGGGTGATTTTAACCTCGCTGACAACTTATAACCATATATCAAGTACAGGTTTTGTTATATAGGTAAAATGACACGGGTTCTTTTTGTATGTTAATACCGATACATTGGTTGTCGTAACAACAAATGGAAACTCTCTCACTTTCTTTCTCTCTCTCTCGTTACACACACGTGTAATTGACAAAATCAGTTTGTTTGTTTGACCTGATAAATGCCATTATAAACGCCAGGTATTTAGACGAGTCTTTTACAGGACAGGCACGTAGCATCAGGGGGGGCCAGGGGGGGCCTGGCCCCCCCCCCCCCCCACTTTTTCTCGCAGCAACAAATTTTTTAAAATTTACATATAAAAAAATGAATCATAATGGAGTTGGCCCCCCCACTTTTTTGGAAGTTAGTAAAAAATTGATATGAAAATAAGGAAATGAGTAGTCAAATTGAAGTTACTACCCCCCCCCCCCCCCCCCCCCCCCCCCCACGGATTAGGATTTTCAAGATTTGGAGGAAAAAAATTTTTGGTAGGGAAGATTTTTTTTTTGGAAGTATAGTTGAGTCCCCCCCCCCCCCCCACGGATTAGGATTTTGAAGATTTTTGGAAAACTTTAAATTTCCTTTTTTTTCCTCTTTTTTTAAAAGATTTTTTGGATGGGTCTGGCCTCCCCACTTTCAAAAACGATGCTACGTGCCTGCAGGGGGTTCTATTATTTTTACACTTAAGACCATATATACACAGGAATATCAATACACCTATTTAAAGACGGATCATATTGATAGATCATTAACATATCTCTTATATGAATATCACACCGGTTTTTTTTCTCCATAAAATAATTCCAAACTGTTCCTTTTGCGTGCTCCATCAGATAACTTGCGTCGTATAGTGGAAGATTCGCACTGTCAAATGGTCCGGGAGTACATGTTACCTGTAATGTAAACATTCAAAGTCTGTCTCTTAGTAATAAAAAGAAACAGCCTTCAAGAAAAAGGTTCATCTACCAGAAAAGGTCCAGGATATACAGTGTTTATTCTAGGTCTAATTCTTCAAGTCTGATTCTTATGTTACAAAAATATATACTATATACAGACATACCCCCTTTTATTTTTGCCACTTGCCACCACTTTTGCCTTTCTTGTCAGCAGGCGAATTTAAGACTGGGCGAATTCAAAAATCACAGGGCGAATTCAAGGCGGGCAAAACCGTTTGAATGTGTTGAAGGGCGAAAAAAAAACACCGAGCGAAAATCATCTCGTATTACTTAAAAATTCACCTTTATACGAACTTATATAAAGTCGTGTCGTTGATTTATATCCTGCAGATGTTGCACATATTGTACATAAAGATACAACCAAACAACAAGTGCATGTTTATTCGCCGTTTTTACAATCTGAAATAAAAAGACCATGACATTATGATAGTTAGCAAGCCTGGTGAAAATGCAGGAAGCACATAATGTACAGGTATAATCTGGAACATATTACAATGGGCTAAATAACAAACAGAATTCTATAATTTGACCATTCATATTTGTCAGGTGAATAGAACAATTGTATTTTTGTCGTCAAAAGGAACTGAGTCTACACGACAACTAGACTAGTATGCTTAGCTTTAATACATGTAAAAGGACCTTGTACAGCCTCTTACATTGATCCTATGTTTAACGATTGTATCAAAGGGGTAGATCTTTAATCAGTTTATTTTCTTGTTTTTATTATTTAACACCATACATCCAATTCGAGACAATACCTCTGCAGAGGCCCTCTAGATAAACATGTACATCACCCGGGGGTGCAGGGAACCCCCTGGATCAGTAATGTTATTCAGTATAAACCTTAATTCTATCAAATGAAGTCCTTATATAAACAGTTCTAGTATTTCTCACTTATTTTTAACGTAAAAGCTTACATAATATACAAGAAACGAATACAGACATACACAACTTATATCGATCAGAGCTGTAATCAGTTTTTCAACATGAAATAAAACCTCTGCTTGTGCAGTTCCAATCATATTACACAAAAATGTTATGCTTCATACTTTTTTAATTGAGTTGAATTTATTCAAATCATCTTTTATATCTTATGTACCTTTTGAAAAACATATACAAAATTCATTAAGCAACAAAACAGTATTTTATTTTTATAGATTGGGGGGGGGGGGGGTTAAGAAGTAAAAAAAAAATGTGTTCTTCATACACAAGGACATGTAACTTAACTGATTAATAAGTCTGGTTTTTTTTTTTAAATTAAAGGAAATACTCTCAGTGGGAAAAATGATTTTCTCAAATTGTGTCATCTCTAAAAATAATTTGCATGGGATTAAATGATAAAATTTCACACTGTTCAGTGTTGGGTTTTGGGACCCAGCAACTCCATCTGCAGATCTAGAAGGGGCACTATGATGTAGCCCACAATTCCTCTGTTTTTTTTCCATCAGCTCGCATGATTGTGCTTTTCAAGATGTTTGGATTCCAGTAAACAAGCACATCTACGAAAGTACTGGTGTCTTCCAATCAGCCACGCTAATGTTATTGTCCACTGTCCAGCTTAAAATAATCTCCTTGTGAAAAGTTTTTTTTGGTAAGCTGTGGATAATATGGCAAGATGGAATTTGAACTATACTTCATAAGGATGGATTTTTTTCCAATATTATCAGAAACATTGCTTTACTATGCCGTCCACTTTAAACATCTGCAATAAAGAAAATTCATAATCATTCTATTTCCACACAATAAATTGCACTTCTGATGCAGTAATGATGTACAATGTATCTGATACCATGATGCACCTCTGAAAATGATGAGGTGTGTACCATTCTGAAGCCAGCATATCACAACACAATAAATTGCACTTTGGTGCAGTAATGATGTACAATGTATCTGATACCATGATGCACCTCTGAAAATGATTTGGTGTGTACCATTCTGAAGCCAGCATGTCACACCTATAAAACCCTGTTTCATTCTGAAACAGTTCCAAACGCCAACCTTAAATGGGGTCGGGTCTGGGTCTGGACCCCCCCATTGGAAAATTTTGATTTAAAATTCATATATTAATGTTACCAAAATAAGGCCTTGAATTTCCAACAGGAAACAAGAACATCACTCCCTTTAAAAATTACTGAATCTGTGCCTAAACTCTGAATGCTATATTGAAGCTATAATAACCATACCATATGTGCATCATTCTGAGTCAACAATGTGTTACATACCTGGTGTCTTGATGAGTGCCTAGGCATCGAACACAGCAATATCTCGCTCCACATTGTACACAGGTATAGTTGGAGGGAAAAGTATGACAGTTAAGAAAAAATCATAAAATACATGTTTTAAAAAAATCTTTCTAATAAAAAATCTGGATGTTTCTTATCAACACTAGATACTGTCATTAAATCAGTACACCCCACTTTTGTAGCTTCAGGTTTTTTCTATATTGATTGGACAACACTTAGTCTAATGGTTAGTCCAGAGTGCATGTAAATTGACCTTTACCCTCATGACTTCCAAAGAAAGAGGTATCATTTAAGCATTGAATGCTTATTTTTGGATGTTGCCGGTCCTTTAACACACCAGGCCATGCAGACAAATTGAATAACTTGAATATGTTTCCTTTTTTTCAAAGCATGAAAAATGCTTTTATTGGAAAATAAACACAACATTAAACATAGAAGGGTGTTGAGCATCTGTGAAATTGTTAAAATCAGTAAAAAAAAAAATCATTAAAAGAATGCAATATGTTTTGTTGTCTTAAAAGGATATCCACATATAGCACAGAATTTTCTGTCGGGGAATCGTGAAGGTGGTACCCCAGCCGAGTCGTAGCCGACAGAATCTTTGTTCAACATGTGCTAAAGCAGAAAAAAACCAACAAGAAATATATGGGCCTCTCATTGTTTTTTTTTTATACATATAAATTAATAGGATGGAATGATAAAGAGATCACTTCGAAGCAAATTTACCTCTTCTTCAAGTAATGCAGCAAAACTCTTCTTGTAACGAAACTTAAAATTGTCAGCTTTGCTTCTTCGTTTCTTTTTCCCCAATTGTCCTGTGATTACAAAACAGTAATACTATTTAAAACAAAGAACATGTTAACCAATTTTGTAATTTAAAAAAAAAAAAAATTAAAAGACCTCTAGTACATGTAAAAGTTTTGAACTAAATGCAAATATTACTTTATTACTTTAGCTTTATTTTGAGGCACTTTTTGTGTAACTAGCTGGTCAACAATCCAAATTTTTTCGGACTGAAAGCTACAGAATACAGCTAAGGCCAGTATACATGTTTGAATTTTTTGTTGATTAATAATCATGATCATTGAATACCCAAATTAACATTGAATCAAAATGTCCAAACAAAATCTCTACTCGAGTACATGTAAAAGCCATCAGTCCTGAATATATTACCTGGAGTATCCATGGATTCCTCAAACTTGGGGGCCTTCTTACTCATCTTCAGATCTGCATGGGGATCATCCTGAAAGTTGTCTTGTTCCAACGCCTCTAGGGCTTTTCTCTGACGCCTCCGTCTTGCTGCATCATCCAACACTCTCTTCTGTTGCAGGTCCTTGATTCTACCTAGAATATTTGAAACAATGTTATCAAACGGTTCTTGACTGCTTATTAGCTGCAGGACTGTAGCTCCCGGTCTGAAAAAATGTCCATCCGAATTTTTTCAGACCGGGAGCTACAATCCTGCAGCTAGACTGCTTATCAAACAAATGACACGTGATACTTTAAAAAAGAATTCCACTTTTTGAAAGTACATCTTTATTCAATGATCTTCTAATTGTTTCTTAGGATGCATGATCAACAAAACAATTTTGTGGTAAAAAAAAAAGACTATGATTATCAAGAGACTCCTTTTATAGAGGTAAATATTACAACTTTTTACAATATTTACAGTGCTGTTATTATAAATCGAAATAAAAACGAAGTGAAAGCAGAGACATAAATAACGTGTTATTTATGTGTATCTGGTGAAAGTAATACGTTTCGAAATTCCTCGATTGGAAATGGAACAAAATTGGAAAAATCTTTTTTTTAAATTTCTCTTACATTCATAAACGTGTATGTTAATGAAATGAATAAAAGAATGATCTTTAAAAATAAAAGAAAAATATGAAAGTTATCGAAATTCTAAAAAAAATCTTACTTGATTCCTTTTTCTCCATAGTATAATTTTCGTCGGACTCGGTATGCCGTTTGAGGTATATATTCGTTTCGCCCTTCCAGTCTTTCAGCCCCGGTCATTTCAAACCATGTACTAATCATTATATAAGGCTGTGGCTTAAATTTCGTCGTCATTTGTCGAAAGATAACATTATAAGCCAATCAAATAAATTTTTAATGTAATGTTATAATATGTCATATTTTGTATATTAAAAGAAATAAAATAAATATTATTGTCACCATTTGATCTGAACACTGTTCAGAATTAATATTCTTTTATTTTTCGCAGCAAGAAAAAGTGGAATATTCATAGGCTGAATAATTTAAACTATCTATTTCATGATTATTTTTTTTTTGCTAATGTTTTACAACAAAATTGAATAATTTAAAAATTAATAGAATTTAAAACGATGAAAATATATTCATAACAATATTTTTAAATTCTATAAATTTCAAACATTAATGTAACACAGTCATTTCTAAGAAATGGGCAAAAAATTGTTCAAGTCTCAAACTGGAAAAAATTTGCTGTACATATAAGTATTCACAGCCATGATATTTTGAACCCCCATTTTGTTAAGAAATGGAATGAAAAATCACAATTAATAACAATTCATTTTTTATTTCATATTTTATTTCAAAAATACTATATGGTTTATTTCTTTTCATTGGTAGTCTTGGTCAGCTGTACAAGAGATTCCATTGTCAGTGTTGCATAGCTGTAAAAAATTTGCTGAATCCCTGATAATCTTTCCACAACAAAAAGAGAAATTGTCATGCACCGAGATGCCAGATGTCTAAGTCATGCTTCAGTACGGGGTATTAATTGTGCAATCAGCTTGGTGTACAATCTACATCACCATCTTTTGAAGCTTTTAACTTTTTAAACTCCTCCTGAATTTCTTTTTCCATGAGCAGAATTTCCTTTGGTTTCTTGTACTGAAAAACAATAAAACATGTATTTAAACTCACAAAGATTTACAACTTTTTTATTATTTCAAAGAGCTTAATTCATACATGAATTGATAGAAATTTTTATTTAAGGTACCTCACTACACCTAGACGTATACTTTTTCAGACACTACATCACAAGATGGCGATTTAAAGGTTTTGTTAAATTGCATGTATCAATTGATTTGGTTGAATATCATCATATCTCAATGGTTAAAGTATTGGACTTGTGAAACACAGATCATGAGTTTGAATCCGCCAGCTACTATTGTTCACATTTACTGAATTAAATTTTTCAAATTATATTTTTTATCCAAAATTGCACATTTTTTCATTTTTAAGGTACTCCACAAATAGTACATCTTCTACTACACAGGTAATATAGTACCGGTACATGTACTTAGAACAGATACCTGATTATGTTGACAATATTTAATCTCAAAGCACCTGGTACCCAATAATCAGATACCCACTTAAGTTGTGAGTTTGTATATATACACTAATGCTTTCATCTTGGTAGTCAATGCTCCAACTTGTAAATTCTTAAACAAATCCGACTGTTGGTTAGCAAAGTTCTAATTCTTTGATGCTTTTCTTTGTCTCTCAATCAATCTGCATGTAAATACTTACTGTGATTATAAGTGTATTATTTGCATGTGCTACATTGATTGCACTCTGATCAAGAGGAAGATGAGCTCTGTCCATGTCAGGAATGGAAATCTTCTTGAAATATCTGCAATAAAAATAATTTGAAAGCATTAGCACAACAATAATGAGCATTCAGTAAAACAAAATGGTAAATACAGCTCAATGTTAAAAAAAAAAGATCATGCATGGCTCCTTGATAGATTGCAACGATTAATTAATGAAAAACAAAGGCGATAAAAAATGATAAAAGTAGAGAAGTGCATGCATTGTGCATGAGCCTATTACTTCTTATTAGTCGTTCTCACTGTGACTGTGCGGTTTTCAGGATCAACAGTGACATTGTAAGTATCAATTGGGTATGGTAAATTTCTTATTCTCCACTGGAATGATGAGGCTGTGTCTTTCCTGGCAAATACTGGCTGTGAACAATAAATTCAGTTTAAAATATATCATCAAAAATATATCGCTCAAACAGTTAGTTTACTTTATATGAATGAATCCATGGTACCTTGAATTAAACACTTTAAATTACTCTATAATTATAACACATGTGCAGTGTTATTATCTAAAAAAATGTTTCCAAATAAATATAAGCATGACATTTCAAGTTGCCTGCAAATTATCAATACTATTTTGTAAACTCAATACTAATACATTCAGGCATAGGAAATTTTGAACATTTTAGAACCAAATGCTCTAAATCTAGAAAACATGCAATCGGGTATTAGTTAAGGTAAAAGCAAAACAACTGAGTAACTATCTAACACCTTTTTAAAAATTGATAGATAAAAGTTGGAAATAGGTTGGGATAGTAAAACTGTTTTTCTGCCTTTCTTTGAATATCCATGATATATCAACTCTTTTAATATGATCATATAAATAATACATGTATTGAGGTTGCTGATAGAACATAAGAAAATGAGCAATGTAAGATGGAATAATGTGTTAAGTTAAAACATTCTTCTGCTGACTTTGTGATTTACACATTGAAGATGACAAGTTTACTGTTTTAATTCTTAATTTTTTCTTTGAATGAAAACCCAATATTTTAAATTAATAAAGAACTGTTTGATAGTCATTTTCACTCTTAAATTTCTAGCTCTTACATTAGCTGAGCTTTCTAACATTCCCTCTGAATCCAGGTTTCTTGCCACTAATTGTTCACCAACTTCAAATTCCCATTTTGTCGCTTTCACTCCCAGAGTTGCCTTATTTTTCCATTTTCTCACTAAGAAAAGGAGGACAAATTTTTATTACGAAAAATCATGTCATAATAAAATTGAGTCTTCCTTAATAAAATAAATTAAATCTTAATAATATTGAATGTCGAAAATATTATTACTTAGTGAATTAAAAATTGACTTTATAAAATTCAGTTATTCTTTTTATGGATTCTCTATATACTGAAATACTCAAACAAAAAATATCCAAAAATTGAAAAGATTAAATAAAACATGTAAAAAGTATGACTACATAAAAATAATGTGACCATAATAATACATACATATTAGCTCTGAGGATTTTTGGTCATACTCCTCGGCCATTTCTGTGCCATCTGGAAAAACAAAGTGTATCTTCCTACGGCCTACAAAAAACATTTGCCAAGTAAGTTTAAAAACAAACTATTACATTTTTTGTTTAAAATGAGAGAGAGTGAGAGAGAGAGAGAGTAGCCCAGTTCTGATAAAATAGATGTATCAGGGGTACCCAAAATGGGATACAGATTTTTAGTGAAAAAAAATATATTTGGCAGTAATTAGTTATAAAAATCTTCGCAAATGGATGTCAAATGCAGCGATTTTTTGTTAGTATCACTATGTTCCCCTATAAGCCCACAATTTGTAAGATTGATCCCTAAACAGTTTTGGATATACTGAGGGATCAATCTCTGTAGTCTGGTAATAGTGGAGTTACAGAAAAAGTTGTTAACCAAAAGTTGTTCCATGTTATCTATTCTAACGTTAACAGATACATTTGTACTGAAAGAGGAATGATGTGATAAAAAAATTGCATCATATGAATATAAATGAATATCTCGAGAACATTTCTTTCTCACCATCTTGAATCATGCAAGTTTTCTGGGCGCTTTTCAATTTCTCTATCCATGCCGATGCCATATTGTTTACTAGTTACAAATCAATTTTACCTTTTCACAAAGAAGAGTTTTTTGATAAATCGTACTCTAACTTACTCGTATTTGGGTCAACTTACATCAGAAATCGCCCACGATGGAGTTTTCCCTCTTTTTCTGTTAAATATAATATAATATTGATGGGACATAAAATTCATGTGTAGAATCAGGGTCTTTTAGGAGTTGTTCTTTAAATTTTTTTGTCAATGAAAAAGGGATATGAATCATGGATTCCCAAACTGAATTGATTTTGATAAGGAAATACGTGTAGTTGTACACTATCATATTAATATCTATTCCAAAAAATTAAGCAAAACTCGATGTATTAAATTATGGCAGGAATATACATATTGATGACTAGATGGAATGACAAGATAAAAAAAAAAAGGAGGTCCTTTATTGTCGACACTGCGGGGTTTTTCCTGACATGGACAATCTACTTCATAATTACCACATCAAATGTGCTATTCTGATGATCAAATATCCAAAAAAAAAAATATTTAAAGAGAAAATTTATAATCATATCTATATGGATTTACATTTGAAATTGACTTTGGCTCTAAAAACTGTTACCAGTAAACTGAAATATTTGGATTTATCTTATTTCCGGCCGGGCGATTCAGTGAATTGAAGTGGAATTCCGCGTAGAATTCGTGATGACATATACATGTATTTTGCTCTTGTTACGTAACACACTTGATCCTTCACTGAGTGGAGTAACAGCTAGTAACATCATGAACATGCACTTTCCTAACATGCATGCAATAACATGCAATATTTATATAAAATTACCACAATGCCAAGTCTGTTTATATTATCAATATTGGTAATACAATTGACATATGTGTTCTGAGGTAATAAAGAAATAAAAATAAACAAAACAATAAACAAAATATGCACTGTTCTTATAATTGTATGGGGGGGGGGGGGGGGGAGGCTCAATGTCCCTTTTGTACTTTAATTAGTTTAAATTTGAAGGGAAAATTTCTTATCTATGTAGGTTTTAAAACTATGCTACGCTGTTAACCTGATATGTTTAGAAATTACATGTAATATATTATATCCTATCTTTAATTTGCACAAATCTTTTAATCTAAAGATACACTAATCTTTTAATTTAATTGTGTCACTGTTCATTTTAACATTGAATTCTATATATTTTACGTGCTAGTCATAATGACACTCTTCAAGAAATTTTATAGAGAATTATCGTATCGTATTGTTCTTATCAAACTTAACACATGGGAAAATAATTTTTGCTTTTGTTAATTTATACAGAAATGTGTGATGGAGCTCGCTGGTGTTTTTTGCCTATAATTTGATTTCTGATTTACGCTCTTTCCTTCTTCAAAGACCACAAAAAATGCCTGTGCGCATTTCACGCTGTCACCATTTCTAGCAGTTTTATATGTGATGATATGTTACTTGGAAGAGATCCGACCTTGAATAACATTCAATTCGAGAATAATTCTAGGAGAACTTTGAAAGTCATCCAAGGTGGCTTTTGATCTCAGTCTCACTTTTCTGCTATATATTCCTTTTGTAAAAGTGAGACTCGGATCGAAAATAAGCTCGTCTAACTTTTTTTATGGCCCCTGTGTCTGTTGTCCACGTCCAAGATGGAGAAATATTTTCCAATGAAATATCTTTCAGAAGACTGGCTAATTGCATTAACCATTGCAAGTGGTTTTGGGTTGTTTTTTTTTTGGGGGGGGGGGGTCGTTATTGCAATAGTTAGATGAGGTCATGAAAGTGGTCTTAAGAAGAGACGTCATCTACCAGTTAATTGTAAAATATCGGCAACTTGTTCCATCATCTGAGCAAATGAAAATAACCGACAGGAACTGAGTAAAATCGAAATTGGTTCCTACAGGTTATGACTTGCATTATATTTTTGATTTTTTTTTTATATTATATATTTTTATAAACTGAACTGAAAAAAGATAAAGTTATCGTGATAAATAGTGGTGGCAAAAGCAAAGTATCGGACTGGGTGGAAAGACAGGTGTGGCTGCTGCCTTATGTGCCACTATACACGAACAAGCCAACTAAGTATGTAAGTACATGCATGTATTATCTTTATCTGAGTTGCATATTTCGTAATCTGTATTGTATTGTTTTTAAATTTATATTCTTTATTTTCATTTAATGTTTTATTTTTTAATCTCTAATCACCGATTTGTTTTATATAATTTTGTTGTTGGAATTAATTTAGAAGGTTGGGAATTAATGCGATTGGTTTAATATTCAGCAATTCTTAGTTTTTACATAAAGCTATCGAAGACATTGTTTGATAGATTGTCCAAAAACATACTAAATTTCTGACACAGACGATTTTCATTGTATATAGTCATAAATTATCATCAGGAAACAATTCCCTAATTGACTTCCGCTGTTTTTTTAAAATGGAAATAGACGGACTATTTGTTTAATTATTATAAAATCAAAATTTCCAAGAAACCACACAGTTTATCATGTACTATGAACATTGTAGTACAATTTCCGAGAATTTTTAAAAACATTTTTTGAATTACAGATTATATAATTGTCAACACACATGTAAGTTAGATGATTTAGCAGGAACGGGTATGCATCGATTTAATTATCACCGCTTAATTGTAATTATGTGTTCTGAGTTTTAAAAATTAAACAAGGGAACAAAACAAGAGATTCAAAGGACACGAAAATTAAAACAATAGTTTATTGTGTAATAAAAAAATGTACAGACATAGATACAACAAATATATTTTAAACAACGTTTTGAGATTTCAAAAATGTGAAACTCTTATCGTCACAAAAATGAATGAGTATCAAACACAGTATCTCCCATATCTTACAGCTTGAACAACCCTATATAGTTATTTACTTGATTAGATTGATCGAGGAAGTTGTGTGCACTCTGGGATAGGGAGCTCGATATCAGGTACCCGCGCTGCAATTCGAACACTCCCGCCAGAAAATTTGTGTGATGCTTGTCGGATGTTTTGGAGCCACCAAACTTACTAAACACGAGGTCAACGTCACCCGTCCGCGGCAACAGCGGGTGAAACTTGGTCAGACTCTGATAAAACGTCTCCACGTAGATGTCTTTGCTATGATCGAAGGTGGTGGAGGAATATATAAAATAGTTCCCGCTGTGCTTTATTTGCAGATGGGTCGCGTTCTGCAGATCTATATCCTTTGTAAATGCCGTGCCGAGTGAATCGCTAGCTACCCAACGAAGTTTGTTTTCTAAAGAAAAAATAAATTAAAATATGATAATTAGACATATGTATATGTTAATTAATTACGTTTTTATTTAATTATGAAACAGCTTTAAAAGAAATTAAAACCTCACACAAGAAGCACAGAGCAAGCTAAGGTACATGTAATACTATGCAGATTTAGCATAGTATTACCAGTAACTTTAATTGTTTTTTCCTTAGCGGAGACACATTATTATTTTTGATGGCCCCTAATCATTTTCTAATTGGAAGGAGGGGGGTATAAAGTTGTGAAAATATTTAAAAGTGTAAAGTAACTATAACGATAGCACACTTACCCTTTGAGATCGACTTTTTCCGGTCCAAATATAGATGTGCAGCGCAAGGTCGCTCTCTCCACCAATGAAAAGAATCACTGACTGAATTCGCGTTACCTGTAAAAGGAAAACCGATATTCTATATTTACAGAAACTATATCATACCTCTGGTTGCTATAATCATTCTATAATCATTATTTGAACTAGAATTAGATTGATTTTATATTCTGTAAAGATGATTTGCATATAACATACCAATGTGGTTGTCTTCATTCTGAATCTGTAGAAAATGTAAGAAAATGAAAATAATTATATCAGTTAATTAAACATTAAGTAAGATTTTAAGTAATATTCTCAGAAGGTTCAGACCTTATAAACACCAATTACTGCAACAGATACATCTATTTTCCTCCTTTTTTCTTCATATAATAACTTAATAAAATGGGGTTTTTTCAGGTTCTTTAAATTTACATGTATATACACGTGTAATATATATATATATATATATATATATATATATTTTTTTTTTTGGGGGGATAGATATGAATATCAGTTTTAGATGAGTTTTAAATCTGATATCAAAGTTGTTTTCGTTTGATATTCAGTAAATTAAATTATTCGATTGTAAATGTTCAATTAAAGATCAGTTTCGGTTTCGAATCAAAATGCACATGTATGCTCAATTTGTGCCGAGTCACATTTTGTTAATTAAATTAACATTTACTCATATGTTAATTAATAACTTAACTACTGGATTAAAAAGATTTAAAATTCTTATATTAAAAAAAATCAAATTAACAATTAACGAGAGAGAGAAAAAGAATATAAAGAATGTTGAATAACCAACTTTCGTTTTCGATAGTGACTTGATACTATATATACTTACAGCACGGATAAATTCTTGAATGGCCGTGTCCTTTAAACAGCACAATTTATTTTGACGATCCGTCGTATAGATATCATCATACAATGTTTCATTCGTATTTACATCTTCACCTAAATAATCGCAATTAAAACAAACAGAACTTTGTAGATCCCCGGCAAGGCTAACGTTGGCTTGAAGAAGTTTTTGGGCAATATTGGTCGATGGCTTAGGAACATCCTTATTTTCAACGGTTTCCTTATCCAAGGTATTAAAATAAATGGCTAAAACACTAACGAAGATCGCCAAAAAAATGTTTATTCCGAATGAAAAATACAAACAAGTCTTAGGTGCACAGGAAACCATGTCTGCGGCGCGTTGAGCCTTTTTCTTCATGTCATGAATGATTATGCGTCAATACGAAAGTAGGTTTTTCCATTACATTTTATCTGGGGAAACAGAACAAAAATGAAAGGAAACACATATCTTGGTTGACTTGTGGGTTTTCACGTAGAATCGCTCTATTGGCCAATTCTATATTTTTTAAAACAAATTTGCTCTGCTTAACTATCAGCATATGATTCAGTTTAGACATAAGTGAAACTTCAAAAGAAATACACAAATATTATAAAAGAAAGCTTAAAATAGAACTATTAACAGGTATATGTAGAACTATAACTTTAAACCAAATATAGTAGATATAGATTTCTTTTTAAAAGAGAGATCTTAACATTCATTGAATAAATGTCAAAATCTTTAAAGAATCAAATGTTTTACCTAGCTATCTTATACAAATGAATGAAGGTATAGAAAAGGTACTAATAACTGGATATGTCGCAGTAAATTCACATGTCAAAATAGAGGAGAATGATGGGTCGAATTCAAATAAGATTATTGACTACCTTTTTAATCATGGAAAGTAGAACAAATATGTCACCGGTTTTTTTCTGTTTTTAAATTTAATAAATTTTTATAAAAATTCCAAAAACAGTCAATATAAAAACAAAACTTCCGCCAAAACCTTTGAATTAAACTATCTGTTACCTTAAGGTAAATCCTGACTTATGCGTAAATTTAGTTTTTCATTTTTTTTTTGGGGGGGGGGGGGGGTCTCTGATTGAAAGTAAAGTCTATCACGTGGAGAAACATCCACTTACACGCAAAGCAAATAAGGATAATTTTGAATCGACTTGACAAAGAAATTTTCTTGAAAGCTAAATGACTGGAGCTCATCAAACTCGATGGCTTTATTATATATTGTATGTTGTTGTTTTTTTTGGGGAGTTGATTTTAATCAACTCTCCTACGCAGTTACTCTGGCAAACCGAAAGTGAAACAGTGTTTGGACCGAAACACAAATCAACATCGCTGACAACATTTTGTTCTCATCGACAAATTCGATGTAGTGTATTCTAAAGCCTTGTTTCCAAGGAAACTTATTTATAGATACCTTGTAAATAGTCAGATTTTAAATGGTCGAACAATTTAGATATTTTTTGTAGTCGTACATTGTATGTATTCCTACGCCAGACTTGTTCAACCTACAAGCAGTGAGTCTCTCTCGCTTGTCGGATATTAACGGAGACAGCCGAACGTCGATCTGGTTGAACATGACTAGAGTTCAATATTGCCTGAATCCATACAATTTCTCAGAACTATTTTGATTACTGGCACGTAGTTTGATGGAATTAATTCTTTGAATATTACACAACAAGATTCATATGGGGTTTTCATATGGGGTTTTCACGAAATTCCTGTCGGAGAATTTATATAATAAAAAATGTGCGTAATTTAAATACATATAAGAAAATACTTAGCATGCAAAATAACATATTGTTTATTTTAAAATAAATAATAATCGATAAAAATCAAATCCCGTCAGTACTTCAGTACTTTGATTTACATATGTAAGCCCTAAAAGGTTACACTCCAATGTAACATCTTCACAGAATCCTTTTTATTTATAAAAGTCGAAACCCTCTGCTATACTAACAAAGGAGATAAAAAGAGGACATGAAACATTTAAGATTTATTTAAGGTGTTTTATTTTCTTGTTATCAAAACATTCAGAATTAATAAAGAATCACATTTTTTGTGAGCAAAAGTACATACCTATAATATTATACATGAACTCTTTTTTTTAACTTAAAAGCAATGCTATAAAACTATAGCTGCCAAAAAAATATGTATTTCCTATTTCTTTGAAACTTAAAAAGCTACGCTCGTTCTTTTTGGTAAAATTCAGTTTCTTATATTGTATAAAAGTTAAAAGCATATATTGTCCCACTTATCAAATTATTTCAAATAATCGAATCATTTATAAGTAAACATTCAAAACTACCTCAAAATATTTAAGTATCCTGAATTTCATTCTGTTTTGTGACATGAACCATAAATATTTATATTTTGATATGTAATTTTTAGTGCACATGCAGCCATTTTAGTGGAAAAAAAATCAGCCAAATTATGTATTTTGTCACCATGGTAACGCTTTTTATGATATGCATTGATTTTATAATTTTTCTCTATAATTTGAATATTGACCATTTTCTAAATAACACATCGATAGCTCAAATTACTGTCGTTGGTTACAACGTGCTGTTCCCTCAAATAAGTTTTAATATGTCAAATTTTTAATCCTAAGAATATAACTCACTTTTTCATCCAATCAGCAGTCATTAAATATTCTATCAAGCTTAAAGAATTTCTTTTAATTTCACAATGACGCAGAACTTTTGATAAGCTAATGAAATTAAAATGGGCTACGTTTCTGGTGAGTTAGATCATATAAGTAAAAGAACCTGGGGGAATAAGCTGAGGCATATGCCCACAAGTGACCATAACCTTATCACTAGTATGTTTCAAATGACAATCACGCATTTAGTATAATATGTGTATTAACTTCAATTATTTTTATTCATGTGCTTACATATCTCCAGAGAATTTATTATGTGCGTGTACATAGAATAAAGAATTCCAATTTTTTGTCTTAAAGTTCATAATTTGTACTCCCTCAACAAAGTAACATGTTAATTTTAAAAGATAGTACTAAAGATAACTTATTTATCAAAAACTATAGAATGATTAAGTGCATGTGTTGAATTTATAGTAACGCAATTTTTACTTTCTTAACGTCAAATGAGTTTTCCGAATTTAAACAAAGTTAAAGATATAACAAAAAAATTACAACACGATTCATAGGAATTGAACACCCAATTCAACATACTTATGTTCCATGAACTCCTCGCTAACCGCTACACCACGAAATCACATGTTTCCATGCATTTGAATAACAAACTCAATTTAGTATTGGGCAAACATAATTCGGTCTTTGTCATTTGATGATCATCTTGAAAATTGAAGGAAGAATACTTGCTTTTCACTATAGAGTGGGTCTTGGTACCATTTTTTTTAAATTAAAAAAAGATAGACGTTTACATGTTTTATCAGTTTACGTCCTAAAAATGGTATGATGACCCACTCTATAAAAAACTGTAGTCTAAACATTCGATTTCATTAGCATTTTGTTGCTCAATTAGCATATACATTCATTGATGTCTTATATCATTTAGATTAAAAGTCAATTTTTTAAGATTTTGGCAAAATTGAATAATGATTACATATGCTTAATATATGTAACAAAGGTGATATTTTAAGAAAAAATTGTGGGTTTTTCAAAAGGATTTAAGTGATTTTATGCCTCGGCTTATTCCCCCACGTTCTTTACGCGATTAAGAAGGGGCTCGGTCACTTCGCCTCCTCCGCCCCTTCTTAATTGCGTAATGTTTACTCTGTTGCCGCGGTATATTGGGGACAAAGCAAGAAGAAGTACCTGAACTTGTGTGTGTGTGTGGGGGGGGGGGGGGGGGGGTTCCAATCGATTAAAGTGTATAAAAACAGCTTTAAACAAATAAGTAACATTTTTTGTTTACAAAAGTTTAATTCTACTAAAACTAGGTTTAAACTTGAAATTAAGATTAAATTTATGGTTTTATTTAAATATCTCTCTCTCTCTCTCTCTCTCTCTCTCTCTCAGTTAATCATCACAGCAGGTTTTCATGTTATTTAACAATGAATCTGGGTTTCAAAACAATTTATTCATGATTAAAGCCATATCTTGTCACAGTCGTAAAATTGAATGGATGTTCTTTTTTTTCCCCATTACACTAAATGATTTTTTTAACATCACACAAGATATTTGGTTAAACAAACTAATCAACAATACACAAATAATGATACTGATATAGCATACTTTATAGATACTTTTTACATGTATAATGCACACATTTTTAAGACTGCATTTTATTCAATAAATATAATAATGAAAGGGTTCAACAAAAAGAACATTAAAATAAATGAGAAACCATACAAGGTTGATTTTTGTTATTTGGATGCTAATTTGAGCCAATTTTGGCAACAACTTTTGTCAAAAGGTCCAAGTACATAAAAACTTGCCAAAAACATTATTGATATATACGTGTATTTTTTTCAAAACATGATAAGTCTTTTTTTCTTTATCTAGAGGTGGTTCACGGGTGCAATTTGTATGCACCAATATAACTTTTCAAAACCGCTGACGAGTCCAAGAATTTATGTCCGCCCTCTGAAAGTTCACTGGAAATTTGGTGATTTTTCATAAGAAAGAATATTCCCGACATGAAAATTGTTTGTTGTTTCTCCAGTGTCAATCCGCTAATTTTATGAAACACGAGAGACTCGTCTCCCGTGTTTGTCTGTTTAGGGTGGGATTTCCTTAAAATCTGATAAAATGGCGAGATCAGTTCACGTGATCCAAGATCGAAGGTTGTTGCAGCATATATATAGTAAAGGCCAACACTGTTCACTTTCATATAAGTTTTGTTGAGAAGTTCAATATCATTAGCAAAAGCTGTTTCCTGTGAATCGGCAAGCGTCCACTGAAGGTCCTTATCTTTAAAATTGAATATTTGTCTCATGATTAAAATCTACTAGTAATTAATTTCACATTTGAAATGAGAAGGTAATTGCATTTCTTTATACAATCTATTCTTATACAGATTTTTTTTTAAAAATCGCCAAATAGGAAATAAAGTATAAAGTTAGAAGGACCAAGGTATGCCAAAATCGGCGTAAGGTCAAAAGTGATCAAAATTTTGTTAAGTACTGTTGCTTTATAACAATTCTACATGGCAAAAATAGTAACTTAACTTTTGAATGACTAATTGCACAAACTGCTCTTTCTATTTATAAAAATGTCGATAAAACACTTACCTTTTACAGGAGTATCTTTGTCCATATAAAAATGAGCGGAATTGGGTCTGTTTCTCCACCAGCCTAGTGAAGTCTTGGTCAGTGAGTTGCTTTCTGGAAGGTAACAGCATAGGTCAAATATTTTACATTAGCTTTCCAAAGGTCGAATTCCGTCTCTTTATATTCAATATAATAATCAAAAAACCAGATCCAAATGTTACCACAAAATATAATTTTAAATTTCTTGAAAACTTTTCATAATTCTAAATCGAATCATGCAACTGAAATAGAACCCTTACCTTTAAGGTCGTTTATCTACAAAAAGAGGAGAGAAAAATTTGAAATTGATATTAACACTGGTATATATCATTATTTCTGATGAGGTAGCATCCACTTAACTTCAATGGGATTTCTCGAGAGACGTTTATCTACTTACCGACTGTAGGAAGTTGCGAATTTCCCCGTCTTTTAAACAGCATAGCTTGTTTTCACACTCAGTTGTTATAACATCGCTATACAGGGTCTCGTGGGCAAGCACAGTGTCCCCCAGGTAGTCACATGACATACACACAGAATCCTTGGTCAGCCCAATCGCATCTCCACTCACGTTTCTCTTATCCATTAGAGGGGTTTTGCGGTTCCAGAAATTGAGAAAGATAGTCTCCCAAGGTAAGCCAATCCATGCACTGCCAAGTATAATTATCAATACGTTCCCCACAAATGTTAATGATATCAAGCACTTCTGAAACGGCGAATAGGCTGTCATCTTGAATTATCTGATTTTTCTACACGTGTTACTCATTTTTAAACAATCGTTCTCTTGGATTTCCCCACACTTGAAATTGGGGGGAAGTTTCCTGTATTGTGGAAAAGTATGCAGGAAAAACGTCAGAAGTATTTTTAAACCATATACATGTTTGAAATTATCCTAAAATAAATCCATTTTCTAAGTAAAGGAAATATAATTAGTACTTTGTAATTTGTAGTACTTTAATCGCTCTTGTGATTCTATTTTAAGAAATTGTAATGGAAATGCATGGAAGATAAATAAGATATGAGTTCGGATTGTTCGGATATGACTATTTTCATTTATTCATTAAAAAGAAACATGATTACAATCACCTTTAACTGAACTAATCACATTGAACAAATACACAAGCATTCTTGTCTTACTTGATCCCATAGTATTATCAATAAAATGTTGAAAGGTGTAAAAATTGTTTCATATTATGGTTTGATTATATGAAGGATGCGAAAATCACCCCTTTCTATTCTTTCTTAGAATACGGCAATTCATTGATTAATTTATTGATAAATCTGTTCACAATCAATTAAAAATACACCTTGAACATATTTCGAAAGAACAATTATTTATTACTTTTTGATAGACCATTTTTTTTTACATTATGCAAACTATAAACTATCCAGATCTATTCAATGAATCTGAATTTTTTGTCAGGGAAAACCATCCTAAAACAAGTATTTCGCAACTATCTTGTAGTATAATTTTTCGATATAACACTTTGATGAAATAATTTCATAATCTACCATCGTTTTAGTAATCATACTATACAATTTATTTTTAATATGGTTAATGAATACACTTTTAAAAAAGCATGTGTAGTGATCATCGAATTAACATTTTAAAGAAATTTTTATCAAATAAATGAGTTAATACATGTAGTTCTGATAAATGCATACAAATTAGTAATTGTTTCCTTGGATTTTTATAAAAACAATATATAAACTATGAAAGGGTTGTATTAATTTCATCTACATTTGTACCAGTATTTCTTCTTTTAAAACTTGTACATGCATGATACAATGTTTATTCCAACATCTGAAATGTTATGGGTGTCCAGTTGATATCCACAGTTGATGTTGCTGTTAGTTAACTACTGATTATTGCCCTGAGTAGAATTTGTGATATGTCACAGTATCTTCCATTACATTTCAACACAATGTGAAACCTCTTATTCAACTTTATATATTCCGAAGTAATTGGAGAAAGACGATGATACGTCAATTAGGTTCTTGGCGTTCTCCTGAACGTCCACAACAACTTCGTACTCTGCTTCCAGATAAACAATTCCATGGAACAAAACAGACTCATGTGGATCCCTTTTATTATTTCTAAATTTTCTAAGTTGAAGTTTTTCAAGGTAAGAATTGTTACTGCTTTTCCGCTTCCTTCCTAGAATTACGTTGAAATTTTCACTCTGGGCTGTATAGCCTTGCAGAATCTTTAACGATGAATAAATATAGTATTTTCCTGCAGCTGAAACACGGATAGTGGTCGAATTGGCCAGGGATATATTGGGAGATTTAAAGGCACTTCCTAGCGGATCAGAAGTCTGCCATCGTACATAGTTATCTAGATATATAAATAAATGATAACCAAGTTATTAGTATGTTACAATTTATTTCATGTAGTACAACGGGTTAAACACACAAATTCTCGAGCAAATTATACCCTCTACTTATATAAAACATATGGCTGAAACACGCAAACAAAACAACCATAAGATTTTATAATTTAAAAGAAAATGGTCAACAATAAAAAAAAAAGTTAAAACTATTTGTATTCTTAAGATATGCAAATGTCAAATTAAGTGCTGTTTATCATTTGTGAATAAATATCTTTAAGATATTAAATAGTAGTAGTTTATTGGCGTGTACATTACATACATTGCCATAGCATACAATTAAACAGTACTTTACAATAATTGTGGGTACAGGTGGGAGGCAGGTTATATAAATATATATAAAAGGTATAAAGTGGATGAAAAAATATCAAAAAGACCATTAAAATGTAAAATGAATGGCTACTTATCATTTATGAATAAATATTAATAAGATATGCAAATGTAAAATTAAGTGCTACTTATCATTTGTGAATAAATATTGTAGTTGTTTAAAGTTAACCAGTTTTTATGTTTTGTTTTACAATGTCAAGAAGATGTTATTTCTCAGAATCAGTCTCCCGAAATAGACTAAATATGGTAATAGTATTTTGAAAAACAAATGAAAATGTCAGATGTAAAATAGTTCATAATTCTTTTTCCAACTAAACATAATTTGCATGGCACACTAAATATTAAATTCCTCTTTTTGATTTTTTAAAATTTTGATTAATAAACCGTGCCTTTAATTATATACTAGTACAAATAATAGAATAAAAGTCCCTTTCATTTGATAATATTTCATAAATAAAACTACATGGTCAAGGGTGATCTAAGGTTGACAATCTAGCTTTCGCAAAATTTAGATTCTGGCATCTCATTGCATTGTAAGCCTAGTGTAAACTATTTAGTCTTGTAAACTTCATGTATTGATTGTTTTATACATATTCATGAAAAAAAAAATCATAATGATTATTCTTTGGGTTTTTTAACTCAACTATTCTATAAAACACGATTGAATTATGATTGATAATCTAGTATTATATATTGATTTCTCAGGAATATTTAAGTATTTTGTGAAAATTGCTATTTTTTAAAAATAAAATTTCATTTTTTAATAAAGAAGATGGCCAATTTAACCGGTTAACATCATATAGTCGAGCGGATAAGAAGCTGAATAAAAGAAATTATACCTGAAGATTAAATAGTTTTTTAATTCAAAATACGACGTCAGTTATTTTCTATATCAAGACATCGACTTTTAGGGTTTCGATTACCAACTGGTGTATGCGTTCCAAAATCTATTTTAAAGTGTTGTATTTGTTCTATACTTCTGCATTGATCTAATAAAATTACAAGAAAGTACACATGTACAGCGTAAAAAGCAAATATGTATTTTTAAAAGTACAAATTTCAATAATGAAGAAATTATTTGAATGCCAAACATAATATTTTAGAAAACTTATAGAAGTGTGTACACTTAATAAATAGATCGCATTTACGCTTTAAGCTTTTTAACTTGAGGGTTCGATGCAATAAAAATTGCGATATTGTTTCTATTTCCTTAGTGTTATTTAAATTCAAACCGGTTATAGTTAGAAATTTTGATGAGCATAATTTTTTATTTATTAAAAAAGATATTTTCAGGAGACAGAATGGTCAACAAATTACTTATCAATTATACTTTAGGCTATTAAAAAAATAATAATTTTAGCCATTAAAATTCATTAAAAAAATATTCAGATCTAAAATTTGAATACTTTTACACCTTTATCTCTTTGTCAAAAGAAATAATATAGTATAAAACGGACAAGACTATCCGACCCTTTTAAATGTAACATTATTTGTTGCGATTAATTCAATATACATTCGCCCATGTCTTTTAACTCTTGTACATTCTATTAAAAGTCTGAATACTAATTAAAACTTTTGAATAACAATCATGTAGAAAATATATTCTCTGATTCTCTGAATAGATCAGTTTCACTAAAGTCATAACGTCTACATTTTCATGTTTCTATTCCTATATTATTTTATGCGAGTCCAACAATTTTTCATCTCTCTCTCTCTCTCTCTCTCAAATTCAATTTTCACAATAACAGAATTGTACAAATTTATAAAATTAGTAATAATTTGTAAAGACTTAATGATATGCATATGCTTTTACAAACGTTTGTATCAGATATACATGTGTATATGGTTAAATATCATGTAGAATTTTAAAAAAAATAGTTTGTATACAATAACATACCTTTAGACAGAGGTTTACTGGTGTCGATATATAGATGAGCAGCATTTTCTCTATTTCTCCAAGTAATTAACGAGTCTTTCAAAGATGACATATCATCACTTATTTCTGAATATTAAAAAATATATATATGAATAAAGGCTGCTTGATTAAGTACAACCACGTTCGTACAACAAAGTTTAATATTTTATGACTCATGTTTGAAGATCCCTTGTACCATTAACATTAGCTTCTATTATTTTTCTCATTTTATACTAAAATTTCGTTACATGATATAATCTTTAATACATGTATAATATTATATTTTTGCATTATTATTAATCTTTTTTCTTTTATAATTTGTTCAAGTATAATGGACAGTCATTATCCTCACCATTTAAGTTTCTGACTTTATTTGCCTGAAATATAATGGGGGAAATTATCAATATTAAAATTTCTAATGTAAAAATAAAAATAACATAGATTAAAATGAATTCATATTGATTCTATAGTTTATCATGATAAATATCTAATTTGTAAGGAAGAGAGATCTACCGCTGCAAAAATGAATCCTTGAAGCACTGTGTCATTGTAACAGCAAAGACGGTGTTCGTTGCCGCAATTCACCTGCAAAACCTCCGTGTATAACGTGTTCGACGTAAACAGGCTTTCACCCAAATAATCACAGGACACACAGAATCCATTGTTTGTTGCTAACGTGGACGTAAGACGCGCCTCCTGAACCACGGGATTTTCCTTGGTAGAAGTCATTCCAGGATAGAGGAAGATGTACATTCCGCTAAAGACGATCCCAAGAATTACATTGACGACCAGAGAAATCGAAAGAGCGGTTGGAAACGTACTCTCCATTGCTCGAATGAAAAAAATGCACTGGTTTGTTTGGTTTCACAACCGGTGTTTTGTACTGAACTGTGAGGACTTTTCAGAAAATATAAACATCATCCATGTAACAAGGAAGTGATTGTTTGCCTCTCCCCATAGGTCCACACGACTGTCTTATCCTTTCCGGCCGACTGCTAATATGAACTCGATATAATCTTTATAGTTTTACGAATGACGGAAAGTAATCTGTCGACATCCTGCAATTGCCAACCTATTGGTGTGTTATGTAAGGTTATAATTTCCAAGAATTTTATTGGTTCCTGGTTTGTAACGAAGGTTTATGGCGATTTGTCAGTTGTGTGTTTATTTTTATCCGTTTTTAATAATTTTTTCCGTTTTTTATGGAAATCATGAAATAATATGATTGATAAGCAATTTTATTGATCCAGATACTCTACTATCGTAAAGAATAAAGGGTATAATATATTATCATATTTTTGTCTCTACATCAAGTTCAATAAGTAGGATCGATAGGAATTATAACATAGTTTTTATGATTGAGAAATTCAAACGTCAAATGTTAAAATGTTTATTTCTTATAATTATTATTTTGATGCTCAGATGAAATTCTACTGGTGGTAAGAGTTTAAGGGTAAATTAATTTCAGTTCTATAAGAACTTTTTTAACAACCTGCAAAAGTTAAGTGATATATTTATTAATAATCTAAACCACCAAATGAACATTTTCTCCATACACAAAATCGAATATCCATGAAGTAGTTTATTACTGCGTTTGGGATCGTATATTCATTCGACATCATATCTGACACAGTATTTCTGAAGAATCAGTGAACATTTTGTTATGACAGATATAAAAATTTCGACCATTATGTTTTAAATTTTGGATTTTTCGGGTGGCTCCTAACGTGACAAGTTGGCATCTAGTTTTTTGACTTACCTGCCAATATGTCAGACTTAAAGGGGCATGTTCACGATTTTGGTCCAGTTCTATTGTTCTGTTTTTATTATTTACAATGCCTTATGAATTCATTTCTAATGATCAAATGAAATTTGAGAGTCAGTCGTAGAGTTAAAGGCAAGACACAGGGCTCACATTCTCTATCATGTAAACAACGCTTGTGCCTTGTTTTTGTTTACATATGTTCAATATACCAGTAAAAATTCTTTTCAAGCTAGTCGTCTTATTCATTTTAAGCATAAATAAACAGCTCCTGACGTTTAACACATTTATTTAAGGAGTAAAACTGGAATTTTTACTTCAACATTCAAAATGTAAACAAAAGCTTTGTTTACATAGCAAAAAATTGTAAGCTCTGTAACTCGCTCTGTAACTCAACTCAAATTGTGGTCGCCTATTTAAAATGCCTTACTAAAGCATTGTAATGAATAAGATCGAAAAAATAATTTTCGACCAAAATCTTGACCATGCCCCTTTAATAACATGGCAATGCTTTGTTTTGTTATTTTGTTATTTTGTTACATCGTCTGAAATGTAATATCTGCTTATACAACCTCACGAATATTTTACCAATAATCTAAAACCACCTTCTTCCTCTCCAAAAAGAAATGCATAACAAAAACAAAAAGAAAACCGCGCTAGAACATCCCATGCTATTAATATGAGAGTAGTGCATTCATACAAAATAAAAGTATAGGTTAACAATTGAGATTTGTGAAAAAGGTCTATCCTTTGTATGTTTATAACACAAGCATCTGACGTTACTAGTTTTCTTATGATAAAAAGAAACACCGTATACCTAGATAAAGGGTATTTATTTTTATTACGACATAGTATATAACGTCAAGTGCCTGTGGTTTATAAGTTACTGTAGGGGATGTTTATCATAAAACAACGTACTTTCTAGATCCGTTAATACGTTTTTTGAAACCACCCAAAACAATTTTAGAAAATATAAGTAATACACATGCATTTTTAATCAATCCAATGTTAAATCATATGTTGAACCTTATACTTTACATGTATCTATAGCAATGTTCTTCTCAATGAATTTCATATTAAATACAAGTTTTATTTCCTGTTTGATTTTTGCAAAATAAACAATATCAATTAAGATTTTAGTCTTTTATTTTAATGTAATGCAAGCAAGCATCGTACAAGTTTTCACCAGAGCGAAAATTATAAAATCTTTTACATTTTTCAACTGTTTTAAACCTATTATAGTTGAACAAGTTCTAATTATATCTTAGTGTATTTGCTACCAAAATCCTATAAAGTTGGAAGGTAACAATTTTGCAAAAATTCCAGGTTGTTTAGCTGAAAATTGTTTTGTTCATTTACTTATGTTATAGTGCACATTCATTACTCAGAATAAACTGTAGTATTTTTGTAAAATTTCAGTTTTAGAATAATTCTCAGGAGGACCAGTTTTTTTTTCAAATTGGTATTGGTTCAAATCTGATTTACTGCAATTTTTTTAAAATTTCGTAATTTTGTTTCAATTTCTTTGCAAAATGTCATTGTTTGATAAGTACTTTTAGTTTATATGGCTATTTATTATTCTTTAGATAACAATCCATTGATTAAAAAGATATAAAATAATAACCATTTCGATTTTTTAGAAATATTTTTTTAAATCAAGAATTAAAAAAACTTTACCTGACAACCTTTTACATGTATGGATTGGAACATGATACCTGATACTTAAAATATCTGAAAATATGTTTTTGAAATTCCAAGGGGCATTTCCAACTTCGGTTTTTTCATTTAATTAAATGGTTATATGTTTAATTTGACTGTCTGTCAGTTGACAAGGTATAAACGAGATCTAATGCTCTATTTGTTAAGTGATAAGAATTTGTAATATAAACAAGGTTCCTCTGCAGAGTTTTTGTTTATTTAAACGTTAAACTTTCTGGATAAAACTTATCAATTTTGAAACAAAGTCTGACAAATTCTCAGAACTGTTTACTTAATTTTCTTTTCAAATGGAGAAAAAATTAATTAAAATGAATTTTTTTTACCGAAATCAACCCCCGCATTAAACATTTGACCTACTAATTGTGTATATACTTGTATCTTTACACGATCCAAGTACATGTACTTTGTACCACTCGTGAAGTGAGAGAGTAAAAAATTTAAACTCGATACATAATACAATACCGGTATGTAATAATAACGGTCAGTGTTACCTCCCCTATATACCCTAGTAATAGGTAATGCTGGTACTCTTGATTAGAGGGTGAAACCACACTGAATGGCTAGGGTGCTTATCTGCCTCATTGAGAGGTGTTTCTTGTCATGTGATGTCATATAACACTGCCATTGGGATAGCAAGGTAAGATTTAAAACTATTGTTTATGTTTTATAAAACAGGAAATAAAAGACTTGAAAACATGCCTTCGCATTAAAAATTGAATAAAGATAAATTATATTAGTCATCATACCTACATTTACATGTAAACACTAAGTTTATCAAACTACATAAAAGGCACATGTATAGCTAGTGCGTGGAATTTAAAGCTATCTTTTGCGCATGCATATTGCATGTAGTGACCGATATAGAAGTTTCTGATCAATGAGAGCCCATTGGGGTCATTTTTGTATAAAAAATTAATAAAATAAAAAAATTAATAAATAATATACGATTATTGCTGTTTTTGAGGTCAAAGGTCAATACGATGATTTAGCTACCCTAGAAGTACAAAATACAATATTGTACTTCGAGGGTGACTAAATCATCGTATTGATCGAAAAAACCCAGCAATGATGATTTTATTATATGATTCAGCGACGAATTGATACAGACATATATTAAATTGAGTGTTATCAAGCAATGTTTAAGTTTCATTGGACGATCTATTTTTAGTCCAATGTAGAGTATATCATATGTTATATTGACCTCATAGGTCACGTGCGGGTGAATATAACGTTCTGTTTACTAGTATTCGAGATAGTTGGATTTGAGCCAATCAATCAGAGAGCTAGGAATGAATCAATCATATAATAAATAAAAGTATTGCAATATAACCGCAAAATTTTTGCGAATAAACGGAAAACTCTCGCGAATGACCGCAAACCTTTCACAAAAAAACACGTGTTTCGGGTGACAAAATTCGCAAATAAACTCGATACATTTATTCAAATCAGACCATTATGAAAGACAGTAAGTAAAAACTTTTTAATAAAACAGATATATCTAAATATTTTTTTATAAATAAATTTTGATACGTTAATCAAAATTATACTGTCCAATCTTTTAGAATATATATAAAATCACATGTGATTAAACTTCAAATATGTATTCAACTATTCATATCATGTAAAACATATGGGTACTTACCGTAAAAAAGGAGGTAAAAGATTCCTCCCGGGTTTTAGTCGACTCTGAATTCGTTAATTATCATTTTCTAAAATAAATACAAATTAAAACATAACCAATCTTCAATCAATTAAATTGTTAATAATGTAAATACTTGTTTTCAGGTGAGCATGGACTCGAGGATTGCAGTTCTTGTGGCTTGGGTGATTTTTGGCGGCCTGTTAGCCCAATACTTGTACACACCTTTCCCTGAAAACGCCAAACACCCTGTCAAACAGCGGTTTTCTCGAGCAATGGTCCGAGTGATGCATGACATTGTGAGTCCGGATTTCCTCTGACGCGTGTTCAATGTGATTTCATGTAATTAGAAAAATTCCAAGGCATGTTAAAATTTACAATTGTTCTTATATACATAATGACAATTTGTTCAGGCACTTATTGGGAGCAGCCTTGGATTGGGTTCAGAGGTCAACATAACCAGACGTGTCTCCGAACTGAATACACTGTTTTCAAGGGAACCTGACGATGGAACATTGTGGGTAAAACTTCTCTTACTAATATGTATTTCGCGCAATGCCTATTTAAAGAAGCTGCTGGAAAAAAGTATTTTTTTTTCTGAAATGATTGACAAGGTCATTCATAATTTAATCTTTGGTTTTGAATATTAAATAAAATTTACGTTCAAGGTGAGAAAGGTGCCTTGTATTGTTAAATAATAATTTAGTTATTCATGGAAATAAGATTTTGAAATCGTTTAGGTAGAGGATAAGGTGTTTGACGGCGTACAGGTGCGCGTTTACACACCTAGGGGTCTCTCTGTCACACCATCCCCGGCCCTGATAAATATTCACGGCGGTGGATGGGCTTACTTGGACATAGGTAATGGTCACTCTATGTATATCTAATTGTTTAAAAATCACGTGCAAAGATTATGAAAACATTAAAAAAACGAAGGAATGAAATTCAAATTTGCCTTTAAAATTAGTTTTGTTATTGCCTTTTGTTCTATATTGTTCATACTTGTCTATTCGTACTGATCCTGATCATCGCTTACCATGAGTGTGTCGCAGTCTTATTTTTTTTCCATAGTTCATTTTTGCAGGTAATTCAGAAAACCAAAGGTACCTACAAGATTAGGTTTTTAATGAATACATTAATATTGTAGAAGCATGAGTGTGGGATTCTAACTCAACGTTAAAGCACAAAAGTGCACAGAGAAATGCATTGCTTTATATGGTGGCTATGGTGGCATAGATATGCCACCACTTGTCAGATAATTATGTTGACTTGTCAGATCTTTATGTCGACTTGTCAGATAATTATGTCGACTTGTCAGATCTTGATGTCGACTTGTCAGATAATCATGTTGACTTGTCAGTTCTTTAAGTCGACTTGTCACTTATTCACGTGTTTAAACATTTAACACTATAACCTTTCCACGCCAAATTTGTGTCATCCAGTTGAAATAATATTTTCTGACAAGTCGACATAAGGATCTGACAAGTTGACATAATCATATTTGAAGTCGACATAATTATTTGACAAGGCGACATAATTATCTGACAAGTCGACATAATTATTTGACAAGACGACATAACATCTGACAAGTCAACATCATTATCTGACAAGTCGACTTATAATATGAAGGATAATTTTCTTTAAACTAGTGGCCATATTATTTTTTCTGTCAGATAGTTATGGCGACTTGTCAAATAAAAATGTTAACTTGTCTGATCTTTATGTCGACCTGTCAGATATTATGATGCCTGGTAAATGGCAGTCAGTGGCACTAACACGCTTTAACAACAAAATATTGAGTTTCTAGTCAATATAGTTATTTTCTGACATTTCAACATAAAGATCTGACAAGTTGACATAAATATCTGACAAGTCAACATAATCATCTGACAAGTCGACATAATTTTCTGACAAGTGGTGGCAGATCTATGCCACCATAGCTTTATGCACGCAGTTGCAGTAGTCCAATGCCTGTATATGTTACTTTTTCTTTCCCTTTACAGATGGTTACGATGCTTTTTGTCGTCGAGTGGCCAAGCATGCCAACATAGTTGTTATATCGATAGAGTAAGTATATATTTCGTTTGTCAATGTCGCAAGCTGTTTTTTCTCCTGTGATATACAAGTGTTTATAATCAATGAAATGTTTCGATTATCTTCAGCTATCGCCGTGCCCCAGAATATCCATTCCCCGTGCCTCTGGATGACTGTGTCACTGCCGTAAAATATTTCATATCAAATGCTCAAAAATTCAACGTGGACCAAAACAGAATAGGGTTAACAGGTAAAAATTAAACTTTACAGGTAATCTCCGTTACTTTTACGACAGAACTTATTATGATTGTTAAAAAAATATATATTATTATATAGAACATTTTTACAGTTATTACATGTATACAAATGTAAAATATCGTCTTTTATCGCATTTTTAGCTTAATATACGTTGAATATCACTCATGTATTAGGGTCTCTCATGATTTGCGATGGTGTATGATTTTTATTCAACGAGTTGTGTGCATTGTATCGCCGACCCTTCGAGGGGATGCTAGTATGTAGTATGATACCATACTTCAAAACATTTTGAAATTTTACGTGTACACAAAATCAAAATGTACGTGTCGCATTATTCAACCTTATTCAGAAACTTGTCACTGGTATTTCCTTTCAAGTGTAGAAACATGAACTTCCAAAAATAAATTGTACGGATTAGTATAAGCGTGGAGCTTTTATGTCTTTAAACCTATTTAGTTCATGTAAACTTAGAAGGCATTGTTTAGCTTATCAGTATTCGGACACGACCGCATTTCTCTGAACCCACATGACGAATTTACGCTTTAAACAGAGTTAAAGTTTTGAACATCATAAAATATAAATCTCTGACTTGGCCTTTGTTAAAAAAACAACTATATACGTAGCTTACACACTTAACCTACATGTTTCTCTGTACATACAAGTTTTGACCTCTCTGCAGCACAATGATTTATGTCAAAAGCCTCAAGTTAAGGATATTGACGATCTATAAGAGATACTTTAAGATGTATATAAATATACATAGTATAGGTAGAATCATAATATTCTATAAATCACTTTACAATTTTTGAAAACTGAACGTCATCTGATCCTGCACATTTATGATAAAATGCATATGGTGAAAAATACAAAGAAAAAACACCGAATACACCAGACAATATTATAGGTTGTTGGAATTTTTCTCCCTGTGCAATTTGAGAAGCATTCTAATATACAAATATTACTAAACAGTAATGTGTCATCATAGTTTAATTTTCACAGATTAAAACCTGAATTGATTGGTCAATGATTTGATATTACAGGGGACAGTGCGGGGGGAAACCTTGCTATGGCAACCGCCCTTCGTCTACAAAAAGAAGATGTTCCGAAACTGAAACTTCTGAGCCTGATGTACCCAACCCTGCAGTCTTTCGATCTAAACTTACCGTCATATCTGGAAAATCCCGATCGTCGAAGCACTTCTTTTTGTATGAAGGACACACTAATTCATTGCATGCAACTATATGCATTTGGAAATGAGCCGTTGACATCTGCAATGATAAAAAACATACATATTTCTAAAGAAGATAGAGAAAAATACTCAAAATATATAAACATGGAAATGCTGCCATCCAAATATCGCAAGGAAAGAGTGACATCGGAAGTGGCCCCTACCACTTCTGGTACTGTAAAGGGGGTTGATACCAGTATCTTTCTTAATCCGTACTTCTCTCCACTACTTGCAAATGACGATGACTTGAGAAAGTTGCCTAAAACCTACGTCATGACGGCTGATATTGACGCTCTGCGTGACGACGGATTTCTCCTGGCTAATAGGATGAAAACTTTGGGTCTGGACTTGGACCATGAACACATGGAGGGTTTAGAACATGGGTTTGTGTTGTTCTTCTACTACAAGAGTTCACTAGATTATATTGAAAACTATTCCACATATCTTAAGAAAAATCTTTGAGCTTGTGTACCCATTATATTTTTCCATTGATACTTACGGGCTTAAAATATTGATTCATTATTGTTAATAATGTTATATGTATAACGTAGTTATACTAATATAAGGTAAGAATATATGATTTTTAAAGGATGATAATTTTATAATAACATTTACAATCATGGATTCAGTAGGAATTGCAGCACCATTGTAAATTAACTCTTCATGTATACTCTGTCCCAACTTTCTCCTTCCACCATTTGTTGCGGAATATCTCGATAATCATAAATACATTTTAGCACAAACTGCTACCATTGACTAGAATGAAAAATGTCCAGATTATCTGCTCTGAAACCCCTCTACCGTTCAGGTTTCATACAAATAAAAATGGAAAATCCACGGGGATTTTGTATTGCAAACAATATAAAATCCGGATGATAACTTAAACAACTGTGCGAGGTGTCCTGCAGTACTTTCGAACGCAGAAATGATGTAATCAAATTCCTAATTAGAATGTACGTGAGATTTTTGTTTTCGTTCATATTAATTCTCCGGGTATAAACAGACGATGTATCAATAAAGAAATTTAGGATCCCCCTTTTTTATTGATTTAAATTGCACTGCATTGACCGGTATGTTTATTTTAATCAAAAATCATATAAATGTTACGGGATCAATATCTTGGGACAGACAATAATGAAAATTTAATATTTCATATCGATTTTTTTTCATTCTTGTTCATAAACACAAATGGGATGTATTTTGATTCTTTCTTAATATGAACTTTGTAAATTTGATTTTTTCTTAATATGAACTTTGTAAATTTGACGATGTACTATATATATATATATATATATATATATATATATATATATATATATTTTATTGATGGCTTTTATGTGATAAAATATAAAATTGTTTCAATTGTATACATTTACTAGTACTTATTAAAAAAAACATGAATAAAGTATGTGTGTGTGTGTTTTATCATCGTGTATTGTTTACTGTTTTTCAAAAAAAATCAAAGCGATGACTATGCTGACTGAATTGGTCAGCAACTTTATTATTCATTTTATTTTACCTCTATGCCTAAACAAATGAAAGCATATATTTTTTTTTAATTTGTATATAATTTTATACGGCATTGATTTTTTTTTGGGGGGGGGGTGCTAATATTTATTATATTTTCATGTTCTCAATGATAAAATTAAAATCCGATATCGGACAAACAATGTTCGATTTAACGTTGACATACTGTCATGTAATAAAACTTCCTTCTTCGAATTAGGAACATTTTGAAGGCAGTCTTCAAGATCGAAGTCTTTATATCAAACTGGCAAGTTATATAATTTTTCCCCAAGACGTATTGATAATTTATAGCCACTATTTCGTGAAAAAGAACTGTTTGATATTGAAAAAAATCATCGATTTTTAGATACTGAAGCGATTGATGTTGCACCTTTAATTAGACCTTAAAAAATCATAAAATGGAAAGGAAATCTGCATATATGCACAAGGTAGTTCATCGATTTCCATCGCAGTATGACATTTAAGGCGCTGGAGTAAGTTTTATGGTGAAAAAAAGTCGCTGCTGCACGAGATGTTTGATATCATGTTACAAGGATCGGCCATTCACCTTAATAAGGTTGATAAATCAGTTCACCAACCGTAGATTTAAAACGTCGTAAAATTAAAGCCGGAATCAGTACAAGATCTGTGTGCCCGTTAGAAACATTCAATGTCAGTCTGCAGGATCAAAATAATTCCGATTATGGATTTGCCATGCTGTGTTTCTTTTACCTGGTTTTTAAGGTTGACTCAGTGACCCCGTGAGAATTTGTGATAACAGCTGCCCCCTGTGTTCTGATTAGTACTGTGATGTGTGTAGATCATACTACTCTTCTCGTCCCCCCAAAATGGTCGACTTAATAAACAAACTTTGATGTAGGTCATTATATGAATTCTTTGAGAGGATTTCATATGGACACTTCCTGGTGATTTAAAAATGTCGGAAAGAAAACAACAACAGCAGTCCAAGAAAAATCCTCCTCAGCCAATTGATGAGGGGTGGTCATGGTTGATTCTTGCAGGTAGGTGGTCAGATTTTATCAACGTGCAGGTATGTGTCAAGAGATTCGTATCTACTGCAGAAAAAGACAACAATAATCGATGAAGATATATGTATTCAGTCACGTAAATGAAAGAAATCGTTTTAATATCGTCCAATGAATATTTAAGCATTCTTCTTTCTGTTGTGCATTGTATAGCTGCAGTGCTGGTGACATTCCTGTGGGGAGGTGTTGTGAGGGCTTTCGGGGTACTATTTGTGGAGCTGAGGACTGAATTCGGGCTGTCAACGTCCTTGTTATCACTCGTGGTCGCGCTGCACACCGCGCTTTTCACCATAGGGGGTATGTGCAGTATTAGCTTTATAAGTCAGCTCTTATCATTATTATAGATAAACAAATATAAATACAAATCCTCCTAGCCAGCCAGACTTGAACATTATCACATATTTTCTAAAGATATGTTTGACACATATGATCAAGTAATGCTGAATAGATGAAATATATATAATTACAAGTGGTTATTTTCTAGGGCAATGACCCGCATGAGACTCGACAATGAGATCTTAATGATAGTACGTGCTAAGTAGGTTAACGACAGACTTCAATGAAAAAAAGAATATAAAACTGGGGAAAAAAAGAACTGCATGAGCGTTATGAAACATGATAAGTTTGATAGATTCCATGTGATAAATACTAGTTCTATAGTATATTTAATATTTTTGGTCTTTTATAATTCAAAATATATGACCCATGGGCAGACACAGAGACGGATTAACAGACGGGAAAGACAGTTCAAACCAATATGTCATCCCAGTGACATAGAAATCGATAAACATAAATTGTTTATAAAAGGCTGACTAACACTTCATTTGATCTTCAAACAAAATCATTACAAGTAGTAAATAAAATTGATATATACAGTGTACTGAAGAGCTGGGCTAATTCAAGTTTGTAGCAGTTGCACTCCTTGGCGAGGTCTTATAAAATTGTCAATACATGTAATTAAATCTAATTGTGTATATGGTTAGTTTTACACATTAAGATTTCTTTTGATCTAGTTTAATTTGGTTATAATTGTTTGTCTGATTTTTTTTATTAAAGTATATTTTAAACTCATTCTGAAAAAAACCTTTAGCAGAAAAAAATGTTGAAATGTTGCAAAACGAATTCATGAATATCTAAATTAAACACGGTATACGTATTCAAAGAATTATTAATATGCATTGCATAAAAATGTATCATTCAATAAGCTGTAGTTTCACAGATTAATTTCCCCTTACACATTTGATTTTGACAGGGTTGTTTGCCCTTACTTACGGAGTCCGCTACTTGACAGGCAGACAGTGTGTCTTCATTGGGGCTATCTTGGCCGTGCTTTCCTTCGTCTTCTCCAGCCTGGCAAAGAATGGCCTCATCCTATTTGTTTCCTATGGTTTTCTATTAGGTACTTCTATACGATACAAAAGAGCCAACCATGGCTTATAGATGTATTTACCTTTCTTAAATACTGTGGAATCATTTAAATTTGTTTGGCCATATTTCTTGGAACAATCGGATTTTTCAAGATTTTGATTGGAAGAGGTTATTTCAACGATTTGCACAAGATGTAAAAAGAAATCCGTAGTTTAAAGTTACCCAATGAAATCCTGAATAATGAAATGAATGACTCCAAATATCAACCATTATTATATGATTCCTAAGTTTAAATTTTGCTTAAATTTGACAGGCAATTCTTTATTTAATTGCAATTCTCCACTTTATATCTGTGATTTTTTTTCTTTAGGTTCATCAGACACATTATATTTCTTTTGTTTTAGGACTTTCTTTTTCCTTTGCAATCGGACCTTCTACCCTTCTTGTGTCCCTTTACTTTAAAGAAAAAAGGAACCTGACGACTTGGTGTCTACAAATGTCTCCTAGTATCGGGGCCATGTTATCCGCCCCACTGCTTAGAGGACTTATAGACAGATACCTACTGAAAGGATGCCTCCTTATCATGGCTGCCATTCTAAGCCATTTTCTGTTAGCATCAGTATTAATGCGACCACCTGAACTGTATAAGAAATGGCAAAGATTAAAAAAAAAGATAGAGAAAAATCGAATGAAGACCACGCTTTTAGGGAAAGATGGATTTCCAGTGGAACCTTTTCGGGCGCGTTCGCCGACCTCGGACTCCACTTTCTCTCCTCTTGCCAGACAGGCAATGCTTCAAAGGATGAAGTCCAGAAATGACGATGATGAAGAGAACCCAACGTCGGTTCAAAGTGACAAATCCAAGAAGAAACTTATCGAACCGGAGCAGAAAAAGACAGAAAATATCGAAGAACGGGGACACGATACCAATCCAACAAAACAGCATACCGAGAATTGGAGACAAAGAGCTATGTATGCTAGTTATGATTTTGGAATTTCAGCAACATTTCTTGAACAACGGTATAACTCATCGAGGAGAAGGACGGACAGTGATAAAAGTAATAAAAGTGACAAAAGTAATAATTCCTTTCTATCTGAGAATGCGTTAGTGAAAGGCTGCTTGGATGTGACGTTGAAGAAGTGTTTTAAGACATCAGTCTTGTGTAATCCGTCATTTGTACTTTTCTGTGTCGGATTCACCTTAGGAATACCAACAGCAATTTCAGTATTATTTCTTCCAGATGTCGGGATCGACAATCATTTGGACAACACACAATCAGCAAGTCTAGTCAGTGTATACATGATAGGAGAAATTATGGGTCAAATAACTGCAGTGTTTTTGTCCTACAGACGTATAGACAATTTTATAATTTTGATAACTTCGTTAATAGTTACAGGTATCATTTATAATTTACTTCGAATTTTCTTCAACTTAAGTCTACTTATCCTTTTTTCGTTAGTAATCGGCATTTGTAGTGGACCATTTCAGTCATTACATGCTAACATCATCCGGAGGTGTGTGAGACCGGAAGAGGTTTCCAGTGGAATGTGTCTCCTCCACTTTGCTCAGGGTCTGTCTTGGACCGTAGTCATTGCAATAACAGGTAATTTAACAATGATAAGGGTTAACATCTTTATATTTTCTTATTTAAAAAAAAACTTACTGTTAATGATATGGTGTTCAAGTCGTAATTCCCAAGATCATATGTGTGTAGACTTTTATATTGTTTTGCTATATGTCATATGCTATTATCATATGGATATCACATCACAAAAAGGATTTCAAACGATACATTAAGTTAAGGTATACTGAGCTAGATAGCCTCAATTGCCCTGCTTTTTTGCTCATTATGGATATAAAGAGTGATAGCCCCAACCCCAAACCCCCTTAAAAAGGAAACGTACAGCTATAAGGTATGATTTTGTTTATCTGAATTTTGTTATTTTATTATTGTTTTGTAGGATTCCTACGAGATTTAACAGGAAGCTATAACATGTCTTTCACCATACTTGGATCCTTGGGTGTTGCGTCATCAATTTTTATAGCAGCCTCACGGTTATGTTTGCGAAAACATCGAGAAGTTTATCATCCAGAAACAGGAGAGTTAGAAAATCAAGAAATCATTATTAAATAAAATTTGTATATTAATTATCTTAGAGTTGTTAATTCATTTGTAATATCCTAGTGTTTAGTGCCTAACCCTGATACTAGTATTAATTCGAAACATTATATAGATAATCATTTTGGCCAAGATACCAGTGGGGTTTTTAACAACAACATATCTTTTTAGACTTCATTCGATACACTAGGCTTCTTTGAAGCATATATTATACGAAAATCATTAAATAATTTTTAAATATCGAAATAAAAATAAATTTTATTAGAGTAAATAACAACAAAACACGCAATAAGACTAGAATACCATCTATTTACATCAATGTCAACGGTTTATTTAAATAACACACATTTTTTGGCAACATTGATGAGACTTCCACTTTCTTTGGATGACGTAAAACAGTTTTGTATATGAGATGAAAAAGCAGATGTAACAAAACGAAAAACCTTTGTAAAACTATTATTTGTTTCTTTGACGGTTTTTCTATTCAAATGTTAGAAGTGTCCCAAGCAATCGTGACTCTCATCCAAAGAAGGTTTTAAGAAAGCTTGTGGTGGAACCCTTGCTTTACTTGTTAAGATGCCAAAAAAGTTGCTGATCTTCAAAGGGTTTTTTGTGAGTTAAAACTGTTATTACATAAGATACAGTTTGTGATGAAAAACTTATGAGGACGGCCTTTATCTAGAACCAGGAGTTGCACGAAACAGTTATTACAGAAGATGCAGTAGGCAACATCTGGTACGGACGAAATTGGTTTTCCAATTGCAAAAGGTCAGTGCGTGTGTTCATTTCAGTCGTTTAAAACAGCGAGCGCAACATATTATTACGGGCATTAACAACGTAAAATTATCAAATAATTAACTTAATAAGTCGCTGCATGCATGCGATCAGTACTCTGTTTTCCTTTTATCCATTTCTGATTCCTTGTTATATATGTTCCTAATTTTCTATTTGAATTTGTTCGAAATACAATAACAATTGTCATATACAAACTTTTCTATTATCTACAGTATTATGTGTTTATTATGTTCTGATAACTGGGCATCTGATGTTTATCCACTTTATCAGAAGACCCCCTACCATTAATAAAACTTGTGGTGTACCAAGCACATAAGTATATTTTCGATGAGTTAAATTCTCAGATGAGACCATTCTTACAAAATAATTCAATGTGTAATTTGATCTTAGAATTTTAAAATGAATATATTGCCAACGTTGTGTTCCAATCACGGAATACTTTTTGTGCAGAAGACAAATAAAGATTAATGTATTCTATATTTACATTTCCATACACTTTGTCCAAATATCAAGTGCAATAAAATCGGGTCGTATTTAAATTCAATATTTAAACGTAACTTCTGGCGGATTGTGAAGTAACTAAGCAATAAAAGTTGCATTAAACATTACTTTCTAAAAAATCAAACATGTAATTCACATTTGCAAAGCAATCAAATTTGCATGTGCAATACCCCCGAGCCCTTTTAGAAGCACTCATCTCTTACATTGTTATACTGTTCAAATATAGAAATCAATACAATACCAATGCGTATATAATAGAAAGGAACAGTAGAATATTAATTCTACTGCTCAATAGCTAGTTTGCTTTCATACCATTTGATGATAAAGCTATTGATACATATATTTAATAGCTTTACTAGAAGATGTGGATAGGGGTTTATTTTGTTACCCTAGATCTACAGTACCAATCAGACCCAACCTAACAGAAAGTTAACCCCAACTGAACCCTGGGTTTACTTTCTGGGTTTACTAGAGTGGACCCAGAGTAAACCCAGAGTAAACCCAGAGTGGACACAGAGAGTAAACCCAGTCAGAAGTATACCCCTGAAAACAGACGCTAACTGTGTATTCGGAATATACAAAGGGTAGGAAAAACAGGCAGTAGGATGGTAAGATAAAATACTAGTCTGCTTCACACTTCAGTGCATACAGTTGACCTCAAAAGCAATTTCAAAGTAAACCCAAAGTAAACCCCGATTGGACCCAAATTTTCAAAAAGTAAACCCAGAGTAAACCCCAAGTAAACCTAGAAAGTAAACCCGGGGTTTAGTTGGGTTTATTCTGGTGTTAGGTTGAGTCTGATCGTACTGTACATGTACATTTGTACATTCTAGACAACAATTTACATTTCAAAATAAATTAGGTGAGACAAATACGCATAGGGCCAACTTAAAGAGAAGCGTTTAACCATCTCCTGAACGACGGACGAAAATGTTTCCGATTTTAATTGGGTTTTATAAGAGAATTAGAGATGGATTTCGTCACTTTCATTATCTATCGATCCTCTGGAGATCTTTTGGAGACGACAAGCTCTGTATAAATTTGTAGAATATGTTCAAAATTTAAAACTTAGCAAAACACAAAATATGCTTGTAAAATGAATATGGATGATAAAGCAAGAGGGTAATTCATTAATTCTTACTCTCATTTACACAACACAAAGTAATAATAAAATATACATGTAAATGGTTAGCAGCGAGAACGCTTAATTACATGTATTTTGCATGTAAATTTGATCCTTAAAGTAAGGAATGTTAAAAATGTTGTTGTTTTTTTTTAATTGTATATTTTTATAAATTTCTAAATTCCCTTTTTTATTAAATATTTTATTGACACTTTACCGATGTTGGCGTTTGCACTGTATGATTTTTTTTTGTACTGCTACATCAGTTGCATTTTATGCTGCTTTCGTTTGTATTTTGTAAATTTTTCAACAGTGTTTATTTAAATCGGATGAATTCAAATCATATAGAAATAAATATTAATGAAAAATAAACACAAGTCTGTTTAATTGATTGTAAGAACAAAATATAACAGAGATCATGTTTTAAAGCATTCATAATTGAAAAAATAACCTACCAATTTTATTTTATTTGGTGGCATACTTATTTTGCATGTCATATTTAATGGGAAAATAACTTGCACAGAAGGTATGCCGCCATATCTTACAGAAAAGGGAACAATAACTTATTTAGTTTTATAATTTCTTAGTTAGGATTGGTTCAAAATAAAGAAGTGTTGTAATAAACATAACTATACATAATCAGTAAAATAACATTCTTTTATTTATGAATGAAATAAATTTAAAATTCCTTATGTCAGGAATCTAGATCTACTGTAGACAATGCAACATATCTATAAAAAGTGGTTTTAAAAAAATGATTATGTACTGCATGTAGTGATTATCTGATGTCTGACATTTAACATTAGCCAGTTAATTAAAACACAACGCCCCCACTCACCACTAACCTAAGATAAAATCCGTGATACACCAAGTACTCTAGTATATTTTCCGTTAGTATAGCTCTCACACGAGAGATCATTCCCTCTCAATAATTCAGAGTATGTGTAGTTTGATGTTAAAATTCTAAAACGATTATAAATATTGCAAACTTGATGTACCAATCACGGGATATTACTTTATTAGAAATAGACAAATAAATAACGATTGATTGTATTCCATAGTCATAATTCAATTAACTACGAATATATCTAGTGCAAGAAAAAATCAGGTTTAATTTAATTCAATATATTTATTTGAATGCGTATCTTCTTGCAGACTGAGACTATGAAATAAGAACTTGCATTCAACTTTCCCTTCTAAAAGATTTAATTAAACCTGTAATTCATTTTTACTAAACAATTGTGGTAACACGCAAATTCGCGAGCCCCTACTTGATCTCTTGCATTTTTATACTGATTATATAAGATTGATAATACAATGTCAATTAATATAGAACAGAAAGGAACAATAATATATAAGAACAGTAGAACTTTAATTCTACTTTAAAAAGCTAGAGCTAAATATTTGCCATTTGATGATAAGCTAATGATACAAACATTCAATTACGTCCCAAGAATATGTCTACAATCTGTCAAAAGTATAACACGGACAAGATTTCTTTTTTAAATCTATTGATATTCTTTCCAAATTTATTAAAGAGATAAGCAAATTGTAATACATTATTTGTGTGATAAGGAATTTCAAAATTAACATATAAAGTGTCGTAAAAAGTAAATCAGCCCAACATTTGGAGATAGAGATGTCTGAGAGGACAAAAGGGGACTTCTAGGAAGGGTTACATTAGAAACAATTTTCACAAAATAAGACTTGTAAATGAAAATGGTTATTAGAGCAATATTATTATAACACAGAAGACAAAGTTTTTGTATGAATAGTTAGCAGCGAGAAAGACATGTATATACAAGTATTTTGCAATGTTTTGATCCTTAATGTAGGGAATTTCAACTATCTCGTTAATTTAAATTTTAAAATTGTACAATTTCCCTTTGACATTTAATAAATTGATAATGTACCGGTGTTGGGGTTTTCACTGAATTGAGTGGGTTCTATTCGATACTTTCTCGTTTGCACTTCATAATCTCTATTTGTATTACTAAAACATCACGTTAACTGTATGATGCTTTCATTTGTACTTTATTACTAGTAATTTTCCAATTGTAATAAGACATTGCTATGTATTTACTTGAATTTGATGAATTCAATGAATACAAATGAAAAAAAAGATACAACTTTGTTTTAATTATTACAACAACAAAATATAACAAAGATAAATTATAAAATTCAAAACTTTTAAATTGAAAAAGATTTATTTTACATAAAATAAAGAATTAAATCATCAGACCGAATAGCATATCAGATAGTAGTTATTCCTCTTTGTACACAGAGGTATTAAGGAATTGTGTACAATGAGAGTAATAATGGTTCTGTTTCCTATGTAAAGATGAAATATAAATGTTCAGAGGCAGTTATAAAACTTTTTTTAAATGTATGCATTTAATTTTTTTTTAAACCTGAATGTATCAAACATAACATATTGATTAACGGTCGCCATTGATATAGTGGGAGAAAAGACTAGTTTGAAGCATTGCAATCTTCCAATAGAGAAGTTTAGATTCAATTTGAAGGGGGCGTTTGAAAATATATTCTGTATAAAACATAACTGCTGATCAATGTGATACATAGAAAATACTGAATCATTTATCTCACATAATAGATGAACGAATTCTACCACTGCGCCATAAGAATTCGTATCTAAAAAAACTGTATAAGAGAGAATTGCATGTTGAAAAACATTTACATGTAGATTAAACATTGTAAAGAAATTGTGTCATAAAATATTACCTGTAACGTACAAAATGAGTTTGACAACACAAGTTAAAAATAGGCATTACAATACAACGGAAAGGACTTGACCATATAACGGTATCACATGTTACAATTACAATTACAATGCTACTAAAACGTAATCGTTCAGCTCTTTGTTTTCTTGGTTTGGCAAATTACAATTAAATGTAAAATAAAAAACATGATATAGTAGGCTTGTATATGTGTATTTCGAATATCACAATTAGTTCGATGTTACCTTGTAAGGAATGTTGCAAAAAAATAAAACTGTAAGTATTCCGAAATACATAACATTTTTCACGTTCATACAAACTCATTTATTAATATAGTAGTATAAAGTATTTTTTTCCTTGTATGTAACCTCCTATATAGCCAGTGGCGTCGGAAGCAAATTGAGAACATAGACAAGCCCAAAAAAAATCTAAGCCTAACCCCCATCCCCCTCCGGTTCCGAGGCCTATGACACCACCTTTATCGAACATTGTGCCATGATTTAAATCTATCTAATAATAATCATGAGCATCTTTAAAGAGTTATAATCAATGTTTTAACAGATAATTTAAATATCAGATGTTCAAAGCAATATTTGCCATAGTTTACAGAATTTGCTGATAATTTGTGTTATTACAAAACTCTAATTCTACACATGTATGACTTAAACCTTTATGATATTTAAGACCAAAACTTAAGAATTTTGTTATATTTTATCACATGACTGTTATATGAAATATATGTAGCCTTATATAAGAAATCTTTTTTTACACAGGATACAGGTATGTTATTTTCTTTCAACTGAAGACTACATATAATACTAATTAATTTATGTATACGTTATAGTCTCTGTTAATGAGGTAGTGATTAATAAAAATTTTGAAAGATAGATATATTACAAAAGCCCTCCTTCTTCCTTTTCTTTGTGATTAGTTGGGGAAAAAACATGATGTAAAATTTGTATTCATTTAACTGGTTAAAATGTTGATTAACGCAAGGGAGATAACTTACGTCGATATACCAATTTCAATTGTATTTTTACAAAATGAAAAAGAAAAGTCAAATATTAAAATATCAATAATAAAGTTGTGATCATTGAAATTGGCATTTTAATAATGGAAAAAAATAGTTTTTATATTTTCACATCATTTTTTCTGCCCATAAATTGTCATTATATCAAAAAAGCTCATGCAGATGTTTTAAGACCATTTAAAAATTTCACGCAAGTTGTAATCATTTATTTTATAATTCTTCAATATTATGCACACAATATATAACTACGTCATAATGAACTTGAATACATAATGAATATAGATTTAATTTTGAGACATTTGTTATTCTGGTTATGTGTTAGTTATAATTTCCATCGAAAAGAAAATGACGGAAAAACATCAAAAATATTTTGCGATTGTACAGGTCAGATAACTCTTAAATTATTTTTCTACGACATCAAAGTTCTTTTTGAAGTTTAAAGTATTATATTAATACTCACATGGCATTCATGATTGAAAACCATCCAGAACGGAATCATTTTTTTTTAATAAAACAGTTTTTTCGCTCAAACCATGAAATGGTACATGAGGTCAATCATTATATACAGTTCAAAAGTCAGAGGTACATTTTATAAATGAATAGATAAGAAGTATATAAATAATAAATAATGCTAAATAAGCATAAATATACAGTATATGCAATGAAAGTAGGGAAAAGTATAGTACTGGAGGACAGACTGTTATATTAGACTGTATATTTTGATAATAAAAATCACATTTTTTTCAGTTTTGTAACATGTGTATCAGACATATGTTCACAGAACTGAATAGTATTTGGCGCTGAACAGTATTTATCATCAAGATATTTATGTCTTAATGTCAATAGCTCTTTACATTCAAGAATATAATGGAATTCCTCAGCAATTTGACCTGATCTACAGTGTTTACATATTCTTTGGTATAAAGGAATATTGTACCATCTCCCAGACTGGGAGATGGAGGATTGAGGTTCTAAATTTCATAAAAAATTTTCTGAGCTTATGAGTTGAACATATTTTATTGACTAATGCCAAAAGGATTGGACGCAAGTTCCAAAAACATAGAATATCCTCTCCTTGTACATAATATATTACAATATTACAATGTCATACAATGCGAGTTTAACAGTTATAGTACATTTAGTGAAATACAAATAAATCATTAGTTTTAATCTAGAATTAGAATTAGGATGGATAAGAAAGTTATGCAAATAATTTAAAAAACTTAGAAAAATTTACCACACTTTTGTATAAATGTATGAACTTCTTTAAATATATATATTTTTTCATCATAAGATAAAGTTTTGTCACCCCAAAGTAACAAATGTACATCAATTGTATTCAAAAAGTTCAATGATAAAAGATTATACATAAATGATTGTCTTAATAATGAATATTTTTTACAAACGAAGAACAAGTGATGTGCATCTTCTAAACTTCCACATGAACACATTGGGTTGGCTATTATGTTACATCGATAAAGATTACTATTGAGAACACAATTACGCCTTAATTTCGTATGGATGATATTTAAGAATCTTTTACCAAAAGAGAAATACTTAGGAAGTTTTGTATAATCGCTCTGTAGTGATTTCTTAAAATATTTAATGAAGTAGCTTCCTTGGTATTATTACTAAGACTATTCCACTTGCGAATAGTGTCAGGAAAAAATGAATGTTATATCTTTTAGATAAGAAGGAACAAGATTGTTATGAATTTTGAACATAGTAGATAATTTAAAGCGGTCTCGTCTCATTATTAATGGTTCCCATCCTGTTTCCAAACATAGAGAATTTCTTGGGCTATGACTGAAAGACCTGAAACAATTGCTGCATATAGTTGAACTTTTTCAAGCTTATCCATTTCAAATTGGGTACATCCAGACCAAACTTCAACAGCAAACTCTAGTTGTGGTCTAATAAATGATACACACATTTGTGCTAAAATATCTCTAGATACAGTAAATTTCGTTTTTTTAAGTAGACCAAGTTTTTTGTAAGCTTGTTTAACAATGTTGTCTATGTGATTAGACCAACTTAAATTTGAAGATAACGATACTCCTAGATGCTTGTGTTGTGTAACATATTCCAAAGCACAATCATCAAACAACAAATTAGGAAATTTTTCAACATTTTTAAAACTAAAGAATACAACTTTTGTTTTTTGTGGATTAAATTCTAGAAGCCATTGTTTTGACCATTCCTTAAGTAGATGAAGATCATAATTAAGATTATCTTCTATAACAGAAATATTGTTTGAACACTGTTGTAATGTACTATCCTCAGCATAAAGTCTACATATTGATCTCATGTTTTCAGCCACATCATTTACATAGAGTAAAAACAATAATGGGCCAAGAACAGAGCCCTGGGGGACACCCGCATGGAAGAGAGTTTGTTTTTATACATAACCTTCTGTGTTTATGTGGCAATATATTAATGTAAATTTCATAACTAAAGTTTTTCTTAAAAATCTTGTTAATTTGCCCTCTTCATGAGTCATTAACACTAGACCATTTTTGGATATATTGTCTTGTAGCCTTTGTCTTACAATTGCAGAAATCCACTTTACATTTACTATATTTTGTTCAGACCAAATATTTGAAAAACCACACGTATCTACAATATTTTTAAGGTGGAATAACACATCATCACAAAATGGCTGACCGCTGATCGAAATAACATTTCTTTTTATTAAAAGGATTTTATGGACTGAGACATGTAACTTACGTCATAGCCGAATGGATAAAGTGTCGGACTTTTGATCCGTACATCCCGAGTTCGAATCCCGCAGGGGCTTTAGTTGTTACTTACTGGAATTATTACTTTATTCATTTTTTATCCCCAAATTGCAAATTTTTTGCTTATTTGACATTTGCAGTTTATTAATCATTATATCTTTCATTCTTTCATTATCCAAAAAATTCCTTTTAATTTAAGTGACTTTTTCCAGGTATGTTATTCCACCTTAACACCTGCAATCCAAGAGTTTGACATATTTACCCTCTGATATTGCAAGACCAAAAACTTTTATAAAACAGATACAATTTTGCTTTCAGAGTTTGTAAATAGTTGTGACCAGTAGGAAATCATTCTAGTATATACATTGATACATAAAGGGAAACGACCTGTCTCCCAGTAAACCATATAGGATGGTGTCAAGCTACATTGTATGACACTGTGTCTTTCTTTACGAAGAAACTTTTGGTTTTTTACCAGTGCCATCTAAAGGGACAGAAATACTAAAACACGGTAGAATTACGATCAATAAAATCGAAATAGAAGTGTTAATTCCAAGATGGTATTACAAACACCTTCTGGGCTTTTTGTTTGGCAATTTTTTCATTAAATGTTACCCACCATTACAATGTTTTTATGAGGCGCATGTGACATAAAATGTACCCTTTTTATAGCCATGCTCAAAATGACTGCAAATTATAAAAAAAAAATTAATTGTATACTAATTGCCCATATTTATAATATACAATAGTGTTTGTGTAGTGTTTTACGATTTAAGGAAATGAAACAAAATGTTTTTCCCTCGAATTATACAAATTCAGGATATAAGGATAAAAGAAGGCTGGTTATTTTGGATTTTATGTAAATATTGACGCATTAAGTATACATCTTCTTCGTAATTCTTCCGATTTTCTGTAAAAGGTTCTCCTCGCTCCTTTTTGCTCTTCTTGGGAGAAGTCACGTGTCTGCATGCCCGGGGTGTAGGTACAGGCTAATATCCGCTGCTTGATTCAATATAATTCCCTAATTGAAATGAATGTAGAAGATGGCGGAAATCGTGATGTCAGGGCATCGGAAAATTTGTCTTCAATTATTTCTTAATAGCTCATTACGACATAAAGAAATTCCTCACTTTCGGAGAGCACCTGCTAGCTGTGCGATTTATCCTCTAGCAGTCCAAGAATTTTCAGTTAATTTATCAATTAATGAGCAATTGTTTTCCGATATTTTCCCAGGGATCGGAGCCTGTAAGTTGACAAATTACTTGTATTGTCTTTGTTGCCTAGAATTGAAGAGATCACTAATCTCTTCTAAGTTACGATGATCGTCTTTCCTGAGGTTACATTTTTCCCGTGTTGAGTTTCCTTTGCAATTTAATTTTTATTAAATCTTTATTCTATCTTAGTATTTGACATTCCCCAGGTTACAAGTTTCACGACTTTGATTTCCTTTGTAACTTCATTTTTTATTAAATCCTCGCTCTTAGTCTTAATAATTTGAAATTCCTCAGGTTATAATTTCCCGAGTTGGATTTTCCTTTAAAAATTAATTTCATACAATCTAAGTCCATTATAGTAATTTGTGTTTCTTTTTAATCATTTTTTTTAAATTTCTTTATTCAATTATTTATTCATTTCGTGAAATCGCTTGTAAACATTGTTGGTAACATATGTAAGGCCTAACTGGAAACAATAGGTAATGAATTGAAATCCAATTAATAATTCAACAAATATCAACACCTGAACAAAGTACCTTGTGTCTACTTAATTACGCTGTAGACTGGGGGCAAAAGGCCGGGATAGCTCCAGTTTCACCTTAATTAGCGCGGGCACGCGCCATTAGTTCAAGCCGATGTTTATTACTCATCTGGGAGACCGGAAGTCACTGGTCCAAGATACGGAGTGGTTCCGCATCAAATTTATTACAATCATTTCCATTAAAATCAATTTAATAAATTTGAATTTATGTCCAGGAATAAATAATGGATGAATTTTGACGGGTAAATTCATCCGATGGGAGAATCGCAAGAGTGACCGCTCAGATTTTATAATCTCATTATCCTCTACGAAGGCCGCGACAGAGCAGTCATCCGACTAGCAATGGTCGCAGTTCTCATCATTTAATATATATTGCAAATAAAACAATGATTCAATACTGTCTCTTTTCATTGTTTATTTTATAAAAAATTTCAAAATTATTATTAAGGATAAGAATAAAATCAATCCTGTGTTTACTATGAATATCATACATACATACATATGTATATAACAGTTTTGGTATTCAGTTTCAAAATTTATAGCAATGAATTTTATTCAATTATAAAAATATTAAACACAACATTTTTGTCGTTTACAACACTTAAAAAGTAAAATAGCACTATAAAATTCAAGAGTTGGCAATTTTATTACAGATTATTGCACATTACATTTTAGGGAAACTTAAACATCACGGGGTCAGAGGTTGATTGACGTCATCCGCTCCTACGTCAGATTCCCGCACACATTTCTGTAGGAGGTTCCCTACTGATGACGTTCTCTCGCTTTCCAAAATGGGCGAGAAAGACAATCGGTCTGCATTTGCCTTTGATTTGGCACTGAGTTCTGCCAAAAGATTCTGGAATGAAATGTCTGGTGTTGGGGGTGTAAGCTTGACAAGGTTGGCCGGATACATTAATCCGCGCATGGCTAGACCGTAAAGTTCCGGCGACATCAGGTGTTGGTTTCCATACACACTAGACACTGGAGAAATCTGACCGAATGTTCGTGCACTTCTACTCTGAAGTTGGGTGTGGTAAGCTTTCAACAGAAGATCTGTGTAGCTCTGGGGAGAGGGCACGACAGGCCGGGGTCCTAGGGAAATCCCCGGGCTGGGGTAGCCTATATAGGGACTGTAAGGGTGACACTGGGGGCCAACTTTTTCTTTCTTTCTCCACTTAGCTCTCCGGTTTTGGAACCAAACCTGAAGAAAATGAATAGTTTTTGTACAGTTGAGAACCTTGCAAAAGTCAAGTACATATTTGTGGATTGAATCAACACAGTTTAGATCCATTTCTATTTTCTAATTTCGTTTGATCTATGTGCACTTTATTCCTAAAACATTATTGTTGAGCAAGAAATTATTTATCGCAATTTCAAGTTGAAGTCCCTATAACAAACGTCCTATTTAAGTTCTAAACTTTTCCAAAAAACCCTAAGTGTTCGCCGAAGCCTTAGCTTAGAACTTATACCTTATTTAAACAGATCTAATTAAATTTTGAAAATGTTTTTCATATCATCACCATTTCTTTGGCAAACAAATTAATAATTCCAAGCGTCAAATCGACAATGACTGTGATTGTTCGTTAATGACGGTGACATGTTTGATTTGAAGTATCAATGTCCATGAGGATTCAAAACTTCCCTCCATTAACGTCGTTTTGGTACTTCAGTCGAGTGCAGTTTGTTCGCACGAGAGCCCTTGATTAGTTGAAGCAATGAGTTGGATATATTAGTCATTGGTGAGAGCGAAATTCCTCTTAGAGACTCGAGACGATGGCGAACGTTTGAAAAGCTGTTTCAACAAGAGCAGACGATCAAGAGGTCGGTGAAATATTATCTATTTTTTCAGCGCAAATATTTCGTTTCATTGAGTTACTTTCTATTAAAACTCCAAACATTTTAAGTGTGATTTTTAAACACAATATAATTTTAATCTAATTGTACAACTTATATTTTATAAAGGGACACTTCTTATCCAAATTCACTAAACCACCATTCATGTGACTCATAATTGTGAATTCCGGAGCCACTGGACCAGAGACACTCAAGACTAAAGGTCTAAAGACTTGGAAATTTTCAAAAAATTAAAAGAGGTTTTTATCTAAATCCAATGAGTTTGAAAGTCGTGTTTCTTTTTTAATTTTATACGAATTGAATTAATCTTAGAAGTTTATAGAACTGAGAACACAATCAAACAAATTTTGAAATTAATTTTTTTATCGAAGCTTTAACACATCGAAGTTCAAAAAAGAGAATCGAGATATTCAACTGAATAAAAAACAAAAAAGTCGTCCTACCTGCACTCTTGCCTCTGTCAGATCTATTCTCATAGCAAGCTCCTCTCTGCAAAAATGTGTAAATCGCTTTCTATTTATGTATTTAAACATAATAAATAATACAGTTGTATAAATGAATTATAAAAGAATAAGGAATCAAAAGGCAAATAGAGTAGGTTTTTAGATGCGTACTTACCTCATAAAAACATCTGGGTAGTGTGTTTTCTGGAATGCTCTTTCTAATTCCTCCAGTTGAAAACTTGTGAACGTTGTCCGATAGCGACGCTGTTTTCTTTTACCGTAATCCTCGAGGTCCCTGTCTCCATACAGGTCCGCGCTTGACCGGAAGTCAATTGGCGAGCCCTCCATTTGAACTCTTCTGGTCATGTCTTCATTTTTTACCAAGTCCTCGCTGCTACTTGAAGGAGTCTCGTATTTAATATCTTCTATCCCGATTTCATCTTGTAGTTCACTCTCCTTCATTTCATCATTCGGAGAATGGGATACTGCGTTTAATGTGAACCCCTGTAGCTCGTTTTCAATGTCCTTTTCATTGCTTGAGCTACAATTTGCTAAAATAAAAAGAATCAAAACGTTCATCTTTTTTTAACCAAAGGACGTATCAAATATACTAGTATGTAAAGGTTTAAGCTACCTTCATTAATTTAATGTGTGCCATTAACAATTGCCCGTTAATTATTAAACTTTTTTGGAAAAAAGAACAATGTGAAATGTATTGCAATCGTCCCCACAGCTAATTCTAACTTTAAACATTCAATATCGTAATAAGGAATCATTTTTTTTCTAAATACTAGTAAACAATTAAGAAATTCTTCAGACGGCCATATTTACAGATAGAGGGCTGGGTGGAAGGCAAATCTGTTCTTATTCCGTCTACGGTTATATTAATATACAATATTCATCAAAAGACGATATCGACTCTTGTTTTCGTGGTTTGTCCAATTTGCGGTAATTAAATTGGCACCTAATTGGTCATTTACAGTTTTAGCTAAAATTTTATCCTAATGAGCAAATACCGAAGGCGCTCTAATAATTTTTCAATATTTTGGCAAACACTTATTGTATGGATATATATTAAATTAACGCACATCTGTTTGCACATTTCATTATAGGTATAATGGTAACGAAATCCTCACAACACTCTCCTTTATTTGATTTATCAAATTGGTCTTGTTATGGTGCTAGTTTGGGGAATCCATTGAGTTTACAAATGAATAATTCATTTAATATGACTTGCGGTTTCCTGTGTTAAAAGGGAGATTCGCTTAAACAAATAATTAAGAATTATGGATGTACTAGGCATTCACATCGTTTTGGGGTTTTTTTCTTCAAATTTACAATTTAAGCATCAGTAATTTGACCATTTTGAATTAGGATACACTTTAACGCATGCAAGATCGAAGTAAAACAAACAAAATTACAATTAAAAAAAAACAAATTAGAGTTGTGTATATAATGATTCTTATATCCTCGTTTTAAGAGAGAGAGAGAGAGAGAGAGAGAGAGAGAGAGAGAGAGAGAGAGAGAGAGAGGGGGGGGGGGAGAGGGGGGAGAGAGAGAGAGAGACAATTATTTATTTAATTCAAACGACGGACGTGTCGATAAGCTTCACATGGTGATAAAGGGTTGAATAATTTAATGAAGCAATGATATGTCTCTGAATTGAAAGACAGGAAGAGATTCATCAATATTAAATAACTTGTTTTATATTGAAACGTAATTTGAAAAAAACGAAATATCAATTTTTTATTTAATAAGAATAAGAACCTATCAATATCCACATCACATGAATAAAGATCATGTTGATTCACATCACGCTCGATTCGCAATTTTAACAATTAAAAAATCTAACTATAGACACTCTTTCAAATATTCATTGTGACAAATTATGCAAAATGAATAGCTGAACAATAGGTGCTTTAAAGGCATGTTTCGGTATTCATACACCAAAAGAATGACTATATTACCAAAAAATGTATCGTCATTTATTACAAGCTCGCCAAAACCTATTGGTCTGTACTAGTATTAAAGAGGGATGGGTGGCCGTGGCCATCTTAAGACTATTTCAATCTCCTTAAGATGAAGAACTCTGTAATAAAATATAGAAATTATATTCAAAATTCAATATTTATTAAAATATTTGGATTTTTTTTCAACAGTCTATGCCTAAAAAATCCTGTCTGAAATTGCAACGTAGATCTAATGAGTTGTTGATCACCCAGCCTCCTAAAGTTAGGAACAACGTTTTACTGCGATTTTTTTTTCCTTTTAACTTTCCAAAATATTTGGGCATAATCTTTCCATTAAAATTTAAAAAAATTAAAAAAAAAAAGTTTTTGTAAATTTTTTATATCTTCTTTCCTTTGTTTAAAGACTAATTTATTCATAAATAATGTACATGTATATTCATATACATTCATACTCAAATATTTTTTTTCTTCAAATATCTAACCGGAATTCGAAACATTAGTTTATATGATAACGTTACACCTTACGTTAAAACTTTTAATTTGACGCTTATTATTGTCTGCTTGGAATTCTTATGCAGCTTGAGAACCTTAATTAAACGGCTGAAAATTGTAATACATGTATGCCTAAGCAGTAGATGGCTATTCTCTTTATTTATCAATTATTTGTTCATGGACATTTAATTAAAATTATTGTCTCTTTGCTTTTAATCCTATCACATCGCATCGTTTCTGTAATACAACTATTTACAAATTTTGATTTTGTTATCAAAAAGAGAATAACTTTCCAGATAATTAAAGCAATGAAAACTAAAAGGAAAAAAATTCGCCTAAATTAAGATATAAGATATAAAAAAAATAATAGGATATTTTCACCTTCGTTATTTGTTAAATAAAATATAATTTAACACAATATCGAATGTGCCCGAAATGGTATTTTAATTCTTACACGTTAATATTTCATTAGAATCATTTAATGATCGAGGACTTCTCAGTTTTGCAAAAAAAATATACACCTTTTAATTTGCTATTTCGGGTGTTAATATTTCATTGCAGATACATCTGCTTGTTGGCTAATTGTTGTCATGTAAATATTGCGTAATTTGATGGATAAATGTTACGTGGAAGAATGGACAGATATGGATAAATCATCACAAATTTTTCTGTCTACCCAACTGTGACTACACACCTGTTTATTGGAAACAGAACTAGAGCATATTAGGTGTTGGATACCCCCCCCCCCCCCCACCACTTCATATTAAATATCGGTAATTTTCAAATGTTATTAAATTTCCTTTTTCTTGGCCAGATGAGCTATTTATAATATGAATTCTATAATGCAACTTAATGTTGTCCTTCGTAACTTGCGCAGCGGTCTTTATTTACTAATATGTGCAATAATAGCAATTTTTTAGAAATACCCTTTTGAATTTAATTTTTGCTGATTCGCGAAAAAAGATTACCCGACATTATTGAAATATATGGGTGTCTTGATTTTTTTTCTTTCCTTCAAAATATTCAAAAGCGCATCATCCGCTGTTATTAGCGAACAAAAACTGTACGAGCGCGTATTGTCTGTACCTCATACAGTTACGGTTGATTGGACCACAGATGACTGACGAACGGACAGACGGACGGACGGACTGACAGACAGACGAAAGTATGAAGGAACAAACAGACGACTATCGGGCTTCTTAAAATCAGGTTATCATCGAAGTAAAAAAAAAAAAAAGCCGTCGTTTTTAAGGTATACTAATTGTTTGTCAATAGAACAACAAAGCACCTTCCCCGCTCAGGTTTGTACGTACACTGAGCAGAGATTGGTTCATTCAGTCGGTGACACTTTTAAACATTCCAGTTTGAATAGTGTGAGCAGAAAAGGCAACACAGAAGTCAATCTGTAGAAGAAGTTACTCCACAAACTTGAGAAAGGGGTCTAATTAAACCTGTTGTTCGATGTTTGTTGAGAAGACTCAAGTTGCTCAAGTTTTTACTATTTTTATATTTTTTATCCAGACAGTTTTTCACATATGTGCATGTGCACAAACGCACATAATGTCGGATAGCTAGAATTGATTCCATCTATATATTCGCCGTTACTTGTCTTCTTTAAATATTTTTAGAAATATGTCTATTTGGACATTACAATGACACTACATTTCAAATTAGACAGTTCAGAAAACAACAATTATGTGAAGAAAAATAAATATTCAAAAACTTTTGCGCTCAGATTTGAGCTAAAATTTTTGAATTTTATTTTTCCATTTTTAAATATTTAAAATGGTAAATATGAGTATTTTTAATGCTTCGTCAAAACTTGAAAGTCAAATATTGAGTTACAATCAAGATACAAAGTTTTATTTTAAGTCTTGATATTGTTTACATATGTGTTCTATTGGTAAAAGTTTCAATCAAATGCTGCTTTCTTCTGTTGATGATATTATATATGAACACATTGAATCAGTTTATTAGCTTGTTCATGTTGTTTGCCAGTAGTCATTTTGTCAAAGAAATGGTGATGCCTTGCTTTACATTATTTGTAAACAAATATAAGACTCGAGCTTTGTTTACATAACAATGAACTCTTACCTCTGTATCTCTCTTATAACTTGATTTCTAACTTTCAAAATTTTGGTCAATCATTCAAAATGTGCATGTAAACCTTTTTTTACATTAAAAATAAAATTTTGATCTCAAATCATGCCCAAGTCCCTTTAAACATCATAATGGAAATCAAAAAAATAATAATAAAACTTCCCAAAATAAATAATAAAAGAAAGAATAAAAGACTAAATCACTTAAATATTGAAATAAAAGAAAACATATCTGCAATAAACAAGAACAAATCTTGGAAAAACAATTTTCTATTACATTACGGTCCTAAAATTAAAACACACAGTAAGTAAATGGACAAAAGTACTTACCAGAACCCGCAGCACCAATAAGGCTATCTATATCATAGGATCTTCTCTTCACGCAAAGATCCATTTGTATCCCAAGAGTCAAACGGACCAATTTCTTAAAGTTTTTTTTCTCTTTTTTCCGTGATTCTTCCCTCCAAAATGTATCAGTTTCCAAAAATAACTGATACCTAATAGAATAATTAAGCAGAGAAAACAAGACGATCAAAATTTGTCAGTTCGGAAAATTAAGACGGGTGAGAAAGCTGTTGGAAGCCGACCGGAGACTAGAGGAATATTAATTGACATAACTTGATAATGACAAGAAATCAATGCCCCCGTCAAAGACATAATCTCTCCAACAAAACCTGACAAGTTTAATTCGCGCTAACAGCCAATGAGATTTAACACCAATAAAAACCCCATCTCGTTTAGATCGTTGAAATTGTCGATGGCGCGTGGACATGAACAAGGCTCCGCCTTTCGTATTCATTATCAGCAGTATAAATATTTAAACTTCAAATTCGCTCTATGTTGATTCTTAGCACGTGTTATTTACCGAATTCTAACCTTGTAAACCGATCACATCGCGGAAGAGGAGACGAAAGGCAGAAATTGGCAAATAGGAGAAAATTACTGCTAATCTCATAACGATTTGGTATTGCTGAACTGTAAATTTTAAGGATGTTTTTCTTTTTTCTCTCGAAAAATAAATGGATAACATAAAATGATAACATGTACCTTATAATGTAGGTCAGATTACGCAGATGCTGGAAAGTCAACCGTAATCAAATGTACGATGTGTTGAAAAAATTTGAATTAAATATAATCACTTAACATAATTCTTCCCAAACTTTTATTTTTCTTTAAAATACTTACTGAACAAAAAATATCTAGGGATACTTTTGATCGCAGTGTCAAAAGTTAAGCTGCGGAAATGACCACGTTGAAAATGGGATCTGTTGGGAGGGGGAGGGGCTATCTCTTCTCTAAATTAATATAAAAATGACATATCGTTTCGTATATATATCCAAACATTAAGATATCTATACAAAACGTTTAAAAACAGAGAATACGTATGTCATTGCCTATACTCGTAACTTCACTTTTTGCACTTTCCTTTAAAATATTTGCCTTCTGAATTGAAAGAATGTGATCTGTTTTATTTCTGCAAATTTTCTTTGAAAAGAACACGTGTCTATACAAGTAAGAATATTTAAGTCTATTTGAGAAATGTGTGTATTTCATAATAGCAAATTATGCTTTTCTCATCAGATAACAATAACAATCCTTTAACTATTATTTACTTAACTTATTACTTTTGTTTTTGGTCTTTTTAAATTTCAAATCGTTTCCCATTATTTAACAATGATTCAAATTATAGTACACATTTACCTAAAAATTTAATACGTATTTTTACGCTAAAGTGACGGTAATATAATATTTATGGCTTAATTTATTATTTAGTAAAGGAAAGGTCCAAATATTAAACATTGATCATTTTCCAGTATCTTCATACAGAGCTTAAAATGGCCACGGCCACCCAATCCATCTTAATTCAAATTATGTGCAAACATTACTTTTTCTTTTAAAAAAAAAAAAAACTGGAGTGTCCAATGGTTAGTGTGCAATAGAGTAAATATTATTTTCAAGGTTTTCTTGCCCTGAAAAGACGTGTCACTGATATAATTTACTTACAAAGGAACATTTTATTAAGTAAATTTAAGAAGTGTGTACATTAGAATTAGCCTATAATAGGGTTAGAGTTATGAGATTGTGCATGTCCTTCTTTTCGAAAATTATCAGTTTACCATTTGTACAAATAATGTCGAACTCGTGTAGAGCATGTTCCATTTCATTCCGATCTATTAAATAAATATTTCAGTAATGGCTTAAAATAAACATGAGAGTTTAAAAAATATATGATTCATATCTTGTTCCTTTGTTCTGGTGTCAAAGAGAGGTAGGGAAATCAAAGGACTTGAAACAACCCATTGTTGAACACCTTCTTGCATTTTTAGCTAGGGACCTGCTTCTTGAAGTATCGGTATTCTAACTTGCACAAACTAAGCAGGTCCACCCTACCCTTAATCTGAACAATTTACCCCTAGATATAGAAAAGAATAATTTTAGAAAAGGTATTTTATTGGCACATAAAAATGATTTATTGCCATGTAAATTTCAAAATTGCGCCTACACGTGTTTCTTATTATAATATGAAATTATTAGGGATTTAACAAATTCGAATATCAATGTAGTATACTACAGTATGTGACTTGCAATAATCTTTTAATCTTCATTATTATAACAGTGGGAAAAAAGATTTGATTGATCTATATATAATATGCACGTGGATGCTTTTCACAATCAAATTTAAATCTTCTGTGATCGGAGTCTGTATAATAGCAACGGGTCGGATTGTATGTAGGACATCGCCATACATTAATCCGCTGTATGATCTATCTACAAAGCCAGGAGTTTTTACATTACATTTCCTCCCTAGTTTCCTAAATTAAAAAAAAATACATCAAGGTGTGCTTTTAACTCCCAGTAATAACAAGAATTTGATTATCATTAGGTAAACTACACACCGGAGACTAAATGCAATTCAGCTCTCGGAGCAAGCGTCTAAGACTTCCAGACTGGAGGCGACCATTACTACCTCTATCGACTTATATATCTTTTCGATTCTTTGGAGAAGTTTGTCCCGCGGACTCGACGCCTTGCGCTGAGCGCTCCGTAAAATGCAATTAATTGTTGCTAAACATCCCGACATCCAACAGTATACCTTTTTGTATGCGTCCTATGTAATCAGTTTTAATTGACGAAAGCACTTTGAGGGTGATACACTCACCTCACAATAAATTTCTAATGAAACCAGGACCGGGGCTGTAATCAGTCCATTTGTGACTTCTATTGAATGTCACTGAACCCGCCAGGAATCTCATCTTAATGTAGATTGGTATTAATGACTGCATGAAAAAGATGCAGTTAGTCCCGCGTCACGTGGTGAAGATTATCTCGGCGCACGCGCACCGATTTTTTTTTTTATCTCTTCCTTGGAAACCATATTCAGAGTTTTAGATTATTACAAGGAAAAATGGTCTCTATATATCAATTTTTGTTGGAAAGCTAAATCTCTATTTTAAGTAAAACAGGTGGGCGATGGGCAATTGCGTATTATTTTGTTAAACATAAACTTTATATTTTAACTCCTGAATTAAGGCACGTGAAGTTTAAATTTTAAATCTAATGAAAGAATCAATTTTTTTTATTATCCACCGTCTCTCGATGGAAAAAGACTTGGAAAATAATGTCGCGGTGTATACGGGGTTTTCAACATAAAATATCAATATGATAAAATATTTACATTTCACAGTTGATAATCAATTAACTGTTCCGGCCAAGAGAGGGCCGACATCACAACTAGACTTCAGACGGTGATGGGCAACAATCAGGCTATTGATTGAATTATCAAGTTTATTCATAATTAGCTTGATTTCAATAGTCTGTGTTTAGCCGGTGCGCCAAAAAACGTGCATTTTCGCTTTAAAGCGTCTCACAGTTTGTACTTGGGTGTTTGTTCCGCTCTCCGCCGCTCGGCAAAGTGTAGTTAAACAACGGGTAGATAATTGAAAATATGATCATATTCAAATTTTCACATTAAATTTCCAATTTTTCAACTAACAGTATTTCCTTTTGTCCACATAAATAGAAACTTGAATGAGATTTGGGTAATTAGTGGGATCGATAGGTACCCGGTTCCCGTGAGAGAAGGAAACAGAGTTATCGCCGCAAATGGAGGGGCGTTTTTATCAAAATCAAATTAAAAGACAAAACAAAAATTTATTTTAGATATGCAAACATCTGGTGTTGATCTATAAGTAAGTTATTGAATTCTTGCCATTCTTGGTACATCAAGTGTACCTAGTTTTTTTTTTATTTTTATTAATAGGTACATGTTTATTATAATGCCAGACTCTCGATTGTTTGAGGAAAAAAAGCAATTGTTGCAATTACTATGGAAACCTTATAAATTTTTCATATTTAATTTTGCTAATATTGACATTGATCAGGTCTTGATACGAGCTGTTAAAACCTTGAAAAACTGAGAAGTCAATTCAAATACATGACAAGGGCTTCCTCGGCGGTTAAATATTCATGCTTTTAATAAATGTGATTTCAGACATTATACGTGCTCTATAGTTGTGCATTATAACATTTAGACAAAACATTTGTCCCGCCGATAGTTAGCGAATCGAAATCTTTTATTTCTATTCAAAAGCGTTTTATTACGGACACCAGAGTCACAGTTATAATTGGACTAATCTTGCAGGAAATTGGTCAGTGAATGGGTAGGGAATTAAACCTTCATTAACTTTGTTACACTGGATTATATAGCCATTGTTTATCTGAGCCTCGTTAATTTCCAATATTTATCAGACGTCCTTAGTTCCTCCTAAATACGGTTTTACGCAACGGGGAAACAAAAGAGCAGTATGTTTTGTCACCATTGTTGACAGAGCGCGATGGAACCCCGGAAGGTACTAACTACAGAGCGATATTTCTCGATTCATAAATTATAAATTGGCAATTGGGAAATTTTTTTAATGTCGCAAGTATTTGCGTTTTATCTAGATGAAACATAAAAAACTAACAGTTCTCTATAAAATACATCATCTTTTTTTCATCACATTCAACAAAACTCTGATCTAATCATTTTCTGCTGGGATGGATGGATTGTTATAACCATTAATATCTCTCAAGTACTCATTAAATAACATAATTTATTCACATAATTTAATTACTGAATTATGTATGTACACGTAAACAGACAGTTTAACCAAAGAAAACAAATATTGAAAATATATACATTTAAATATACATGCAACATAATTTTAACACAACAAACAGGCAATAACAAAGATAAAGATGTAGAGATGTTGATCATTACTTATAGCTACTGTAAGTAGTTTAGTCTGCCAATAGCCAGCCCCTAATATTTATTCACTTCCTTGTACAGTGAAGTGAATGAGTCATATTATACAAGTTTACTGCTAACATTCAGACTTATAAAAAATATCAAATCAGTGGATCATTATACAAAAACAATAAAATTATTTTTTTTATTCAAAATATGTAGTAAATAGATGAATGAAATGATTGTGATTGCTATCTAGCATAGCTGTCTCATAACGGTTACCAAATTAACTTGTATCAAGTAAACAGGATCTACTATAAAAACGGTAATATATATTATTTTCTCAATTGAAATTAATTTAAATGACTTTAGTTATAGCATACATCTAATCAGAACTAGAATCCAGTGTTGTTTATGAGCATTGCTATGTTATATGTACCGTTCGAATTTTTGTGTGAAATTCACTGATTTTCTTGCTGCAGTTATCTCTCTTGGTTTCTACAGCTTACTATTACCCTTATTTTGGAAGACTGTTTTCATTTAAATTAGGAACCGATAATTCTATAAAGGTACCTTAGGAAATGTCGACTTGCATCAAATGTCTAGGATTATTCAATAAGGATGAAAATACAGAGACCTCTTTTTATGTGATTCAAAAGAACCCATTGGTGAGTTAACAATACTGATAGGGTTGCGGTACAATAATAATTAATCTTCAAGTCATGCCAGTCTCTCAGTCCTAGAATTACCACTGTTAGTTCATCAGAACAGGAAGTATCTGTGGTTGCCTTGACTACCAGATCCTACCATCCGCGTAGGCTGGGTGTGCCAGTCGGTAGGCGTGGCGTTTCCATGACTCCTCGGTCGTTCTCTGGATCAACCTCCGGTGCTCCTGTTCTTCCTTCTGTCGTAACTTCGTTCTCAGCTCCAAGTCTTCTCTGTTGTAACAAAGTAATGATATTATTTGATAATACAATAACAAATGTTTATATACATGTACATGTAATTATAATCGAAAACAATCCACAACTGTAGAAAAATTACACTTATATAAGTTGCTATTTTAGATAGAATTTAGCAAGTACATACTGAGCTTTCTGAGCAGCTTTGGAATCTTCATCATCATCGACTTTCACTTTCACTCTTGATATCACAAAGGACTGTCCAAATACTTTGGCCTATTTTTAAATATTAATTCAGTTGTCTTAATAAAGCATTCATGAACAATTCAAATTAAATTTTATGACACACTGTTATTTTAAAAATGATGATTGCCTTAAAGGATATACGTTGTCCTCATCATTATTTCCTATTTTTGTACGATTGACTGATTTCCTTTATGTATTGTAGTTTATAACATGAAATCTCCGCAAGGGGGAAATAAAGATTGAATGAATGAATGGATAAGGTGGTCCACAGATTAATAATCCCTTTTTAATCTAGCCATAAACAATGATTAATAACAAAGAAAAAGGCCATTTGAAACTAAATGTATTTAATATTTCAAAAAAATTTTGTTCAGAGCTTTTCTTTTTGCGGGGGGTTAAAATAATCTAAACATGATCATCTCCACCCAGTCCTTTTGAACAATTAAATTATATAATGTACCTCTCCACTGTTATAGAAATCTATGGCTTTCTGCAAGGACTCTTCGTCTGACATCAATACCCAGCCTACACCATTAACACTCCTACTGACAGGGTCCTGAAAAGTTAAAAAAATATCATCCAAATTTCATATCATATTAATATGTCAAAATGGACTCTTTATCCACAAAATTCATCTCTGGAAGTGTTACATTATCAAGGGCTGATAACTATGTATGACCCACCTTCATCAGACAGACTTCCTCCAAGTTACAGTCCGCCTCCATCTCAAAGATGGCCTCCAGTTTTTGGGTGTTAGAGTTTCCAGGGAGATTACTGAGATATAGACACCGATCTCGGCTAGCCGGCAACTGCAGGTGACAAACAAGATTTTTTATTGGAAAAGTGGAACACCTTTTTGTGCCATACCTTGTTTTTAAATAAACAATAAAAAATTGACTAGGCCTGTGAAATAATATTTTTTCTTCCATAATCTACCTGGTAGTTGTTGAAAAGTTTATCGCCATAATCTAGTTGTTGAAAATAACATAGCGCAATAGCTAATAATAGTTAATGCAATATTCCTTGAAGATGTAGGTTCATGAATGAGGTGGGCCCATAAAATCCACAAAAATTGAACCACCATGAAGATTTTCCCTTTTTGGGTGTATCTACAGGGTTTATAAAGCGTTACCTCCAGCCAGGAGGGAGCATCCACTGTGGGTCTGTTTAAGCCGGTGATCAGCTTCCAGTGCTCACTGGACCACACAGGAACATCAGAACCTGCAACAACAAGAGACGGATTAGGACTCAGTATCAAATTACTTCATAATAACAATGTAGACTTTTTTTAAAACTTCTCTCAACATTATATGTAGTACATATGCTAGTAACCTATTATATGTAGTACTTGTAACCGGTAGTACGAACAATAAATACAGATACTATAAGCAGTTATACGCACTGTACACAGGGAAATATTTGCTCCTGCTTTATTTTTGCCCTTATTGCCTGCGGGCAAATTGGGTGAACTCTAATGTCTCAAATTATCTCTCTTTAAACACAACTGTGTCTGGGTGAATTCAAGAAGGGCAAAACTGTTTGCTTAGTGTAGAAGGGCAAAATTTACATGGGGCGAAAATAACCCTGTATACAGTAATATGTAATTTGACTAATATGAGAAATCAGATTTCACTGATAGTACGGTACATCCTCTTTGAACTGCTTGTAAATATATGCATAAAATAAACCATTTTCAATTTCAAATTCTATATAAACTAAAGAGGAAATCTCATTTTTTCAAGCTCTATAATTGAAATTTCAAAATTATTTATTTAACCAATCTGATTATACCTGAGCCTTTCAGGACAGCACAGATAGTCAGGATATCTGTGAACGTCAGAAGTGGAGGTTTCTCTGCAACATAGTCTGTCTTTATCCGAACACTGTCCAACATCTTTCCAATATCACCTTGAAAATACAGTGTGTTCAATTTAATAAACTGTCATCAAGTTATTTTAATTTGTGGATTTTCATTTATCAACAGCTTTGTATGGACATAGTTTTGTGGATTTTCTTTAATGAATTTGCATAAAGATTGTGTTTTAAAAATCATGAAAATTGTAAAAAAATTTATGGGTGAGGTGTACTCATGAAATCCAAGAAAAATGAGCCACCATGAGTTTTGGTGATTCCACAGCAACACTTCTTAGATTTGTTAATAATTCTCTATGGAAATATATTGGATTAATTAGGAATCTACAGTAGATAAACGTGACCCTTACCGGTGTTGCCCCCGAGGTCTGACAGACGGACCACCAAACCCTCGGGTAGTTTGGGGAGGTCGGAGCAGCCAGGCTGGATCTGGTCCCCAGACTTCTTGATGGTAAAACCTGTCATGTAATGATGAAGCATTTGAAATCATTGTCATCAGTTACTGAACTACGTGTACAGCACGTACAGTACATCACTAAGGACGATGGATATAGATATTATTTCTTAAAATATCTTTTTGAAATACTGTAAATTCCTTATTTTAAGCAAGTACTTCATTTTGGGATTCCGCTGTTTTATATCAAATCGCGAGAATATGAAATCGCGATCACCAATTTTTAGTTCTAATTTCCTATAGTTCAAAACTGTCTGAAAAATAAAAGCAAAATTTTAAAAATTGCGAGGGTTGCTTCTTGCGATTTTGCGCAGAAATTAATTCCTAACTTTTAATTAGGAATCTACAGTAAGGGGACATGGAATTGACTTCCCTCTAAGGAAGAATTCACAATATGCGTGTTCAATACATGTACATGTATAACCATATTTACCGCATTCAGATACAAAATCATTGATGATTGTGTGTGTCTTGATACTGACCGAGGCCTTGAGCCAGCTTAGTGTAGACTTCCACCATGTCTGGTTCCGTGAGCTGTGGGCCGGTGGACTGACTCTGGAGGTACAGGGTCCTCAGTGGGGACTTACCCCCCATCACAGACACCAGGGACAGCAGACCAGCCTTACCTGTAAGCATATGGAACGGTATATCTGGTTATTTTTGTGATTACTTGTACTTACATTTCGATATTTTCTTGATCATTTCCGATCAGTCGCAAAAAAATATAAAAACACCTTACCGACATTGTTGTGACTGACGTTCAGACTGTGTAGCTGGGTCTTGTGCTTTTTGTGAGTGAATAGACCAGCTAACTCCTTTGCTGCTTCATCAGCAAACTACAAGGTAAATAACAAAGTAATGTTTCAGGTCAAATTATTTTACAGAAATCCTGTGTTAGGTTTAAATTTTAGCATAACAGCCCTTTGCAGAAGATTGGTTGATTGATATAAAATAAGTTCCAGCAAATACCAAAAAAAGCCATATCTAATGAAATTGAAGAAATTATTTTTGCTGTCAAATAATACATTGCATTGAAACAAATATGAAAGAAATGGCTGTACTGTATTGTCAGAGACATCTAACACAGCCAGTGGGTGTGTCTTGTTAGCAGCTATAGCCTCAGCAAGGCCCACAACTCCTGCATCCTCCAACCTGTTAGCTGATAACTTCAACATATGTAGTTTCATTCCCTGTCTGAAGGCCTTGCACAAAGGTTGAATGTCATTGGCCGAGAGAGCACAGCCACTGAGACTCAGCGTGGACAAGTTTCCTTTTGCAGCTCCATCTAAAACCAAAAGTCGACAAGTGAGCTTAAATATTTATTACAATAACTTGGATAACAAAATCTCTCTCTCTCTCTCTCTCTCTCTCTCTCTCTCTCTCTCTCTCTCTCTCTCTCTCTCTCACACACACCTAGCAGTTTTTCCAGTATGTCAGTGTTGGCAATCTTCTGTCCATCAAGAATCAGTGTAGTTAGTGTCCTCTCCATAAACAGTTTAGACAGGGTGTGCATCTCTGATATCTTGGACTTCCTAATATTCAGGTACTGTAGACAAGGGAGATCACACTCTATTAATTCTTGTGGCAAAGTTTCAACTCCCCTACACACACCAAGCCTTAATTTTTTCAGTGTTGACTGAGTTTCCTCCCCTGAAATGATAATACATTAATGCCTTCATCCACTGCTTGTTTGGATAATAAATTCAAACCAGTTGAGAATCCATAGATGAGAAGATGAGAATATAAAACCAATATTAATCAGAAAATAGTTACGGTTCCCCCCCCCCCCCCCCCCCCCCCCCCCCCCCCCCCCCCCCCCCCCCCGCTTAAGCTACATTAGCCTATGAACAGCTCTTAAATTAAAAAACAATCACAAACTGTTGCATAAGTGTTATTTTTACAAACCTGTAGTGATTTTTGCCAATGTGTGAACACATTTCCCAGTCAGGTCATTATTACTGCTGATGTCAATCTCCGTCAGAGGGAGTTGCCTCCCCTGATACAGTTTCTGGAGAGCGTCAAAGAAATCATCAGTCAGATGACTGTCAATCAAACTCAGAACCTGTAGAGAGGGTGGGGCTTCTCTAGGTGGGAGAACCATATCTGTAAATGTACAGAAGGAATAACTTAAGAGTCAGTTTATCCAAGAATAAGGGGTCACATAGCTCACCAGAATCATGTATTTATAAACTTTATAATTGTATATATTTTGTCTGAAAGTACAAAGATAAGCTTTCCTACAAATTACTTGCATACATATTCATATTCATGCAGGGTTATATGCAGCCGTTTTCTCCTTACCACAGGATATAGAACTTCAGGAAAAGTTTATATTTATAAAAATTGGAGTTACTTGTGGAGTCAATTCGATTTGCAAGATCCATAGAAACACTTTAATAAACTTCAAATTAGTGATTTAAACAAATTTTGCATACAATGTTTTATTTGGTCGCAACAACAGCAAGACTGGTAGCTACTACAGCTAGAACACAAAAGTCAAAGCAAATAAAAACCAATCAGTGAAACAGTAATATGAAACTTGCCCATTTCAGTATATGCCCAATAATAATGGGCTACTAGTATACCAGTACCTAAACAAGTATCAACTGGGCTACTACTATACAGTCTATACCTAAACAAATATCAGCTACTGTAAATTCCTTATTTTACGCGAGTACTTAATTCCGCGATTCCTGTGTATTGTATCAAATCACGAGAATATAAAATCGCGATCAGCAATTTTTTGTTATAATTTTCTATAGTTCAAAACTATCTGAAAAATAAAAGCGAGATTTTAAAATCCGCGAGAGTTGCTACTCGCGATTTTACGCGGAAATTAATTCCTCACCTCTAATAAGGAATCTACAGTATCAGCTGCTAATTACTGAAAACCCAGACACTATAAATGTTACAAGATCAGAATAATTGGTGCCATGGTGTGATGATAGATAGAATAGATGGCGAGAGACTCGGAACTGTTACCTGAAGTTATAAGACTGAACTGAGAGCCCGAAACATCCTCATCATTCCCATTGCCAGGATTTTGTTCCCCACCAGAGGTCTCTGTGTAACCTTCACCTTCATTGCCCTCTGACCCCCAAAACTTCTTAGCAACCTCCTTAGTGTCACACACACATTTTTTGTCCTTCCATTGTTTGCCTCCATCTGGTTTAATTAATGGTTTTACAAAAATCTCTTACCGGGTTGAATTTAAATAAAATTGAATAGTATGGGTTAAAGAAAATAACTAAGTACCCTACATTTATTCTCCATCCCCAGTTTTTTTTAATACACAAGAGATGTGACAAAGAGGACAAGTTTAAATCCCCCCCCCCATTATTCTTAATTTCAATTAATGGTGTGCTCTTTCTAGGCCAACTAGGTCAAAGATAGTTTTCTATCTAGCCAAGAGTATATTTTAGTATTGATACTAAACAACTTATAAGCATCACATGAATTTCATGCAAAAAAAGAGTGTTCATATGAATTCCATATGAATTTTCTTAGTAAAATTCACATGTAATTTTTCTGCTGTATTTCAAACAGCCATATCATATATGCATTTACCATGAAATTCACTACTCATGCTCTTTTCACATGAATTTCAAATGAAAATGTCCTTGAATTTTACATGAAGCACAAAGTTTACAGTGATATTAAAAACAAGAAATGCTAAAAAAAAAAACCAGAATGCCTTCTTACCTTTTGCATTAAGAGAAATGTCTTTGACTTTGGCTCCATCAATGGAAAGAACTTGTAGATTTGGGTTGTTGGCAGCCACAGCAACAAAGTGCAACAATTGGGAGAGGGATTCAAACTGTCAATCAAAAAATGCAATATTCAGTAAGTAAGAAAGGGGTTCAAGATATTCAAAAGAACATAATATGGCAAATTAGAGATGCAAAGGTTGATCCAGACTATGGGTTTATCACAATTTTGGTTATTCTGACATAATGAAGTCTATTAATTGTCTATTCAATTTACAGCAGTACAAGCATATGGGATTTGGGCATTATAATAACTATAATATACAGAGAAATCCACAATTTAATTCATTACTGGAGAGTATACTACATGTACATAAATTTTAAACCTATCATATCAAAAACAACATTCACAATAGATGTTCATTGTACTGTGAATGCAGCAACGTAAATAGATACTAGAACTTAGTGGTACTACCTCTAGACCATTGACATTGAGTTCTGCTAGAGATGTGTTCTCTCTCAACCCCTCCAGAAGATGGTTCGCTCCAACCTTGCTCATCTCACAACCAGCCAGTGCTAGAGATACCAAACCACATTTTTCTCTCTGAAAATTGAAACATTTACTATTTTACATATAGTGGGGTTATATTTTTCATCATCTGATGTAAAACTCAACAATTTCAGATTTTAATTGTAGGTTTTACAGAGGAACTTTTATTTTATCATTTAGACTAGTGTATCAGTTTCAGCATGTAACTGGAATTCAGTTTATACATGCACAGGATCTTTCATTATCTCGTACGTATAAAACGCAACAAAATCTAAAGAATCTTATTTCTAGGATGAAAGAAAACTGGCATAAAGAATGTTCTATGCAGTGTATTTCCTGGGAGTGAGATTACACTAACCTTCAGAATTTCTCCTATTCCGTTCCCAAGAGCCGTTCTATCTGTGATGCAGTTGTTACTGAAGTCAAGTTCAGTGAGACTGGTGTTTTCTTTTAGACCCACCATAAAATCCTTAATATCACTGGTACCTATGTTTTCTGCTCTGTAATAAAAATCACAAATGAAACTGCCAATTTCATTTTCCATGTGCTCTATTTAATTCTATTTAAACACTTTGATAAGAACGTTTCTTAGATTGATATCACCATCCTTGGCTTACTTGAAAGTTGTCAGTGCTGTGTTTGTCTTCAGAGCTGGGCCAACGCAGCGAGAAAAATAATCTTTACCGAAGTAGTTGTTGGAGATGTTGAGGTAGGACATGGTGACATTGTGACTCAGCATCAGCCCCAGACATTCCTGGAAAAATAAATCACATGTTTAAAACTCTCCTTTTATCTAATGATTTACTGTATACTCACTAAATAAATGAATGATCAAACTAAATACGGGTGAAAATGATGTCCACTTACAGCACTGTCTGTGTCTGTTTTACTGTCTGAAAGATTTAGGCATAAAATGGAAGTATTTGTACACATGGCCAAACAAATGCTGCGAAATCCTTGGGGCCCAATGTCGTTGTGGGATAGGTCCAAATCCTAAAAATAGAATTGCTCATTATAAAATCAAGAATGCAATGTCCATTTTTACACAAATTTCTACAATTTCAGATGGTTTGAGATGATCACTAGTTGAATATATACATTTTATGTAGTTCATATACATATTACATCATATAGTGCAAGCCATATTTCTATGGCTTTATTCCGCAATTGACAAGTGGTTGAATGGTTTGCTATGGCTACAGTTTTTTACTATATCATGACTTTGCTTGAAATCTTGAAAAATTGAATTATTAATAGCCTGGTTTACAGAGAGAAATAATTGTGACTATATACTAGGTTCTTGCAAACCTTCCTAAAGATTAAAATGTTGTAGTTATAAATTCAAACTAATTCAAATGAAACTGTGGAGTATTGCTGGACCTGATGTACTTGAAAATCAGTCGTCTTATGGGTTTCTCGTAAACCTTGCAAAAGGTTCAAAGGTAGCTATTACAGTAATTTAAGTGGAACTGTAGAACATTGCAGTACTAGAAGTACCTGTAAGTTGGTCATTTTTTGGAGGATTTCATAAAGGGAGATCCCCATGGGGAGCGCCCTCTGGAGACAGAGAGAGGTGACATTTTGGGTGACCAGTTTCATCAGACTCTGACTTTTGATCAGCTGACAGGCCGAACTGATTGCATCATCAAACACTTGCTGGTCTTTGTTAAGCTCTGGAATCACCCGATCAGACTCACTGGAAACAGCCTCATTATCTGGCTTTGCTTTCTGAAATATATTAAGTTTACAGACTCAAAGCTGATAAAAAATTTCAAAGAATATTTCAACATGGTTTACCAATGTTAATATTGACATCATTTTATCAACACGATGTAAGCAAAATAAAGCAATGAATATAAATTTGTGTACTCCTATTTCGTAACTGAAGGATTTAAAGCTGTTCAGATGGCCTTAGAATGCTCTCAGTGATGACTGATCACAATATACTCCAATACCTGAGCAAAACTTTTTTATACCAAGATAAATCTTTATCATTATGTCAAAGAATTAAATTTTAACTTTTTGCTTAATTAGTAACTAGATATTACTTACAGGCATTGTTGAATCTGTCTGCTTTATTTCCTCTTTCTTCACTTGACTGGCTGCTGGCTCTGTTGCTTTTTTCACTTCCTCCTCCTTTGTTGGATTTGTTGTTGAATTTCCTAAGATGCTGCTATCCTTTTCATCCAACTTTTTACCCTCTGGTTGTGTACTACCCTGAGATTCTGTTTGTGTTGGTGTCACTGGTTTCTCCTGGTTAGTTGGCTTGGATTCTGATGTACTCTTTTGATTAGTTGATTCTCCTCCACTGTTGACATTTGTGTCCTTGGGGGCAGTTGTTGGAGAGGGGGTTAGGTCTGTAGAGTTGTCTTTGTCAGCTTGTTGACTAGGCGGTGTTTTACTCCCACCACTTCCCATGTCCCCAACCACTGTACATATACAAACCACTGTATATAACTATATATACATGTGTAATTTTACTTACTTAATTTTTCATGACCAAGACTTCATTACACATTATGACATTGTTATTAATCACCTTAAAATGACAGAAGTCATACATAATACTAAAACACTGTACAAAACATTGAAAACAAAGTATTCATGTACATGTATATATTGCATGCACATGTATCTATATTGCCGAAGCATACTCTTGAAATATATATTTGTCAAATATAAACATAACACAAACAGCCAACGTATGTTCTCATATTTATTTAGTAAATAGTAAAACAAAACAAATAACGAGAGAGAGAGAGAGAGAGAGAGAGAGAGAGAGAGAGAGAGAGAGAGAGCGTATAGAAGAAATGACCATTTCAGCTTGAGGTGATTTACAAATACTAATAAACTTAGTCTCGTATTCTTACATTAGAGTGGCATGAGTTTCTTCATGAATTGTGCACAATAGCCTCAAAAAAGTTTATGTTCTAAATACTTCGGCCACGGCGTCGCAATTACCAGGGACACGAAAACTAAATCTCGAACCCGATTCAATTTATTTTATCCGAGCTGAATCAATCTCAATGCATGCAATCTTATTAACATATGATTAATTGTTTCTTTAATATAGTAGTAAGATTTTAAAATTCTGTGATATTGCGTTCTTTTGAAATATGAACATTTAAAACAAAGTTGAGTGCACAAGCCTCGTAACAAAGTTACACTTTTTTTGATGATGAACTTCGACAAACGCCTACTGTCATTCATAAATTGTTAAATTTCTTAAAAGAGATTATCGCGGTATGAACAGTAAATATCCTTTTCAAAATCGAGCAATTCTTCTGACTTGCTCCTCCAACATTGTTTTTTATGCGATTCGTTAGTATTCTTGCTTTTCATCGTCAAAACTGCTCTAAATTAGTCCTAAATATTTTACATTTATATGACCTTTAAAAGATTTTGATATTTTCCTTGACAGAAAACCCCATTTGTGTTGTCAACTGCCAATTGCCAGGTTTTCCTGACACTGAATTAAAATATCAAAGTCCTTTTAAAAAATAGGAAAACATTAGATATTTCGGACTGATCACGCAGATCTGAATCTATCGACTTCATGGCTAACATTAGCCGGAGTTATTATTAGTCAGCCCGCGAAACATGTAACAGTGTTACACGATAAAGTTAAGATATTATTTGCAGGAAAATTATCTTTACGTACGAAAATAGCCTACAAACTAATGGAAAGTGTTTTCTGGGTCGTAAAAGTTATACATGTACGTCCTTTGGATTTTCAAAATCTTGACCATGATCAATGTCATTTACCATTAACTAATGAACCTGTATAATGAATGCCTATGTTTCAAACATTTTTTTTCTAAAATCAACCTACTGCAGTTTTTCTGATTGAAACCAAATATACAATTGTGGCGCGCCACAATTTTGATGCAAGACCTTATAAAGATTTTAATTCTGATGTTATAATTTTAATTACATTGAATCAAATGCGGATTCAGCCGATTTCATACCTTCTTATCCGCAGAATTCAGGTAACTTCAATTTTTTTTTTGTAAAATTGAAAGTCATTCAAAGATTGTCCGCGAAAATTAATTAAGGCAATTATGGGTTTTTTTTTAAACTTTAAAAATCCTTCGTAAATTCAATCACTAAAATTTTTAAAATAATTGCTTTTTGACTCTTACAGCTTTAATTTAAAATGACACCAAAAACGAAATCTATTAAAAGGTTTTGTTTTAATCCTTCCAGGGACCTCACTCCCTAATCCCGACTATGGAACACTCTGGAGTTGACGGAGGCCTCTTGAGGGCAACAACCACCAAAATTCAGGAATCTACCCCTTTTACTGGATAGGCGCTCCCCATTCTAAATCAATGAATAATACGTCAATTCAAAATGAATACTAAATATAGTAACAAGTACGGTAACTCAATAGTTCCATATTTAATCGGGAGCATCTTAGATTTACCATTTGATACCAGAAAATTACAATGCCGAAAATACAGTCAATAAACTCTGTTGCACTTCCAAGATCAAGAAGCTTTCCAAGTGTTATAATACATGTATGATGACTTCTATTTCAAAGCTTCAACACCATTTAGTTGGCAAGTCTCATTTGTATCTGTCCATAGGCTAGTCACAAACTGATACCAGTTTTAATAACAGTATATTTCGAACAAACAATTAAATCCCAGGCCTGACAACATCTAGATTCTGTATTGTTATTGAAAACAAATTCATAATAATGCAAATGCATGCATGTGTTAGAGCTATCAGTCCAAGGTCTTTGATGTTTCAACAACAAATGAGTGAAACGACGCATAATCACTTTAAACTAGCAAGAGGCAAAGAGTTGACTTCTAACTATGAATATGTCATATGATCCTTCTGATTAATGAATAAAAAAAAAAAACCAAGACAAAGAAGTTCGCTCCCCCGATAGTTTATTATGATTCCATGGCAACACTTTCTTCTGTGTGTTTGCCCTTGTCAGTAATTTGTCTAGAACGAGCCTTTCTGTCCAGAATCCTCTTGCGATCTTTGTCAATCTTTAATTTAACAATCACCACCTACAAAAAAAAACAACAATAATGTACATATCAAATTTGAATGACATTGCTAGCTTTCCATAGTATTTTGATTCACATTAATATGAGCATCTTATATACATAATATTATCTCATTGCTGAGCAATAAGAAGTTTTGAAGGTTCATTACATTATATTTACATTTTCCAGTGTCTTTGCCTGTAATAACACTACGTACCGATTTTGTACTATATAACCCATAATACAAATGACGCCAAATTGAGGCGCCAGCGGGGTTTGTTTATTGATATTTAAATATTTAATCGTACGATGGCTTAAAATTATATAAATATAAGTAATAAGGAATCATTCTTTGAATATTATGAGGTGATAATTTCTGTCGGGGCGTGATCAAATCTATCATAAAGCCCTTCGGGCTTTATTAGATTTGATCACACCCCAACCAAAATTATCACCTCATAATACTCAAAGAATGATTCCTTATTCCTTATGAAGTACATGTAATACATTTACTTTGAACTAGAATGTCGATTTGAAAAATAGCCTTTTATCACTTATTGAACTATCTATAAACATCAAATAAGGCAATAACATCTCAAACTTTTCTTGTTTTTTTAGATTCTTTTCACTATTCTTTAAATACCAATTAGCTTTGTAGACCTTAGTCAAGGTAGATTGGAAGAATTTTCTGTTTCTTCTCTGTAACATGCTGATAGACAACAACAATTTAGTGAATTTACAAATTTTACGTACGTTAAAATATTAATTTCACTAGGTCGAGGAAAAACGTAAATTTAAACAGTAAAATGCTTTCTTTGGTGTTCATATGAGCTAGCAATGAAGAAAGCAATCATTGTAGTTTTTCTGCAATGCTCACTACCTCAACATACCTGCATGATCCACCATAAAAAGAAAATTATTGTTTTAATGAGATTTGTTCACTCTCTTAGATTTTTTCCAAGTATTTGTAATGGAATAGCTCAGACTGATTATATTAACATTCAGTGTATATTTCCCCTTATGTTTGCATTGGAAATCTGGGATGTTGAATTTTCTATGAATACACTTTGCTAATTGCACACCATGCGCACAAAAATAAACGTCTCCACATGTTTTGAGTATTTCAAGTTTGTTAAATTAAATAAAACTTTCAATCTTACATTTGTTATGTACTTTTGAAAAACAGTCATTAATATACCAGTATCTACTACTTAATAAAAAAGATTTTTCTCCACAAAGTTTCTGGCACTATATTTTTTGTTGCAGAAGCTACATGTAACAAAATAACATGTTTTAAAATATGGCTGTTCCATGGATGTTTCATATCCCTGACAAAGAGCGTAAATAATGGCTTAATAGCGGCAATACACAATATTTCATACAAACAGACATCAGTATGAAAATATTAATATAAGCATTCAATGCTTATTTTTGGATGTCGTTGGTCCTTTGAAACACCAAGCGGTGCAGACAAATTGTCATAGGACTGATGACATCCACAAATAAGCATTACTGCTTAAATGATTTTATGCAACAGTTCCCTTTTAAACACATTACAAAGGAACCAAACATTTTATCAACAACGCTTCAATAAAACACACCATTAAAGAATATATGTAAATGTAGGTGCAATGATCATTTCAAAAGCAATTCATTATAATTGTGATTTTGTTGACCTGTTTTTATATTTCTATAATACTACATACGAGTGATTCATCTAATACGTAATGTTTTAACCAAATAATATTATTAATAATGCAAACGATGTATTTTTGAGGTGCAAGCAGGGTTAGCATAACTATAAGAAATAAACTTAATGTAAACTTAATACTGTACACAGGGTTATTTTTGTCTCAAGTAATTTTCACCCTTCTACACTTGCAAACATTCTCACTACATTTCGAATTTACCAATACATTTTTTTTAAAGAAAGATAATTTGAGACACTGAAATTTGCCCAGTCTTAAATTCGATTGCTTATAAAGTTGAAAGGGGCGAAAAAAAGGGGGCAAATATTTCCTTGTATACAGTATATAATATTACAACTGCTAAAAATTATATAATTTATAGGGGATCATTATTTGAATATTACAAGGGAATCATTATAGTTGGCACGATCATCTTATTCATCTTTCATAAAGCCCCTCGGATCACCTCATAATACATGTACTCAAAGGACAATTCCTTATTCCTAAATTAAGGTCACTATCAACTAAATGAAAGAAGCCTACAGGTTTATGAAATTTGAAACATAAATTCTTCCAATGAAACTTTATTTTGAAAATGACTCTTGTAACTAAGGTGAATCAATCCAAGCTAATTTTTCCAATAAACACCTTGACTTTAGACAATCAAAAAGTTTGGACATACAGGGCTCTACATTAACTTTTTTTCCTACTTGTCCTTTCGGACAAGTGACCAAGATATTTACTTGTCCGAACTTCAACTTCACTTGTCCGAAAACTTTTCAATATTAAAGATCAAATATTGTCAACTTAAAAACTACAGTTCTGTATTACTAAAATAAAGTCATTTATTGATTATTCTAGCAATAATTAATAACCTGATTTTTTATTAAATGGAAACTTAAAGTGTCTCTCCTAAATGTATTTGTTCCATATAACATTAAACATGATTTGTCAGCTGTAGCTTTGTCATGACAAATTTCAAGACATATTAAAATTTAGCATCAGGTTTAAATATACATGTAACTATCATATTGATTTCTTGGCTGTGTTTTAAACTAAACATGGAAAGTCATTATAGTCTATCAATGATGAATGAAACCTTAAATAAATTACAATTCTTTCCATAATCCTTTATCTTTGCTACCTTTTCTTCCTTTCTTTTTCTTAACATGTGTGTTTGGTACTTTGTAAGAACTAAGATCCACACCTTTACAGTTCAATTGAAAGTTGTTTGAAATTAGTGCACTTCAATCCCGATCAAGAGTATAACTCAAATGCATTGCAATTTGATGTCGGGATCGAAATTCAAAATAACTAATCGATAAACTTATAACGAGACTACAGATAAACTTATCACAAAACTTTCTTTTTATTTTCTTTTTGAAATGTCGGAGACTTTTTTACATAAAAATGCACATGTCCAGTCGGACAAGTGGCCAGCAATATTCACTTGTCCGTATATTTTTTTAACTGGTACCGGATAAGCGGACAAGCGTTAATGTCGAGCCCTGACATGTATTAAAATGTATACATTGATGATTCTCAAGAACATTATAAGAATATGTTTCTGACCTCTCCTTGCTACTAATATTAAATTGAATAGAGGTATCTCGATTAATTTTTACACAATTTTGAACAGAATATTAGATAAAAGACTCATTTTAGAGTCCACCATAACATACCTTAGAGGGATGGATTCCAACATGGACTGATGCACCATTAGCCTTTTCCCTCTGAATTCTCTCAATGTATACCACAAACTTCTTACGGTACACCTGGACAATTTTTCCTACTTGTTGTCCCTTGTAATGACCACGGACAACCTACAAAATCAATGTTATAGTTTTCATTCACATGAATAAGGACTACATTTTCAAATTGTAATACCAAATCATTAATATCCCTTTTCTAAGCATACTGTAAACCTATCAACAAAATCATCCTGAATCATAACAGATTCATAGCTTTCTCCAGTTACAACCTTCATACTTTAATATAGGCTATCTTACCAATCACATGTCATATTGCTATATAGACATGAAATCATGTTGACATGCAAGATACTTATGTCAACAAGCAACTTCACTACGTTGACATGCATGAATTTGCATTCTGCAGATAAAAATTGTAAAAATATGTTACATGTAGACATATTTATCTTGCATGTCGACATATTTGATAGAAAAATTACTTGAACACAAGGGGCAGAAGTATGCCACCATTAAGCATAGATATTAACAGCATACTTCTCCAAGTCCCAGTCATTCATGTTGCTTTGTGACCATAGACACTCAAAAATATTGCAGTAAAGATATTGATATGACAAAACACTAGTGTCACACACCATCATGAATAACTTATAAAATACCAAACAATGCTCAGTATTTTATACCTGTACTTCATCATCCTTCCTAATGGGCATGCTTCTAACGTTGTATTTTTGACGAAGTTCTTTTGAAAGGGGGGAACTCATCATCTTCCTACGAATATGTGAAGGAGCGTTGAAATGACGCTGCCTATTCTTCCTCCTAGAGGAGGTCACCATCTTGTTGAACTTCATCGTCAGGCCTAAACAGAAAATACAACGTGAAGTATATATTGACACACCAATCCCCCCTCTTTACATCCTTTGTGAACAAAATAAAATTACAATTCTTGGATAAAATCAATGTGAATTCGTAAATATTTCATAATTAAGTTTATTTCTTTCAGAAAATTTGTTTTATGTGTCTAAATTAACGTCAGATGATACTAGATTGTAGAAAAGTCGTGGAAATGCACCTTGTTTACTATGGCCGTAGACCGGAAAGAGAATGTAGCACGTGATGGACTATTAAAGACAGACCTGTCAGAAAAAATCTCAAATATAATGGAATAAAATCGCTATCGTCTACTGGAACGTTATTTGATATCATTTTTGTGATTTTGCAGTAATATAATTTTGGCATCTAATCTATTTACAATTTATTTTTGATTGTTCATAGACTAGCGCATCACGATAGAAAGTGAAAGTAAAAATGGACGGCAATGAAACAGTGATTTATGCTAGACGAAAACGTTATTGTGGTAAGATACACGAAAAGCGATAGGCTGGATGTTTTCTACAGAAAATATGCTTTTAAAGTATTCTGTTGTATCATTTTTTTACTTGCCTTGCCATGTAACATATATTTTATGAAATAACCATGATAACAAGGCAATATGTTAGTTATAGCTGATATCAGCTGGATATTGTAACTGTGCAGAGGCAAAAGCTAAATAGAGCTATACGCTACTAACCAAAACTTACTTAAAAACTACTACATGGTATTGTAGCAGTTGGGGCTATATGGGCAGTAAATATCGGCCTGTGTAGATCAGTGGTTGAGCTCATAACTTTTATAGTATACTGGCGTGCGACCAGATCTCGCCGAGTACCATTTCTCGCCAGAACATTGTGACGTCATTTTATCAACACATAAAATTATAGATGAAAAATGACGTCACAATGTACTGGCGAGAAATGGTACTCGGCGAGAACTGGTCGCACGCCAGTAGAGTTGCAGGGGTCCTGGACGGTTCCAATGCCGGTCTAGCCATATAATTTCATTGTATTTATAAGCTCATTCCGTCTTTCCTACTTAGTACTATGTCCAAAGTTTCCATTTTAGTCAGTTTCTGTTGATTTTTTTCTGTATCTATTTACATGCATGTACGGTGATGTACCAATGTCACTGGAAAAACAATTGAATTGATGCTCATTTTTTTATTGACTTAATTTTCACCTCTTTTTAACCAGAAATTGATTTGACAAGAAATAAAACTTGTACAGTTTTTCAACATAAAATCATCTTGGTAACCCAGTATTTTCAAGTAATATGTTTGCAATTATGCAATTTCTCCATTTTAAGGCACATCCGGATCAACCTGACTTGATTTTTTTTTGGGGGGGGGGGGGGGGGGGTGAGGGAGGGAGGGACATTTAAAATGAGAAATCTTAGAACTAGTATAGATTGGACTTGGCTTTTTTTTTTAAATTGAATCAAGCATAAAGCAGATTTTTATGCATAAAACATTATGGGACTGTGTATGAAGGAACATTTATCAGTTCTGAATGTGACAGAAATAAAAACTATCACATCTTTCATCATATTATACTATTACATGAGACCGGCTAATGTCATACAGTTTTGACCATATGGTGCATTATGCATTCAATATGTAGACTCTCCAACTTAAAAAGATCATTTTCTTTTACAGGTTCCCTTATTAACTGGTTTTATTTGATGATAGCAGTCATTTTACATGAACCCATTTTCTTTTCTATGTGGAATTTTTCTCAAAGCTATTTCCCTTATAATGATAACAGTCAATATATCTGCCTTAGAAGCCTCATCAAAGGGGAGGAACTGTGTCGACCCTCCTGTCGGTATGGATACTTCAGTCTATATGGAATGAAGTACTGTCATGCCTGGCTGACTTGCAACTCTATACAGAGTATTCAGAGGCACGGTAGAATTGGAGGAGGTCTTGTTAAAGAGGTACTTTTAACTACTAGTATTATTAAAAATTTAAAGTACCGGTATGTGTTTTTAAATATGCAGAAGATATTTTAAATGTAATATATGTACATGTATTGATTGATTTAATCATGAACAGAGCTGTAAAATGCATTATCACAATATGTTCAACATTAGGACTCATAATTGTTTAGATAATGTACTGCAAAGACTTAATGATTTTAATGATAATGTAGGAGAGAATAAACCAGTATATATTTATATTTAAAACCAAAATAGGGGAAGCATATTGGTGGTTTTAAAATATGGGAATAGAAAGTCAGTGAAATCAAAGACATATTAGAGATTATCTATTTTATGAAATGATACCTCAGGTCATGAGACCTGGAATCTTTTACCTTTGCATGACACAAAGCTGATTTTAGATTAATATTTACAGGTATACCTGGCTAGATGGGAAGATTTTGATGTAGCATACAGTGAGCTTACATATCCCCAGTATAGAGAGGACTTCCAACAAGGGCTTAAGATATTGCAGCATTTTCATGGAAGTCAAAGGATAGCACAGCTAATAGGATTCTGTGATGATATTTTGATCACAGAGTACTACACACTAGGTGAATCTGCTAATTTTCAAAACATGGTGAGAGCATCCCCAGAGATTGACAACATCTCTCTTAGACTTCAACTCTGTGTTGACCATGTGGAAATTCTTTCCGATCTCCACTCTTCAGTAGACGAAGTGATGTACGTAATGTGTGACACAAATAACTTGGATAAACTTTTGACTCAGTACTTGCTGTCAGAGGATATGCATTTAGTGCTGAATGATGTGGATTCGGTTGCTGAAATGACTTTTGTCGGCGGAGAGTGGAGAGGAATCAAATGTGGAAAGCGAGAGTTAGAGGGTGAATTTGTGGCTCCAGAACAGAAGTGGACAGGGGCTACAGAGTTTAATGACACAGAAATGCAGACTTACGACGAGAAGACAGATATCTGGAAAGTTCCAGATGTGTGTAACTTTTTTCTTGGTAGTGGACCTGAAGTCACAAGACTTCAGTTCAAATTGTTGGATATTCATATGGCTTGTAAGAGCTTGAATCCTAGAGACAGGCCTACTGCTATACAGCTCATGTTGACATATAGGAAATTGTTAACTCAAATAAAAGAGTGAAAGTAATATTTGTTATTAATCTGAAACTCTTGAAGGAATTCTTGATGATGACCTTTAAGCTTAATGAAAGCTATCTATCAAATGAAATGTTTGTAGTGTTAAGAGTTTTTTACCAATCAAATTTTACAAGCATTTGGATATTCAGAGAACACAGAATTAACATATTCTTTATTAGTTAAACACATATATATAAATTATGCACTACAACTAAGTAATATTGATAATAATTACCCCTTATATTATAAAATACTGCATCATTTATATTTTTTATGATATCAAAATATTAATACCTCCCTAAAATACACTTGGATATATTTATATATATTAGAAAAATACATCTACATAATATACCCTACATTCTGCACTTATACGAAAATGGAAGACATCTCGATGACTGGCGGCAAAAAAAAACAAAGCAGCCATCGCTAAACTCTCATCCTTTTAAGGAAATTAAATGAAAATTCTAGATGTCAAGATCAGGACAAAAGTTAGGACCTGATAAAAGGTGACAGTCATGCAGTTATTGGCATAATTCGCCTGGCTCAGTACTATCATTGGATCATAGAGGACGGAGGTTTTGAACCGGGGAAATCTGAGGAGGAACACCGTCTTGCTTCCCCTTCCTGAGAGCAGAGGATACCCACTAGGCATTGACTCGTAGGCTCCCCCATCCCGCTGTATCTGTCAACAAGAAAAAAACAACCGCAATTAATCAGATAGCAGAATGAGAGAGGCTGGTCATCTTTATATGATTTACAGTGGCTTTTTTAAAACATTAATTTATAACTTATGAAATCAATTTTTTTCACAGGAACCACCGTATTAGGTCAAATGCAACTAGTATGTTTGTTAATTTTATTGCTTTTCAAAATTAAGTTAAACATTTTAAAATTGAGTTATTTCCCTTGGCGATCTTATACCCCTACTTACATGTCTCGAGACATGGTATTGTTTTGAAATTTTGGCATGAGAACTGTAAATTAATTTTTCTTGCCATTTTTATTTTTATTTTTTTGTTAATTAACATTAATAAAATGACGTTTTAGAATACATTGAGATTTTCAGTGTATGTAACAAAATCATGAATAAAGATCAAGAGTTAAATTTTCATGTGTATACCTTTCTGGAGAGTAGTAGTGATGCCTGGCCACCCAGATCGAATTCCTCGCCGTCTGTCCTCTTTCCCCGAGTTCTAACCTGTTGGTCGCCTTTTCCTTTCACAGATATAGTGAAGTCGATGGCTTCCCCTTGTTGTTCAACATTACCTTTGGTACACGTTATGCCGTTGTATCCACAGAAACCCCAGGATTCAACGAGAATGTTAAACTTCACAGTTCCTGCAGTAACCGCTGTTCTTTCGCCGTCTATACTGATTTCTCCAGCTTGAGTGAAGACGAAAACCTGAACGACCAAGCGGCCGCCAGTTGAAGGAAATTTTGCGGAGAAGTCAACCCTTTTGGAGGATAAATTCATGTAACGGTCGTCTATGATCTGAGAAAAGGAGAAATCCAAATTTGCAAACGTATTGAAAGTGTGGGTCTGTTGTCCAGTTTTTCCGATTTCTGTTCCGTCTGTAGCGATCTCTCCGATTGCATCAAAGGAAACCTGCACCTTATTGCTGTCTTGATCGGGATCTTCGCCATACCCGATTGTCATTTTTCCCGATTGTCCGTGAATTTTGACAGTTAATCCCTCAGCACTGAGAAATTCGGTCCTGGACGAGACTCCAGCTGTTACTGGAGCGAGATTGGACGAGGCTAAAGAGTTGTTGTCCGTATCTGTTGTAGAAGTCCTCGTCTCCTCAGTTTCCGTGCTTCCATCTACATTCAACTGAGGATCGTAAAATACAGTTTTGTCGAATTTCCTAAATCTGAATACAAAAGACTGCCTTGATCCTCTCTGTATTAGTTGAGGGAATCCCTGTGGTATATTTTCATATGCTGAACCGTCATCATATTTTACCTGAAAAAAAAACCGCAAAATTTAAGTTGCACAGACTAACCCTAACTGCCACAATATACATTTAGGCTATGTATTAAACCTGATAATCGAAACTTCTGAAGAAGTAAGTGCAAGCAGTTCATAAGTTACCTAGTACATTGTAGTAGTATATATATCGTAAAGACTGTAAGTTGGAACCAATTAGTTGTCAATTTATGAGTGGATGAATTATTATATAATACCTTTTCAGAAAGTACGACTGAAGAATTTCCTCCTAAATAAAACTCTTTGGCGGATGTCCTTTTACTTTTGTCTTTTTTAGTTGCGACCTTCGAACCTTTGATTGACATTGTAAAATCTATAAATTCACCATACTCTAATTGTTTTCCTTTTCTACACTCCACCCCATTAGATCCACAGAATTTCCAATTTTCGATGATAATGTTGAACTTGAGCGTCCCCTTTGACACATGAGATACTTCATCACCTTGAATGACTGTTCCTATCTCTCTAAATAAAAAGATTTGAACAGTAAGTCTTGCTCCCACCGTATCAAGATACGTTGTGCAGTCCAAACGTTTTACCGCCAGATTCTGGTATTTATCGTCTGTTAGTTCAGAGATGTTAAATTTCTGGCCAGCAAAATTTTTAAAGCTATGTTTAAAACGTCCAGAAGTTCCAACGTTATTTCCAGTGCTGTCCTTTTCTTGAATAGAATCGAGAGTTACCATGAGTTTGCTGCGGTCATTCTGAGGGTTTTTGGTCCGTCCCATGACAAATTTCCCGGATTTTTCTAGGACACGGACATAAATACCGTCTGTTGAGAGTTCCCTCGTGTTTCCCAGGGAAAAGTCCTCCGGCAACGTTGTTGTTGTCACCAAAGAAGTTACCGAGTGAGTTGATATAACCCCCTCTGTTGTCACAGATGTTGTTGATGGTGCAGTTTCGTATAATGCTGTTGTTGTTTCTGTTAGGCTTGTCTGTGTGTGGGAGGTTGTTTGCAAGGATGATCCTGATGTAACTAAGGTAGGTATCGATATCCGTTGTGTAGTTGTTTCGAGGGATGGTATTGCTGAAGATGTTGATGGTACCAAAATCGATGGTGCATATGTAAGTAAAGACGATGTCGATTTTATTGTTGAAGGTGGTATTGACGTACTTGTAAAAGAGTTTGATTCCAGCGTTTCTTCTGACAATGACACGGTTGTTACGTTTGCAACAAGAGGCCGAACAGTTGATGGTAGAACTATTGAAGAATTGTTTTCTGCTGTTGACACATTGGCGTCTATGTTCAACAGTGGATCATAAAATACAGAGGTGGAAAACTTTCTGAATCGGAACACAAACAACTGTCGCGATCCTTTCTGTATAATCTTAGGAAACCCTTGTGGCAAATTTTCATAAGCTGAACTTTCATCATACTTTGCCTGAAAAGTTATAATGGTTAAAAATGTAACAATTGAAATTAAATGATAAACTGCATGTTTTCTAATCTATGATGACATGACTTAAAATATCGCAATTTCAAGGATACTTATAATGGCCATCAACACCAAAATTTAACTGCTTTAAAAATACGCAAGGAATTAAAAGTTACCTGTTTGAAAAGAACAACGGAGGCACTACCACCCATGTCAAATTCCTGTGCGTTTGTCCTCTTGTTTATTTTGTTATTAGGGGGTTTTGAGCCTTTGATTGACAGTGCAAAATCTATAAATTCTCCGAACTCAGATTTCTTTCCTTTTCTACATTCCATCCCATCAGAACCACAGAATTTCCAGTTCTCAATAAAAACGTTGAACTTGAGCGTGCCTTTTGACACACGAGATTCTTCGTCTCCTTGACTAACGCTTCCTTCCTCTCTAAATAAATAAATCTGGACTGCGAGTCTGGCCCCAACCGTATCAAGATATGCTGTGCAGTCCAAACGTTTTACCGCCAAATTCTGGTACGTATCGTCTGTTAGTTCAGAGATGTCAAATTTCTGGCCAGCAAAATTGTTAAAGATGTGTTTAAAACGTCCAGAAGTTCCCACATTATTCCCATTGCTGTCTTTTTCCTGAATAGAATCGAAGGTCACCATGAGTTTGTTAGGGTCATTCTGAGGGTTTTTGGTCCGACCTATGACAAATTTCCCCGACTTCCCAAGAACCTGCACATAGATACCGTCTGTTGAGAGTTCCTTTATGTCTGATTTGTTTGTAGTAGATGTTTCTGTGTTTGAGGGCTTTGTTGTTGTTTCTGTTTGTGTTGTTTTTTCTGTTGTCTCCGTCGGTAATAGTAAAGTGGTTGTTAAGGACAAACCCGATGGTTCTTCCTGTTTCGATGTTGTTGTGTCAATAACTTCTAGATTTGATGTCGTTATTTCAGACGCTTCTTTAGAAGATTCTCCTGACTCTGATGACGATTTTTCAAGAGATGATGAAGTTACTTCAGGTGATTCCTCCAGGTTCGATACAATATTTTCAGATGATATTCGATTTGATGTAGTTATACCGCTATCATTAGATCCTTCCTGATCTGACTTAGGACTGTCAGACGATTCCTCGTGGTTTGGTCTAGTTGAATTCGAGGATTCTTCCCGAGTTGCAGTCATTTCAGACGATTCCTCTTGATTTGATGTAGTCATTTCAGTATATTCTTCTGGTGCTGCAGTTATTTCAGGTGATTTTTCTTGGCTTGGTGTAGTTAGCTCAGAAGATTCTTCCAGAGTTGCAATTTTTTTGGACGATTTTTTCTGGCTTGATATAGTTACTTCAGAGGATTCTTCCATTGTTATAGTTATTTCAGACGATTTTTCTTGGTTTGGTGTAGTTAAATTAGAGGATTCTTCCAGTGATGCAGTCGTTTTAGACGATTCTTCTTCATCTAATGAAGCAATTTCAGTATATTCTTCCATTTGTAATATTGTTTTGTTGGAAGGTTCCTCCGTTTCTCTAGTTATTTCAGATGCTTTACTTGTGGTATTTTCAAGCGATATTTCTACGTTTGATATAGTTACAGGCGATTCTTCTTCAACCGATTTGGTAGTTTCAGATGATTCTTCTTCATTATCATGTTGGCTTACTTGGTCTTTATCTCTATCGCCTCTTGCACTTTCAGACGATACTTCCACATCCGATGTAATTTTTTCTGACAAATCTTCTTTTGGTGTAGATAGCTCGGACGAAGATTCCAAGCCTGACGAAGATATTTGGTACTCTTCTTTTTTATCTGTTATAACTGTTTCAGATGAATCTGTGAAAGCGTTTGTTGTTTTTGTCAACGATGTCAGAATCGTTGTTGGTGGCATGAACGATACCGCGGATAACGTTGTAACGTCTTCCGTGTCTTCCAAATTTGAATCATTTTGACTCGATGCTTTTAAAACCGAAAACACCAAAATTAACACCACTATTTTGTAGATATCCATGAATGAACGTTGAAACCCTTGTTCTGTGTTCACGGCAGAGAACATCCTGTGATTTCCGTTTGTAACGTTGTTGTTTTATAGTTAAGATCTCCCACCATTTTCCACCCATGAAATCGCTTAAGCATGCTTGATATAGTATATGACATCAGAGAATTTTTGAACAGGGATGTTTTGATTATCACTTACAATAAGTCTGTTTTAGACTTGCATATACCCAGACTTTTTTAAAGGTTACAAGTTCTTTGATATTTTACTTAGTCATTGCATTTAGTATTATCTATTTATGTATGTAAACAACTTTGTGACGTGTGCATCTGTAGTTTTGTCAGTACGATTGTAATTCTAATTCAAGTAATTTGTGTTTACAAAACACGGGATCAGTTGATTTGTCCGTAATTACTGGTCTCTCTGGGCAGTCACGGAAATGACCCATCGCTGTACCCCAACACCCTGCAGAATGTCCTTAGTCACGGCCGTTGAGGACGATTTATACCCGCCTTAACGACCATCAAAAGGGTCAAGAAGGTGCCACGCCTGTTTGTTGTTAAGAAAATGCGTTTGAAATTCGTTCATTGCCATCAAATCAAACCTTGGACGTGTCTAACTTATAACAATTTATTTTTTTATTTTGGAATCTGATAGACAATCTTCTAATACAGATGAATTTTTTAAAAAGCTAAAGGCTTTCATTTGTTGTGTTGAAAAAGCAATATGACACAAAATAAAATTATAAGCATATTGGTAAGAATTCTTAAATGAGTTATTTAAATTGAAAATGAAATATTTGCCCCCCCCCCCCCCCCAACTTTTTTGCCCCCACCCCAGTTTTATGAGACCATGTAAAATATTGAATTAAAAATAAGGAAATAAACAGCAAAATTGAACATTGAAGTTAAAGGTACACACTACCTCCAACCCCCCCCCCCCCCAAAACCCCTACGGATTAGGATTTTTGAGAATTTTGGAAAATACCCTTTTTTATTTATTTTTTTCTGCTTGTCAAGATTTTTTGGATGAATATGGCCGCCCAACGATGCTACGTGCCTGTCTAGTTACCAATGTTATACCTAGAACTGCTGCACATATTGCACTTTAAAATGATCTCTGTTGATATATAGGAGATAAACAGGGTACAATGAACAATACATGGTATACCTTTTAAAGCTTCTCAATTCTTTGTTTTACAAAGTGTTAACTTTAATTCATCAAACGCGCGTGATATTGCAACTTTTTTTACTTTTTACAAAGAAAATGGATTACACTTGGTGTAAATAGTGTTGATTTGCACTCGCTCGGTAAATTAATACACGATGGTTTAGGAAACAACACAGATACATGACTGTATATAGTATCACACCTTATATTGTGTATGTGTCATTGATTTTGGCATATATAGTTCTTTGCGATTTTCACAATGAATTCTAGGACTCGTAAGTTAACACTGAGTTCAACTTCTTGTTGAGTAAACAAGATGATACCGTTGGTAAACTATGTTAAACTATTAGCTATAAACTATTGGTAGTTTACGAACCGTAAACTATATTCATGGTGATATATATTTCACATCTTTGCATGTAATTATACTAGTATATATATATTAACGATGGTAAATGCAATATGTGATTCACATGCATAAACTATACAATAGCTGAAACAATCATAGTTTATCTAAATGAAAACAGTAAGTTTCACGATATATAATTATCATATGCTAATAGTTAAGGGTTTGATTAAATACTACAGTTACAGACATTAAGAGCCAAACTGTTCAAAATTTGATACGAATAGATTACACCGTCACAGTTCAACGATTGAATGTAAACATTTGTTCAGTGTACACCAAAATCAAATCAAAATCCGTGCACTGGGGTGGGTTGGGGGGGGGGGGGGGGTGTAGTATACCTACAACTACAATTTCACTGTTCATTTCCTTATTTTTTTACTTTATTTTTTGTACAAGGTCTCAAGAAGTGTGTGTGTGGGGTAGGGTGGGGGGGGGGGCTACAGTATAAATCCCCCCCCCCCCCCGCGATGCTACTTGCCTAGTCAGAAAACACGGTATGCATACGTTTTTAACTATTTCAGTATATGATATTGCGTTACACAGTTATCAAATTTGAACATACTTTGAGGGTTTCAAAAATAATGCTGATAAATCCTGAAGGTAATACTGAGAAAAAGACTCGAGTTATCTAAAAACACCGTATACGAAATAACTTAGATCGATCTGATTTTAATTTTGTTTACAAACATGGCGGGCAAAAATAGTACCGTTCAAACTTGTTTAAAGGCAAAATCGCCGAAATGATAAGGGATGGACCAAAGAAATACAAGTGATGCAAAATTGCCTTTTCAAAGGAAAATTGTAACTCATGACATACAGAAAGGTAACTCACCGTCAAAGGCAGAAATTTTACAGAATCTGAATGAACACTTGTCTGTTCACGCGGAACGGATGAGGCTGCTTAGTCGTGCAGAGGAAGGACTGGTCAGTGAAAGCTTTAGTCCACATTCAGGACTTCATCGCAGCCCTGACACAGACACAAAAGAAAGGTGTGCTCTCTCTCTCTCTCTCTCTCTCTCTCTCTCTCTCTCTCTCTCTCTCTCTCTCTCTCTCTCTCTCTCTCTCTCTCTCTATTGATAAGTTCATTGAAAATAGGCAAAATGATTCAAACATAAATTTATATGCCCACTCTGTATGCCCGTACATATCTGACTTAGGTTGGATTCAAATTTCATACACTGCTCTCTCTCCCACAATATTATATATTTACATAATGGTTATTTTTATTGAACACTGATAATGTCTTTCAAATACATTTTTAAATGAATGGAACCTGCTCAAACTTTGTTTTCATTACATGCATGCCATCATTTGAATTAAAGCAGGTCTCCAAAATACAATGGAGTGCAAGAAAATACAACATCCAAAATTCCAGTGCCTACTGCAAGACAGAAACGTAGAGAGAAAGAAAAAGGGAAAGAGAAAGAAAACCTAGTCATCAGCATGAGGCCAAATAGTGAGCTCATGAAAACAACTACACTGGAGATTCATCCTATGGAGGAGAAGACTCAGAGAGTGGTAAAACAGCAAAGCAGGAAAGGTATACCTAAAGGGAAGAAGAGTAGTGTGCTGATCAAAAACTATAGAGCTGACTATACATGGAACAGAGGTGGGCGTCTGAAAGAGCTAAGAATCAGGTAAGAATTTTAAAACAGAATCATTAGATTTCCAATGTCTGTGATATATAAATGTAAAGGTCACACTTTTACTATTCTTATTTTATGATCTTTTGTCATAAATTATTATAAATTTTTTGTATCACTTTCTTATTTTTTAACAATAGAAAATTTCTTTTATGAACAGGCATTTAGCAAGGAAATTTTCATTGCTTTGGAAACAAAGAGTATTTGGAAGAGTTATGCCATCTGATGCAAGGTAAATGTTTTGAGAATTATTCATCTCAATGTGCAATACGGTGGGGTTATTGCCCTTGGTTTTTTTTTTTAAGCTCACATGCATACTTGTAATTTTGATGTAACTACAGCTACAATGTCAGTAAAGATTTTATTTTTCGTTGCCAGGCGTCACTACAAAGTACAGCTCATGAGGCATGTGTATCAGGAGTGGCATGAGATGTGGTGGGAGCTGCGGAAGGAGTGGAGGCTGATGGTCAGGGCTGAATGTCACCACAGGTACGAAAATAACGGTCAAAGGTTATTTGTATATTTTTCCTAAAATGCTGTTTTATTTATGTCAAAAAAATGGTGTAAAGTTATACATGTAAAGACATCATTCAATGCTAACTACATTTTAAGGTATCTAGATAATTAAATAATATTCAAGCTTTGGTTATATTCAGGTCTTGTCATAAGGTAATGCAAAGGTTTTGAATAATGATGATTTCAAATGGGTACTTATTATTTTATCAATGTTATGTACTGTACAACATTTTGAAAAAAATATTAAATAAATGAAAATCAATTAGTAATGGCCTCTTCTAATGTTGAGACCATTTGAAATGTAAACTTTTTAAATATATGCATAGAACTGGAATATATATTAGTACTTTATCCTGAAATGCATGTATTATGTGAAATTCAAAGTCAGCTTGTCAGATTTATTTAAAAGCTAGTACCTGTATTGAACTCTGCATACCCTGACTTGTGCTGTAGGTACGTGGTATGGAGTAAGGTTTTTGGTGCCTGGCGGCTGTTTGTCTTATATCAGAAGGCTTCTGCAGAAAAGATGGAACTAGCTGCTGCAATAGGTAAGTCTTGTTTCAAAGTCAGAGTGGAGACTTTAGAGAAGTTGGTCTATATCAAAACTCAAAAACCTTCCATTTTATTTTTTATGTTATGTAGTAAAAATATTGAAATACAGTATAATTGTGATTCAGAAATGATGAAATGTTGAAAGCATATTTTTCATTAGTATTTAGTATGTTTTCGGGTAGATAGTAAACTGTACAATGTGCTGATATACATTATTATTAAGTATTGTGTTAGTATTTTTATCATCTTGATGTCAATTTTGTCTAAATTTTCCTCTGATTTATAGATAACAAAGCTATCCTAACCAGGGCATACAGAAACTGGAAAGAGTTCGTAAATCTCCAGAGAGAGAAAAAGAAAATCACTTCAGAAGCAGACAGGCATCATGAGCAAGTTTTAACCAGGTATAAATATTTTTTAGATACTTTAAAATATATTTATGAAACATTTATATAGCATGCATACAGTATAACCGGATTTTCTTGCAGGGTGCTAAATTTTGTGTACCTGTAATCAGCCCAAGCACCAAAATAAGAAATTATAGCAAAAATTTGCATGATTTTAATACACATATATATGCAATTTCTGACTTAAAGTCGTCAATTCAGAAATTGCTTATCGTAAAATCACAAAATATAAATGTGTTTATTTGGGAATTAAGACACAAAATACTTGCTTTAAAAAAAAATGTTGTAGATGTATATAAGTAGTTATAGTCTTAACATAACTTAAAAAGATTGAAAAACTGAAATGCTCTTTCTGACAGGCTGGTCTGGATGAAGTGGAAGGATGAGCATAGGATTAGGCAGGAACAGCGGGATATGGAAGTTGTGGCTTTGCAGTTCTGGGCCTACAGAATCCAGGCACAGGTGAATGGGCAAAACAAATTCTATGACTTGGCTTTTGGAGGTTTAAATATACTTTTACACTAAATTTTCTCTTTGAGGACCCTTGAAAGATGATATAATGGATTTTTCTGCCAGGTGGTATATTTTGCAAAATTTTGAGTTTTTTAGGAAAACCTTGAAAAAATACAATCACAGAAATATTGCTTTTAATTTAGTTATGTTACAGTCATCAATTCATATTAACTAGCATAAGATACATGTAAATGTCCCTATTTTGTTATCAAACTGCAAAAATTTCCTCCTGCATATAGAAAGTTATATGGTCATTGAAGTTATTTAATGGCTGAAACTTTTTTTTTCATTCCTCAGCATTGGTTAGTTTGGACAGAGAAACTGAAGGAGAAACGCCAGGTGTACCACAGACATGCTCTGTCGCTCAGACACTACAGGCTGACCATCAAGAGAAAGTGTTTCTTCGCCTGGGCCCAGTACTGGCTGCAGAAACGAGATCGAAAAAGACAACAAGGTGATTAGCCATGCGATCTGGATATTTTATTATGCAACATTAAAGTCAAAAGTTACAACTGCATAAGTTACTAGTGTTTGTAGACCGTTGCAGCTTTTGATTTGATGGTGGTTTATGAAGACTTTAGATAATATTTTGTTAATGCACTGATGATCTGTTTTACAGAATATGCAGATAAATTCTATGCACAGAGTGTTTTGCACCGTACATTTAATTCATGGCTTCAGCGATACGAGCTCCACCAGTCCATCAAGCACCACCAGGAGCACATTGATGTGCTTTCCAGGAGGTTTCAGATGAGACAGTATTTCCAGATCTGGAAACAGTGTATCCTTTCCTTTCCATTCTAAACAAAATGTCCACTGTACAGTGTATTTAGTTCATTCTCCACACAGATGTTATATTGATTTGTTATGTCTATTTCACTCATTTTTCATAAACTGTATAAATTGAATAATTCATTGAATTCATTTAGTGTTATTGTTAGTTTACTTTAAAAACTCAGTAATTGATCAGGATACTTGTCTTCATTAAGTATACTAAGTACAGGCCTACAAGGTTTTATTATTACCGTTATTTTTTTTATGTTTATTGCTGTATATTGTTACCTTGACCTTGAGCTCCACAGACATGGTGGCACAGGAAGAGAAGAGAGAAAAGATTTGTCTGGCAGACAGCCATCACAGGAGGAAACTCTTGGTCAGTGGTCTATACAAAGAAGGACACATGTCCGTGTCTTTATTTTACTAATTCTATTTAATTCAGCCAATATAAGCTTGATTGGTCAATATATATAAATACAATGAGGTTTGGTTGGTCATTGAAATTTTCACAAAACTTTTAAGTGATTTTAATTGAGGGAAATTTAACATCTGTATTTTTATAAAATTGAGCTTTACATTATTAAATGACACCATGGTCTTAAAGCATAATATATCTGTTTTTGTTATGTTTTGTCAGATGCTGGTATTCAGTGCCTTTCGACTGAACTTGGTGCAGTCAAGAGTTAAAGTGATGAGAAATGAAATGGCCACTGAGCATTACTATAAATCAGTATGTTAAAATTCTGACTACAACATCCATTGAGTTGCTTGATTAGAATTCATGTATTTCTTCTTCTTCTCAAAGAGTGTACTGGTAAATGTACTCTGCATCATAGTTATATTTGTAGCAGTTTTTACAAACAGACTAATGCTAAAATAAACATATTAAATGCAGTGTCCATGTAACAACTGTTTAGAACTCCAGACAGTGTTTTGTAAAAAGAACATGTAATATGAAAAGGTTAATCCAATCTTTTATATTCCTTTATAATTTTTCTGATAATCTGGAAGAAAAACTGCTTTTTAAATCATATGTGCTAAACTACGAAATGTTTTTTATTCTGATGAAATGTACAGGGCAAAAAATCATTTTATCTGATCATACTTTAATCTGATACAATTTCTACAGACAAAATTACTACCATCCATTTAAACAAAATCCAGTTTCATAGGATTGATATCTCCCACACTCAATTTCACTCTCAGATATTCTGCCACAATTTTCATGTCATTATCATTCATTTTCTCTCCAGCTTCTTCGGCTCCACTGGAATGTCTGGCTGCGGAAATGTGAAGACAGAGAAGAAATGCAGATAATTCACCTCACAGAACAGGCCCGTAGTCACTACCAGTGAGTCTGCTTAGAAAATGGACCATCTAATTAATATGACATACTTTAGATTCCTAATTAAACGCAAGGAATTAATTTCTGCATAAAATCGCGAGAAGCAACCCTCGCGGATTTTAAAGTCTCATTTTATTTTTCAGACAGTTTTGAACTATAGGAAATTATTACACAAAATAGGTTATCGCTGTTTTATATTTTTGCTATTTGATACAAAACAACGGAATCGCTGAATTAAGTACTCGCACAATATAAGGAATTTACAGTAAGAATGAGAATGTGTTGATTAACTGCATGTACATATACTATTTTACAGGAGTGTGTTGAAAAGAAAATGTTGGGGTGCTCTTGTTATGTACACAAGTCTCAGGGAACACAGTAAAGTAAGTAAAAAAGTTGAACTTTACATTTATAGCTTTATAGCATTGTAGACCTTATAATGATGGGTGATTGGGAAAATAGACTTGTATATTTAGATGTTTGTCAGAAATGTTGTGACAGGCTATGCCAAAGCCCAAACTGAGTTTTAGCTATTTCTCTTTAACCATTTTGACAGTATCTGAGGTACAAAACAATATTTACAAACATATATTTGTATACGAAATAAGAGGTCAGGTAAGGAAGAGTAGTTAAACAGCATTTTAAGAAAACAAATATATGGAACTGCGTTTTTCTGCAATTAAATATAATATACAAGTTTTTCAATGAAATAGCATCTGTGGTAGAGTCCAAGACATTAGAAACTCAAATTTATGAGTACAGTTTTGTAATAACATTATTGATAAAATATTTCATATCAGTAATTTTTCTATAAAGTTCAGATAATGCTGTGCATTCCATAATATAATTGAATTTCTGTGAGAGTTTTATCACATTATTATGAAAATACATGTAATGAAGTATATTCCACTAAATCCAGTACATAATTTTTTACTGTGTAGAATTAAGACATTGAGGATGTTGAAGTAGAGGGGAGGTGGGGTGCAAAAATGATTCTGCATAAAGTATTAACAAAGGAGTAACTTGTTATGTACAGAAATGGTAGATGAATAATTTTATTTTATTTTTTTTCCAGACACAGCAAGTTCAAGCTGATGCATTTTTCTTTGTCCATTCTATGCCAAGGCTGATTTTTCGCTGGAGGATTTATGTAGAAATGGAGAAAATGAAAAGAGAAAATCAGGAAAAATGCACACTGTTCAGAAAGTATGGACAAATATTAATTCCTGTCTAGTTTATCAATCCACGTGAATTGTAATTCTACAAATTAATTATTGAGTTTTCACTTAAATAGTTAAAGAAAGTTCATTCTAGAAGTATATACCGTAGTTTGTCATCCAAACAATTGCAGTTTTGAGTTTGTTTTCAAAGTATGATAGGCATGACATTGTATGGTACCTATAAGAACATACACATTTGTCAGAATGTTGTTAATTGAGAAAGTTAGAAGATGATATAAGGTACATGTATTTTTTTTTTAACTTCAACTAAATCATCAAATTAACTTCTAGGGAGAACCTGATGGCCCGGTTTTTCTATCAGTGGTATAACTCCTATGAAGAACATAGAGATTTCCGGATGAACTGGAGAATGGTATGTTTTATTACCCTTTTGTTGTACTCACCTTAATCACATGTACGTTTGATTTCTAGCATAAACAGTTACATTAATCACTGGTTTTGCATCACTGAATTTGGTGTGAATTAGAAGCAAGTTACTGTATTTTAGAACTAATCAAAGTTAATGATACAAATTAAGGTGAGAGAAATAATATTCAGTTCATTTTGGTACAAATTCTATCGACATCAATGTTAATTTTTGTTTTAAACAAAACTTTATTTGATTTTTACAATAGCTCTGTTATTGTGATAATTAATGGAATTGGGTCCTATGATTTTGATAAAAATTAAAAAAATATTAAAAGAGAATTTAAGAATAATATGATATCTCTCTAAGGCTGTTCTTCACCATGAAGACTGTGCAAGGCGACAGTTTCTGGCCAAGTGGAGAGAGAGATTACACATCTTTGAGCAAGAGAAAGAGAAACAGGTATGGATAGTGCAAGCATTCTTTTTATCATATTTTCTTCATTTTCATAACTATAGATTGCCTTTCTTCTTTATATTTAACAGTTTTCTTTAAGATTTGTGTGAATATACAGTAAAAAAAACCCAGTTTTAACAAAGTGCTAGAGATGATCAATACTGATTTGTTATTTACGAATTCCATTATAACTGATTTTGTATTACATAAAATTTATAATGTTGTATTAAAATAAAATATATGATTTATAATTATATTATTATAATTTTATAATACATGTACATTTTTAAAAATAAGGGTAATGAAACTGACTTTGTTGTAAGCAAGAATTCATTATAAGCGTGTTTCCTGTTATAATGTTTTGCTGTATGTGTGTAACTTTTTCATGAAACCTTACTTTCCAAACATTCAGAGTGAGGCTGAGCAGCATTATCACGCTGTACTGAGGAGGAAGCACCTGCTGGCTTGGGTTCAGTACATCAGGGACCTCCGTAAAATGTACGCATCTTGTATCTACGTGTCATTATCATAGAATATGATGGAGATTTTACATCAGATATAATAGCTTCACTATATTTAATGGTATACATGTAATATTATGATTTTAATGATGTTCATAAGATATTTGTAAATCTATTGAAATTCATAATTTTGAAGATGTACATTGCAAATAGGATTTTTTTCACATTTCTTACTTAGTTAGGTCATCTCTGAAACAGCAAATTTCCGAAAAATAACATGTTCTACTAATTATGACAAAACCAAAGTAGATAGGAAGAGATTTTTTTATTACGTACACATGAAATACCCCTTGTACTGGTAATTAATGACCATTGACAGCAGTGTAGTAATAAAAACAGTACATAATGAAAGTGTAAAAGTCTTCAAGTTTTAGATTACTTTTAACTGTATTTGCAGGGAATCTCTAGAGAGTAAGGCAGTAACTCACCACTACAAGACCTCTCTGAAGAAAGCATTACACACTTGGATAGAGGTAAAAGCATTGCTGAAAATACTTGAAGCATTGGAAATAGCAGGAAGGCTTCCCAAGTGTTTACTGTGAATTCCTGATTAAACGTGGGAAAATAATATCCACGTAAAATGCGAGAAACACATCTTACAAATTTTAAAATCATTTTTCTTTAACTACATGAGACTATTGGCTGTTGCAATTTTGAATTTTCGCAATTTGATGGAAAACAGTTGAATCGCAGAATTCAGCACTCGCATAAAAAAAGAAATCTACAGTTAATGTGTGAAATCATACAGTGATAAATGATATTTGGGTTTTTTCTGACAGTACACAAAAAATTCTCAAAAAGAGAAGAGACAGTGGAAACAAGCAAGCAAATTTCATCAGATGAACCAGTGTAGAAAAGTAATGAATGCATGGAAGGGACTTACATGGCAAGGGAGGCAATTCAAGCAGATAGCGGAGGAGAAATACTCTCAGAGGGCAAAAGCTTGCAAACGGTAATAGATAATAAGAATATCAATACCAATCCATGTACAAGAAATCTAAGAATGTTATATAGATCTAGGTGTACATGTCTATGTGTTACAAATCAATATTTTGAAAATATATGTTGAGTGCCTTTTGATTTTAATATTTTCTGTTTATTATAACAAACAGCTGGGCTTTGCTCACATGGAGAAACAATGTATTGGAGAATCTGCAGGACAGACAAGAAGACCAGGCAGCCATTGTCCACTACAACAGACAGCTTCTACACAAGGTGAGAATCAGACACTGAGGACAAACTTAAACCAACCAGTGTTATTAATGCTTAATTTTCTCCCTCCCCCCTTCCCCCTCCCCCAACATCCCCCTACCAACCTCCTTCAGAAGAGGTAAATTGAAAAATCTATGAAATGAGAAGAGTGATGTTGTTTTAAAAAATGCATTTAGTAATGGTATTCACACTTTGTAGGTGATGATGACCTGGCATCGCTATGCTGCCATTCATGCTTACAAGAAATCGGAGACCAGACAATGGGTGGAGTCCACTAAACAAGCCCTAGACACATGTAAGGCAATAGGATGCACAGAATGCACAGTGTGCATAGCTCAATGGAAGATTTTTTCAAATACATGTACAATGCATATGTAAACAGTTGTAGAGAAATCATTGAGATTTTGGGCTTGCATGTACATGTGTTTAATTGTACAGCTTTATCATAAAAAGTATGGTGACATTGTACTAATAACAGGGAATTGAAAAAATTACGTCATAGTGTAATAGCAACCCATTTGCAGACTGTGTTGTCTTCAGTTTAGTAGACAAAAGTTTAACAATTGTATGACACATAAGAATTTTTTTCCCATTCTTAACAGTTGTCAAAATTTTAATCCTTATTTACAGACAAGCTACAGAGGTATTTTTGGCAGTGGATGAAAGCAAGAGAGGAGAGAATTCTACAGAAATTCAAACTGGAGCAAGCTATCTATCATCACAACACACAGCTCCAGCACAAAGTCATCTCTAAGTGGAAAGAGTTCACAGCCAACTCGCTCAAGAAGAATGTAGGAGACTTATGAGATGGAAAAGATCAGTTTCTCTCTCTCTCTCTCTCTCTCTCTCTCTCTCTCTCTCTCTTACAAAGTGAGACTTCTTTTAACCTGTCACCTATCTGACCAGGCAAAAATAAATAATATTTAACATTTAGCATTTTACAAAGGAGTTATTTTTCATGTCTTCCTTTATACATGCAGTAATTGTAATTCATTTCGTATTCTTGTATATTCAGCTCCTCATGAAGCAGTCTGTATGGTTTAACAACATAAGACTGATGGCCAATTACCTGTCAGTGTGGAAGTGGCGATACCAGTTAAAACAAGAGGAGAATGGGAAGACGGACATTGCCCTGTGGCACTGGAGCCTGGTTCTCCAGAAGAAGGTGAGAGAATAAAAGATCTGACCCGGTGTAAAAATTCTACCTCATTAAATGGAATTGAATCTGTAATAGGTTCATTACAAGAGGATTATAACAAGCAAAATGTAATCGCCTGATAGTTTTACCTGGTGGACTGTAATATGACATCAATTTACCATAATTGTCGTTCTGATTTATCAACAAGTAGTAAACAACGCAAAAGAAGTATCTGCATTTTGAAATGTTAGTATTGCATGTACAGTGTATAGTGTTATTCAGGTACAATATTGGAGTTTAAAGATATTTTATGCCTGAATGTAAATGTACTTGCACAGATTCTTGTGGCCTGGTTTGGATACATGACAGAAAGAAAGAGTAAGAAAGAGAGAATCACTCATGCCTTGGAAAGACGACGGACCCGACAAATACGACAAGGTGTCACCCAGTGGATTGCCGTGGCAACAGACCTATCAGGCATGAGGGCCAAGATAGCGGCCCAACAGCATGCCCAGGTGAGAGAGTCGGGCAATTTTAAATTTTCTGTAAAGATACAATGTGCTGTTGCTTGTAAATTAGAATACAATTTATTTTTTTTATTCAAATCCCATGATAAACTGGAATAAAATACTTAATCAATTTGGAAATTAATAAAAATCTATGATTGTTGTATATTGAATAGCATCTGCATGTTTTAAATGTATCATGATGGAATATTTCCCAGGATGCCTTTGTGAAGCATCAGCTGGTACAGCGTTGTGCATTACATTGGCGGTACATCACAACCAAGAGGAGGACTCAGAAGGGGGACAACCCATGCAGGACAGTGATTGATCAAGACCAGTTCCAGGCGAAAGATCTTGATTATGTGCCAAAATTAAAACCTCAGGCAGTTGAGAAGTTGAGGCAAGGGAACACCAGTAAAACAGTACCTAGTCATCCCCTTGTGTCCACGTCTCCCAAGAGGTTATCGGAGAAAGATGCAGATTTTTCGTCTATCAGGTGGGACTTCAGCAGATATAAACTGATGTACTGTAGAACTCTATTTTTTGACTCCAAAACAAATTTTTGATGATCGTCAGTAAAAATGAATAATACCACATATAGTCCTTTATAAATGATTTACCGTGTTGCACCATGCTCATTGATGTACACATACAAATGCTCTTTATCTCTCTTATTTATTTCTCTTTTATCTATGGAGTGCAACTTTTACAAGCCCAAGATTTGTTCGTTATTTATAGTTCTTTCATAATGTTTGCCCATTGACCTTTGCTCACTCTTATTCCTCTGCTCTACTTTTAAGGCTGCCTGGAAGACGAAAACCTCGCCACCCCTCATTCCTGGAGGAATCGCTCAAGAAAGCCGGTCTGTTCTCAGAATCCAGGTAAAAAACATTCCTTCACATGTGTATTATCCGTTGACTGTTCATTGAAAGGAATACTAATTTAAGAAATTCTGGGCTGTATTGATGAATTTTGATTAATATCCTTGCTCTTATAAACCTTTAAAGTATTACTCTGAATAATGAACACAGGTTTAACAAAGTTAGGGCTATAATAATCACTTTTACACTGTTTTATTACGAAATTTGCTTCTAATTTATAATGATATAGGATTTTAAAAAGTTTTTTCTTAAGTCCTTTAAAACCTCTAGTAAATGCAAATTTTTTATGTGAAAGAAAAAAGAGTTGGTTTAAAAGTTTCAATTACAAAATGATTTCTGCATTTGTTTGACAGGTGCTTTGCTAATGATATCCATCAAGCTCTACCAAGTGAAGTGTCTGAAGATATACTTGTGAACCAAACTTCAGCCATGTCTTTCCCTGATCCTGTCCAGTCTTCCCATAATTCACCTGTGTCAATCACAGGGCAGCATCAGGATCCTGTGGATTCACATGACATGTCTCTGGGTATCGACACACACATTCCTCACCTAGACTTACACACAGTGACCAAACAACTCACAAACCTACAGGAAAACAGTGAAGAACTGGATTTTCACTTGCCTCCACAACAACATGTACACTTTGACCATTTCCAATCCATACAGAGAGGATTTGGAGAACAGATCCAGCTATTGACTCCGGATCACTTTCTCCTACATCCGGATCATGAGACTCCAGCATCTCAGTGTGATTTTTCCCCTTTGAGTACCCCACGGACTGTAGATTCTACATCACTGGCTGTCAGGTCAATGATACAAACTATAGACAGTACTTCTGGCATCACAGGGACTCCTCAAGGGATAAATGATATTCATTCCTTGCCCTTAAGCGAACAAATAATCAGGATCAGAAATCAGCTGAAAAGTTTTGAACAACAAAAAAAGAAACTAAGGTGAGGCTGGTGCTAAAACTTGTGAAGATTTATTTACACAAGCAGCTGTCTTTTCTGCAATCTTGAAAGGAAACTGCCATGATTTTTTTTATCACTCATAATGACATATTTCATAGCAACATTGAGTTTCAACTCCATTTAAATGATAAATCCCAGTACTTTTAAGCTCACCGAGACAAATTGGGGGGAGCTTATGCTTAATTTCCTATGTTGCTTCTAACATAAGATCTGATTGGTTCACAAGCCGGGTGTAAATTTCCGTAACACCTGCTGAAGCCGAGTGTAAACAAAATGTGACGTCACTATGCAATTCTTGTTTACAAGTGCACATATAGATTTTGCACAAAATAATGTAACATTTGATGGAGTAAATAAAAAAATTATTTGTCAAAAATCATAATTTTAAAATTTGTTTAACATAGGATTTAAATTCGTTGTCCACGTCCAATCAAGGGTGTGCGGGGATTTAATGAAATCTATTTCTGCAGCATGTTAAGGTGGTATAGGACTTCTCCATATTGTGACACAATCCTATCAAAATCAGCAATAAAATCAAGTTTAAATTTTAATAAAAATTTTCTTTCCCATTGTCAAAAAAACAGCAAAGCACATTGGTTAGAGCATTAACTACAAATCTGTAAGTCATGCATTTTAATCCCCAAGAGGCTTAAATAACTTTTACTTTTCCAAAAAATTTAAAACATGTTTTTTATTCAGATATTATGAAATTTAAAAATTCTACAATGCATTTTGATTATAGTGTACTTTAATCCATATAAATATCAACAGGTGTCCCATACCAATTAAATGTAAAATGTACTTTGATATTCAAAGGTCACAACAAAAAGTCTATCTCTGAATGTTTCTTTGCAATGATCTCCATTTTTATTATCAAAAAGAAAAATAGTATCCTTTAATTTATCTATAGCCAGATACATGTAGTAAGATACATTCACTTTGTCACAACAAATGGGTTTAGATGACAACACTTTCTTATTTGTTCATCATGATATACACAATGAATTGAATTTGAAAATATGTATTTCTATGTGCAGAAAGTTGCAGAAGCAACACAAACAACTAGCTACATGGATTGTTGATGAAGAAGGGACCGTGTCAGAATTGGAAATTCAAGAAGTGAAAGCCGAAGTTGAGGAGGTAATTATCACTAGTGTCATATTTTTCCAGTGTTGATGACTGTTTTTAATCTTTTAAAGCAAGCATCTAATAAACATGTTTTCATGGTTTTAAATTTTGTTTGTTGTTTCACAGATGGAGAATGAAATTAGCGTCTTGCAAAAGGAGATTGAGCATAAAAAACCCGAGTGTTGTCGGTTGGTTGTAGAAGTCAACAGTCTCATCAAATTAATGTCAGAGCAGAATCGGGGATAAATGTTGCGAAATGGTAGTGCTGCATTAGAACTTATTATATGATACTGGTACTTATTTTCCTTCCACTCTCATCCAATACAATGTACATGTATCCCAGCAAAACATTTTGTGCAGAAGATTATGATTACTGTGCATCCAGTCATTAATTTATTATTTATTTCATTTGCATGTGTTCATGTTGATTACCTAAGGCCTGTTCTGCAGAGCAATTGATTGCAAAAATTCCTTTATAATACCTGTTGCACAAATCTGTGCACCTGCTCTGCTGAACAAGCCAATTGTATGTAGTTTGTTATGTATATTGGACTAAGTATTCACATTACCCATGATGCCACGGTGTCATCATCATGGTTGTAGATTTCAGACAGTGCCAAAATAAACAATGATCAAATTAGTGGAAATCTCTCTTTATGTTTTTTAGCTCACCTGAGCTGAAAGCTCAAGTGAGCTATTCTGATCACATTTTGTCAGTCGTCCATCCGTCTGTCTGTAAACTTTTCACATTTTCAATATCTTCTCAAGAACTACTTGGCCAATTTCAACAAAACTTGGCACAAATTATCCTTAGGCAAAGGGGATTCAAAGTTGTGAAAATTAAGGGTCACACTCTTTTTCAAGGGGAGATAATTAAAAAATAATGAATTTTTTTTAGAAATTTTCAAAAATCTTCCTTCTCAAGAACCATTAAGCTAGGAAAGCTGAAACTTGTGTGGAAGCATTCCAGGTAGTGTAGATTTAAAGTTGTGAAAATCATGATCTCTGGGGATAGGGTGGGGCTACATTGGGGGGGGGGGGTGTTAAAGTTTTACATAGGAATAGAGAAAATCTTTAAAAATCTTCACAGAAACTAATCAGCCAGGAAAGCTGAAACTTGTTTGGAAGCATTCTCAGGTAGTGTAGATTCAAAGTTGTGAAAATAATGACACTCCCCCCCCCCCCCCCCCCTGGGAGTAGGGTTGGGCCACAATGGTGGGGTCAGTTTTACATAGGAATATGTAGAGTAAATCTTTAAAAATCTTCTTCTCAGAAACTTGGCTTTAGGACAATTCATCGGCCTTACAAGAAGGTTCAGAGTTTGATGTAGGTTTATATCCCATATATAAACAATTGTTAAGGATCTTTTTGAGAACTGTGATACTCAACATGTGATATGACTTTATAATCATCCTGTTAGAAAAGGGACTAATGATTATACATATAAGAATATCAAGGGGGGAAATGGATTTTATTGATACAGGATCTACATGTATTATTGTACATTGTCCAGGTAGTTTGTATTATGACTCCATTAAGCTGGTTTTATCATACCTTTTGTTCCTCAGGTGAGCGATGTGGCCCAAGGGCCTCTTGTTTTTTAAAAAGGATGTTTCTGTTTTCTCAGCATTTCAATTTGCTGTCTAAAAATGAAGTACACAGATGTTTGTGTGAATGGGTTTTTTTTATATATATATTTACACATTTTCTACTGTGTTTTTCCATTAAATTCTGTGCCCTTTAATTGCCTCCAAAAAAGCAAGAGCTAATCACTGCGTATAAATTTACCTGTAGTTTCCTAAGTAGTTCCAAAACAGTGATTTCTATGTTATCGGTTAAAAAAATGTATTTCTTACATGTCAAGACACCATGTCTTACAATTATTCAACAAAAAAGCATCTTTGCTAGCCAAGAAAAACGAATCAGGCATGTGGCTAGCGAAGATGACCAAGAAGTTGATTTTATTGTTTTAAACAAACTTTTATTTTTCATGGATTATATTTTCATGCTCAATGCAAGATGTCTAAATTGCACTGGGTGCAGTTTTCATAGTAGCATTTTTATTTTTCGTATAAACGATTACAGTGCAAGAAGTACAATTGCATAAGATACTTTTTTCAACTGGGTTTTCGGAAGGAAAAATCCGGTTATTGAAATGGTGAAAATGGCAGGAAGGGGCCGCACAAAGGGTACCCCTATAGTACGGATAACTTCTCCTACTGATTTCGAGATAAAAAAATTTCATAATTTTTTTTAAAGATACCAGCTGTTGGTATTCTTAATATTTTGACATAATGATGCATATTGGGCACCCCATTTCTCTATTTTCACAAATCTTTTAGAAAATATTTTGGAAAAGCATTCAGGCAACAAAAACTGAATCTTTTGTGAAAGCACAGATTGTGCAGATTGAAGTTCGATCATGATATCTGGAAAAAAGTGGGACGGCAAAAGGGTGGATTTTAAATAGGAAGAGAGAAAAATCTAACACAATGAAAGGGGCTTGGTAATATGTGGATAAAAATCTACAGATTTTACAACCTTTGTGTAATATCTACTGTACTAAATTGTTAAAGTTATTTTCAATGTGTTACTATTATGCTTATTTAATCACAGTTATGGCTATTGTTGCTCAGATGAGCGATGTGACCCTTGGGCCTCTTGTTTCACTCATGTCATTTTTTATAGCAAAATAGAGTTTCAACTCCATTTAAATGGCAAATTCCAGTACTATTGAGTTCACTGAGACGAAGTCAGGGGTAGGTAAATTAAGTTTATACTATACCCTCGGTGTTTGCGTCTGGACCTAGGTAAAGTTTTTGAAGCATGTCCAGTATACTTACCGCTGTATCCTATCTTTACCAAAATTGCATATATGGTGCATCTTGGCATACTAATGGACTTAAAAGACTTGTATGTTGAATCTGGGTCATAAAATTCAGATGCTGGACAATTGCTTTTTTGATGATTCATGAGGGTTATAAAAGTAACGATAATTGCAGAAAAAATTACATTTTTTATTGGCAATGTCACTACCTTCATATCCCGCATGAATCACCAAAGAAAGCATTTTTTTTTTCAAATTATGTCCTATCCACAATATGACCTGTGCAGTTTCCATATTTAGATAAGCAAATAAGGACAGTACAAAGCGTTGTTTTATTTAAAAAAAAAAAAAAAAAAGATGTGTGAAATTAGTATTGTGTTTCATATTTCATTGAGGATTTAAATTCATGGGTGAGGGGAACCAACACTATCCATGAAAATTGAGCCACCATGAATTGTAATTTTGCAGCATGTTAAGGTGGAATGGGACACCTCCATATTGTTGAATATTTCCTATCGAAATCAACAATAAAATCAAGTATAAATTTATAATATGTTTCTCTCTTATATTTGTTATCTGACGGCATAGCACTATGAGTTAGAGCGATTTATAACTACAAATCTGCACGTCATGCGTTTGAATCCCCCAGAGACCTTTACAAATTTTGCCTTTCCAATAAAGTTTAAATAATTTATTTTGGTCAAATATTGTAAAATTTAAAAAAATTTAAACGGTGAAAGTATTTTGATAGTGTACTTTAATCCACTTATATATTGACAGGTGTCCTATACCACATTAAATGTGAAATTCACTTGAATATTCAAAGGACACGATAAAAAGTTAATCTCTGTTTCCTTACAATGGTCACCATTTTTAATAGCAAAGAAAAATATTAAGAAAAAGGAAATAAGCGTTTTGCAAATGGAGATTGAGCTTAAAAAACCCCGAGTGTGGTCGGTTGGTTGTAGAAGCCAACAGTCTCATCAAATTAATGTCAGAGCAGAATCGGGGATAAATGTTGCAAATTTAGGAACAATTACCTTTCCTGCAAGAAAAAAGGGGGGGGGGGGGCTGAACCCGCTATGTGCCTAATAATTAGGTCTAACTTTACCCCCGGTTCCGACGCCTATGAGCTATTCTCTGCGTATGAATTTACCTGTAATTTACTTAAGTAGTTCCCAAACAGTAATAATACTTATAACAGTTATAACTAACAGTTATAACAGTATTAGTACTGTTTGTTTTATTTTAATTATCGTTTAAAAATATATATTTCATACATGTTGTCAATACACCATGTTTTACAATTATTCAACAAAAAAGCATCTTCGTTAGCCAAGTGTCATTATGAGAAAAACGAATTGGACATGTGTCTAGCGAAGATAACCAAGAAGTTGATTTTATTGTTATAAAAAAAAAATCAAGAGTTATTTTTCATGGATTAGATTTGCATGCTCAATGCAAGATGTATAAATTGCATTGGGTGCAGTTTCTATAGTTGCACTTTTATTTTTCGTGTAAACGATTACAGTGTAAGGACTCATACCTGTTAACCTTTCAAAGCTGCTATGTGGGAGAATCTCCCCCTTACCAACTTGGCTAAGGGGAAGATTTTGCGTAAACGATGTTTTTTCACGTGAAATGCAAATATACATTAAAAATACTGTTAGATACCTTATTTCAAATTGTTTTACAATTGTAATTAATGCATTTGCAATCATTTTAAATTTTATTATTTCTATGCCAGTGTGCAATTACAACTTGTGTTGCTGTACATGTTTAGAAAACCATCACTGCATGCTGACATCTAGGGTAAACACAGAAAATTTATTTTGCGTATTTTGAATTTGCAGTGAAACCCAAGAAAATACCAGTATATAATATTCATTAAAATTATTTTTTGCCTTATATATAGTATAGATTTTTAATTCACAAAACAACATGTATTTCTCTAGTATCATTTAAAAATTATCTCTGTTGTAATGTCCATAGCATCCCTGTAATTCATAGTACCGGTACTATAAACTCTTAAAACTCTTGTGAAATGCTTTTACACTTTTTCCTCGAGCTTCACTTTTATTGGTAGCTTGTATAAACACTCAGTGTTCCAAACTCACTTTGATTTTTACCGACCGTGCTGGCCAGACAGAATAAGTCACGACTCGCTGCACGTGGCTTGGGTGCTTTACCTGTGCACCGGTGAAGTGACACCACTGTATGGAACGCCGGGACTGTCTTATATGGGGATTTAACATTATACGCAGTGTTCTCCTCATTGTATTTGGTACTATATTCATTATATGAGGTCTTTTTTACATTATATAGTGTGCATTTTCCATTATATATAGTACTTCTTTCATTATATGATGTAGTTATTTCACTATATTATGTACATCTATTATAAGCTCACCTGAGCCAAAGGCTCAAGTGAGCTTTTCGGATCACAATTTGTCCGTTGTCTGTCGTTGTCGTTGTCGTCGTCGTTGTCGTCGTCGTTGTTAACTTTTCACATTTTCATCTTCTTCTCAAGAACCACTGGGCAGATTTCAACCAAATTTGGCACAAAGCACCACTAGATGAAGGGGATTCAAGTTTGTTCAAATGAAGGGCCACGCCCTCTTTAAAGGGGAGATAATTGAGAATTATTGAAAATTTGTTGGTATTTTTCAAAAATCTTCTTCTCAAAAACTATTTGGCCTGAAAAGCTAAAACTTGTGTGGAGGCATCCTCAGGTAGTGTAGATTCAAGTTTCTTCAAATCATGGTCCCCGGGGGTAGGGAGGGGCCACAATTGGGGGATCAAGTTTTACATAGGAATATATAGAGAAAATCTTTAAAAATCTTCTTCTCAAAAACTATTGGGCCAGAAAAGCTCAAATTAAAATGGGAGCATCCACAGGTAGTGTAGATTCAAATTTGTTCAAATCATGGTCCTCGGGGGTAGGATGGGGTCACAATTGGGGGATCAAGTTTTACATAGGAATATATAGAGAAAATCTTTAAAAATCTTCTTCTCAAAAACTATTGGGCCAGAAAAGTTCAAATTAAAATGGGAGCATCCTCAGATAGTGCAGATTCAAGTTCGTTCAAATCATGGTCCCCGGGGGTAGGGTGGGGCCACAATAAGGAGATGAATTTTTACATAGGAATATATAGAGAAAATCTTAAAAAAATCTTCTAAAAAACAATTTGGCCAGAAAAGATCAAATTAAAATGGAAGCATCCTAAGGTAGTGTAGATTCAAGTTTGTTCAAATCATAGTCCCTGGGGGTAGGGTGGGGCCACAAGGGGGGGATCAAGTTTTACATAGGAATATATATTAAAAATCTTCTTCTCAAAAACTATTAGGCCAGGAAAGCTCAAATTTGAATGGAAGCATCCTCAGGTAGTGTAGATTCAAGTTTGTTCAAATCATGGTCCCTGGGAGTAGGGTGGGGCCACAATTGGGGGATCAAGTTTTACATAGGAATATATAGAGATAATCTTCTTCTCAAAAACTATTAGGCCAGGAATGCTCAAATTTGAGTGAAAGCATGCTCAGATAGTGTAGATTCAAGTTTGTTCAAATCATGGTCCCCGGGGGTAGGGTGGGGCCACAATTGGGGGATCAAGTTTTACATAGGAATATATAGAGAAAATCTTAAAAAATCTTCTTTTCAAAAACTATTTGACCAAGAAAGCTCAAATTGACGGGTAACCATCCTCAGATAATGTAGATTCAAGTTTGTTCAAATCATGGTCCCTGGGGGTAGGGCGGGGCCACAATGGGGGATACATTTTTATACATAGAGAAAATCTTTAAAAAATCTTATTCTCAAAACTATTAGGCCAGGAAAGCCCAAATCTGAGTGGAAGCATTTCCAAATCGCATAGATTCAAGTTTGTTAAAATAATAGTCCAGTGGTATGGTGAGGCCACAGTGGGGAATGAATTTTTACATAGGAATATAGAGGGAGAATCTTTAAAAGTCTTCTTTTTAAAGACCATTTGGCCAGAAAAGCTTCAACATGTGTAGAGGCATCCTCGGGTAGTGTAAATTCAAAATCACAGTCCCTAGTGGAAGGGCGGGGCCGTGATGGCGGATTGAATTTTTACATAGGAATATATACAGAAAATCTTTAAAAATATTCTGGGAAAGTTTTTCGGTCCAAAACTCAGTACTTAGTGTGAAAGCACAGGTTATGCAGATATAAAGTTGATGAAACCATGATACCCTAGAGAAAAGTGGGGCCACAAAATGGGGGGGGGGGGTATATAGGAATAGAGAAAAATCTTCTTACAGGTACAACAACAAAAGGGGCTTGGTATTTACCAAAAGAAAGAGGTGTATAAAAAATGGCAGATTTTCAATTTTTTTTTAGCAAGATCTACAGTACTTAGTTGTCAAGATATTTTGATACTGTAATGCTAATTTGATCAGAATTAAGGCAATTGTTGCTCAGGTGAGCGATGTGGCCCCTGGACCTCTTGTTATATGAGGTGCTTCCAACATTATATGAGGTGCTTCTAACATTATATGCGGTGAACACAACATTATATTATGTACTTCTCACATTACATACAGTATATTCATTGTTATATGTAGTATTTCTGTTATCCTGGTGATGATCATATGAACATTAAATATTATGTCCGGTCCTGTCAGCATTCCGTGCGGTAGATTTTACATTTCGTTGTGATTTAGACACAGTATTATATGCTGTGCTTTCATCTTTATGAAGATGATCTTTCGGAAGCTTATTTTCGGAAACTCTCTGGAATATAAACGCAGAGTTTTTAGTATGACGAATCATTTGATAAAGTCGGTTTATGTACGACGGTTGTTACTATACCAATGGCTCCAATTCTCGATATCACTATTAATATTTTAATCTTTTTAAGGTAAATTTAGCTATATTCCTAATGGTTAGGTCTAACTTTGCAAAAAAAAAAAATGAAGGAAAAAAAAAACGGGCTAGCCCCCCCCCCCCCCCTCCGACGCCTATGCAATTGAAGTAACAACAGTTCCATTTATTTATTGAAACGACAGCAGGATACAATATGCCGGGGGAGAGGGGGCATCTCGTGTGAAAACAGAAATATGTACATTTATATTCTATTTTCATCACAGGAGATTTGTACTTTTTTTGGTTTACTTAAAAAATAAAATTAAATGCAAGTAGAGGTGTGAAGCTAAACTCTCGTACTTGTGTGCATGAGCTCTAAACCGGACACGTGGACGTAAAATCCATAAAAAAAATAGTTTTACTAAATATAAATTATCAAAATAAAAAAATATAATAGCGGGAACAGAACATATAAGTTGTCAACATTTAATCTGTATGTGTGCACGAATGAAGGTCTTATTTCTTTTCTTTATGAATTCAATATGCCAATTATATAATATGCAGACATTACAGATGATTTTTCAAGCTCGAATGACGTGCATTGAGAGAAGAATGGAAGTGGGAGGGGTGTCTTAAAATTTCAGAAACTGCTCATTCATCTTCATTAAATGCAGATGTAAAGTTGACTATCTGGGATAAATATAATCTAAATTACAAATTTTAAGTAAACGATATTTATTAATTTGGCGGTACTTCAAGAAAAGTTTTGTCACAAGGAATACATCTGTGAAATATGAAAGCAATTGCCCCACCAACTCAAAAGTTAAGGCCAAGATCTATATTTTTGCGGACAAACAGATGGACGAACAGGGCAAAAACTATATACTTCCGAATCTTCGATTAGGACGGGGGCATAAAAAAGCTTAAACTTAAAAATTTAAAATGTCTCTGTGCTAACTAACCGTACGAATCGTGTACCTTTGGCAAGCGAACATGTATATCACGGGAAGGACCAACAATGAATATTGTATTAAGTATTCAGGAACAGATCGAATATTTATTTCCACCCACCTCTTTTCCAAAACCAAGAATTAAGAATTCCTTTAACGCTAAATGGGTATTTCTAAGAGAATAATTTAAAATTTTGGCAAGGTCCTAGAAATATGGATATACAAGAGGCCCATGGGCCACATCGCTCACCTGAGAAACATGAAATATGATAAAATCAGCTTAATGGAGTCATAATACAAACTATCTGGATAATGTACAATTATACATAATACATAATTTGTATTTACACTACCTGAGGATGCTTTCACACAAGTTTCAGCTTTCCTGGCTGATTATTTTCTGAGAAGAAGATTTTTAAAGATTAATCTATATATTCCTATGTGAAACTTCGACCCCCCATTGTGGCCCTACTCTACCCCCAGGGGTCATGATTTTCACAACTTTGAATTAACACTACCTGAGGATGCTTCCACACAAGTTTCAGCTTTGCCGGCTGATTAGTTTCTCAGAAGAAGATTTTTAAAGATTTACTCTATATATTCCTATGTTAAACATTTACACCCCATTGTGGCCCTACCCTACCCCCGGGGGCCATGATTTTCACAACTTTGAATCTACACTGCCTGGGGATGCTTCCACACAAGTGTCAGCTTTCCTGGCTGTTTATTTTCTGAGAAGAAGATTTTTAAAGATTTACTCTATATATCCCTATGTAAAATTTTAACACCCCCCCCCCAATGTGGCCTCACCCTACCCCCAGGGATCATGATTTTCACAACTTTGAATCTACACTACCTGAGGATGCTTCCACACAAGTTTCAGCTTTGCTGGCTGTTTAGTTTCTGAGAAGAAGATTTTTAAAGATTTACTCTATATATTCCTATGTAAAACTTCGACCCCCCCATTGTGGCCCCACCCTACCCCCGGGGGTCATGAATTTCACAACTTTGAATTTACACTACCTGAGGATGCTTCCACACAAGTTTCAGCTTTCCTGGCTTTCTGGTTCTTGAGAAGAAGATTTTTGAAAATTTCTCGAAATTTTTCATTAATTTCTAATTATCTCCCCTTGAAAACGGGCGTGGCCCTTAATTTTCACAACTTTGAATCCCCTTTGCCTAAGGATGATTTGTGCCAAGTTTGGTTGAAATTGGCCAAGTAGTTCTTGAGAAGATGTTGAAAATGTGAAAAGTTTACAGACGGACAGACAGACGACAGACAAAATGTGATCAGTATAGCTCACTTGAGCTTTCAGCTCAGGTGAGCTAAAAAGGGACAGCAAAAGGGGGGATTTTAAATAGTAATGGAGAAAATCTAACACAATAAAAGGGGCTTGGTAATATATTGATAAAAATCGGCATATTTTTAACTTTTTGTGTAATGTCTATGCACTAAATTGTGTTAAGTTATTTTGAATTTGATAATTAATTGCAGAAAAAATACATTTTTTCTATAAGTATCCGATATAAAAAAACATGACACTGCATTTTTTAAATTGCATCCCATATATGTATATCAGCCCGAGCCATGTAATAATCTACCGTATATACATTAGTTTTCTTTAATTCATGCTGCTGTAAACGATATCATGTTGTTTGAAAATTACAAACTGACCAGTAGAAATTAAAGTTAATACATGTAGTCAAAGGGACTCTTCAATTCAGGCACTTACTTGAACCTTCAATTAAGGTGAGCTAAAAATAACACAACAATTCTATATTGAAATACTTTTTACTGGTATATAAAAGATGCTATATATGTGTATACTATAGTCTGATTTATATACTATATACATGTTAATAATACAAAAATCCATTTAGTGTGGCATGTTAACATGTTTCACATGTGAAAAGTCTGTCAAATATTCCAGGGATAAAAAGGAATACACAACAGTGTTACTAAGGCTTGGAATAACGTCAATCACCGGTTCATTGTGGATAACTCCGTATAACAGTTGAAATGGCCGAGCTATCACCACCCCAACACCGATGTAAAACAGCACGACCTGGAAGGCATAGTTCATTTTGTAACAACGGCTGCAGGTGGCATTTCTTTGGGCACAGGATTTCAGAATGGTAATGTTCCAAAAGGAAATTCCTGTAAAAAATTTGACACATGAAATTAAAAAATGATGAACCTATGTAGTTGTATAAAACAGCATAGTAATGGACTACTATAAATGTTAGTCAATGAACAATATCATATAATGTTCATGTAATGTACCTTTAAAAAACAAGAGGCCCATGGGCCACATCGCTCACCTGAGGAATAATAGGTATGATAAAATCAGCTTGAGGTTCTCCGATCCTCAGCCATAAAGTATTTTTTCATCATAATAATGATATTTTTCTTTCAACCTTTATAAATGAAATGATATAAAATGAATTTTTTAGAGAGTATCAATGCATTTTACAAAGTTTATGTAAATTTGTCTACAATGGATAGAGCGCATTCTTGAACAAATAAAATATTTTAATCAGAGATGTATCTAGCCAAGACTTATAAGTGACAAAAAAATTTTCCTTGTTCAAGCATGCGCTCTATATTTCCCATTCGTAAATAGATAAGAAAAATGTCAATTTTTGCCTGATTTTGATTGAATTACAGAAATGGCGTCACTTCTGACGTCATATACTGCCAGTGAGTGCAAATAAATCAAATAGATAGATGAAAAATATATTTTATATCAACTCTTCTAAAAAATAAGTTAACATTTTATTGTACCCGAAACACTTAAAAAATGGCGAATTATGGGGGCCAAATTTAACTCTTATCATATATAGTTCTTTCTCAAAATTTTTTAATTTCTAATTATCTCTCCTTGAAAAAGGGCATGGCCCTTAATTTTCAAAACTTTCAATCCCCTTCGCCTAAGAGTGATTTGTGCCAAGTTTGACAATGGCCCTGTATAGTTCTTGAGAAGATGTTGAAAATGTAAAAAGTTTACAGACAGACGGACGACTGACAAAATGTGATCAGAAAGCTCACTCGAGCTTTCAGCTCAGGTGAGCTAAAAAGTGCATCTTTATGAGGATTTGAAATTCTTTACCAACAATTTTTATATACAGTCAATTATGAATTCCAACAATGACTTAGATAATTTAGCCTTGTCAATTAAGAAATAAACAGGAAGTTAAAAAGTTCACGGGGATATAAACTTGGTTGGTCACCTGCTCAAATCCTGTGAATCCCAAAGGGCTTCTCAGAAGATTTGATCCCGTACCAACTAAGTTTATATCATGGTGGGCTTTTTAACATTGCTGTTTATTACTCATATTAACATTTGAGAAAGGCAAATTGTTCAGAATCATTAATATAACAGCGTTTTTACGTTTACAATAATGCAACCGTCAAACAATAAGCATATGCGGTAATCATTGTGACGTCATGAAAAAGTTCACACAGAATTGGGTGTTTTCATCATTCTATAAGGAAAATTATTTGCAAATGTAAATATTTTGATATGTACATTTATCAACATTATCTGCTGGTTTTAGAGCTGAGCTACTGATATCGGCAAAGCATAAATCAAAAAATTAAAAGAAGTTATTTTAATTTATTTTGCCTCAATATTCTCCTAAATTAACACCATTTAATTAAGAGGGCTTGATGGTCATGGCCCTTTAAAAGGAGAGCTCTATATAAAAATATACAAAAATGCCAAAATTTAAAAGGCAAAATATATATATATATATTTTTTTTACTTACAGGTAATAACAGTTTAGAGCTAAACAAATTTTATCTTAAAAATTTATCAGGTACCAGAAGATCTGATGATATATTAGTTGACCATCCAGCCTCCTTAATAATGATTTACTTTTAAAGAACATTTTCATTTGGTAAAAAAATAAATATTTAGTGTGTATGATTGAATTTCAAAATGCTACTTATCTGAGCAACTCTAAAGATGTTGAACTACTCATGTAGTTATACAATTTCGTAAAACTGCCACAAATGTCTTAGAACTTATCAATTACATACAATAAAATATATCAATTTTGCAATTTTTCAATGTTGAAAACTACCAGTAGAAATTTCATATTCATGCACAGACGTATTTGTAAAAACAAGATTTTTTTTTTTGCTAGTATTAAAAAAGTCCACCGCTTGACATACGTGAAATAAGTACATGAATTATGCATCATCAAGTAGTCAAGGAAAATGAATTTTTTAGTAGAACAAGAGGCCCAGGGGCCACATCGCTCACCTGAGCAACAATTGCCTTAATTCTGATCAAATTAGCATTACAGTATCAAAATATCTTGACAACCGAGTACAGTAGATCTTGCTAAAAAAATTGAAAATCTGCCAATTTTTATTCACCTCTTATTTTTTGGTAAATACCAAGCCCCTTTTGTTGTTGTACCTGTAAGAAGATTTTTCTCTATTCCTATATACCCCCCCCCCCCCCATTTCGTGGCCCCACTTTTCTCCAGGGAATCATGGTTTCATCAAACTTAAATCTGCATAACCTGTGCTTTCACACGAAGTACTGAGTTTTGGACCGAAAACTTTCCCAGAATATTTTTTAAAGATTTTCTCTATATATTCCTATGTAAAAATTCAAACCGCCATCATGGTCCCGCCCTACCACTAGGGGCTGTGATTTTGCAAACTTGAATTTACACTACCCGAGGATGCCTCTACACAAGTTTAAGTTTTTCTGGCCAAATAGTCTTTAAAAAGAAGATTTTTAAAGATTTTCTCTATATATTCCTAAGTAAAAATTCATCCCCCATTGTGGCCTCACCCTACCCCTGGACTATTATTTAAGCAAACTTATATCTATATGGTCTGGGGATGCTTCCACTCAAATTTGGGCTTTCCTGGTCTAATAGTTTTGAGAAGAAGACTTTTAAAGATTTTCGCTATATATAAAAATTTATCCCCCATTGTGGCCCTGCCCTACCCCCAGGGACCATGATTTGAACAAACTTGAATCTACACTATCTGAGTGTGCTTCCACTAAAAGTTGAGCTTTCCTGGCCTAATAGTTTTTGAGAAGAAGATTTTTAAAGATTTTCTCTATATATTCCTATGTAAAACTTGATCCCCCAATTGTGGCCCCACCCTACCCCGGGGACCATGATTTGAACAAACTTGAATCTACACTACCTGACGATGCTCCCATTTTAATTTGAGCTTTTCTGGCCTAATAATTTTTGAGAAGAAGATTTTTGAAAAATACCAACAAATTTTCAATAATTCTCAATTATCTCCCCTTTAAAAAGGGCGTGACACTTCATTTGAATAAACTTGAATCCCCTTCACCTAGTGCTGCTTTGTGCCAAATTTGGTTGAAATCTGCCCAGTGGTTCTTGAGAAGAAGATGAAAATGTGAAAAGTTTACAACAACGACGACGACAGACAACCGACAAATTGTGATCAGAAAAGCTCACTTGAGCCTTTGGCTCAGGTGAGCTAAAAAACTACCATGCAATAGCGATAATTAAATGTGTTCATGACTCAGTTACTTTGAATAAAAGACAGACAGTCTATGATTGTAGTCAAAACATCAGGTTTAGAGATTTCCAGATCAGACACATTATCTTTTTTATTTTGCATGTAATTTGAAACTTCTATGGATCTTTAACTGCAGCCCTTCTTAATAGAGTTGTGCAAGCAGCCCTTCTTAATGAAGTCCTGCATGCCTATAAGATAATTTTAAAACATATCAAATTCCTATTCTCACCATGATTTTATGTCAAATTAATTTTCATTATGCATATGCTTGCAACAAATGCTCTACAAATTTTCAAACTACCCATATATTTAAAGTCAAAGTAGTCCAATATTAAGGGAAATCTGAAAAAAAGATTTACTGTAGAAAGTTCCAAAACAGTCAAAGTGGTATGGACACTGCCATATTGTGGCATGCAATTTTATTGAAACTCGACTTAGAATCTACGCTAGATTTGGATTTGAACAGTAGTAAGACAATACCTGCATCAGCTGTAGATAACTGGCTGGCTGTCCACACATAGAAGCACACAAGAGGAAGATAGTAAAGTATGTACTCCATCAAAATATGTGAAGAATTCTGGACCACATTGTTCCTGCATACGGTGAAGTACACCTGCACTTCTGATGTTAAATTCATCGAGGCCGTTTGGTGTAAAGATTTCTCTGGGTTTTGCCAAATGATCAAGGAAATAGAAAGCAGTGCATGCACAACAATCAAATTGTACACTGTACTTTTATTCCTTATGAAGGATCCAGCACGAACAACATGGGTAGTTATGATTGTAACAAATATGGCGTTAGCAATCAGCGTTGGGACAAAGAAATCTCGACAGCCATCGTCCTTTGGTCTGAGAGTTTCTATCTGCATCAGACGCTTGAAATATCCCAACACAGACGCACAGTACAACTCGTGCACCAGGCCAGTCGTTACTATGACTACAGTTATCACGGTGTGTTTGCAGTTATCCAGCATCAGAAATAGGAGCACCAAAAAGCCGGCAGCCAGTGTTCCAAACAGAACAACTGACTGCAACATCTCCAGCGCAAAAAATGTCATCCCCATGTTGACTTTACTTTAGATCCTTTCCTCCATTCCACTTATAAGGTACTTGTTCCTATAAACAAAAATATCAGCATTATTATCATTATCCCTCTCTTTGTAATTTGAATCAAGGAGATAATAATCCAATGATTCTTAAGCAATAAAACATGCATAAAATGAAGTGCCAGAGACGGGCGATTTCCGTCAAGTTTATACAACATGTAATAAAGACTAAGAATGAGAATCACTTAACTATATAAGCGTTTATTCATTATTTATAAGCGTGTTCACTCTAACCATGTTTTACTGTAAATGGAATAATGATAATTAAAAACATAAGCTTCTTATCAATATGCTGAATTGAAGGGAATAAATTAAATCATTTATATCCCAAATGCACATTGGTCCTAGCCTGTTTTACCTGTTCAAGAAATATACTGTAGGCCAGATATATTGCGTTCAAGATTGTAGCAGCTAGCCTATACTGCTATGCTGTAGATATCTTAGTCTACTGAATCGACTGCTATACAGTTTAGGCACTAGATCTCTGATTTAAAGTTAAAAAATATTTAACCAAAGACTTTGCAAAAGTTATATCAACATAATTTGTTAATTTGAAACAGAAATATACATAATATTGAAATTCATTATAATGATAGGATAAGCAAAACATCACCACGAATAAGATAAAGGACTACATAGTTACGATGTACGATATATGGGCCTAAAATATCCCCCTAAAATGAACATCATCAATTACTGTAATTCTTTGTACAAATATAAACATGATATTTTTTTTTCATAACTTTCATTTTGATTCAACTGCCCACAATTTAGAAATATGACTTCGTAAAGATAACCTTTTCCCCCCATTTTTGCATATTTAGCTTAAAACAGATTGTTTTCAAGCAGTTTTTCTTTCAGAAAACATAAAGCGCATGCTTAAACAAACTATTTTAATCAGAGATGTATCGATCTGGCCTAAACTAATAAGTGACAAAAAAATTTTCATTGTTCAAAGCGTCGCTCTAAATTTCCCATTTGTAAAAAGATAAGAATGTCAATTTTTGATTAAATTATAAAAATAGCATCACTTCTGATGTCAAATACTGCCAGTGAGTGCAAATAAGTCAATTAAATAGAGGAAAAATATATTTTATAACAACTCTTCTAAAAAAATAACATAACAATTTATTCTAACCGAAACACTTTAAAAAATGGTGAAATATGATTTCTTAGTTAAAATGCCTCCTATACCTTATCAGGTTTCAATACACGGCTAAAAAGTTTGATGTCTATGGGGATTTTGTATTACAGCAGACCCAGATGATAACGTTGAAAAATTCCGGGAGGTACGTATTCCGAGTGACTTTGGAATACAGAAAAGATGTCGACATTCACCCATTATAAATCTCTGTACGAAATGATCTGTTTTCGTTCCAGTGAATTTTTCCGAGTGAAAAATAATGTCAATAAATATATCTGGGAAATTTTCCCTTTCATTTATTTCTATTGCACTTCTTTCACACGTATGTGTTTTTTTTATTAAAAATCAGCAAAATGTGCTGCATAAATATTTTGGGACAGACAATAGGCTAGTATAGTGTTGTAATGTAAATTTTGAATTTACTGGGTGGGTCAAAATCAGAGACATACATGACAGAGATTGGCAACTGATCGAACTCTCGGGAAATCGCGCGGTCCCTATTGTATAGTGTTCCCAGTTTAAATCAGTATATCTTTCTAATAAACAATTATATCGAAATATAAACAGCTAAAACCTATTACCAAAACATTCAAAATATTATATTTTCATGAGTTTATGTCATATAAACAGTATTAAAAGAGGAGTTTTTGGAGGCAGTTGGCTACCCGTCGTCCAAGATTTCACCGATGTTTTATAGCTGGCCAATATATTTTCTATATATTAATTTTATTTTTCAATTTTTTTTGTTTCAAAAATGTCTTAAACCTATGCACACTTTTCATTAAAACAATATACATTTCTTTTTGGTTTAAGATCATTAATTATCTGAGTTTACTAAAATGTAGATCTCAAAGTAAGGTTGGTCCAGTGCCATTTTTCAACAACAAAACAAGCTAATGGCGGAGTTGCCAATCTCTGTTATATATGTCTCTGGTCAAAATATAATATTTACAACATGACAAATTTTGTATTTACACCCACCCAGGAGTCTTGGTAAAATGGGTAGTCAAACCCCGGCCGGGGCAAAATAAAAGCCGTGGCAGATCGATATTTTTCAATTTTCTTTGTTAATAATCAACCAATCTCATTGAAATTTTCAGGATATGTTACCAATCGATATAATTGTATTCGCTGTAAATATTTCTGCACAACAATGTGTATTAAGAAATTTATCGACGATTGTTAATTCCCAAGTTGGTAAAATGGGTTATAGGCAAACCCGGGTCGACATTTTTCGGGTTTATGGACTTATTTAAGAAGAGACTTAGTATTTCATGTTTAATTCCGTTGAAATATATGAAATACTAGTTAGAAATTGAAATTTATTGAATGAAAGTAATCATTTAGCGATTAATAGCATGTTTTAGGAAAAACCGGGTCAATAAAACTGGATCCGATCACCCGGGACAAACTTGATAATTCCGTAATAGTTGCGTGTCTATGTTATCCCACATGAATATTATTAATGTTTTATTAATGTTATATATGTTACTTTTTATTACAATAAATCACATAATTAGAGAATAAAGATTCCAAATATTCAATTGTGCCTATTTTAATACATATGTATTTGTGCTATAGTAAGATATTGTTTTTTTTTAATAGGCAAACCAGAGACATGTCTTTGGGCAAACTGAGGCCCTAGTTATCTTGATAAGAACAGTACCTGCTTGCAAAAAAAAATAATAATAAAAAAAAACATAAACAAAAACACAAAAAAAAAACCCAACAAAAACAAAAACAAAAAATTTTAAAACTACAAAAATAAACAATTAGCATGCTAATTCGTTTATATTATCACAGCTTTTAAAAATAATTAGTGCTCTATAAGATTTAAAAAACTAAAATTTTTAAAAAATTGTGCCTTAAATGTATTCTTTAAATATTTCTTAAAGGTTAAAATTAATGTGTAACACCAAAACATTACTCACCTTTTCAATTTAATGTCACAATATTTGTGATAGCTAACATTCTCTTAATTTCGGAATTTTTGAGTTTGTCACGGGCTATCGGATCCGGTTTTAATGACCCGGTTTTTCTTAAAAACTGTTATTAAATGAAGAATTATTACTTTCCGTTTAATAAATGACCATTTCTTATTAGTATTTCATATGTTTTACCGGAATTCAACGTGAAATGTTCTGTTTTTTCTTAAATAAGTCCACAAAACTGTAAAATGTCAACCCCGGTTTGCCTACCCATTTTACCAACTTGAAAATCAACAATCGTCAATAAATTTCTTAATACACATTGTTGCGCAGAAATATTTTCAGCGAATACAATTATATCGATTGGTAACATATCCTGAAAATTTCAATGAGATTGGTTGATTATAAACAAAGAAAATTGAAAAATATCGATCTGCCCGGCTTTTATTTTGCCCTGGCCCAGGTTTGCATACCCATTTTACCAAGACTCCCCACCCAGTAAATTCAAAATTCAATTCTCTCTCTTCACAAACATTTAACAGCTGATTGATAGAAATTCAGAGGCCTGTGATGTGTTTCTGTTCTGAAACAGGGTAACAAAGGTTACGATGGTAACAGACCCTTGTATCTTTACCACTTTTTACCCTGTTTCATACGGTATCAGGAGAAAACGTACCCAGGAGAAAACGTACCCAAGAGAAAACGTACCCAATTTCCACGGTACGTTTTCTCCAGGAGAAAGCGTACCCTATGAAAATGATAACTATACTATTCGATAGTTTTTAATACTTTTAAATACTATTTTACACTATAAATATACAGGAATGTACATGTATGAATTTTATGAATTTATACTAATATATAAATTTAAAGGGTTAGGACAGATTAAATATTTTTCAAATGCTAAATTTAATGTATATTTCAATGCATAAATATATACGTTTTATAATTAATATCTTTATAATAATTGTAGCAACTTTTATTTTAGTACGAATGACCTGTCGAGTATTATCAGTCGACTTCTCAATTTTCAATTTACCGTTAGCCTTACCTACATATATTAGAGTATCTCTGTGTGAGATCCCCTGATTGCCTTTTAAATATAGTAATAATCAATTAAATACCTGAGCAGTTATTATTATTGTGTAATATTGTGCATTAAAAGATGTTCTTAAGGGGATTATTTATTTATGATGAGGATTTCATATATTTACATGTACAGGGACTGTACTAAGACAGACTGTTCAATGTGCTGTGATTCATCTCGCAATATTTTCATACATGTATATATGAATAAAACAAATATTTAATGGACTTGGGCTCGATTGGAGCTACTGTTTAAAAAAAAATTAAACTTAATTTTATAAATAATTTTCTACAGTTGATAAAGGCAGCATTCACGACCCTTTTTTGCAAAACTCTTTCAAACCAAAAAAAAACTGTGCTATCGACTTCTTCAGATCATTATTTAGTTTTCCTTATGATATTGCAATAAAAACTAATTATTTAGCAGTTTCATTTATGGTGGATTAATTGCCGAATAATTAAACTGCTCAGGCGATGTTCGTGTATGTAACAAATTATTGTCTAATTAACTGATTAAACAAAATTGTTTTAATAATTTATGTATGTGATTATGTATTTATAAACAACAGCAACAAATGATACAAATGTTTATTGTACATTTTATTTTGTTTCATCCAAGAATATTTAAGAAAACTATTATTCATGATTTTAAAAGCCTAGAAATTGGGTACGTTTTCTCTTGGGTACGTTTTCTCCTGGGTACGTTTTCTCCAGCATTCTTTCATACTGACCCAAGCTACCATGTTGTATCCCTGTTGTATAACAAGTATCAGAGTATGCTCTGATTTTTTTTAATAAAAAATTCTCATTTATATATAGGCCCACTTCACCCTATTTTGACTCTACATAAGGAATGTAATTTTGTGTTCGGGGAAACTGTAGGCCTAGATTTTGGACACTACAAGTTTCAACAGTTCAACAGCGAGGTCTTGCAGCTACACGAATTAAGCAGTAAAGTGGTTATTTTTATTTTTATTTTTTTAGGATGATTCACTAGCCCATTTTACTCTGATCTAAATCAAACATTTAAGCATCTAGGCAAAATAAATGAGAAACATCTTCATTTAACGATAAAATACACTGCACACAAAAACTCACCGTTTCTCAATATTCCCTAAACCGAAAATGGTACGGTTCAGTTCAATTCGCCCCTCTGTACATTCAGTCCATATGTAAAATCTAAAATAGGGGGAAATTTACCATGTTTACTGCTGCCCAATGTATGATGAATTAAAAAACTTAAGTCAATACTCGATGAGGCGGAGGGTGGGGCCTGAAGTGTCAATCTCACACAACTCAAATTTTACTTGATCGCTCTGCCTTGAATTTCATATGTTAATGAATTTCATTACTTTGTATACATGAGAGAGAGAGAGAGAGAGAGAGAGAGAGAGAGAGAGAGAGAGAGAGAGAGAGAGAGAGAGAGAGAGAGAGAGAGAGAGAATGAGAATGTATTTTACGAATATACCCAAACTGTTTATTTTAAGTCAGCCCGATTGGTTTTTATCTTTTAACGAATTTGGAATTGAAATATGCGTAAAAATTTAATCTTCAGTTGTGTCCATCTAGGGACAATTTTATTTCTAAAATCATTTATACATGTACCAATATTAATATATATAAAATTAAGTTAGGTGCAATTTTAGTGTTAAATCTTTGATACGATATTACATTTACCCATTTTATATGTTCATAAAATTTAATAAAATATCAATCATATGATATTTTTTAAAAATCCAAATGATGCAATTTTCCCCACATATATTGAATTATATATATATATATATATATATATATATATATATATATATATATATATATATATATATATATATATATATACTCAACGTATTGCTACTCCCGTTTTTATTTCACCTTTTTATATATATATATATATATAATTTATATATTATGAAATTCATTTTTTATATATATTAGAACCATGATATAGCTAAATTATATTCTATAAAAATCGATACACATTATGAACATATAAAGTGGTTAAATCAATGGTGTAATGTAATATCGTATCAAAGATTTAAACGAATTGATAATCCTATTGAGTGAATAAGAATAACTAGAACGAGATCGATGCTTTATTTTTCCAAGTTTAATAAAATTATGGATGAATTCACAATCTTTGTTTTTGTCGACGTGCAAAAGGAAAAACTTTGACAGAAACACTTCATTATTGCATGTAACACGGACATATATTTTTATATGCGTATACTGTGTGGTTATACAGGTTTCAAAACACTGGTTAAAAAGTGTAGCAAACAGACAAACAATCCTGGTAATTGAACATACATGCATCGGCCCCCTCAACCATGCCTAAATGTATAATGCTGTATTTTGAGATGTTATTATCAATTTATACTCGAAAGGTTAATGATGTTTTGGCGCCTCTAATTTGTCGAAGAATGTTAAAATCTTTAATTTTGCTCGCAAGATTATCCGTAAAGTATATTTGCACATTTGGACGTTACGCATGGTGTTTGTAAACACTATAGTAAGGTCAAAAGAAGGTTAAAGGGACTTGGACACGATTTGACTGAGAATATTCAATTTTTTTTTTCCATTTTAAATGTTTATACTGATAAATATAGAAGTTTTTTATGCTATGTCCAAATTTGAAAGTCAAATATTAATTTATAAGCAAGATACAGAGTTCATACTTCTTTGTTTTGTAAACAAAGTTCGAATATTGTCATTTTTACAAATGTGTTGTATTGGTGTAAGTTTTAATCAAATGTATCTTTCTTTTGTTGATACTAGTATTTATGAAGATAATGAGATAGTTTAAATTGTTTTTTACATGTCATTTTGTCTAAGAAATGGTAATTCTTTACATTACATATTTTGTAAACAACTATAAGACTCGAGCTTTGTTTACATAATAATCAATTCTTACCTTTGTATCTCGCTTGTAACTTGACTTTAACATTCAATATTTTGGTACTTCATTTAAAATGCACCATGCTGTTAACCATTTTATACATAAAAAATAAAAACAAGTTGCTGTCCTTTAAAAAAGGACTACAATACGTGGACCATTTGCATGTGTTTCCAACGAAAACGTAAAAGCCTTAAGACTATCAGAGATTCCACCGACTCTAGCCCTCTGCTTTTAATCACTAAATTTGTACGTTGTATTACGTATACATATATTTATAGCCCTGACTTTTTATCTCAGAATTTAAAGTGTTCATACTACTAAAAATAATTATGATCTATCTATGAATGAAGTTTGCATGTATAGATCAGGCATTCGGTGAATTTTAGTATTTGCGCACGCATTATGATTCGCACTACTTTGTTAACTATGCAGAGACAGCTTTTTGTAAATCAAAAATTTCATATTTTGATGCATTTTTCTTGAGAATTTAACTTTTATACAGGGACATAATTCAATCATACTTTAATGCTTAAAAAAATTTAATCGGGAAGTACCCTAGCTTCGCCTTCTGTATTCGGAAAAACAACAAAACATTGCTAATTATGCTATTTGATGCATGTTGTAGTTTCGGCTTATTCGTAATTCTGATAGTTCATATCACATGCCAATCATTTCTTTAAAAGGAATATTTTGTTTCTGTACTGTTTACCGACAACTTTACAGCGCCTTTGAACTAATGTGTGCATATGTGTCCCGATCCCGATTCAGATAACGTGTGTTAGCCGAGTCTTGGTAAAATGGGTAGGCAAACCCGGGCCGGGGCAAAATAAAAGCCGGGGCAGATCGATATTTTTCAATTTTCTTTGTTAATAATCAACCAAACTACTTGAAATTTTCAGGATATGTTACCAATTGATATAACTGTATTCGCTGTAAATATTTCTGCACAACATTGTATATTAAGAAATTTATCGACGATTGTTGATTTTCAAGTTGGTAAAATGGGTAGGCAAACCCGGGTAGACATTTTACGGTTTTGTGGACTTATTTAAGACAAACCTGAACATTTCACGTTGAATTCCGGTAAAACATATGAAATACTAATAAGAAATAGTCATTTATTGAACGGAAAATAATTATTCTTCGATTAATAACAGTTTTTAAGAAAAACCGGGTCACTAAAACCGGATCCGATCACCCGGGACAAACTTGATAATTCCGTAATAGTTGCGTGTCTATGTTATCCCACATAGATTTTATTTATGTTTTATTAATGTTAATAAAAGAGAGGAAGTTGAGAAGAAGCTAGGTTGTTGTGATGAACAATTGTTTTAAAGTTCAAAGTGATATCTTTTGATGATAATATTCTATAATGAGTTGAGTGTTTTTCAGAAAACCTTTACAAAGCTTCCACAAAACTTAATTGTCTCAGTCAGTACATGGAAATCAATCTGATGACTGTTCTATAGTTTTCTTAAAAAGTAGGCATGAATCATAAAATTAAAAGAATTAAAAAAAACCCACAAAAAACCAGCATGCTTATTCGTTCATATTATCACAGCTATTTAAATAATTAGTGCTATATAATATTTACAAAAAACAAAATTTAATATAAAAAAAAATTGTGCTTTTAATATTTTCTTTAAATATTTATTAAAAGTTAAAATTAATGTGTAACACAAAAAACTTACTTACCTTTTCAATTTAATAAATTAGGCTCTAATGAGGATACCTCTTTGTGGTAAGAGCTGGGCAATGTCACAATATTTGTGATAGCTAACATCCTCATAATTTCGGAATTTTTAGGTTTGTCCCGGGTGATCGGATCCGGTTTTAATGACCCGGTTTTTCTTAAAAACTGTTATTAATTGAAGAATTTTTACTTTCCGTTCAATAAATGACTATTTCTTATTAGTATTTCACATGTTTTACCGGAATTAAACGTGAAATGTTCAGTTTTGTCTTAAATAAGTCCACAAAACCGTAAAATGTTGACCCGGTTTTGCCTACCCATTTTACCAATTTGAAAATCAACAATCGTCGATAAATTTCTAAATACACATTGTTTTGCAAAAATATTTACAACGAATACAGTTATACTGCTTTTTGACATATCCTGAAAATTTCAAGTAGTTTGGTTGATTATTAACAAAGAAAATTGAAAAATATCGATCTGCCCCGGCTTTTATTTTGCCCCGGCCCGGGTTTGCCTACCCATTTTACCAAGACTCGTGTTAGCCTGGTTCCCCGAGCTACCCATTACGCACAGGAACCAGGCTAGCTCATGCGCAGGCTGAATTTTCCCCATAGCATCCGGTTTAACCTCGCTTATATATTTTCTGCGTGGACCTCAGGGTCCACGCAATAAAATTTTTGATCTCAAATCGTGTCCAAGTCCCTTTAAAATATTGAGATCATTACGTAACGTTGTTGAGACAGTGATCGTCATTTTTGCAGCTAGTGCGTTTTGATACACAATAATTATATATTTTCTTACATTGAAACGAGTTATGATAGATGATATACTTTTATAAAGAAAAATATTATAAGTGATTGACATGGGGATTTTTGTTTAACAATTTAAAATAAAAAAAGACTCATAGCCCCCTTCGCCACGAGATCATCAGCCCCCTACGCCACATCGGGTTTTCGTTCAAATATTCCTCAATTCAAACATGCGAGTTGCTTTTCTCTCGTGAATACTAGTATAGATTTTCTATTCACATGGATAATTTTAGACGAAAAAAAGTAGAAGTTATAAAGTAGGATTCGGAATTCTTAATAAAATAAATATCCTTTAAATAATATGTGGCGCCTACCCCAGGTGCATATTTTTGAAGTGTTTGAGCTTTTCCAAAGATATTTTAACTCCGATGATACTGGAGATAGTTTCTCAATAATCACTGTCTTCCGTGCAATACTTATATATATATAAATATTTACAAATGTATGTATGGAGTCAGAGGTACATGTACAGTACAAATTAGAGAGAAAAAAATATGAGAAAAAAGTACAAACAGTGTATTATAGACAATATATTATGAATTTGATATGATGATTGTGGCCTAATTGCATGTAGGTAATTTTCGGTTAATTAGTTCAACCATATTTTCTGTTTTTACTCGGTGGGGGGGGGGGGGGGGGTGGGGGTGGAGGTCTAAAGAGTGAATGTTTGGATGGTTTGAGTGAGCCTCTCTGATCACCGTCTGTCTGTCTTTAAACTTTAGATTTTTTACTTCGTCTTTAGAACCAATGGGTCAAATTTAACCAAACTTGGTGCAAAACCACCTTCTGTTGAATTGTTAAAATATGGAACACAAAACTCACTTCAAACGAAAGAGAGTCACTATAATATGAAAATAAGATGGGTCTCTTCGAACTGAATTTTAAAAAATCATGCATCAGAAATGCAAAGATTTACAACAAAATTTCTAGGTAAGATGTATATTCTAAATCGTTCAAACCATGCAAGACTTCGGTCCAATTCAATCTTCTTCTTAAGAACCGCAATGCTACGATTTTGGATATTGCTATGCAAACATCATAGTCTGATATACAAGTAGTAGAATCTGAATTATTCAAATCGTGAACTCAGACCAATGCTCGGGCCCCAAGACAGGTTTATCAGTTAAAATTCAACAAAGAATTAAATACATTCTAGAAAAAAAATCATCTTTTTAAAAAACTCTTCTCATGAATTGAAATGCTACAATTTGTGAGATTTTAATGCATTACTTACAAGGTCAGCAGCATAACCAGTTTTCTATCATTGTAACAAAAATTAAAAATATAAAGAACAAATAAAATCTACATACCTGAAATACAGGACAGGAGATAATGTAAAATTGAGATGTTTATTGGTTGATGTCCGTCGCAAAAGTGATCGGACAAAAACCCTATAGCGTCCCCTGTCCCGATGTTGAGTTATTCTTGCCATTAATTTTTCCAAAAAGCCGTGAGATATAATTAACTCATTCTCGACATCAAAGAAACGAATTGACACGAGGCTTGCAATAACTATAACGTAATTAAGAAAACAGGATTCCTTCGACAGATAAATTTAAATAACTTAGTTATGATTACTTAAATGGCACTAATTGATTTCACAACTTTTAACGAAAAATACGGACAAATGGCCCAGGGCTTTTTCTCTATGTAAATCTGCGTTGACACGATTTGCAAATAATATATCTAATCTGGTCAATATCATTTAAAATATAAAAGATATTTTAAAATTTGCAAAAATAGAAAAATATATTTGATGGTCAGAATGACACTATATATGATAGAGAGAGGTTAAAATTTCAACATAAAAGTAAAGAATTTTACCTACTCCTGTTTTCAGAGTTTCGAAGCTGATCAGATGAGCAATGTAGATTATGGACCTATCAGCCCACTGGGCTAGTTTTAGCTTTGTATATATAAATTATTATTACATCTTCCCAAAGGAAACGATTTTCATCATCCGCACCTCTCCTCACAAAAATCTACCAAGGGTTTGTGGGTAGCAGAGTGGACCGAAAACGCTTGGCTAGCGAAGATTTTAAAATAATATAGGGTGAAAAATATAATTTATTTCAAAAGTTATTTAACAAACTTAAAAAACTGACGTTTTTGTTACATTTGTGTCCAGTTTATGGTCGTGGCATGTTCTTTGCTCAATGCTATTGGATTTTTTTCTCTAAAAACTGAAAAATAGACGGGTCGCATTCCGGGATATTGCACGTTGTTTGTATTTTTCCTAATTTACTTTGCTAATGTGGATTTCCGATTTGAAATTGTATCAATCTGACTATGGAGAGAAACAGCAGTAGATCTGTCGCAGACTTAATCATGTCTCCAAATTGTCCGCCACTAGTGCTGCACGGCCTGATAGATCATTGGAATGCCAGACGATGGAGTATTGAACTTTTATCCCATCAAGTCAAGGGGAAACTATCCTGTAAACTTTCTCCAAAGACACACCAGAGTAACGTGGTATTTTTTTTTTAGAGTACCCATGTATATTTTATGTTTACATTCCACATATTTTTATGCATTTAAAATTATCGGAAATTTGCCCTTGCATTAATTTGAACGTACTCTTCAGATAATACAGTAATTTTAAGTTATAAATCACATTTGTAAACAAGGCAAGAAGGTAAATAAATGTCAACGAAAGCATTAAATCATTATTTTTTTAACGATATATAATTTCATAACTGCAACGGTATGTGCAAACAAATTATCATAACATGCAAATGCACGCTACTCAATTTGTATGCACACACTGCTCCAGTTATGAGACAATATCTTTCGAAAAATAATAATTCAACGCTTAAAACTGTTGAAAGGGGCATGGTCACTATTTGATTATTTTTCAAAATTTATTTCTCTATTTCTTTCTAAGTGTTCATGACATTTTTTTATTGTAGGCTTTTTTTTTTGCTAACATGATCTGCAAGGGTTTAATGTGAAAAGTAGACAGTTTAAACATAGAAATTCATATATAAAAATTAATCTTTGTTCTTTATATGATAGCCTTATTCTACTAAATTTGATCATTTGACAAAAAAAAAGAAATTGCAAACACCATTTTTGTTCTGAAATTGATATCAAAAAGTTCGTTATGTACTACATGTAATTTGTCCAGAGAGTTTTAAAAAGTCAGTTGTTGTTTTTGTAACAAGACTCTTTGCTCATATAGAAAGGCATTTTTTAAGGCCTAGGCCTGTTTTGTTTTCCATGCTGTTAATGACAACTTGACAAATACGAATATTATAAAGAGAGTGAGGACAATATTCCTATTGCCAGCCCTGAGTTTAGAATCATATTGCCATAATCATGCATTGTAAAATGAACTAAGTCAAATTAGATGGGATTTTTCTGGTATGGAGCAAACAATCATTATTTTAAGTTTTGTATGAAACTGAATTACAGTCATTAATCATTTGACTATCATGTTAATGTAATCTTATTTTTGAATTGACTAGAATTTATTGTTTTGTGGGTTTTCTTTTCAGATCTCTGGGAAACACAGTGTATCCATGAGTTTATTTCACTGGAAGAATTTGCTGCATGGGGAAAATCAAATGAAGAGAAATCGAGTCCTTTAAATAAATATAAATCAGAGGACTTTTCTTGTTATGTAGACTACAAATATATGAAAGATATTGCATCAGATAAAATTCTTAAGGTAAAGTGCAGTGGTAGTTAATTCTCGGATGGCTTTACCGATAATTTGTTTTCAGTTGAAACTGCCCCGCCCTGTAAATGACCCCAGCATATGTTTGTCATGTCTGTCTTCTACAGGTCAGGTACAGTCTCTTGATATACCTGTAGAGCTTAATTTTCCTGTAGCTATTATAGTCATTTGGGGTATTTCGAATCATTCCACGTTTCCTGTTTACGAAAGTTTAAGTATCGCTACGGAATGTGCAAAACATCAATAAATGAAAGTACTCACCAGTCATCGTCAGCAATATACATAGCTACAAATCTGTTTCCTGACATTAAATCCTCTTTATGTTGATACCAAACAACTTATTATAAACAGAATTTTACATAATTTTAAACTTAAGTCTTAAAAGGTAATTTGTAATATCCCAAATGACTGAGCTTGATTTAGCTTTTTTAGATGCTGTACCTCGATTGAGATATTTTTACAGATTGACTGGTATTTTTGAAGTATTCGTTTTTAAGTAAAAATAATTGCACATTACTGATTGGTCATATTTACACCTTGAACTGCTCATAACACCGTCCATGTACAAACAACATTGCACAATTCATTAGCTGAATCAAGAGATTGTGCATTCTTAATTTCATCATTTTTTATATATTGATTTAGAATAAGGCAAAAGTACAAGGCACATCTATTTTCATGTTGCAACTCGAATGTAGCAATAGACTGGGTAATATTTCATTTTGCTGATATTTTGATTGCCACAAATGGGACTTTTCAGATTAATTACTATATAATTAAAACTTACATGTATCCTTGTAGAACCCAGACTTTAATTTGAAAAGGACCATCGTGGTTAATTTTTAGTTTAGTTCAATAATCTTGAATTCTGCTCGACTGTTGATATAATTCCACATCATACATTTTAAAAGTTCATTACATGTATTACATTATTCCTTGATTAAAACCAGAAAAATTCTATTAAATGGTCATAGCTCCACCCAGCCAAGCACCTCATTAAACTATCTTTTTTTTCAGGATGTGGATTGGGGAGTGTTCGGATTTCCAGACAGGGATGGAAAGGAAAGTACTATCTGGATTGGGTCAGAAGGTTGTTATACAAACTGCCACTATGACACGTATGGATTCAATCTTGTAGCACAAATCCAGGGGAGGTGAGTGCATTGACTTAAAAGAATTTTACTGAGAGATAGAAAGTGGTATTTTTTAATTAAAATATATTCATAAGAAAAGAGATTGTCATTTCTGCAATTAAGTACATGTATTCTTTTAATTTTGAGTTAGAAAGCAATGGATTTTGTTTCCACCCTGGGAAACTTCCTATTTGTATCCTACAAGAATTCCCTATGAAGAATCGAGTGTATTTAGTGAAGTTAATGTAAAAAACCCAGATCTTCAACAACATCCACAATTTCAGGTACTGGTATTTTGCATCACCAAAAACTTCTATTTTGTAACGATATGAAATTTTTTAATGCAAAAAAATTCTATTTTGTGCATTTAAAATTTAACATGCAGGTAAATTTCAAGCTTAGTCATCTTCTGTTATGAAATGATCAATTATATGGAACTGGTAATCATACAGTACGTCTCGCGAATTTTAAATCTTGTACATGAAACTTTGATAAAATTTTGACGCTTGCAATTTTATGTTCTCGTGATTTGATTGAAAACGGTTGAATTGCAGAATTAAGTACTCGTGTAAAATAAGGAATCTACAGTACTTGATCTCACATTATCGTTATATAAATAGAAAGCCCGCCCATACACAGTGATACTGGAGCCCGGGCAAGTCCTGTATGTTCCACGTCACTGGTGGCACTTTGTGGAGAGTCTAGAGGATTCCATTAGTGTTAATACATGGATAGAAATGGTAAAAATCTGTAGAACAGGAAAAACATGATTATAGCAGAATGCCATAAAGCTATAAACGTAATTCCTTATGTCTAAATTTTTTTTTATACATTATAACATTTAGGGGGGGTGTAAATGACTCCGCTTAAGTCTGAATTTGTTATAAGCATGTTCACTGTAACTGTGTTTTACTGTACATAGAAATACAATGTAATAATAATCAGTAATACATAAAATAAAATGATTAGAATCATTATTACCTGGGTTGGAATTGTAAAGAATTGTTAATTCATGGATTGTTATTGTTACATTCTGTGGTCGTTGTACATGTATATGGATCAATTGTTATAGTAAGAATAAGTGTTTAATTCATGTAAGAATCATGCAAGAGTTCATACACTGAGATTGGACCTTTACTTTGTATAGTTTTCATGATAAATAATTGTTCCTGTTCATGGTTTTGATTTACCAATCCAGACAGAAGACTTTGAGAGCAGGGTATCGGAAGCCGTTACAAGGTGTCTTATTTCTCCACTATTAGGGGCCAGGGACGAACTGAGTGATGAGGAAACAGAAAGTGATTCTTGGATAAATCCAGGAGAGGTTAATAAATTCTTCATTTCGTTTAATATTGGAGGAAAATGTGTGATGTGTAGAAATACTTATGTTCATGAAACTTCTGCTAGAGGTGGCTTTTGTAGAGTAATCACAAAGCTAAATCAGTGGCAGTTTGGATTTGTAAGCCAATGGAGCTGGGTTCAAATCCCAGCAAATAATATCTGTTTTTATTCCTGTTTTTTTTTTAAGAAAAAAATTGTCTGGCTACAATTTACATGTATGAATGATTAAATTCATAGCCATAATTTTCAATGAAATATGAAGATGTTATATAAAAACCTTCATATACAATTGGAGGGAAGTTGAATGTTTAAACTGAATACCGGTAAGCTATTTATATGTCCTACTTGTTATAAACGGTATAAATAAGGCCGTGATTTAAATGAGATAATTCATCCCACTTTGGGAATTAAGGAACAGCCAGCACTAAAACTGATCTGGTAACTCACGCAGATTGACCTAAGTCTGTTATTTAAGTTTCAACATTTTGATCTTTTTTCCCAGGAAATTTTGTCCCCTGATGCAAATCTTCAACTCCTCCAATTAGCCATTTCCTTAAGACGTCACAAAACAGAAGAACAGAAAAGTTCTCGAAAAATGTTTTGTGAAGCTGTAAAGAATCTTCCAATTAGAGACCAAAATAGATTGATGAAAAGGAAGAGGAAGCATAGTCATGAAGATGTTGGAAATGAGTATAGAAAAGAACCAAAAGTTTTGAGCATGGAAACAGGAGTGGTTGATAAACATGGTAAGAAAGATAACTCCAGGGAAGAAGATTCAGACGAACAGTTCAAGAGTTCAAGAGACTTGCAATGTAAAACTGACATGGACGGTCCATATATCGTAGTCGTACAAAGTGAAGTGAAAGATGAAAGTGACGACAATTTAAAGTCCGATAAGAAATCATTTACTAGTGATAACAGGAAGGAATGTGAACAGAGTCTGGAAAGTGATAGCAGCAGTAAACTAGACAAGAATTTGGTGAAGACAGATTCTAGAAGTACTCAAGATATTAGCCAAACAAGCTCTTTATTAGAAGCGAGTGATAATAGAAGTGAATTATTTAGGAAGTTGGTCAAAAGTGTAACACATCCGAATGTTATTCAGAAGATAATAAAGGAATTACACCGTTAACCAGAAAACTTGTTTTTAATCAGCACAATAATATTTTACATTTGCCAGGTGATCTGTGAAATACTTTCTGCATGTAACAGTTCTAATCTATTGAACACAGCAAATATGCATGTACATAATACCGCAATCAGTTTTCAAAGTTAAGGAATTTTTGAAACTTTAAATCATACAAATATTTCAATACTTTTATCAAATACATTATTCATGGTAAATATGTTTTCTCCTCTCAATTAGTGCAATACTGGAAACTTGCTGTTATCGTAGTCCAAGGGACATGAATGCTTAGGTATTTTGCATCACTCAGATGACCTACTTCTATCACTGACCATCTGTCATCGTCTCCTATCCCCCTCATTCTTGTCCATTGACTTTTGAACATTTCCAAGTTCTCTGATAAAACTAGCAGGCTAACTTTGAGTGATTTTGGTTTGTAGCGTCTGCAAGAAATTGGTTCAAATACCTGGTAAATTTGGAAATCCATGACCCGACCCTTAGGGGGACTTAGATTTTTTGGTAAATATAAAAATACAATAGCTTTTAAGTCTTCGTCGAGCAGTGACACTCTGGTAATACAAAGGAGCAAAGGTGCTTTTTCTAAAATTTCATGCCCCCTATGTGTTTAGCAGGCAAACTAAGTAGTTGATTATGACGAGCAAAGGTATTAAATTTTTTCAAAATTGTGAAATTCATAACCTTGGCATCAGGTTCTGGTGTTAGAGTTGATATTCTATTACATCATAAAGGGAAAATGTACTTCAGAACAATAATACATAGTTACATAAAGAAAGGTCATAGCCACTTTAAATACCAGATTATCACTGGGTTAAGGATGTGGCTATATTGTTCATATAGAGAAAATACATTTTCAGAACTGTACATTTCAGAAGAGTTAAACCCCTTTGATTATTTATTTTTGATTATTTTAATTGTACAGGAATTTTCTTTTATATATTTAGACGTATATTATTCAAGTTCACTTGCGCGGATTTAGTGGGGATGCCCCACCCCACCCAAAATGGAAAAATCAAATTTTAAATATACATAGTAAAAGTACAAAAAAAGGTGCCACGGACTCCCCTCCCGCGGCAAACGTAAATATTCCTAACCTCCCCCCCCCCCCCCCCCCGGAAAAAATTTCTGGATCCGCGCATGAAGTATAGTGTATAAGTTTATAAAAAGGATTGAACATCAAGATATTTTATTAAAATGACGAATTTTAGTGAAGATTGAATTGATATGAACATATTTTATTGCAATATTATGCAATGGGATACTAGTAATTGGGCACAATTTTTTTAAAACAGTTCTCATATATGAAAGAAAAGTCTGGAGACAACTTTGCTTAAATAATTTAGAGCTTAATATTTGACCCTATTTTTTCAAACAAATTTTTTTTTCTCTTTTCTACAATAAAGTTTTGTTCCAGCACTATCAGAATATCTCGGGAACTAGACGTACTTTTCTTTTTAGTTACTACGCAATATTTTGCGCCTAAACCCATCAAATTTGCAAGATTTCGGGATTCGAGAATTTTTATTTATTTATTTTTTCTTATTGCTTAGCAAGGTTTTTTTAAACCCCCCAACCCCCTTTCCAACTTTCAAAACCGATGCTACTTGGTGCCTTTATACTTTGCTTTTATATGAACGAAAGTACAATATTTTCCCATAAACGTATTAAGATATTGAAATATTTAAATTCTAGTAATCCACTCGGCGCAACTTTGAATATATTTCTGACACTCTTAAATGGTAATTTTTAGGAAGAAAAAAATCTTGCAAAATTCATACAAAACGTCAAACGGAACCACTCAATGATTTTTAAAAAGTATTCTCCCGTACATTTCTTAAAAAAATCGATTATGATTCATATTGAAACTGACAAGACTGAAATATACACAATCCAGTTCTAGTCAGTTTAATAATGATCAACCCTCTTATGAATTTACGCCCCCATCTAACTTTTAAAAAAATGCTTTTTCATTGTTGAGCTGGTAAGAAATTTTAATTTGGATTCAATGGCCCTTAAAAGATAATGTGTTATTAATCCTTTAAACGATATTTCATCAGTTCATCTCGCAATCAATATTATTATGACGTCAGAAGTGATTGGACTGTAGAAATCCAATCAGATTAGAACAAAACTGTGCATTTCTTACGTTTTTAATTATTGAAAGGGAAATATAGAGCGAAACTTTGTATGAGCAATTTTTTCTTTTGGTAATAATTTTCTTATCAATTAATCTTTGATGAAAATTAAAGTTTTTTTCAAGCTTAAGCTCCATGTTTCCAGGGGGAAATATAAGGTAACTATTAAATTAACATTATGATATCAAATATACGACTTAAACACATTCTGAGAAAGATTTTATTAAACATGTGAACAAATTGAATATCGTCAGGTTTTTCATGCCCTCTTTTCCAGAACGATTGGATATACAATGTAGTCCATAAATTGTGCATACTTCAAATTGTGATGTATATATATACATACTCATATGAATGGATAATAAAGGTATTTCACTGCATGCAAATAAAACACCGATTATGTAATGCACAGGGTTAATTCATTTACAATTGCTCGTTTCTAGCACAAAAAAAGCCATTGAAATGCCGTTATAAACCAGGCAATGCCATGCGCAACTGTGTACTGAAGGCGTTCCCCTCTTTTCTGTCTGGGAAAGCAAGAATAATGCGACGTCAGCACCTTGTATCCCCTATACGCAATGCACTTTTGCAGACATTGTTCAAACACTTATAATATTGCAATATCCTGTATACATCAATTGACTGTTTCATTCCACATACTTTCTCGTTTATAAATGCAACCCATAATGTCGAAATGATACTTTCAGTACCGATACAAACTTGTATCGATTAGAATACATATTTACATGTACTTTATCAAATCTTATCCCGCTGGTCAATAGACAATAACTTATTAGAACCAGTACACTGGACCACACCCCCCCCCCCCCTTTACACAAGGTGTCCCCTTGTCCACCTGTGCGGAGTCACCTATACGTACAGTACACCTGTCCTTTTATGTACTACAGTAACCCTACCTGTAAAGGTAATAAAACAGAAAATGGACAAAGGTAGCAAAGGCATATTCTATATGAAAATAGTCTCATGTTTCATATCCATATTTTCCATTGCTTGAACTGTTGAACTGAAATTGGATGCCAGTATTCATTTCATAGAGCACTTAGACGAACTAAGAATCAGCAGAAATGGATATTGTTAGAATTAACCAAATGTTAGTAGATAACTGTCCATTAGGTCTTCGGTTACATTCAGAACTGGTGTTTCGCAAGCTATGGGGTTTTTTTTGCTATTGTTATAGCTGGAACGTCCCTGGTTCAATGTACATGGTATTAAAAAAACAAACAAACAAAACAACAATGGTGTTCTATATACCGTAATATACATGTAGTTTTCATTGTCAGCTCCTTATTCAGAATCCTAAAAGAACATACCGGGGTATTAAGTAAATTCTCGTTTAAACTTTTAATGTGGATTTTTATTAATTTAAAGGGGATAAATTGTATCAGCAAAAAAAAAAAAAAAAAAAAACCCAAAAAACGATTTACTATGTTATACTCTACATAATCACCATAATATGTACATGCTCTTGGTGTAGAAAATAGTTTTTTACAGCTAAGATTACGATCGATAGAAAGGATATTAAGAAAACAAACGCGACCAGTTTTGCTGATTGATATTATAGAGAATCATAGGATGATTTTGTTTCAACCAACTTATCCCATTTCTTGAGACTGTTGTACTGCTGATGTGGTAAGTCGTGACAATATCGCCATATACTAATCAACATATAACTGTCCTTAAATAATGTCGCCAAGAACCGATAAAACAGTAGTTTTGGTAGTCGTCAAATTCTGTGAATCTTTTCTCCCTTTTTTTGGAAATCATAGATGTAAAGAGCGAAAGTCCTATACTACATGTTATGATAAATGGCACATGTACTGTAATTTAACGATACTATATGGTATATGTACTGTAATGATACTATATGGTGCATGTACTGTTATGATGCTATATGGTACATGTACTGTAACAATACTATATGGTACATGTATTATAACGATACTAAATGGTACATGTAATGTAACGACACTATATGGTACATGTACTGTAACGATACTAAATGGTACATGTACTGTAACGATACTATATGGTACATGTACTGTAACACTACTACATGTATATGGTACATGTACTGTAATTATTAATATGTTATGGTACATGTACTGTAACAATACTATATGGTACATGTACTGTAACACTACTATATGGTACATGTACTGTAACGATACTATATGGTACATGTACTGTAACGATACAATAGTGTACATGCACTGTAACAATGCTATATGGTACATGTACTGTTACAATACTGTATGGTACATGTACTGTAACGATACAATAGTGTACATGCACTGTAACAATGCTATATGGTACATGTACTGTAAGAATGCTAAATGGTACATGTACTGTAACGACACTATATGGTACATGTACTGTAACGATACTAAATGGTACATGTACTGTAACGATACTAAATGGTACATGTACTGTAACGATACTATATGGTACATGTACTGTAATTATTAATATGTTATGGTACATGTACTGTTACAATACTATATGGTACATGTACTGTAACGATACTAAATGGTACATGTACTGTAACGATACTAAATGGTACATGTACTGTAACGATACTATATGGTACATGTACTGTAACAATACTGTATGGTACATGTATTGTAACGATACAATATTGTACATGCACTGTAACAATGCTATATGGTACATGTACTGTAACGATACTATATGGTACATGTACTGTAAGGATACTATATGGTACATGTACTGTTACAATACTATATGGTACATGTACTGTAACGATACTATATGGTACATGTACTGTAACAATATTATATGGTACATGTACTGTAACGATACTATATGGTACATGTACTGTTACAATACTATATGGTACATGTACTGTAACAATACTATATGGTACATGTACTGTTACAATGATATATGGTACATGTAATGTAAGGATACTATATGGTACATGTACTGTAACGATACTATATGGTACATGTACTGTAAGGATACTATATGGTACATGTATTGTAAGGATACTATATGGTACATGTACTGTAACGATACTATATGGTACATGTATTGTAAGAATGCTATATGGTACATGTACTGTAACGATACTATATGGTACTTGTACTGCAACAATACTATATGGTACATGTACTGCAACAAAACTATATGGTACATGTACTGTTACAATACTATATGGTACATGTACTCGAAAGATACTATATGGTAAATGTACTGTAACGATACTATATGGTACATGTACTGTAACAATACTATATGGTACATGTACTGTAACGATACTATATGGTATATGTACTGTAATGATACTATATGGTACATGTACTGTAACGATACTATATGGTACATGTACTGTTACAATACTATATGGTACATGTACTGTAACAATACTATATGGTACATGTACTCGAAAGATACTATATGGTAATTGTACTGTAACGATTATATATGGTACATATACCGCAACGATACTATACGGTACATTTACTGTAAGAATACTATATGGTGAATGTATTATAACGATAGTATATGGTACATGTACCGTAACGATACTATATGGTACATGTTCTGTAACGATACTATATGGTACATGTACTGTAACGAAATTATATGCTACATGTACTGTAACAATACTATATGGTTCATGTACTGTAAGAATACTATATGGTGCATGTACTGTAACGATACTATATGGTATATGTACTGTAACGATACTAAACTTTACAAGTTATGTAACGATACTTCATTATGTAAGTTCTGTAAGGATACTACAAGTATTGTAACGATACTACAAGTATTGTGACGATACTACAAGTACTGTAACGATATTACATGTACTGTAAAGACCCTAGGCTGAGTATGCACTGTAACGATACTATCTGTTCTGTAACGATAATATTCATTTATTGTAACGATACTTTTAAAATGCACCGTAAGGTTACTGCATGTACTGTGACGATAAATACACGGCATTTTCCGATTAAGCTCGGCAAATATCCACAATATACTTGTGATTATGATCTTAGTGTCTTCAATACAATACATAAAATATGCTTATTAGTTGCCTGTCTGACACGAAGGTGCTATTTTACACGAAAATATATGAGATACAACCAGTTAAGCTTTATATACTACAAAACGTAATTGAAATGAAAGCAATAACTCTTCGATCTACGCTGCTAGTATTAGTCACATTATTATTCATAAAACTTAACTAAACCATTGAACCTATATAAACAACATTAAAATATTTGAGACTACTTATTTTGTAATAAAACACTTATTTCATGCATTTTAAACCCCATTATTTGTTTAAGCATTCCCGTGTGGACTTAACGGATCTTGGTGTAGACTTTAAATACGCTTTCTCCTACAGCTGCAATATTTGGTTTTTATTTCAATAGAGTTGAAATGCAAATATTAATTTTATTTTTCCTTTAACCAGACACAAAAAACTGTTCTATATTAATAGCTGTTTATTTGAAATAAAATACGAACAGTCCAAACAAAACGGTTATTCGCATTGGCAATAAACTTTAAAACAAGGTAAATATTGACTGCCTCTTTTTAGATTTTCTGTTAATATCCATACACGCTTGGAGTAGAGTACATTGACTGATGGATGAATATTAGGTGTGAACCCGTGTTAAAGTCCTATAGGTTTTCGAAGGATTAAGTTGTACTTTCATTCCACTTATGTTCCGGTTCTTCACTGGCTGATGACATCGGGACGCCTGGAATCCAAGACCTTTCATTAATAATTTTTTGTGTATTAATTTTTATTTTAAGGAGGCTCATTGGTCAAGAAATTATCAATCAGATCTACCTTAAATTTTGAGATATGATTGACTGAATTATAATTTATTATATTGACTAAAGAAGAATTCCTTAAATTTTAGCTTTCATCTGAAATTGAGTGTTTTCCTATATATGATATTCCTATATATGACTCCTGTATACATGAAACTTGAGTCAGGCACTTTTAATGTTATCTTTTGTCAAAGACCCTAGCTGTATGCTTAATAGATAAAAGAAAATTAGAAAAAAGTAGTTTAGCAAAAAGCAACCAATACATGGCTATAATAAACGTTTTTAGGAAAACACTATGTTGGCAATAACGAAAACTAAACTGCGCAGGAGTGATGACCCAATTTGATAATGGCAGAATTAAGTATACATGTATATCCAATTGTTCAAAATACGTCATAAAATTTGTAAATAAGTGCAGAATTTGTTTAACAGATCTTCAAATCTACAATATTTAAAATGCGGCCCGCATAAATGTAAGACTCAACTATTTTGGCTTGATGGATTAATAAGCAATTTTGAATAGAAAGTCATTTACGCCGTAAATGTATGCACGAAAAAAAAATCTTTAAATTAAAAAGAAAGTTTGGTACTTAAGAATCATATTGGAACGGACTGCTCAACGATGTATTCAATAGCAATGTGCAAGATTGGATGGATGAAGTAGTCCCAGAGTTAATATCACCTTGATTATGTGCGATACAGTTATATAGTCCCACAGTTCTTTTCCTATCACTGTACACAACGGACCATTGAAATTATTTACTTTCTCACCTTTTGTGGGGAGAAAATATACCTTTTAAATCATTACACACTTATAACGAATATGAAAAATATACGATATGAAGCGAAGAAAGATTTCCTATGTATCAAGGGTAAGACAAACAAGAACTGAGCCGACCCTCATACTTTCTTCGAGAAATTCGCTATAAAACATTTCTTTTGTGAAAATTGGGGTGACCTGAACACATTTTTTTTACTATTGTCGAGAGGGGGTTTAAAGTGGCTTATCTCCTATCATCTCGCAATACAACAAAAAGTAACAGAGAAATCCTCATATTATTGGACTATAGCTCCATGTTGCACAGAACTATATACATAAAGTAGGCGGGATTCAGCGATCGAGCTGTTATTTGTTTTCAGTGTTTTAAACTGTAAGAGTAAATGTGTGCCGATTGTCCATACGGGGCTTTAAATCTCGCTACTTACTGGTTCAATTTCATATCATCGCAGTGATCAAAAGTACACGGTTTGAACAGGCTCTATATAAACCACTGGCGAAAAAATTCGACCCAGCAATTGTTTCTACTCGGGTGTGTTGTTCTGTCTCTTAAGAAGCCTTTTTTTTTAATCAGGACCTTTTGTGCCCGCTGATAACAAGTTACGACTTTTGTTTCGACTTTTGAGGACCCGTTATCTTGCCTTCACAGGAGATTGTTCCATACCCGTGTTATCTTGAATTTGATAAGAAATCGTCATATATATAATCAGCTCCGATATGGAAAGCCAACAGATCATACATTGCCAGTTTCCGGATGTCGCAAAATCACAAGAACAGCCGACATTGAGACCATCTTCTGAACCGATTTTCTTATCACCAAGCGCATTCAGGATGAAGCTTTTAAGGAGGATAGTCGCCGTGGATGGGGGAACAATCGACAAGAAGAGCTTAAAGACTCTGGAAACAAAAAATAGTGAAAAGACTATGAAGGCATCCATCATATTTCCTAATGGAGAGGTTGGGACACTGATTTCTTTAGAAAAGATCGAGAAAAAGAAAGACTCATCGGAAGAAGACCGACTGTTTCCTTCTCTTAATGAAACGGACTATTTTGATAACACGGGCTTAATGCACCCACAACCGAGAAAAGAGAAGCCATTAAGGCTACCACCTATTTCATTACCAAGGATATACGAGCTCAAACCTTTACCGATTTTACCGACAGACTATAACTCTTTGGCCTCACCAGCAAAACCGATCACCGATGAAGATTGGGAGGACCTTAAGGAGTGCCGATATCTCAGACCTTCTCCTCGGAAGTACAGAAACTCCGGTGACCAGAGGATGCCTTGATGATGTACCTTAAAGACGATAATTTATTTCAAATCAAAAAAACTCTCAGAAAGGTGCTGTTGGACAATTAGACAATACTGTTCGAGACAAATGGAGCATTCCCCCGAAGGCTATTTTTTTCTACTGTTTTATAGTAGAAAATTATCGGGGTTTTTAATGTTGAAAATCTATGGAACGGTTAACAATGACGAGCTGAATATGTAACTGGCCTATGTATTGTGAAAGTAATTTACGACAGGGACGACTTTACGAGGCTGTTGTTAAGACTTGAGTTAAGTGGTCTAAAGTGAAATTGGAATTCACAAAATCTTATCTGAAGATGATAAATGCCAATTTTTGAGTGTTGTTTCGAAGGAATTAAATCCCAAACATGAAATAGTATGTCATGGTAAAATGTTTTAAAATGGATGTTAGGTTTTGGTATTAATGAAAACAAATCCATCATTTTTCATTCTACCATAGGAGGTGACACGCACTCTTTATAAATGTTCCATTGTTTGTATTAAAGTTATGGATTGTTTTCCAATGCATCGTGTTGGCATTTTTGTTGTTGTTAGAAACATGTTGATACGTACTGTTACAGCCTAATGTACAAGGTCCACGAAATACCTATCTCTAATGAGTTACCTTGTTCCACCTGGCAAAATGTAAACCCCCAACTCACAATTACTTCATAGATTTTATTTATACCTTTCAATCTATTGTACTCCTATGTTGGAAACTTGTCGCTATCTCTTAATTGAAACTCCGAATTATGCTTAAGCACGCACAACTTGAAGGAGTATGTGTCATATTTAGCTATTAGTACCCCATACTGAGATCCGCGCGGGGCGCTCCCCCAGAACTCTTTAGGGGTGGTGTCTCAAATAATATACTGAGAAGTCTGCGTCGTCTGTGAAGCGCTATCTTTAAGAAGTGTATTGTATGATGTTTTGAGATTTCAAAAACTCAAAGCCCGTCGCTCAGAATAAAATCACATTAAATCGATAACATAATTTATATTATGAATTGATGTTTCTTATGAAGTGAAAATTTTGATTGAATGAAGTTTGTTAAATTCAAACGATATATTGAATTTTGTTAATCTGATAAGCTTGAAAAAGCAAAGGGGGTATTTTATTCATTTAAGAAGTAATTGTGTATTTAAAGCAATAAATTGTGTTTCAAAGTTTCTAATCAGGAGCTAAGAATTATTTTGAGCAATGAATCGTTACGCTTCACACATTTCTCGTCCTCTAATTTTCTGTGTCACTGTTTGAAGAAAAAAAATGTTAATTTTACAAAACTAATGGGATATTTTTCAATACCAGTCCATCAATTTTTTCCGATCTGTTTCGCGCAATGTTTCGATTGTATCATACCAGTTTTTAATAGCTTGTTGCGAATGTTCGTTTCGAGTTCATTTCATCCTTGTCCCTTGTTAAACTACGCTCTGTGTCAAATGACAGTTTGACAGAAACCCCCTAACCTCGGCGACAGCGAAAAAATGCATTCTATTTTGACGCACACTCGAGTGAATGTTTTCTATTCAACTGAATTATTGAAAAAAAGTTCTATTTTCTAATGGGGTATTATTGTCAAAATAATTATTGCAATTTCCTTCGAAGGCACATGGCATGTATATAGAAATTTCCTAGCACATAGAATTTGATTAAAATCTACCCGTCACATTGTCTGTGACCTATACATCAGTAACATCTAGTTAAGGTATTGTGTGAAATAAGAACGCACTTCAATTTTCTTTAAGTCTTTTTTATACATCACCCCATGACAACTTATGATATAAAAAAAATCGATAAAAAGATTAAGAGGCAATTAAAAAACCATCACGTGATCCACTTATAAAGCGTTGCCAACAATTGTAGTTGCTGATTAAGGTAGATAAAAAAAAAGATTGCACCATCTGTAAACTAAGTAGTTTTAGTGCAGGTCATGGTGTTTTTGGTATATACTACTGATTTCGTGACAACTATTTGATTAGTGTTAGTTTCTGGTTTTTGGGAAGGAAAGAGGAGGGGAACCCATCGTTGTAAAAATAAAAATAATAAAATAAAAATCTTAACGTGCGAATCCAAAAACTTTAATCAGAAAAACTTTACCGAATTTCTACTTCAACATAGCTTTCATGCAAACAATGTCGAAAAAAATTCAAATAGGCCCAAGTTAATTCTATAATAGTTAGTAGATCTACGAACAGGCTTACAATCAATTCCTTTATTTTGCAATAAGAGGGGGCGCTCGGGTGTTAATAACAGATATGGGTCAAACTTTATCAATGAGACCATACTTGGTCCAGTATTGTTTTAGCAATTATCAGTCCGGTAGACTGACCAGTGCCTGTTATCAGTCCCAACATGTAGGTGACCGTGTTTCCCCTATCCCGGACCCTCCAAATTGACCTACTTATCGATCCGTTTGCTCCCGGGTGTACGAAATCTGCTCCGATGTTGAAGTATTGGTTTTATATATGATGAAATCGTAACCGTAATCCCAAAGTGTACATGCGTAAATGCGTTTGGAGAATTAGTGTATGTAAACAAACTCAATTCCATAAATGAAGCATGGCAAAGTTGAAACAAATTTATACATTTTATTGGTAAATTGATTTCTTTTTTAAACTTTAAAACTTGATTTCAAATACCAGCCTATCTACATATTTTTCTATAGACATCAAAAGGACAGGAAATGAACATATGAACTTTGAAATTTTTTTAAAGATATGTTATCTCATATACAATCTTGAATATCAAGGCGTTGTTTTTTTTTTTAAATTAAAACAAAACAAATCGAGAAATAAACAAAATAGTTTTCACTTTTTTATTATTCATGGAATGTGTAAACAACTTTTTTTGATATTTTTTCCCGAATGATAGAGATGGTTTTAAATGATATTTTATGAAGACTTTTCATCGCAGAATTTTTTAGTTTATCAGCAACTATAAAAGGCCTTTCAACTTCATTGATGTTGCAGATTTTGAGCTATTGTGTCCAAAAAAGAATGATACAAAAATATAGCGATATTTAAATTGACTATTTTTTAATATACTAGAAAAAAATACAATGGTATTTATGAATTGATAAATATATCTTTAATGTTGTTTATTCAATATGCATGTGCGTAAGCTCTCAGAGAGTTCATGCACTATGTACAAACAAGTATATGCGTGTGTGTTTTTTGGCAACAGCAAAGCCCGCGGCTTTAATCAACAGATATTACTTCATGTATGAAAGTAAATTGGTAATTTAATTTCATGTGGTGGCGCATGTATTGGTAGATTTTTATTTTATCTTCTGAATTGTGAAATTGCAACCTGGTGTAAAAATAATGTACCACACGAGGAGAGGTAACCCGTAAATCTTAAAACGTTTCTATGTTTGGAGACTTTTTTTTATATTATCAGTATCTCGAGCAATGTGTGTTTAATATAACAAAGATACGAAATAAAGGGCATTTGATTGTCGGACATGGCAAAACAAGGACCGCAGATAATAAAAACCGGGGCATTTTTAGGACTGAAATACCAGAGCAAATTTCAACCGTCATGACCCGAATTCCCCCAGTAGCAAATGGGACTTAATTTTTTTTTTATCAAGTTAATTCAAAATTCACAATCATAGATAAAAAAAATTTAAGATAATCCGTTGGCAATTCAAAGTGTAGCTTTTGGAATCGTATTGGCAACATTGTAAGCGTAGAAATAGGATCTAAAAGAGCCATAAAAGAATCTTTTTTTTTTTAAATGCTTCTCAGATAAGCCTTAGAACTAATTTTAAAATTAAAAAGATTCAACAGGGTCTTATTTTCTAAGTCAGAGTTATCTCTCTTAAGAAATGAGCATATTCGCCCTAAACGCATCCTCACAATGTCAGGGGTCCTGAATCCAATCGTGTTTGTTCCTTTGTTTGTATTAAGTTTTTTTTTTTGATTCATTTGAATGTTGTTGTTTTTCTAATGAATGGGGATAATTGATAATTATGATCTTTAAAATACACTTGCGTAGCGAATTTATATAAACTATATTTATATATTATATCATATTCATGACGTTTGCGGAGAGCGATCTATTTTTGATAGTTGAGACTTCTATAACCCACATATTGATTGAAATCACAACCCCAGAAATGATATTTGCGTCTCCGATCATTTCAGAAAAGAAAACACGTGCGAAAAGGAACGCGAAAAGGAGAGGGGATAGAATTTCACTCAATGCGTTACATAGTACTAGAGTAACATAGTGTAACACTAAATCAATGTTTACTTGCGAGAAAACCATCCCTGGTATTGAACACGAGTACTTCGATGATACTTCATTGATCTTAACATTGTTGGAATAACATTGAAGTGCTTTGTTTATGTTTTAAAGACAACATTCAATACTTAAATGCGTTTCATTTTTCCCTCTCGATCGTCATACTATATATATAATGTGATATTATCAATTAATAAAAATATCAAAAAAAACCCAAAAAACCATCAACTTTCTCTCTTATCGACTGATGTGAAAAGGTGTCCATATAACTGTTAATACCCCGTTTTCTTTTTGCACCTGGCTTCGGGGCCACCAACATGTAAAAATCTTAGCCTGCACGCACTATAAAACGGTTCGTGGCTTATGGATATAAAGCTAGGGTCTACATCTTCAGCTCAAGCGCACGCCATGAACGTGATTCGTGCGGAAGGGTTATCAGCTCTTGTCATCATGACGGCTAATTTCTAAAACATGACGCAAGTAGATACTACGCTCAGAACATGAATCGGTTTAAATGAAATTAATCTCATTTTATCGCATTAAGCAATTCTTTTACTCGTGATAATGTGAAATATACAGAGAGATATATATGTCCAAAAATTACGTATTGCGTAAAATAAAATGTAGAAGTGGCTTCATACATTCCTGATATATTTTTGATTCATGCAATTTCAAAACAAAAAAAAAAAACCCTGAAAAGCTAACATGTTTGTATACATGTATCTTGAAAATCGTAGTTTGGATTGGTTTTTTTCAATGTATGTTTCAGTACAGTCTTCATGTGTTAGAGAGTGCGTGATCTTCTTCGTACAAAGCGGGATTCTGCATTTTTGGGGGATTTCTTTTAATCATATAAATTAACGTATGGAGTCAAACGCATGCGTCTGTACACAATACGTTTACATTGAAAAGATCAGCATAACCTTTAATCATCAAATTGCGATACATATAATTTTTTTTTTTTATATGTCTACTCATATAAAATTTATTGATATTTGTATTGACTACCGTGCAGCATTTATCTAATCATATCTAATACAAGTTTTTTGAAATGGTTTTCTTCTATCATTGTCGCTGTTTGTTTGTTTTTTTTCTTTTAAATACAATTTAAACTTAATATAAAAGCATGCTTTCAAATATTTTACTTATATAAAAATGTTAATCTAAAGCGCATCAAGAGCAAACATTTATCGAGAGTGAATGATATTTTGTTTGTCTGGGATAAAATATGGAAAATGAAAAAATTTGTCAAATCTTTGTGTGAATTGCAGAAAAAAAAAGAAGACCCATAGTTTATCAAGTTACATGACCCCCAAAAAATGACACATCGAAAATAAAAAAATAAAAAACAAATCCATGAAAAAGAAAACGGGTGCGTGTTGAAATTTTAGGTTAACCAAGGTTGAACAGGAGATCGATATCGAAACCAGGGCGTGGTCGCTGTATATATCAGGGCGTGGTCGCTGTATATATCAGGATTCCGGTCCCTCCTATTCAATGGTGCTTCTTCTATCTAAGGATGTCCTCTCTTTAGAAACACCGTGCAGAAATTCTATTAATTCTGAAAGAGAGAGAGAGAGAGTAAAGACGAAAGGACATAATGATCAATTCTGTCCAATACATACTGTATATCAATGCGCCAGGGTATCATAAAATCATTTTAATGTAGCGCATGTTAATAATTGACGGATTACTACCAAAAATATCGGGGAACCCATTCAATAAACGCTACTTAGACATTAAAGGGGCATGGTCACGATTTTGGTCAAAAATTATTTTTCAGATTTTAAGGTTTACTATGCTTCAATGAAGTAAGGCATTTTTAATGGGCAACCAAACTTTGAGTGTCATCCGTGGAGTTATAAGCGAGTTGCAGAGCTTACAATTCTTTGGTACGTAAACAAAACTTTTGTTTACATTTTGAAATTTGAACATAAAATTCAAGTTTTAGTCCTAAAATGAATGTGTTAAACGTTTTGAACTGATTATTCATGCTTAAAATGAATAAGAGGATTGACAAATCAGCTTGAAAAAGATTTTTACTGGTATATTGAACCTATGTTGACAAAAACAGGGCACGAGCCTTGTTTACATGACAAAGAATTGTGAGCCCTGTATCTTGCTTATATCTATACGACTGACCCTCAAATTTCATTTGATTGTTAGAAATGCATTTTCTAAAGCACTGTAAATAACAAAAACAGAAAAAAAGAACTTTACCAAAATCGTGACCATGCCCCCTTAAGACAAGTTGAATATGTTCAGCATCTAAACAAAAAATGATCGTCTTATGTCTTATTGTTAAGATATTTGGATGGCTGTGGACATTTTTTTAGGCTATATTTACTTCCTTTAGACGAAAAAAATAGGAAAATATTCTATAGTTTTAATGTCAAAAATATCATATGTAAAAGTGAAGGCAGATATGATGATTGAATTTGTTGACCATCGAGCAAACTTAAGACGGCTCGATGGTCATGCTTATTTCGAGACTTTTTTGGTCTCCTTAATAAGAAGAGCTCCGTATAGAAATATAGGAAAAAACCCAATTTAAAAAAAAGTATGGAATTTTTCTTTACTAGATAATAGTTGATAGCTAAACAAATCTTAAAAATCTTTAAAATTTTAGGTAGATCTGATGGTTAATTTGTTGATCATACAGCCTCCTTAATTCAGACAGAACATTTAGGATCAAAGGCATTTCTGATATGGAAATATTATCTTAACAAAATGATTCCTCGAAAACAACCACATTAGATTTTCCGACTCTGGTCATACGATACCGGTGAGTCAAAGAAAACGGGAAATAGATCGATCACGTATGACTATAAAATATAAGTATTCAGTACGAGATTTTGTTCTCAATTTACTGCTGATTCATCAGCTTGTGAAATAGCCAAAGTATGATGTCTGACTATATAGAAGTTAAAGTATATGTATGTTGTTTACTGAATTTTATTTATCAAATTTGAACCGAGTTCACAAAGCAAATTAACGTTGTTTTTTTTTTTTTACTGTTTATTGACACTTCAAATAAAAGTTCAAGTTATTTACATTTCAGTTTATGTCAAAATACGATGTCTAACTAGAGCTTAGAATATATTTATGTCGTTTACTAAATTTTGTTTATCAGATCAAATTTAAGTGCACGAAGCAAAAACTTCTGGGTTTTTTTTACATTACAAATTTAAAGGTTAAAGTTTTTTACATTATAAATTATAATGTCAAAAACGATAGTTTTTGCTTCGTGATATGTGTGTACACGCATGTAAATTTAATCCAATTTATATGACTGATAAAAAACTTCATTGCTATATTGTTTCTATACATTTCTTGTGTATTCTGACAATGTTACCAAGACAACTGATGCTGTATTTGAAAGATAATCTCATGTACATGCACATACATATATATATTTTCCCGACGTTATTCTATGATTAAAACATAATAAATCCACCATTCCAAATGTCGATGATTTTGAAATATGACACTTTTAGCGTCTGTCTATAAAAATCGGGGCTGCGCCTAACTATATGATAATGCAATAAGAGGATCACATTGCGATAAAAACGAGACAAGCTGTATTTTACACTGAGAGAGCTACCACAGCTTTGTATATTGCTGACCGAGTACCGTTCTTAAAAATACTATCTTGTCAGATTATATATGCATGTATCTCGTATAAATATATACTGTACTAGTATTCAAATTACACTACACCACGTCCATTTTCAAAGGGGAAAATGGCCTTGAACATGAAAAGGTTGAGACTTAATTGGTATTGTTTGTGGTGAATTTATGCTTGGTGGTCATGAAAAGCTTGTTTTGAACAACAAAAAAATGAAATAGGGGTAACAAAGAACCACTATGCAAAGTTGTTAAAGCTGTTAGAGACAGGAAGAATTCCTTTCCTGCTTTGATTTTTTCCGGCACATATGAGTCAATGTATGATAGAATTATTCAATGTCAATCTGTTTGCTATACAATATTAACCACAAATGTCCATGCATGCCATCAGTTGCATAAAATGAATTGGGTCAAGTATTATTTTCATATTATATGACAACCCGGTAGCAAAGTACTATTTACTTGCTTATGACTATGTCACCAGTAGTTGTTATGTTAAAAAATTGAAGAGATAACTTCAATAAATAGGCAACTTCTTAAAATCCTACTGTTTAGCTCACTCATGAAAAGCATTTACAACAACTGCATACCATTCCCCTAAAATAAACAAACATTTAAAAATCCCCAACAACCACATTCACCCCATCCCCCAACTCACACCCAAAAAGTACCCCCCCCCCCCAAAAAAAAAAAAACCCCAAAAAAACCCAAAAAACAACAAAAACAAGACTGTGTCCCTTGCTGACAAACTCCCCTCACCCCACCCTAAAAAACATCCACAGCTACATGTACTTCCTTGCCGATATTTCCTTGCAAATACATTGGAGAGATACTAACTCCCATTGGAACATCGCTCGGCCTTTTCCGTCAAGTCGAGAAAATACCTTAGATTTTTTTCTCGACTTGACGAAAAAGGCCGAGCAATGTTTCGATTTGACGGAAAAGGTCGAGCGATGTTCCGATTTGACGGAAAAGGCCGAGCGATGTTCCGATTAATAATACTCACCCCTGCCAGTTATTTTTCCGACGCCGCCGGGGTCTAGTTTTCCGAGCTCCGTCGTCACAATGGATGCCTCCTCTTGACTGAGGGGCTCCTCCCCCGCAGTGGTCAGTGTGCTGATTAGGTCAGTTACAGATATCTGGACATTGTCCACAGAGTTCCCGCCATCTGTCCCATACAGCTCTTGAATCGCGTTCACTAATTGACTGTGGATTTCTTCTCTGGAGTTCCAATTTCCCTTCATCATTGTAATGAACTCGTCTTTAGTAATGTACGATTTTGATGCTGGTAAAAATAATAGATTCTGCTTATCAGTTTTCATTCATTAAAAGTCAAATGTGGAAGCAGGCTAAGAAAGAGGCAATAAAATAGTGACATCCAACATTTAAAAATGATTGCATATGCACATAATCAATTAGCGTAAATAACTCCATCACAACGGTTTAACCCATCCACTCGTGATGTTTTTTTCCCCCGATTTTTATCTTCTTTCAAGATATAGTAATACGTTTTATTAAGGAATCGACCTGGCAATTTCCATACTTAACCTACGTTTTGGTGATCGTCATCGTACCAAAGGCAAGGTTTTGTTTTAGCGGTATTTTTACTGACTTTACGGAAATTTAAAACTATTTTCTATGGTTTCAGGGTATTAATTTCCGTTTGAACTGTTTGCAAATGCACAACTGAGGTTTGATAGTTACGTTACAGAAAACCACAGAAAGTACGAACAAGACAAAAAAAGATTGATTATTACTGTAACTTCACACTTACGATCCTTATCGTGGTCTTTGAAAACTCTGTTGACAAATGCTTCCGAAGGACATAGACGAAGACACTGCAAAACGGATCGGAACCCCTCGGCACTTATAAGTCCGGTGTCCGGATCAGCGTACATGTGGAAATACCTATCCAATCCTTGTTACAAACGCAAAACGTAAAGAGCAGTAATACATATTAACTTCAGCTTTTGCATAAAAATGTTAGGAGTAATTCACAGAATGACACGGTTGCTTGCTGAATTGCTTTTTTGTGGTCCGAAAATATTTGTTGCATATCTCATGTGATATGAATTATTGCAACTATTGTCAAAATAATACTACATGTAGTAATGATAATAATAATAGGTTGAAGAAAAACATCGCATTTTAAATTGAAATTGAATAGACCTACAATGTATATCCCAATTTCATTAGACCAAGGTTGTCCCTACCTTCTTGATATTCTTCGGGAACAAAGTCCTTTAATAAAAATTTAAAAGATCAATGTTTTACAATAAAATCAAATATGAAATCGGCAAAAATATTGAGTAGTAATTAATTCACCAAAAAACACAAAAAAACAAAGTAAACATTCACAGACCATTTTTCGTAATAACGCTACTGAAATAATTGTATTCCTACCATTGTGACAGTGGTGCTGACTATTTAAAAAATCTTCTTTCCGACAAAGTATGTTGAAAATTCAACGATTCGCATCGTTACTCTCTTTATAAAAAGAATGTTGAAAGCATCGAAGAACAATTGAACAGGTATCGGTAATCACACCTTAGATTAGTATCTATGCTTTCGATGCCTTGCGTAATCTGTCGGTCTTGAAATTTGATTTGTCAACGCTGTTGCTGATTCCTCTTCTCTCGTGCATGTTTTTGGTTACTGTATCATTTAGATTGTTAAATATCAAATTCATTATTTAAAACAAAATATAGAAAAATATTAGAAACTATCAAATTATGTTCATAATACACTTACAGATGGAGAAATAAATTCAGGAAAACGAAACTTTTATCACCATATAAAACCTACGTTTTGTATGTAAACAAAAACATGGCGCGAGCTTTGTTTACATTACAATGAAATATGAGCTCTGCATTTCGCTTATATTTTGAAAACCAAAGTTGAAATTATGGCTGACCATTAGAATTGCCTTTTAAGGACTTTGTAAACATTAAAAACGGGGGAGTAAAGTTTGAAAAAAAAAATCTTGACCATGCTCGTTTAATGTCAACGAGAAATCAGATAATATGAATGAAAAACAAACCCAAATATATTTTTAAAAATTGTACTTGCTCCTTTTATTGCTTATTATATGCACTTGTATAACATTCATTTGAAATTTGTAGGTTTTCATATATAAATGAATTTTGCAGTGTTAATTTTTTCGAGTCTCTTAGCTTTCCTTGAATTGAAAAAATGACCGATTTCTTGCGACATATTTGAAAAACAACATATTTTCTTCTGCCTGGTTTTCACTAACATAGTTCGCAGGGTCGTTAGGAATAGCGCTTTCTTTTCTCTGAGAGCCTCCCAACAACATATCGATATCACTCGATTTAGCAAATCCTGAGTTAGCGGCTCTGTAACTTGTGAAGCGTGGCTGCTTTTGTGACGTAGAACTTCCGTTGGAGCCCGGAAGTGGCTCTAGAATGCTAGGCTTCCAGTACTCACTATCTCGCGCTATGGTTCGGAAGAACACTAGATTCTCGGCGTCTCGGATTTCTCGTCTCTTTTCTTCCTCTGCTTCTTTTGGGTCTTCTGTGTGCAAACGGTTTCGAAAGTAAGCGTGTGTTTGCATACTAGCAGACTCACTTTCCGCCTGGGTGGATGTTGCCTTTAATTTAGAGGTTTCTCGTGATTTTTTCTTAGACTTTTCTCTCTTAGACTTTTCTTTGCTTTTTTCTTTGGCATCAATTCCAGTAAATTTCTTTTTCGTTTGCTTTGTTTTTTGCAACAAGTCATCGGGATAGACGATATCATTGGCACTTTTTAGTTTCTGTGATATTTTGGCGGGAAAAGAACATGAACTACTGTTCTCGAAAAAATTGCTGATTTCGCTTTCTTCAGCTGGACACATGTCTCTGGTGACCCATTTCGATATCTCCTGAAAATCTTCACTGTTTTCACCTGCGTTCATCACAAACTTGTTGGCAATTACGACTTTGTTCTCATTCAAATCCTTCCAGAATCTGGTATTTGGAACTTTTGTATTTGCTACAAAGGGAGCTTCCAAACCCCCGACATGCTGGTTCCTCCTCACATGTTCATACTTGGCATAGGGATCCTTCATCGCCTTCCTAGTTTTCTCGGTTTTGGCACTTCCGGTTGATGCTGCCTTGTTGAACACCGAGGCACTCGGAGAGTCTTGCCTTGAGTTACCTGTATGTAATCATGAAAAAAAAATTTATGAGCAAGTAAAAACAAATGCAAGACACATACATGTACTTTGCAAATGTTTTATCAAACGTGTGTCAGTTTGGCAATTCAAATAAATATGGCAGTCATGCTACAAAAAATTGGCACAGTGAATAATATGTTGCATGATAGACATTTATTCTTACCTCCATTGACCGTTCCCTGGGGATTATCGGTGTAGGATGGGCTGGCCCCTGTTTCAGTTTTCTCCTCGGTGTATGTCCTCAGCTCCAGGTCAGAAAGCACGACCAGGTCGTTCTCATCACACGTTTCGGTGTCTGAATTGGAATTAAATAAAAGGAATCAAGCCCTGCTACCATTTGACTTGTCCAGAAGCTGTCATGTTGTAAATTTTGAATTTACCGGGTGGCAGTAAATACAAAATTCATGTTGTAAATTTTGTATTTACTGCCACCCGGTAAATTCAAAATTTACAACATGACAAAGCTAAAGTTCAAATGTTTTGGAATTTTGTAAGAAACGGATTACTTGTTTATACATGTATATACACATATATATTGAATCTGCAGTTTGCATTTATCCAAAAGATATTTTAGGATTGCATACAGAGTAAAGGGCATTGTTTATAGTATAGAGTATTGGGGTATGTACTCGGAGTACTACTTTTTATGCACACTTTGACTGATACTAGTAGTTGGGCGTGCATGCAGGTAGTTGATAAAAGAGTCTACCAGTGCAAGTGATGTCCGAACTGTCTGAGCTGGAGGAGGACTGGGTCCGCTGTACCTCGCTGTAGATACTCCGGATCCCCCTACGGGTGGGCGCGGTGAGTACATCCACGTGGGTGGGTGCCTTGGCTATAGCCACGCCCTCTTTGTCTTCTTCTATCTCTCGCTCCTCTTCAATTTGCTGCAAGATAAACATATACTGAATATGAAGTGATATATTATATATTAAGTAAAAAACACCAGTTTCACTTATTACTTTATTTAAAAGTTGGATCACATGTCAAGCGTGTAGGATTTGAAAATGTACCTTCGGTCGAACAAATATTATATTTTTGGTATACATTATCTCAGTAAAAAGACTTGAAATGTGTTTGCTTTTTAGTGATACTAGTATAAAGTTCCCATTTTCCTGTAGTACAAATATTTACATGTATAACAATACTTCTTTAACTTGCACGCCAAATAAAAAAAAATCGCTATGTATTGAAACATATTGTATTCCAAATTCGTGACTTCAGAAAACGGTCCAGCACTTTTGATGTTCTAAACACGCAGCCAGGGTCACCTAACCCTGTAATTTACAATTCAACCATCGGTCAATACACGCGAAGTTTGGGATATCTATGTCAAAAACTAGTACCAGCTCTGATTTTCATTCGCCTCCTTATAGGGGGGCGGGTCGACCAAGTTGTAGACTTCTTAATCTTGATATTGCGTGTATATGAATTCAAAAGGTACATGTATCATATTTACATTTCACAGTTATGAAGACGTCCACGTCACTGGATGCTTATTTTAGACTTGTTCTTGTACTGTAACAGTTTTTGTCTATTTCGAATTATTAAATCAATCCACTTACGAGCTTAACTTTCATGAAAATATCGATTTTCCATGAACTCCATCATGTAGACAAAAATGATTGTTTGTACATACATTTACTAGTATTTCATAACCGCATATATACAAAGTATTCTTAGAATTAACAATGAAAACTGAATTCATGAAGTAATCAAGGAGCTCACTAAAAACGAAGCGGTGGTGGAAAATACAGAAAGTTACAAAACATGTTACTTAACATGCTTAACAGGGCAATTTAATTAGTGTAATACTGAGAAACCTTCTTGAAGAAACAGAGTACATGCATATTACTTACACAGATTCAAACGAGTCCATTTGAGGTTATTTATTTTGTTAAGCACGTAGCAGTTGAGGGGGGAAGGCGAATCTACTTCAACATTATGACAAGCAAAACAATTAAAGCAATATGAGCTGTATTTTTTAGAGTTTTATTTTGCTGCTAAAATACCTGCTAGTATAATAAGTCTGCATATAACTTAAACTTTCAACACAGGAAATAACTCTCTTCTAAGGAATATATAGCAAATCAATTTTTGTACAGGGCGACAATAATTCAGTTTTGCTCCAAACAAGGCTTCTTAACGGCCTTTTCCACAAAAATATGGCTAACAGAAATTTAAAAACCATGATATTTTTGTTATTTTAGTAGAAATGAACATTTTAGTAAAAAAAAATCTCAACATGAAAAATGCAGCTCATATTGCTTTAAAAAGAGGGAAACATAAAATTATTAAAATCTAAACTATTTGTGAATCTAGTTTGGGGGGGGGGGGGGGGGGTCGTTGACACCCCCCCCCTTTTAAGTAAATGTTTAAAAAATGACAGTTTCAAAAAAAAAAAAAAAAAAAAAAAGGGGGGGGGGGAAAGAAAGTAGAGATGGGATAGGTTGTGAAGACCCCTTCCTCTTCCCCCGTTGATTCGTGTCTGTCTTGTTTCACATGGTTTCATGATTACTTGTTGTACATGTTAATCTGTATCATCTTGTATTTCGTAGATAAATGCAAAAAACGTTTTTTACATTCTGTAAAACGTACCAAAATCGCGAAAATTTATTCACATGCTTCTTGTTAAAGGTCAGATGTATACATTTATCAATTCAACTATCAGAATATTTTTCTGTCGTTTCTTTTTATAAGTTTTTTTAAAATAATAAAATAAAGGTTTATGGAATGGGCATTACAAGTATTTGTACCGAATAGCTAAAGAATTGTGTACAATTCTTTATTTATTTGTGGACTTGCTTTGTGCAAGTACATGTAAACAAAATCAGATCCATTTGGTTATTGGAATCTACATTAGCCTAACTCGATTATCAAGGAATGATTTTTCTTGATGTCTATCGATTTTAAATGCAGTCATATCTTTACACACCAAAGGGCCTAACATGTATTGCAATTTCATATGAATAATAATACTTGCATAATTAACATGGATATACGATGTACATGTATACTGGTTGTTTGCAAAATACGTCGTTAGCGTATTCCACGTTATTTACCTCCATTTTGACAATTTCTTTTTCGTCCTTCATCGCATACTTCATCCCTAAGCCCTTCTCGAACTCCTTCCGCTCTGTTTTCTTCTGTTCCAGCATGCTCCTCAGCTGTTGCAACCTTTCCATCCTTTGCCGCCGAAGAATCTCGATATCGTCTGCCGATTGCTGCAAAGCCTCGCCATCGCCGTGGCTAAACTGACAGTCGTTCTCTCGTTCTATATTTCTTTTTTCCGACGAAATCTTCTTCTCCAGCTCGCTTTCCAGATGTGCCATTTCCTGTGAAGAGCATTCGATCCTCGTCTTGAGGACTGGGGTACCAGTATTTGGGGTGTTCCTACCAGAAAGACGACTGTTCACAGTTGGTTTTTGGATACTCTCGATGCACTTCTCCAACATGGTACTGACTAGAGCCCTTGACACAGACTCCATGTCGGAGTTGTTTTGATTTTCTTTGCCGACTTGTGGTGCAAAGATTGACAAGTGTCCAAACTTTTCTTCCAAAGAAGACGGAGGAGTTGTCTCAAAGCTCAGCTCCTCATTTTTCGCCTCGTTTTGATAGTCTGGAGGTACTGTATTTTCTCCAAAATCAGTTCCAACCTGGGGTGCCTTCATTAAATCAGTGGTCTCTCCACCGTCATCGATACGTGGCTCTGGGGTGGTGTTCGCATTTTGCGATAGGTTGTCTCGGTTTATTTCCATGTATTTGTTGATTTTGTTTTCTTTCTTGTTTTCTCTTACGAAAATGTTTTCGCACGTATTTTTGATACGCTTTTGAAAATTAGACTCAACCTCGCTGCCTGTATGTTCCAGATCTAAAGACACTGATGCAGCACAACAAAATGGCGAGTCCTTTGAGCTTGGTTGCAGGGGTGATTTTGAAAGGTTAAACATTGAGTCAGAATTAATTTTCCTCTCGAGTTCTAAGTTTAAATCACAGTACATTAATGTGCTGTTTGCTTCTCTTGTTGATGATACAGAGGTAAATTGCCCCACTGCCTCGTCACTTTTCGAAGAGTCCTCTTCTTCAGCGATTGTGGACAGAGAGATATGCCACCGCATTGTACTGATCACATATTTTGCTGCAAAACAGTTGTATATCAACTATACATGTATATAACGTAAACAAATCTAAAATATATTTACTTATTTTATTTTTTCTGAACGTGTTTACAACTTACCTCCTTGAAAAACGTTAACTACATTTATCTTGATGACGTAAATATATTATGATGTCACAATAAAAATTCTTTCATTATGACGTCATTGTGTGTGTATTATGACGTATGGCTAAAACGTGTAAATCTTTTCTTTTGTCATGTATACTTGAAAAGTATGCACTGATAAAAGCTATTGTTCTGATAAATCGGGTCCTTTTTTTTTTTACTAGTTCTTTACAAAAAAGGTTATGCGCCCATGTGGATCAAAGCAAACTTAATTTCAATTTTCGAATTCCCGTGCCTTATTTCGTCTTTGTTGAAATAACAGCTATATCCAGAGTTTGAAGAATTGCATGGTATTTTTTAAGATGAAGTATAGTTACCATGTCGCTCTTAAAATATATGTACATGTCTCAAAGTAATCAGTAATTTTAAGAAATTGTAGGGAAAAAATTGCTTTAAAGTCGGCTTGTATACAGATGTAGAACTGTTTATATCGTTTAAATTTTACCCAACATCGGGGAAAAGTAATTTGCATTCTGATCTGGGATCATGCGCGGATCTAGAAGAGGGTTAGGGGGTTTGTAATCCCCCTGCAAATTTAAATTTCTTCAAATTTACAATATAAAATTAAAAAATATTAACTCAGACCCCCCTCCTGGATACCTCAGAATGCCAATCCCCCACCCCTACCCCGGAAAAAAATCTTGACCCGCGCATTGGGATAGTTCATATATCAAATATTATGATATTATAGTACCTGCAGTACAGACGCTTTTATCAGATATCAAAAAGTCTTTTATTCGATATGTTTTCTCCGATTTTACGGCATGAAAGTTCCAATAAAAGAGTTAGTCGTAAGTTTATAGGTCGAATTGGATTTCTAGTCTTATTAAACTGACGTTTAATACTCTCTCTCTCTCTCTCTCTCTCTCTCTCTCTCTCTCTCTCTCTCTCTCTCTCTGTTATATACATGCAGTGACAATTGAAAACTTTCATTTTAAAAAAATGAGTTAGACAGTTTTTTCTCACAACAGGATAGTATTTATTTATTTTGTTCACCGAAAATCATGTTTGATAATAATACAATCTAAATAAATGTTTATACTAAAATTCTGAATTGTGTTTAATAGAATAATTTTCTATTTAAAGACCTAACTAAAATTTATCCCCCCCCCCCCAAAAAAAAAAGAAATAAATAAAAAAAAAATAAAAAAAAATTAAAAAAACCAAAACATTAACAAAAATTATGGTTGAATGTTGAAATTTGTTCGTTTTCATTTATGTCTTGCTATTATAGTGTAAATTTGCCCTTTTTCGTGCCATTCATTAAAAAAAAAACATTTTCACTTTCATCCATCAACTGCTTATCAGGCGCTTGTACGAGTGCTTTCCCCTAATCTAGCTTTCATCGATCCAAACGTTAGTCGAAGCCTGACCAATGAAAACATTGTGAATGATCGCCATATTGCTCTGTTTTACCACACCCTGGATAGTGTATCGGTGAAACGGTGGACTCAAACGGGGTCAAAAGGAGACCCTAATTGAAGCCCATGACCTCCGAATAATAATAAATGGAATTGGAAAATATCGTAGCAAATACGGTGTATATTAAAGCACGAGAGGGTATGTATACCACCCCATTATTGCTATCTCCGAAAACGTCTATCGCTGTCGACTTCATTACTGATGTTATTATACACTAAATGCATATTGATTCACCGCTGATTTCAATGTGTTAGAAAAATCTTGTATATTTTTGTGATATATGTACTTGTGAGCTAAGTTTACAGCCATGTGCATTGCGTTGGCTATATATTCTTCACGAAAAAAAAAACCGAGGCCATTTTCAATTTTTTCTATGTGGCCTAAATACTTATAGCTGTTGGTTTCGCATCTTCTGACAGGTTTGATCTTGGTGAAGTTCGACGGCAAAATTTCGTTATAATTGATTTCAAGATACGAAGTTGATTATCGTTTTTAAGCATCGTTATTTAATTATATTTTGTGGCAATTGGTTTTTGATATCTGGGCCCTTTAAAATCCACAGTCCGCGTTTCCTCAGCTGGGATCAGTTATTTAGTGATTATAGTACAATGAGGGTTGGATGGTCTTGACGATTGTCCAGTAGATTTTTTGGCTCAGAAATGTTGTAAGTAAAAGTGATATAAAATATGCATTGGACAGCTGTTGGAATTAACATTTATCATTCTCAACCTTTGCAGTTTGGGTTTTATAAAAATTATGGAAATGATCATAGATTGTTTTATTTAAAGTGCTCAAGGTACATTTGAAGGTACTACAAGTCAGTGATATTAAACTTTGATGATAACTCTGAATACTTGTAATGGCAGTAGTCATTGAATTAATGAAGTAAAATCTACAATGTGTCTTTAGATCCATTTACCACTAAATCCTTCATTTAGTGCGTTGAGAACCAAAAAAAAATTGAATTTCAAATCAGAATATTTAGTATACCAAGACTTTATGCATATAATCTTATTGGGATCAGTGCTTCAAGTATTTCATAACAAACAATAGTACTGTAGATATATTTGTTTTTATATATACCGGCCTATATATATAAACCTTTCATCACCACTCCAATATGATGAAAAAAAAATTATCCAAGCAATGTTGGGGATCTGATTTAATTATATATATCCCATGTTGTTGATTATTCCAACACTTCAAGCCATCTGATGAAATTCCAGACTGACAAAGTGATATGATCATGTGTGAGATTTTCATACACCTGGTTATTGCGGTTCTTGTAAACCAATTCCAGTTTTTTTTTTCCCTATTAAAAAAAATCTTGCCAAGCTTATTTCCTAGTTTTAAGTTGGAGATCTATCCATCTTTTGATGTGAAGCCCCAGGAAGTGAATTTAATGCATATACAGTTAATCAAACTCAAATCTGGATTTGGATTTTTTGTTTATTGTCAATATTTCTAATTATACATGTCAAGATATTATCTGTTTAACAGGCTAAATTTGCATACATTTTTAATGTGGAATTGGTGATGTTCTTTATTAATGCATTATGCTATGACATTGACCTACATAAAATATAGAATTCTGTATGTAAAAAGGTTCTTATATCCCGAAGGTTAGCTTGGTATTGATGCATTTTTATGCGGCATACAGTGTGTACTTTGCATGGAGAATATTCCTGTTACAAGACCAGATTTAGATTTACCAATATAAAGCTGTGTTTATTTAATGTTGGCACAGGTACTTGTTGGGGAATAGGATGCATATCCACAGGGCTTTGTAGAAATTGATCCAGATAAACATGTACTAAGTGTATAATATAGCATTCTCTCTCTCTCTCTCTCTCTCTCTCTCTCTCTCTCTCTCTCTCTCTCTCTCTCTCTCTCTCTCTCTCCATTTCTCTCAACATATGATCATGTCTTCCATGTGAGCTCTTTTAAGGTACTTCACTACACCGAGACGTATACTTTTTAAGACACTACGTCACAAGATGGCGATTTAAATGCTTTGTTAAACTGTTTGTATCAATTGATTCAGGTGTATATCGTCATAGCTCAGTGGTTAAAGTATCAGGCTTATGAACTGCAGGTCATGAGTTCGAATCCACCTGGGGTTTTTGTTTATGTTTACTGGATGAAATTTTTGAAAACATCATTTTTTATCTAAAATTGCACATTTTTTTGCCTATTTGACATATACACTTCCTATCCATCATGCGTTCTATCATAATCAAGTAATTTTCTGCTGATTTGAGAAACTATTTTACGGTGTAGCGAGGCACCTTAAGACCACTTCTTTCCTCATTATACTGAAACAGAGATTAAAAAAAAAGCTGTTATGTGATATGATACAACATGCGTGACATTTCTTTGGTCATCCCCATTACACAGTAGCTACTGATTTTAAAAAAGAAAATAACATATATGATTTGGATGAAACTAAAGCTAACATACACTTTCAGCAATTTTGATGAGATTCAAGGGCTTCTGGCTATGATCAAAAGTTTCAAGTTTGCATTTTATTTTAGTTGCCATATTTAAAAGATAATTATGAAAGAAATAGGAATATATTTTTATGGTGTCAAAATTTTTGTTGCATTAGGCTTGAATCAGCAGCTAGTACATACATGGTTTGTGATTTGGATGTTATGATATTGATTATAATCCCAGGTTGATAGCTTTATGACATCAGTGTACTTATTGTTGGAAACCCATGGTCAGTCAGAAAGAAGTTATGACATACATGTACTTACATGTACTGGTATTATATGTTTGAAACCCATTATGCAACACTGACAATGGGTTTCTGACATGTAGACAGATACTGTAAAAATATAAGTTAGGTAATCTAAATAGGTGATAATAATGGTAATATGCCGCCACTCTCACAAGATTTATGATATTTTAAGTGATAATTCTTTACATCAGGTTTTTTTTTATCCACCTGTTGATTTATACTTATTAATAAGCAGTATATGTATTACCTCACATGTACAGCAGAATGCATGTACAGTTAAGTTTACTCTTTTAAATGATCTCTGGTGCATACACACTGAATAGAGAGATATTAACGTGATATTTTATCTGAACCCTTTATTTCTGAAAATATTCCAAATTAAACATTTATGATTTATCAAATATAATTATATTCCATGTCATTCCCTAGTATAGAAATTTGTAATTATAGCTAATAGCAACATGATGATAAATGCCGTTGTATGCTAGAATTCAATTGAAATATATGTGCTGTGCAATGGACCTGACATCAGATTTGTTCACAAATAGTTTGCCATTATCTTCTACCTTATGAAGTAGAGGCCTTGTCATAAAAGCTATGCTCCAAGTCTTGGTTGTGATGGCTGCAGTGATTGAATGTAATAAGCTCTAGTGAATTATTTAGTTTACCGGTGATGGCATTATTAATGAAAATGTGATATAGCTCTTAGACATTGCATCATTGTACACAGAGGTTTATTAATGTTCTTGATAAGTTTGGAAATGCGGACATTGATGTGTATTGGAATGATTTTGCTAAGCTTCAAATAATGGTGTACAGTATTTTTGGAACTTGAAGAGCTAATATAAATCATTTCAAAATCCCTCCTCAAGACATAATGCCAATTCACTGCTAATTGCCTGGGAATGAATAATGTAGAAGTTTCATGAAGTCAGAACTACTGCATCTGCTTCTCTGTGCATGCTAAGCTTTACTACATGTATATATGCACTGTTATTCTAAACCAATATCTTATGATGTAATTTGAAAATCGAAGGTAGTAAGGTGGCATGTGCTAACAAATTCTTGTGGCTAACCTACTATGCACTCAAAATTAAAAGTTTCAATGTTTTAACCGTCTGAGTTTACAAAGTAAAGGCACATCCAAATGTGAAGTACTTGAACAGCAGATGTAGATAAAACTGTAATTGGGCATTTGTTTGGAATAGTGCTTCTTGCTAAATGTGATTGACTGTGTTAATGGTCTGTTAGTATTTTTGTGTGGCTTTGTAGACGTGGAGAGGATAAGATTTTCAATGGGGTGTTCTTTTTAAGAACAATATTTTTGATAATTGTAAACACTATAGTACTGTATTAGACCCTTTTGCCAATTATTAATAATTTATTTCTTGTTTTTAAACATGTAATTACGCCCCGGTTGCTGTCTTTAAAGCTTGATGGATACTCAAGCTAAAATCTCAATGGGGTCAGACCACTGTTTGACTTTAAAGGCATTTATGAAGAGATTTGAACTGTAATGACTTGCTCAAACATCATGAGAACCTAAGAGTCAAGTGCTATATTCTCTGCAGTTTCCATTTTTGAAATGCTAAACAAATGCAGAGAAAAATTTCCATTGAAAAGAACTTTAAAATTATACCAATCACATAATACCCTTCATATTGAATGAAAAATAAATTCCATATTACTATTATAATGATTTTTGGTAAGGATTCAAAGCGTGGGCTCGAAAATTAATTGCATGGCTAGGAATACCAATAATAATAGTGATTTGATTCCAAAGGAAAGTCTTAAATAGAATTAGGCCCGTCTTTGACGGAGGGTTCATTTTGGTCAGCCCCGGCAACAGCAGATTCTGTGAATGTGGTGAGTCGTTAGGAGATGAATTAGTCCGCTGCCAGCCTTGTGCTCCAGAATTCCGTGGTCAATACTTGTAGCTGGTTTCACCAGTGGAAATTAAGCAATTATATTACTGGAATTGTCTTGACTTGCAGGTCAGTTTTCCAATCAATTGATTTGAAGCTAAAGATAAGGACTTGGTGTGATAAATTGGCCTGGACTTTTCCATGTTCCAAGGTTCTTATTGGATTTGATCATCAGATGGTCCTGTTATTGGATTGTATAGGCAAGCAAGAGGACACATCTACATATACATCACAGACCTGTTCTCTTGATGTCTTCGACTCTTGTGCTCCCCGGTTTAGCTATATTATGCGTGCATGCTTTGAAGATGTCAATTAGTAATGCCATTTTTTAAATAGGTTTTTACAGTAAAACTTGGATACAGCAAAAACATTTACAATAAAATCTTGCTTAGAATGAATTCAGTATCATTTTCGCTAATCTTTTTATAACAAAATTCTTTTTTACCCCTAGTACTTATAATAGCTATGTTTGACTGTATTCAACATGTACGATATATATAGATATGGTATATTAGCTATTACCAAGATTGATTTATGTTATGAATGTGATATATTTTTTCAGTATATGCTCCTTGTTTTCTATATTTTCATGGAATCAATATTCTTTTTCCATAAGAACTTCTAAATCCCATTTGACTTCATTCTGCCATCGTCTTCAGTGAAGTTGTAGAATTTGTTCTTTTTCTCTGGCTTTTCTATGCTTCTATAAATACTCGTCCAGTCACAAGTAAGGGCTATAGTGGAGGAAAATCGTGCAGTTTGCCCCGTGTTTGTCTTTGCCTGTGTCAAGTTTGGACCGCGTTTACTTTAGAGATGACTATATTATCTGTTAGTGAGCAAACATTTATGTTTACCCTTTCCATAAAAGTGTTGTTTTCACCTTTGTTTTAAGATAAAGACGAAGAAAGAAGAAGGGCTAGGGGTTAGTTTTGTAAAGCTCGAAAGTGAAATATGATTCAGACGAGAAAACACTCTCCAGCTATTGATAGCTTTCTTCTCGGTTCAACAAGAGAAATGTTTGTGGATTTAGAAAACGAGCTTGTACTAACACATTCTCAGCTGTTAGTTTCTCTAATTTGGAAAATCACTTAATTTATGTGCGGCGGAGAACATTTGAAAAGCATGTTCCCGATTTATGATCTATGTGTTTGAGAAATATGTAAAACACAAAGAAAGCACACAAGTTGATTTGTTCGATATATTAAATGTTTTAGATTTTTTTTTTCTTCTCACTAAAAGGGTTATTCATGAACTGCCCAGTGTGAGAGCAGTTTATCATTTTATGTGCTTGCTATATCATCAGGCCTGATGGCTACCGACTGTGAAAACCTGGCAGCAATGAAGAAATCATTGTATCAAACCCTTTTTAATTAAAATAAACTGCCATAGGCTACTATAACCAATTTGATAAATTCCCCCACCAGCTCTTATCAGAATGCCTACATGGCATACATCTTTTGATAAGTTCCAAGGAGAGTATATAGATATTCATTTACATATTCATGTTAAGTTTTGGGATATATCTCTCTCCCCCATACCGTCCCTTTTGTACCAGAAATATCTTAGTAAACACAGTCTTAAGTAGAGCAGTGTGCATACCTTGAAATTTGTGTTTATCGCTGACCTTTTGTGACCTTGATAATAGACAGGAAAGAAAGCTTTTCCTGTGCAGGGAGCTTTTGAGCAATTGATAGCCCATCCATTTCCCCTATGCAGCCCTTGTAGACATGTAAATAGATACTTACCAATCAAACAAAATTTATTACAAGAAGCTGGGAAGTTCATGAATTATCTCATTACATAATTTGATTTGGTGTTTTGTATCTTATAACCCAATTCCAGAGATTTCTCGTTATCTCTCTCTGATGCAACAGAGGAAATTCAGACTGTTGCATGCTCGCCCCAATCTCTCCTGATTTAATGTTTGTTTTTTTGATAGTTGGGGATGGCTGATTCTGTTATCCAGATTGGAGGTGTCTGGCTTCAAGAGTATAGAGTTATACTTGGCATACCTTCTTGACATGTTGTGATTCTGTGATAGAGAGTGATTTCTGCATCACTACTACGCAAGACAAGATTCTTCTATGTGTAGCTAGGTTTATGTCACTGCGGGAAGATTTTTCTCTCTTACTGGCCCAACATGTCAGTACTTTTTAAAGATTGAAACTCTGATCCCCCTCTCTCTCTCTCTCTCTCTCTCTCTCTCTCTCTCTCTCTCTCTCTCTCTCTCTCTCTCTCTCTCTCTCTCTCTCTCTCTCTTCCTCTCAACCTCGCTGTAACAACAAGCATCATTTTTTTTATACATATACGTATATTTAGTTGGTTGGTTATAGTAAGAAGGTATTAGACTGAAAGGTCTTTTCTTGTCTCCTTGAAAAATTACATTACTAAGTATTTATGTATTTAGAAATCTTAATTCTCTTGGGCATGTATTTCATACTAGGTAGACTGGACATTGAATCTTCATGTGTCATGCCTATGTAGGCCCTATTGTAATGAGGTGGAATCGCATTGTTTGTCTCATCAGAAAGTATGCTTGCCAAGTAAAAAAAAAGGATCAGAATAAGTAAAACCTATTCATCCTACCCCCTTTTTTTAGGGACTTAGGAAAGCAGTTTTTAAGCTGTGATCCCTGATGCTGTGTCTGGTTGCCTAATTAGTGAGATTTGATGTGCGACCTTTGTACCTGTTGGTGCAGATATAGGCAGTGTATTGATTTCTACCTGTGCTAAAGCTGTATTGATTTATCATGTAAGGAGAATTTTGATCACGATTATGGTGATAATTCTTCATAATTACTAAATGGCCTACAAAAGCCATGAGTATAGACCTGTCATGGTAGGGGCTGAGAGGAAATTCGCCACCACCATGGTAACAAAGAGAGGATGTTACTCAGGGCTATAATGATTATTTCTTATTAATTTGAGTTTTAATTACAATGTAGCTTTATTAAAATTGTCCTTTCAGTGCATAATGTTCCTTAATTAAGAGGAGGAAGTGTGTTACGTACATGCTTGAAAAGAGAAAATAGAAGGTGAAAAAAATTATAGCCTCATTTTATGTTCATTCACACGGACATTGCAGTGAAATATTACAAGCTTTAAAAAAAGATTTTGAAAAATAAATAGCTTGGAATATGTATTGTAGCAAGTTTGAAATGTAAATTATGTAACATGGCTAGACTTTTGTCTAGCCATGTTAGACTATGTATTCAAATTTCCTGGAAAGAGGAGGTCTATATATAATAAAATTCGAATTAGAAAATCAAATTATGAAACTAAAACATTTTGGTTTTTGTAAAAAGAATTTTAATTAATATTGCCAGAAAAATCATATTTAAATTCATAGGTAGAGCTTCAGATGATAAAAGATGTACCAATAATTTATACAATTGTAATCCACAGATCTTTTAAAACTTTTGATTTTTTTTTTTTTTTGGATATTCTTCATCTATTTCCAGGTTTCAGGTGCCAGTAAAACTCATTTTTCAGGTTACTTTGTTGATTATTTCTTTTAAGAAAAAAAACTGAAAATTTTGTATTTTACTAGTTTGATACAACAACATTTTGTTGCTCTGTAATACAATGCGTTTATTCACCACAAAGTGTGTGCATTATGATGCAGTTCCTTTATATTCCCCGCAGGGAACATTTTTTAACTGAAAGATTTTATAGTAATGACGAAGAGCATTGTAAAGGAAAGTTTCTTTAAGTTTTATTGTTGATTATAAAGTATTACTGCTCTCTTCATGTATTTTAGACTTAAAAAAAAAAAATTAAAAAAAAATAAATTGAAAGGAAGGATCAGTGGAGAGATTGGTCCTCGAGATATTTTCATCTTTATGATTAAATCTGAGAATGGAAATTCTTGTAGGTTTATGTCACTTCCATATCTCTGTAATAACTACTGTTGGTTAGTTAGAGCGGAGCTTAGCCAGTGATGATGTCTAGTGATAATTGGCTGGATAGGGTTCATAACGCAGCGTGACAGTCATTTCACAGGAGAGCAAGCAGAGGTGGAATGGTTCAATCAAGTTAAAAGGATTGAAAAATCAGTTTTCAACCGTTTTTTTATCGCTGTTTTTTCACGATTTTGAGGTTTCTAAAATGTACTTGATGGTTTGATTTAGAATATCGAAAATTCTTCACTTTGCTAAAAAAAATAAAAATGAAGTGCACAATCTTCTTACATGACGTACAACAGAGTTAAAGCAGGGCTCATGCGGGCTTAATAGTCACTTGAGTAATATTGCTCAGATTTGAAATCTCACAGCTAATATGCCTTTCCGATCTCATTCACACGAAACTGGTAGACCATGCCAGATATTAAGTGCATGTTTGCATAATGTTCATATCTTGAGGTTGAAATACCTTCAATTGGTTTATCAAGGTTTTAAAATTTGATTCGATCATCTTGGAAATTTTTTGGGATAATATTAAAATTGGCTTTTTAGACCCTCCAAGTTTTGAAAGGATTGGAAGGGATGGTGGGCTTGTTCATTCACATGCATTATACAGATCAACTTTATCATGAAAGTAAATATTTGGTAGACTTTGATGACTTAGACTCTGTATTGAGGGTTTTCATTACCAACAGGAATATTGGTCACAAGCCGAGATTTCTCTGCTTTGCACATGATATACCACAAGTTATGGTTATGACCAACACCAGGCAAGTTCCAAATCACATAAATAATATCTACCGGGACATTTAACCCTTATTTCTTATGTTAAGTGTTTGAACAGTGAACTATCACTATCTCTCTCTTGAGGCCCAATCTTAGACCATTGTACAATATGTATCTCCATCCTTTCGCTGCTTTTGATGTGAAGCTACTGCTGTTTTGATGTTTACCAACAATGTGATTTTGACAGTTACTTATCTACATAACAGAAAATTATGTCAGATTATTATGCTAAGTCCTTCTAACGTATAGGGCTTGTGTCCTGTCCAACTCGACAGGTGCTTGTTAATGAAGATTATCGAACATTTATTTACTGCAATGATTGGCTGGCAATTACAACTGTAGATAATATTGGCCAGTGACTTTGTAACCACTGGTCATGACATTTGGAGTTAAGAGTACATCCAATGTTATTGTTTTGTTTGATTGGCGTAGATGCATGGTCTAGGATCTTGTGTACATAATGGCCATCAGAGAACATCAAAATATGTTGATCAATTCCATGAGTTGACCACAATATGCATGTAAACAGCTGCTTCTTCCGGTGCTTGTGTTTGCACTGGGGTCATAACTACATGTAGGTGACAATTTATGGCTGCAGGTCTCCCATATACTTATGTCCTGGCCTGCCTTATACTGTTATCACTCCCCTGCTATCTGACTTTGTATTACATATGTATGTTCCTCAGTACTTAAGTTTATTTTTATCAAGACTGATAAAACTGAGATAGTATTTTTTTTTTGCCATGCCTTGAGCCTGTGACCCTGATTTTATAAGTACAGAAGACCGCCATTCTCCATTACAGTAAACTGTTATTGGTACAGTTCATGTATTAGTGTTAAAAAAGTTGGCAGGATCCTGACCGCCAAACCACATCTTTCCCCTCTCTCCATAATGACAGTTCTGACTACCATGTACATGTGTGAAATAATGAGTTCAATGTATGCTGGTTGAAAGCTGTGGGTGCATAGCTGTCAGGCAAAGTCAAACTGTGCTGTAGAATTTAGGTAGCAGAACAGTTTAGTACTGACAGAAGCAACCTTTGAATGTTATATACTCTTGTTAATTGACACATGTTAAATATAAAAAAAAAACCCATAACATTGATTGGAACTAGAATGAAAAAAGGATGAAGGTTTTGTGCAACTTTTCTATTCAAGGATCATATACTCGAGCAACAATATATTTTTTGTTGGAATTGTCACCTATAAGATTAACTATCCAATGACCATTAAGAGGGACAAGTCTCAATGTCATGGGAATACCAAGAATATCTGTAGAAGTATAACACATGTACTATATATTTAACTGGAGTATTATTAATGAGAATTATTAAGATCTTGAACCTTCTTGTTTTGCAATACTGGTATAGTATTCTGCATGTTTGATGATACAGTGTGCTGAGATTAGATGGCCTTTGCAGATGTTTGCTAATAGCTTTCTCAGAGTTTTTGTTGTTTGGGTAATTTTTTGTCATTGTAAGAATAATCCGATTTCAGATCAGAGACCTGCGTCAAGATACTTAGGTGACTATATTTCGTTCTGACATTCTAGATGATCTGTGAGAAGTTATTGTCTTCCATAGGTTCTTTGTGCCTCAAGTTTCTGACCTGGCTGAGTAATGTTATCTGTACCAATGGCTCCATCTTGAAGCACTCAGTTCCTGTCGATTAGTAGATATGTAGACTGTATTGCCATCTAAGACTTAGTAACTTGTGAGTCAAGATTGGTAGAGATTATCAGGGTTTTGTGAGCTGTACTTAAAGATGTACATATATACCCTAGATTTGCAACGTGCAGTCATCAACAGCTGATCTGCAAGAGACCACATTATATTCATTTTCTTCAGCCCGTTCTACAGAGTATCATCGAGGTAGCTTATGCTTTGCTGCATTGGTTTTTAAGCAGGATTCTGGATAACCCTTTTGCCAGATTTGATGGGTAAAAGTGGCAAAACCATCATCAACCAGAGATTGATAGAGCTGTAAAAAACACACCAAAAAAAAAATATCAAGGAATGTTAAATGTCTTGATCAATGAATGAAATTTATGTATTGTGCGTAGAAGAATTTTATCTTCCTTCTTTCTGTGAGCGGCCATTTTTCTGTAGAATATTACTTGTCGGCGTTGAATCCATCATTGTTTGAATGCTTTATTATACTTGTTGAAGTTTGAAATATTAAAGGCTTGCTCTAATCTTAGGAAGGGTAAAAAGGGAAGTCACACATGCTGAGACCATGCTGGCGAAAATTGAAAAGATGAACGGATAATTCAACTGAAGTCATTCAGCATTGCTCTCCTCTCCAGATGCCATTGATTTTTGAATTTTAAAGTGCGAATTTTTTGTAGAGGTCTTTTCTTTTAGTCTTTAAGAAGGAAAAAACTCCAGAGTTTTGCCGTTATCTCATCTATACCTCCTATCATCAGAAAACTGTTACATAACTTGATCGAATCTTTTCGAAAAACCAAGAAATAAAAACAGTTTGTGTACTACCTGTCTCTATATATTTGTGGTAAAATATCTTCTCATATTTTCAGGAATCACTAAATATTAATGAGCTTAGATATATATATGCCATTGCTTATCAAACATTTGTGCGTGCGGTGGATTTAAAGAGAGAAAAAAATGCATTTTTATTACAGTGTTCAATTTATCTTGTCTAAATATATAAAGGTTTTTAAGGTCAAACCAAATTCCAGTCTTCAAAAAAATAATAATGGAAGATTTATCTTTATGGTAGTGAAGAAAGGAGAATTATCATTTCTTCAATTATATGATTTTAGTCTGTAAATTGTAAAAGCCCAGAGATCGTTTTATCTCAGTTAATGTTACTGGTAAGTTGAAGATATTTTATAGAGTTTTTGATAACCACGTGAGATCAATTGCTTTTGAGGGGTCATAAATGCCTAATCTAGCCATATGTATGTGTAATTTGCCATTCTCATTGATATTTTATTATCTGGGGTGTTTATAATTCATGAAATCCCGAAGAAGCTTCGTTTATATGACTGTATCAGTTGAAAGAATTTTGAAATCGTCTATGAAAAACACCAGGCTGTATGTATAGCCAGTATAGCTTGTATAAATTTCTGGTCATAAACAAAACAAAGTCTGCATGGTAGGATTATTTTAGAAATATTGTTTTATCGTGATCAGGTTATATGGATCGAGTTTGGCACATGGGAATTTGTATATAAACTGCAATATGCAAGCATTATAGAGATTGTTATATGTAATTGTGTTAGTTTCCAGTTGTTAATGCATTCAGTGATGAGGAAAGAGAGAATAATTGGGTATTATTTTACTATGGGTTGATTTCATGCAAAAGGGATTTTCTGCCCTGTAATGTACATAGCACTCTCGTGCGGTAACCATTGACTGTGGTTACTACAAGTTTGAAATTTGAGAGCATGAAATTTCATTGTGTCATATGTCTTTATTTTTCTCTGTACACTAATGTTTTCAATGCTCATAGATAATGTCATTAAGGCAGCTAAAAGAGGAAAATTTGATTAGCAACATAAAAAAGAAAACTTGATAACCAAAATAGTAAATTAATGTATGGTTTTCGAGTTTATTTTTAATGTTTCAAAACAATTTGATAATTGAAATGCACAGGTCATATAATCAATTGCAGATTCATTTTAATGTTTAAAAACTTATGTTCTATGCAATTAATTATGCATTAACAATTAATTATTGAATATTTGATATTTTTTTCTCTTTGCAGGAAAAAGAAAAGGGAAGAGCAAAAAATGGAAGCAAATTCTTAAATTCCCCCATATATCTACCTGTATACATTTAAAAAACACAATACGTGAGTATAACTTACATTCTATTTGTAAATTGTAGACAATTTAGATGGTACAAGTTTAAACCATTTTCACACTGGTTTCATCCCCAGCTGTGTTAATTCAGGTAATATAGAAGGTGGATATGGGGCGCAGAGTGTTAGCACACCTGTATAATAGGTGTCCATAGGTATTGAGTGTTCACAAACCTATTAATGACCCCCACACACCACAGACACACACACATGGTCAAGCAATATAGCTCCCAGAATACAGTAAAAATTGTCCTTTGTCTCTGTGTTTGTAAACAGGATCAGGTGACACCCCTAAGAAAAGTATACAGGGCCATCTCTGCATGGTGAGGGATTGTGGCTGGCGGATATTAACTGTAGGACTATTGATCTTGTTATTCAATCAGTATAGGGCCCTGAGATGCATTATAAAACATAGCGACTCTTCGTTATACTAAACGAAGGATATTTAGTGTACTTAGTATGCACAGCTACTGTGTATGACCATTTATTATTCATAAATAGCATCTACACCAGGTATTATTTGAGATATAAAAGCAGGTGGATTGTAAAATGAGTTTTTAAAATTAGAATAGAGAGTGTATCTATCAATAGGAATGGCCCTAGAAATGAAATCATTTCCTTTGACAGCTAGGGCAGCAGTTTATAGTTAGCGGCATTAAAAGTTGACTGGATGTCATTGTATATTTCCTTCCGATTTTAATTTTGAGGTTGTGCAAAAAAAATTAAAAATTTGCACTGTATCCATGTCATGTGGTGTTTCAAGTTGACATGTGCATGCCAATCCTGAGAGTTTAATGGCTTGTATATACCGGTACCAGATTCGTTTTCAAGTGAAACATGATATACCTCACAAACTTTTGTAGGAAAAGAAACTGTCCCTTGAACCATTTCACAGCTAGGGCACATAAAATTAATTTTAAAAAAAAAGATTGTGAGTGCCTGAAGCTCACATTTTATTTGAGGGATTTAATTCATAAATTGAAGGAAAGCAGTAAAATCATGAAGTTAGATCACGTAATACTATTTTATTTGTAAACCATGTGTTCTTTTGAGAGCAAGAATTGAGAAAACTTTCACCGTTCATTTATATATATGCAAATGCGAGTGGCAATGGTTATAAAAATATCACCACTTGTACATGGATTGCTGGAAATCGTGTTTCTTTCTGCATCTGTTAAGTCATTGTTAATTTTTTGACTTTGGCAACATTGTTTGCAACTGATAAGATTTTGAGAAGCCATAAATCAGAAATTCGTGAGAAGCACAGATATAGCTTTCCCCATTTTTTCCCCTTTTCCTCTCAAGAATTGTTGATGCTAGTAATTGACCTCATTTATTTGTTTTGTACGGCAAAGCACATGTTCAAAGATTTCCAGAATAGTTTTTTTTCTCCTCTGTGTTGATTAGAATTGAAATGTTAGAAGAATTGCTTAATTTCACCTTATCAACAGTGTGTTGGAGATGCTACACGAACTTCATTGGAAAAAATACCGTGGCCTGGTTATTTTTAGGTCACTAGGATATTGCTTAATGATAAAGCCAAGTGAAGTCATTTCATGCGTAATTTGACCAGTACGTGTAACCTTGTTAAGAGAACATGCTAAACATTGATTTAAATTGATTTAATGACTTCCTTGAGGTTGTCGTGTAGGAGGACCCAGGAACAATAATAAAATTCCTCGCCTGACGTTTCACACCTGACTGATTTTGTCTCGCTTAGTTATTTTGATTCAAAAATTAAAATATTCAAAAAAAGAGAAGATAGTTCTGAAACGGTATATATTGCTGGAGTTATGTATTAATTAAAATGAACTTCAAATTTTCAATAGCAAATTGAAATATGTGGATTTCAATGTGCAAATCAAAGCTACTGCATGGTATTATAGGAATGGACAAAGAAATATTATCTACGCCATCTTTGATTACACTAAGAATAGCAAGGTTTTTGCTTCTGGTTGGTTTAGAATTCACTTCTTTTCAACATCTACATAATACATTGACATTTAATAAGTGTGTTGGAGTTTTTCCCCCAATGTATACACTCTGCAGTAAAAAAAAAATATTACCAGAGAAAAGGAAAGAAAAAAGAGGCCAAGCAATATACACATATCCTTGAAGTAAGGACAAGTATGGGCTATAAATTATTTTTACCCAACACCTAAAGAGTTATATCCGCTGAAGGTAGAGATAAATTTAGAGGAGTGATAAATCTGGGTCAATTTTTGATTTATAAGTTTCATTTAACTAAGATGAGCTGTAGCTAGAAAATAAATACATGTATAACATTTGAACACAAGTCTTCCTGTTATTGAAACTTTCACTCAGAATATTTTACAATCCTGAGAGAGATATATTTCTGAATTTGTCTGTGTTCCTTTCATCTTTCAAGTGAAAGAATTTAACTTCAACTTTGAAGTAGATGATATTGATCTTATTTTTATATACTGAATATGTGCTATAGCTTGAGAATTTAGTTGTACCAATGAACGAAAAAAAATTGTTTTAAAAACCTTTTAATTCTTGTTTTAAGACTCTTGGTATCTTGTGGATTCAAGAGGCACTACCAAGTACCTTAAAGCTGGGAATTAGTTTTACTGGGGCCGATTTAGCATATTAACTTCATGGGAGGTGCATAATTACTTCCCAGCTCAGGGGAGATAATCATATTTGGAGGTTTAACCTGAATTATTATTGTAGTTATTTTCTAGGCTCAGTTTCTACAGCTACACTTGTATTGCTCTTGGTTATGCAATGATCCTTTGAAAAAATCCACTTCATCTGAATCATATATATATACCCAGTAATACATGTATGTAAAAAAACCCAAATGAAAACTGTATTACCATAAATTCACATGTATATATATATTAAAGTTTATGCAGGCAAAAGATATGCTATCAGAAAATGTTTAACACCACTCACAATGTAACTTTTGATTTATTTTGTGTTTTTGATGTGTTTTGTGGTTTTTTTTAATCAACTTTTTTGTTCTTGTTACAGCTAATACCTATGACTACATAGTAGATCAGCAACCAATAGGTAGGGAGTTGTTCCGACTGTACTGTTGTAGGAAGCCACAGCTCGCCCGGGCCATCCAGTTCTTGGATCGAGTGGTAAAGATCAGCTTAGTATGAAGATTTCAATATCAACCAGTGAAATTCAGAATTACAGATTTCAAGCACACCTTATTCACCGTGTACATATCTATTAGTACATGCAATTGCAGCTACTGAGTCGTATGTTAGGCCATCCTTAAAAAAAGCGTTTTTTTTTTCGGAATTGCCACCTGGATGTTTCCAGACCCCCAGACCCAGAATGGAGGGAATTTTTCTTTTCAAACTGGAATTTTAACTAATTGAAATTTGGTAAAAAATAAAAATCTGAATTAAGTTGTAACAATGTAAACATTGTACGGCAAAAAGGAAAAGCTAAAATAAAGTTCTTAATATTTTGCTAATAAAATTTTATCAGCGGGGTATTTTAATGAGGCGGGAGGCAATTCCTAAAAAAACAGTAATTTTATTTTGGCCTTATATTGCATTTACTGTGGAACATGTATCATTTGTATGTGTTGAACACCAATTTTCATGGATTTTGATGTTGAGTAGAGACAAGAAATCATATGTTCATCGAAGTAATCTATTTGATAATCATATTGGTAGGACCATTGTCCAAAAATGTACTTATCCTGTACACTATTTAGTTGACCAAATCCATGAAAATTAAAAAAGACCACTAACATTAATGAAACTACAGAGCATAAAGTTTTGATTTTTGTTTTTTCATTAGGCAAGTTATGAGGTGGCTCCAGATGAAAAACGGCAGGAAGAAGCCAAAGAAGTCTATGAAACATATCTAGACCCAAAGGTAACCTCTACAGGGTCCTGTAACATTGTATGCACTGGGCAGTGATGATGGGAGGGCCAAAAATTTGGGGGGGGGGGTTTGGCCTTAAATTGTATGTTGATTTATTGTCCATTGCCTTACTGTCTTCTGTGGGGGTCAGTAAATTGTTAAAGTGGGTGGGGGGACCATGGTTTATCTCATAGAGCTTGCAGGTGTTTGATCTTGATAACTCCGGAATTATTGGGGTATTGTTTGTGTCTGCATCCATACTTTAATAACATAATTTTTCTGAAGGAAGTTAATTTTTGCTAAATTCTGTGGTATCATTCCAAAGGCAAAAAATGAATCGCAAAGAAAGTTTTTAATCATATTCTTCTTGTCTTTTATTTTAAGAAACTGAAAAAATAAAATCTCAAAAATTTTTAAGTACAGCCGCCTATTTAGGAATAAGAAGACAAAAATTTGCTCCCACAGATAAGACACAGTTGTACGGTAGTCAAAAGTACATAGTTTTGATTCACCAAGTGGTTCATACATGGGATGGTGATTAAAGGTATATCATCGTACATCTGTAGAGAGGTGTAAAAAGACATTACTGATAGAGGCAACACAGAGAAAAGATATTGATCATGTGTATCAGACAGGATGGTGTCAGTAGGTGCCGTGTAGCCTTTCACTGGTGGCAACAGCTGATTCATCATTTTCTTTTTTATCAAATGTGGGGGAGGACATCAATGATCACATGTACAAGTAAAAAGTTTATACATGTCGAAGAAAAAGTTTATACATGTCCAAGCTGTACTCAAGCATTGGAGGAAGGGCCAGGAAACCTGAAAAAATATATGGTTTAATTTAGGCAGAAAGGGTCGGCTTTGGTTTTCAAACCTTCATAAATTATGGTTCTAAGCAGAAAAAGCCAAGCTTTAGTTTTCTAAACCTGAAAAAAATTATGGCTCTGAGCAGAGAAAAATAAGCATTAGTATGCAAAAGCTGGGGGAAAAACCTGGTGCTAAGCAGATGAACATTTAGTTATTGTTGATGGGACAATAGAAACTTAATATATCAATATTGAGTTATTATAATGAGTTTAAGGATTTTTTTTTCTCCGATTCGTTATCTATGTATGACCTTTAGGACACATTGTAATTGAACAGATGTTGTCAGGAGGGCATCATAATTAGTCTGACAACAAATAACAGGATGAGACGTTTAAAGTATCGGTTTTTGATAACAGCAGATTGACACCAAACAAAAAATGAAACACCCAGTCTGCATACAATGATACACAAATGTTGCATCTGAATGAGGACGGGCTTTAATCTTGCCTACAGTGTATATATACAATCTTAAGAACCGGCCAGCAAACATTTTGTTAGGTACTGTAAGTGCATGTTGAGATATTCATTTGAAGTACAGTACTTTATTATCTTATGTGACAACATCGGATGAAGACTCTGCATTAAGGAAGTAAAGAATGCAAACAAGAAATTAATAGGAAATTATAATATAATTTCTGAGACCACATTACTGGGTAAAAATGCTGACTTTCAGTTAGTTTTCGTAAATGTCACTTCCGAGATAATATGCACAGCCTCGAATCATTGAACTGCAAGCAGCCTAAGTGAAAAGATGTGCTATTGACAAGGTCAATATATACCGGTAGATATATTTTTGTGGTTCTCGACTTCATACCCAAATATTAATGACAGAATCCCCCCTTCCAAAACCCCCCCATATGATCCAATTAAATAACGTGGTACTACCTGTATTACATCTTTAAAATACTGGTACATGTACCAAAACAAAATCTACTGTTGTCTTTGATTTAATTTGGGGAAAGTTGATGTTTTTCTTTTTTTACTTGTTAAAATGCATAACAAATAGTTTAGCCTATAGGGAAGTGAGACACTCTCCCGTTATACAGCAGTGGTTGATAATGTGTCTTTGTATTTTATTTTTTCAGTCTGATTCCTATGTAAATCAGGTGAATGGGAACCAGGTCACAGCCATAAAGGAGAGTATACACAGTCACAACTGCAGTAAAGAAATATTTAACTCATGCGTAGAGTAAGTAAAGGAACGTGTTTGTTAACTAGTGCGTGGTCCGTGTATTTTTAACAAAATGTTTATGAATAAAATATGCAAGAAGTAAAACTGCATGCATATTGATAAATGTGTATGTAAATTGTGTGCAACTTTTTGACACAGAAATGTTGAACTTTTTTGTTTATGTAAATTGTGCTCTTAGTTAAAATTGATATACATGTATAACATTATGTCAATGAAGTCAGTTTGTTATACCCAGTATATACATGTATAAAGAATTGAAGTGTTTGTTTTTGAATTTTTCAGATTAATCACAGAACATTTAAAAAATGAACCATTTAAAGATTTCTTAGACAGCATGTATTTTAAAAGATATTTACAATGGAAGTGGTTGGAAAGGTAATAACAATTATTTCTCAGTACCCTGGTAATTTCATTCCTATAGTATTCAGTATAATTCTATTCTTATTGTTCTCAATTTATAATTTTATTATGAGATATGGAAAGTAAACCTTCAAAACTCAATGTGTGTTTTCTACCCCATAGCTTGTCAAGGCTTATAGGCATAGAGAACACACAACTTGGATAAAAATTACAAATATGAGAGATTCTAAATATAATACATGTTTTTTTATTTGCATGGATTTTAAATTTGAAAAACCAATTTTTTTTTTTCAGTCAACCAGTCACAAAAAACACATTTCGAATGTACAGGGTACTGGGGAAGGGAGGGTTCGGGGAAGTCTGTGCATGTCAGGTGCGAGCGACAGGGAAAATGTACGCGTGTAAGAAACTGGAAAAGAAGCGAATCAAGAAACGCAATGGGGAAAGGATGGCTCTGAACGAAAAGCAAATTCTACAAAAGGTCAACTCTAGGTTTGTTGTAAGTATTCCAAAGATGCAGGAGAATGTTTATATATCGTGAAATCATTTAAATTTTGTTTGGGTCAATTTTTCATGCTTTGGGAATTTCTCAAAAGTTTGTGCATTTGCTTGTTCATATACGAGTTTCTTGAGTAATTTTTATGGTACCGGTACATTAATTTGTGGATTAGGGGTACCCATACAATCCCTAAAACAGAACCACTACCGGGTATATACCGGTATTTTATAATTGATTACAAAGTAGGTGACTGATAATGTTTGATTTTTCTTCATTTCTCTAAAAAAAATTATAGCTATTATTTTGTTTATTAAAATCTATGCCTAGCATTATTTGATTATCGTATGCTTTGTTTAATGGGGTCAGTAGATAAAAATTTGACCTAGTTATTGATTCAAAGTTATTGATTCAGAGCACAAATGCATGGAATCGTGCATTGTTTTTGCGCTTTACTGTCTATATCACACATTGCATACACATCGGATATTAAGTAAAGTGTTTATAAAAAGATGACTGGCTTTTGTGGAAACAGATGAAGTGTCAAGATGAATAAAAACAAATACATCTGACAGAAAAAGTAAATAGTTTCTTTCTAATAGAAGGACTTTAACACTTAATTCTTCATCTGGTCTCTGGTGTTAATGGGAGAGATAAAAGAAAAAAAAATGACTGAGAAACACACATGTCGGCTCCATCTTGTGCTGTAGGCCAAAAAAGTGAACCCCCGTAATATGGTTGCATTTACCTAATGGATTTAGCTCCTCAGGAGTTCAAAAGAGGCGACTACTGATGACAACATTGATAATGATTAATTGATTTTTGATATGTGAAGGATATAAAAAATTCAGGTGAATTTTTGATGTTGAAAATTTTCTGCCAGATAGGTTGTCAGGTTGTGAGAGGTTAAAAGAATTCTTCAAGGTATTTAGATTGAAGGGAAAAAAAGATGGGTAATTTAAAAGTGCTTTTGAAACGCCACCCTATCTTAGCATTCCAGAGGTCCAATTAGGAATTTTTTTTAAATTGAAATTGTCAGGTACTCAGTAACTGAAATTCCTAGACAGGGGTTTTTTTTTTTTTTGTAACTCCCACTAGGATTTTAAAATGGTTTTTGAATTATGCCTGCATTGAAAAAAAAATTCAATGCATGACTGGTTTTTATGAAAACATGCCTAAATACAGATCGGTTAATTGTCCAGAATGATAGAATTACAAGCAAGTACATTTAAAGAGGGAAATTATATGCAACATGTTGGATTATACTTTTATGATTGGAAACAAAAATGTTATGTGAATCACTCATGCATAATTTTGATAATTTACATAAATGTAATTACATTTTGATGAATGAAAGATCCTGTGGTGTTTTTCTGTACAATTAATTTTTGTGCTTCATTTTTGCTTAAGTTATTGTTACACTATAATATGCAACATACTTTTTACACTAAGCACAGAGTAGAAACAACTTTTCATTTGTTTAGACAAGTGTTGCATTGTTCAAATTTAATTAGATATTTTTATTATACTGTATTGAATTAGCATACTGTGCATTAAACCCTAATGGCAGTTAAAAGGCCTAGTTGAGGCATTACAATTGTCGTAGAATGTCTAGAAAGATACAGATATATAGGCCTAGCTAAGACATGACAGTTGTTGTAGAATGTTTAGAATAATACATATATACAATGTAGATACATTTGAAAGTGTATATAATAATTAAGTCTTGAATATTGCTCTTGAGTACATCTATAAATAGATTTGACTGTAAATTTGGTAAGTCTACTGGTAACTAATAGCTGTTTATCTACTTTTGCAGGTTAGTTTAGCCTATGCATTTGAAACCAAAGAGGCATTATGTTTAGTATTGACTATAATGAATGGTGGGGATTTAAAGTTTCACATACATAATATGGGTAACCCAGGATTCGAGGAGGAGAGAGCTATATTTTATGCAGCAGAAATCACGTGTGGGCTAGAAGATCTCCATCTGAAAGGGATAGTGTATAGGTAAGATTTTTTCATGTTTTAAATAATACAATGTATTGTAGAATCTGAAATGTTTTATAAATTTGATGTAGTGTAATTTTGAAAAAGATATGACTAGTACTATGATCCTGATTCAGCTTGAATTTATAAAAGAAAATGCAAAAAAGAGTTAAACTTCCATATCTCAAGCATCAATTTCTCGAATACCATGGATGTGTTGAAGTGATTTAGGTGTTTAAATGAAATTTAGAGCCAAATATAGGAACTACATAAGTGGAAAATTGTTTAAGAAAGATGGTTTTTTTTTTGGTATCAAATATTACCACAGATTATTTTAAGAAATTAGATTTATTAGTCCTAAACTAATGCATGTTTTCATGTCCCATAAATTGCAAGTTTTTGTGTGTGAAGAGCCATAGTTCTATGGACTTTGAACCCAAATATTTGCAATAATTTTTAAAATTAAAAATAATATTTAAGTCATGTAAATGGGTGCATGAATAGAAAAGATGCTCAAGTCCTTCCTTGAGGTCTGATATTAGTTACTATATACAGGGTTATTTTTGCCCCGTGTAATTTTTGCCCTTCTACACTTGCTAACAGTTTCGCCTCATCTTGAATTCGCCATGGCAGTGTTTTTAAAGAGAGATAATTTGAGACTTTGGAATTGCCCAGTCTTAAATTCACCTGCTGACAACGAGGGAAAAAGGGGCAAGAATAAAATAGTGGCAAATATTTCCCTGTATACATTATTTTGATGCAAAAATTGCATTTTATCAGTTGCTACATTAAAAATTGTCACTTGGTAAAGACTGTGATAGACCATGAATCAGTGAGTGCCATTGATAAAACCCAAATCAAAATTAGCCAAGGATATTGGGATGAATTATATTGTTATATAAGCAGCTTTTTGCTATTCAAATTTTTGAGTTGTATTTTCTGCTGAATGATAGATCGGCAAACTTAGTTCTTGCCAAAGGAGTCTGAAGAATTCGCAAAAAAATACTTGTTTCTGATTTCAAATGTTCATCTTCATGGATTTATAGAGCAGTTGATGTTTTGTTACACCAACCAAAAAACCAAAAAAAACTTTGAATTTCAACTATGTGATTTGAGTACCTGGATACCAATTTTTCTTGGATTTCGTTGTTGAGTTGATCCACAAAATTAAATGTTCATTGAACTGCCATATGTATTAACATATTTTACTGATAGAATTAATGGCCATGGATGAATTTACATGTACTTGAATTCAAAGTGTCATTTTCAGCAAATCCGTGAAAATTGATGTCCACGAGAATATTAAGGAAACAACCGTATATACCAGTATATGCTGAGTAGACAATGTGTACGTGTACATGACTTGAAAAAATTGTGAAAATCCAATGATTCATGACCGACATTTTTTTTTCCACAGAGATTTGAAACCAGAGAACATTTTACTGGATGATCATGGTAAGTGTTAATTGCTCTTTTGCGTCAGAGTTAACCTATAGTAATTAACACTGATCAAAAACTAGTTCACAATAATTGTGGTGTTATCTACAAATCCTGTTCTGTACCTTGTGAATGAAATGAAAGGAAATTGGAAACAAATTTTATATGACAAGTCTGAAAATTGTCTTTAAAGAGTAGAAAATGAACTGTGTGAACATTAAATAATACGGAATAAGTATCAGTGTAGATAGCATCTATAGACATGTACACATACAAGAGGATGTAACATCTATATACATGTACAAGAAGATGTAATATCTATAATCATGTACACATACCACTGGATATATTATATATATACAGGATATAATCTATATAAATGTACAAATACCAGTGGATGTAACATCTATACACATGTACACGTACCAGTGGATATCACATCTATACACATGTACACATACCAGTGGATATAACATCTATACACATGTACACGTACCAGTGGATGTAACATCTATACACATGTACACGTACCAGTGGATGTAACATCTATACACATGTACACGTACCAGTGGATATCACATCTATACACATGTACACATACCAGTGTATATAACATCTATATACATGTACACGTACCAGTGGATGTAACATCTATACACATGTACACGTACCAGTGGATGTAACATCTATACACATGTACACGTACCAGTGGATGTAACATCTATACACATGTACACGTACCAGTGGATATCACATCTATACACATGTACACCTACCAGTGGATGTAACATCTATATACATGTACACGTACCAGTGGATGTAACATCTATACACATGTACACGTACCAGTGGATGTAACATCTATACACATGTACACGTACCAGTGGATGTAACATCTATACACATGTACACGTACCAGTGGATGTAACATCTATACACATGTACACATACCAGTGGATCTCACATCTATATACATGTACACATACCAGTGGATGTAACATCTATACACATGTACACGTACCAGTGGATGTAACATCTATACACATGTACACGTACCAGTGGATATCACATCTATACACATGTACACGTACCAGTAAATATAACAACTATACACATGAACACTACCAGTAAATATAACAACTATACACATGTACACATACCTAGTGGATATAACAACTATACACATGTACACGTACCAGTAAATATAACAACCATACACATGAACACTACCAGTAAATATAACAACTTTACACATGTACACGTACCCAGTGGATATAACAACTATACACACGTACACGTACCAGTAAATATAACAACTATACACATGTACACGTACCAGTAAATATAACAACTATACACATGTACACGTACCCAGTGTATATAACATCTATACACATGTACACATACCAGTGGATATAACATCTATACACATGTACACGCACCAGTGGATGTAACATCTATATACTTGTACACGTACCAGTGGATATAGCATCTATATACATGTTCATATTTATCTTGCGTTCAATATGTGTCATAAGTTTCCAAAGAAATAAACTGTTCCTAAAAATATTTTTGAGATTCTTGAATTTTGAAGAGTAATGAACATAACTTAATTTAAGATGTAGGGACCTGATAAGGCTATTTATACACAGGAAAATATTTAATGCCATTACAATGATTGAAGTTCAAATGAAATACATCATTGCTTACATGTGCTTGTTTTTTGTAGGTCATGTGAGGATATCAGACCTGGGATTGGCTGAAGAGGTACCAGAAGGGGAGACAATCAAAGGCCGAGTTGGCACCGTTGGTTACATGGGTAAGGAAACTAGTTTTCGACACCTGCTGGATTTTTTTTTGTATGCCCACAGATGAAATGACTCAAAAGAATGTATTGAACCCTGTCCCTTTTTTTCTAGCCCCAGAGGTAGTGAAGAACGAGAGATACTCATTTAGTCCAGACTGGTGGGGGTTAGGCTGTATCATTTATGAAATGATCGAGGGAAAGGTGAGAGTCTTACAGAAATGATACAAGCAAGTCAAGCTTTTATAGAGCCTGGAAGATCAACTACCGGTACATGTAATTACTTTCCTGAAAATTTTCAATTTCATTTTTCATCAATATCGTTAAATATTATTTAGTTAATAAAATATCATTTTAAAAATGTTATTTAGTTAATAAAAAACCCACTTGTTTTATCTTTAAGAATAAATCTAATGCATTGTAAACCAACTTTTATTTGCCACAACTTTACTTTGCGTTTAGCCTGTAATTAATTTGTTTGTGATGATGAAAATAGCCCTGTTTTCTGTTGTGCAACATTGATTGCAGCTACATTGGTCAGGATACTTATTTCAATATAGACAGTGTGATGATATAACTGGGTGTTTTACAGGGACCATTCCGGGCGCGGAAGGAGAAGGTGAAGCGCGAGGAGGTGGACCGGAGGGTGAAGGAGGACCAAGAGGAATACTCCTCAAAGTTCTCCGAGGACTGCCAGGACGCCTGTAAAAAGGTGGGCATTTATTTCACGTGTACTGGGACTCCTTAATTTCAGTTTTAAAACAGACAGCATATACTAACATTTAAAAGTAAAGTCAAATTGGATATTTCTAAAGTCACTGTGGAACAATACTGCATTAGGAAATATGATTACAGGCTTTAATGCTCTAAGAAGAATGATGCTTATTTATGTCATATCAGTTTTTTGAAGAACAAGCTATAACATCAATTTAGGATATAATTACTGTATGGCTATCATGGCATGAATTCCATTATACTAGAAGTGCTTGGCACCAGTAAAATGTAATGATGAAGCCTCTCTTGAAGTTGGCTTTTATTTTGAATGAAGAACTGATAAGTGATGGTGTTTGCTCTGTGTTTCAGCTTCTAAACAAAGATCCCAAGTCGCGTCTGGGATGTGGGCCCTATGGTGCCAAGGACGTCAAATCGCATCCATTCTTCAAAACGATTAACTTTAAGCGGTTACAGGCAGGGAAGTGTAATCCCCCATTTGAACCTGATGTAAGTAGACTAAAGGAAACAAAGCAAAATGCTCTAACTAATTTTAAATGTTCATTTTTAAATATTTTATCTGCCACCAGATTATGACTGAAAAATTTTCCACAATTACATGTATATGGTCAAACATTAATTTCTTATGTTTTAAAAATATTTCATTTAACAAACATAAATATAGTATCTATGACACAAAAATAGTGTGTATTATACAAGATGCAATGAAATAAGGCTGACTAACATTTTGTTAACTAAGATCCACTTGTCATTAAATTGCTGAATGCATCAAGTTAATCAGAATTTTTTTTATTATGGAAGTTAATTTAGAGAAATGTGATGCAATTCAGGGTTTAACATTTTATGTATGATTCGGTTTTCAGAAAAGAGCGGTGTATTGTAAGGATGTCTTGGACATTGAGCAGTTTTCCACAGTGAAAGGTGTCAACCTTGATGCAAACGATGACTCTTTTTATACAAAATTTAGCACTGGCAGTGTATCAATACCATGGCAGAGCGAGGTAAAATACCAGTTCTAACAAGCTTTTTCAGAATTTTACTCTTGAGCGTGAGTGACAATTCTACGAAAATAAATCAGTAGCTCCACAAACTTGTAACACATTTAATTTGACCACTACAGTGGAATCATCATTGTTCATGGGGCACCAATGTTTGTGGCTTCCGATGGTAACCCTTGCACATAAATTTACATGCCCACGAACATTTGTTTAGTATTTATTTACAAAAAAGAACTTGCTACATTTGTACTGATAAAATTATGTCCCCACAAACCAGGAAGATTGACACCCATGAATACAAATGATTCCAGAGTAGTTGAAAGACAAAGTTTTTATTTAAAGAGAGGCAATTAATTTTTAGGGATTTACAACTTCTTAAATACACTCAGGAAGTTAGTTCAAGTCCTGAAAAGGATCTGAGCTAGGGTTTTTTCTTCTAATTTCTGAATTTTAGTTGTATGATATTTGCTGTTTTATACATTAATTGGAAAAAAACAAACAAACAGAGGTTGGACTAGCGATGTCTACATACACATACTGGTTATTTTGTGTTTCCTGTCTCATCCTGCTGTTTCTTTTCCAGATGATAGAGATGGAGTGCTTCAAGGAACTAAATGTGTTCAGTGAGGACGGGGACACCCCTCCCGATCTGATCGAGGAACTCCCCCCTCCCCCACCCCGGGGCAGCCTCTTCAGCAGGCTCTTTCGGAGACAGGTCAGTCAACCATTCAGGGCCTCAGAAGTGCTCCGACTTACATTGTAAATCATTCAAAACTTCAGAGCAAATTTTCTTGGATATTAAATTTTTTAATATTTGGGTTAAGGTCTGCCATACTTTTTAGGGAAAAAAAAATCTCAGACCAACACAAACTGATGTATTAATTCATTAAAGATGCAGTATTTAGGGCGTGTACAGTTTGAAAATGACAAGAATAAAATGCTTCTATGGGGAAAAAACCATGGGGAAAAAACCATAGTTTTCAAAAAAAAAATTGCAATTCATATGAACGAAAGTCCTTTAAAAATCAAACTTGGGATCTGTGTCAGTAGTCTGGTGCCCTTTCTTTTTAGCTATGAAAGTGACAGACACATAAATGTACTGATGTCAACGCTTCAGTAATTCATTTACACCTCAATGTTATAACATTTTTTTTAATGAAAATTAAAATCACCTGATATGTAAGACCTTTGATTCATCAATTTTTCATCAGTGTGTTAATTTTCCCCATTAATGTTACCGGTAGTTTATTAGGTATGTCATATATCTACACCCACTCAGCCAGCTGTTCAATAAGTCTGCTCTTTTTTGGCATTTTTATAATGGTTTATGGAAGGAAAAACTCTCGTTTCAAATCTATATTAAAAGACAAAAAAAGTTGTCTGATATTGAATGTCAGCTGATGCTGCCAGCTCATTTCATCAATCTTTATGTAATTTGGTTTTGAATTACCGGTACTAAAGCATTGCATGATCAGTTTTGGGCATCACATTAATAACAAAGGTCAGGTGAGCAGCATTGCATAATTTTAATTTTTCTGTCTACTGGATGATATATGTGACAGGGCTGACATAAAAAAAATGTCTTCATCAATTCATCTCTGAATACTTTTTAAATCATATTTCAAAAGAATCTAAAATTTGTCCAAAATAATGGAGTGAGTAAAAACTTTAACAGCATGATCAGATGTTATAGCATAAAATTTAATGAGTTAAAAAAATTTAAAAAAAAGAAAATTAAGAACTACTGAATCAGTTACGGAACTGCATCGCAACATGTAACACATTGCTGGAACACGTGTGTATACACATAAATTATAGGTATCAAATGATTACTGAAAAAAAATTACATTTATTTTACAATATAGAGTAAAACATGCCTATAACGCAGTGACAGGGATGGGCAATTTTGCTTTGTTATATACATAATTTATTATATTCGTTAGCATTACAATATGTTTTAAACCCACAAGGAGTGAAAATCACTTTACAATATTAAAGCATTAATTCAATATAAGCGTGTTTGCTATAAGTCTGTATTACTGTACACGTACCAGTACCGGTATATATAACCTTTGCTACATAGAATACTTTGTGTTTTGTATAGTAGATAGACTTCTCCAAATGTACAGTATATATATATGTGCAGTACCGGTATAAATCATTTTGCGGGATGAAAGAATTTTTTTTCTTTTAAATAAAGAGGCCCCTCCCCACTCAAAACACATATATGAATATGTACAGAATGAATTGTTTTTACTATAAAGAAGACTGTGTTTTGTAGAATCGTGAGGCTCACTGACAAAGAAGAACTGGTGGTGCTGTAGGCTTCCATTGCTAAGGAGATTCTCAATTGATTCTCTAAAACAAAATGTGGAATGTGGCGGGAGAACCCTGTGTCTGTTTGTATTCAGGGGCAGTAACTGTTGGTGTCTGCCATACCACCATGTTTTCTGTTGTTTACATAATGACTCAGGCTGAGAGGCTGAGACAAAAAGAGTTGCAGAGAAGAAGAAACAACAACAAAAAAAACAATTCAACTACTGGACAATGTTCTTTTGTCTCATCTTTCAAAAATCAAAAATTGTCAACACAGACTTGAGAGAGTGAAATTGTGGACAATTTTTGGAGACCTGAAATATTTGCTCGGACTTGCCAGTATTGTCTCAAGAAAAAAAAAAATCTATATATGTATATCTTTTGTAATAGTGTCATAGGGCGTTTGATAATATGCGAGAATGTGTGTGTTTGCTGGTGAATAATTCATGTTGGTTGAATTTTTCTATATATTAGATTCACTTTTAAATATTTTTAAGTATTACTAGAGATTATTCTATGTTCACGTTGTGCCCATATTATGTTTATTACGTGTGTGATGACTTTCCTTCAGTAGTACTGTATTTAGACCACAACAACTCTAAAGAGACTTCATCCCTCTCAACCCCCAATGATAACGCTCCTGTCTTTCTGTGTCTATGAATCAAGATTCACTTTAAAAAAAAACTGAGAATTTGTAAAGAAATTTTTTTCGGGGAAGGTAGACAACTTTCATACCTTGCATTTGCAGTTTCATATTTTGGTTTTTCATATAATCAAATTTATCATTTGTTTTCGTTTTATAAAAGGAACTATCGGGTAGGAGTTGAAATTACTAAATTATGTTGCTGGTACTGTTATCAGAACTGTTATCAGTACATCAGCTTTTATAATTTACTTACATCGGTGTAGTGCTAATTGTTTTTTTTTTTTTTTTTTTTTACATATGCCATAGATAGGTGTTTCATGTAGAAATCACCAAAAAAAAAATGGCTTTTGAAATTTAGTGCTGCTTGGTTTGAAGTGTATTGGGTCATTTTTTTAACTGAAGTTATCATGGTGGCATTTCTTTTTTGAATTGAGCAGCTAAGCATTACAAATAAATGACATATTGTACTGTATAATGACTAAGAGCAGGATAATTTGAAAAAGTAATCTTAAAAAAGTAAATAATGCCAAAAAATGCAATCAATTTTTTTCTAGGAGACTACACACACACAGATGTGCAGTGGTGCTTCCTTTGAACATTTTACTTTGTGGGTGGAATTATTTCTAAATACCTGACAATGCTCTGTAGAAAGTCATAATTATTTCACTGAAAAGAATCTCACTGGGGAATCTCCTGGTCCAAGAATAGTGTGATGATGTAGAAAACATGCGGAAAACCCCCCTAGTATCTTTCAACACGGGGATCAACTTAAAGAGTTGATAAAGTTAGGATTTCATTGGGGATTCTATTTAAAAAAAGGAGCGATTCTTCTTTTCGAACTTACATGGATTTTATGATCACTTAATTAAAAAAATTGTTAGCATAACATTATTTCCTCTCCTGACTGTATATAATCAGAGGTGAAAAAAGGGGTTTTTATTATTTTTTTGTTCAATTCATAATGCAGAACTAATTTGAATCAACCTTATTGCTCTATGATTTTCGGACAAAAGAGAGAACTACACAGCTTTATGAGTTTGGGCTGCTGGTTTCAGTCCTTATAGTACGTACATGTATATATATTGTTGCAAACATAACTGTATTTATTGTTATTTGCATAACCATAATTGATACATATTTTCTATTCCCAAACTATTCACATGCAATTTTTATGTGTTATAAATTTCCCCAAGTGATATGTGTTTTTGATTATACATGTATAAGGAAGAAAAGGTTTTATTCCGTGTGTGTAAAAAGCAACTTTTTCTATACAGCATTATCTCTGAGTAAGCACCAGGTACATAATAGTTTGCTTCAGACAGGAATTTTCTTACAATTGACTTTTCCACGCATTGCTTTTAATAATACCCCTTCCCATTCTTCAAATTTTGCTGCATAATTAAAAGTCACAACGTGCAAATTCTTATTGCTCAAATAGAAAGCTGCTTCAGAATGCAAGGAGAGAATGTATAGACTTTTATAAACAAATGCCAAAGCTAACTTACTACACAGATACATTATCATGGTTAAAAGAAATATATTCTTTACTTTTGAAGCTCCACCCATTTCATATAAGATTTTCAATTAATTTAACCTCAATCTTACTTTTTTCTGATTGAAAATTAAGATATCACATGGAAAATACTGTTAAAAGCACCGGTATTTTAAATTGAATTTAAACTTTGATTTGTCTTACCGATAGAATATGCTTTCAGTGTACATTTGATTGTTTAATATATTTTTTTTTTTTTTTTTCTGTACATGCCAAGGATGTTTGCAGATACATGTATCACATATTTTTGCTTTCTGTGCAAAATCCATGAAATTAAGATACCATAACTCGAATTCGGTCCGTTTGTTTGGAATTGGTGAGTACTGTAGATTCCTTATTTTACGCGGGTACTTGATTCTGCGATTCAACAGTTTTCCATCAAACCGCGAGAACATAAAATCGTGAATGTCAGAACTTCATCATAGTTTCATGTAGTTTACATATGTTCGAAAATTAAAAGCGAGATTTTAAAATTCGCCAGACAGGCTTTTCGTGATTTTACGCGGATATTAATTCCTCGCGTTTAATTAGGAATTTTCAGTAATTAAGACATGTAGTACACAGACTTAAGGGTGGATCTTTGAAAATTAAGACTTATCTCTCCATCATTTTCAACAACAGATTTTTATTAGTGATTTACCTGTGGATATCAATTTTGTGGAAGCAAGAGCAAGATTTACTGTGTGAATTTTTTTTTTAAAGAATGAGGGAATGATTTTATGACTTTATTTAAATCATATTTTTATGAGAACATCTGTTTGTATGTACCAAATTACATGGTTTTTAGATATTTATTAAGGTATCAATCTTTATGGCTGCTCACATGTGTTAAATAATTTCAATGACAGTTGAGTATTTAACAATAAAGTTTTATGTTTTTAAATGTGAACGGGCTTTAAAATTGCCACATTTCCTTTCACATTACGGTATATTAATTAACAAGTATATATATATTGAGTGTTGTAATATGAGTATTTATCTTTGTCAATCACTTCTGCAATATATTAAGTTGCATTTAGGTCTGTTATCAAATGTACAGTCATTTCAAAACAGCATAACTGACTGCATTGGAGTTTTTTGGTATAGTTTACAAATAGGTTTTTTTTCCCTCTTTAATTGCCGTTTTTATCTATCAGTAACCCAAGACATCTGCCGGACAGAATATTTTTGATGTTGAATTTTATATTCTGGAAATTTTGGCATTCAAAGACAAAAGCTTAGCAAAACAATTACTAAACTTGGTGCTTGAGAGTATATCTTGCCTATTTTTTTTTTTTCATGATTATTATTTCCCTTTTTTGTGAGTTCACTGTATTTTCCCCCATGGTTTGTATCATTTTTCTTCCTCTATTTCCCCTTTTTTAACTATATAGATCAGATTATTTATTCACATGTCATGATTTGAACATTGGAAATGTTTGCTCACTGACTGTCATTCATTATGAAGAGATGACATCTCTTGTTATTTTTTTTTTTAATGGAGCCTCAGTTTTTCTTGCCTCTCTTATTAACTTCAGCTTGATATTTGAATTGATGGCAATTAATTCATGATATTTTCCAGACCAGACATTGTTTTGTTCAGTGAATTGCATGGAACTTGTACATCATATATTGTTTTTCTTCCAAAGGATGAACAGTCTTTTTCATATGTCATGTGAGCTGTATCTATAACATTAAAAGCATAAAAAAACAAATGTATAAAAAAAAAACAATTCCATATCTGTTGAGTATATATATATCTCTAGTCAGTCTGTACATGTGAACGTTGCCCCATCCTGTTTGTATTAATTCACTCATAAGATGTAATTTATACAAATGTCATCAACAATCATTATTTAACAACAAAGAAATAATAAATGTTTTACAAAAAGTTTATGAACTTCTTTTGTTCATGTCATTTCAGACAACTACAGATTTCTTTACACACACTGTATATGAATGCTGTGATGTCCCGATCTGTGATGGTTTGGAGCATGATTCTGTATCATTTCATAATTTTATTGTAGCACAAAATGCAGGAACAGCAAATTCAGATATTGTGCCATTTTGTCTAAACGACAGAAAAATCTATATACAGTTAAACAAGCTAATAATGAAGTGCCAGGGACGGGCGATTTTACTTCGTTATAAGCGTAATTCGTTATATCTGTTAAGATTACAACATGTAATAAAGTCACGGGGAATGGAAATCACTTTGGTGTAAGCGTCAATTCATTATAAGCGTGTTCGCTATATCCGTGTTTTACTGTATTTTTGGAAAATCGTACATAGATTAAATTCCATTTTTTCTCAGTTATTATGGATATCCCTGACTTCTCTTATACTTTCGATGTTTGATCTTATTAAATATATGAGGTGCGATCCATTGTACGACAGAACAGAGACACTATTTACTGTGGCACTTAGTACAATGTATTTTATTTTTACGCTTATTCTTATGCTTTTACACAATAAAAACTCATGCTGAACTCTGGTATTGTCCATTTGACACGCTTTATCAAGAAAATCCCAACAATTAGAAACACTTGTGCCCCTTTCCTTGGAAGTACATTATAGGGTGCACAATTCTTATTATGCGCAGTATGCATGGAAATGAAATTGACCTTTTGAACTTAAAATCAATCTATAGGGGTCATCTACTGGTACTATCGAGATGCATCCACATATCAAGTATGAGATGTCTAAGCTAAAACGTTTTAGAATTACAGGTTCCTGATAATCTTATGACAAATCTGCATACCTAATTCCATTTCAGTATATGCAACATGAATGAAAATTGCAAATAATTTGAATTTTTCCAAGTCCAAGGAGCATACCTGTGTCTAATATTGCTCGATCATACCGAAAACAGAATTTGACGAAGTTATTCTTATGAAAAATCTGAATAATAAATTTCATTTCAGTATATGCAATCTCTGAGAAGAAAATAAAACTTTGATGAACCGACAAACTGATAGCAGCAAAGCAATATGCCAGCCCTCCCTTCTTCGAAAGAGGACATAAAATTGTCCAATTTTAATTACCTGGTAGCCTCTTTTTCTGGCAGATGACTTGAATGGCCCAGAGTTTAACATCTACATTCTCACAAAGATTGTGAAAAAATTCAATAAAGAATTAGGATTGATAGGAACTTAGGAGAGTCAAACTTTTTAAAAGAAATTCAATATTCATGTATGTTGAGACTTGCTGACAGAAAGTAAGAACTGGTATAACTTCATGATACATTTATTTCAACCTTCAAAATGTTTTCAAATATTCAAGCATAGTTTATCACAAAAATATGTTGCTTCAGTTTTTTTATGGCACATAGTTTAACCATGACAAAGGTCATTTAAAAAGTGTCAATAACTGACATGCATACCAAAAGATACAGATGCATAAACTTCATGTATTTGCAAGAACACCTTTCATTCACACAAACATATTTTAATACCCTTACATTGTGTCATACATGTACATGATATTTTATCTAGGTGAGCATTTTAAAGAAAATTATTTGGAGAGTTACACTCAAGTCTACACACAGTTTATACTACACACGTCTAACAATAAATGAGAATTAAATGCGCATATAAAGGCACCATGCAGGTCTGGTACACATGAAAATGTACAATATGGTGATAAGTGATCTTATGGAGAGAGAAAAAAATCTCATTTGCAAGAGACATTTGACCACTACATTTCCAGAACATATTCATGTACCCTGAGCATTTTCTTGGTCATAATAAGTCATTGTTAGATTGTCCACAAAGGTTGAAAAACTGTGTATTTTTGTAACATAGCAAGCACCTGTTTTTTTGTCAGTCAGAATAAAAGACTAGACAATAAAGTGGCTGTACATTTATCTGAAAAACAGTGATGAGTAAGCTTTGCTTAAATTGCTGTTATTTGGAAGCTTGTAAGATGAGATCCACTGCAGCCAGGAGATTATCAGCAAAGGAGTCTGGTTTTACTTTGGGGTGGCTCTCATCCTGAGGTCTGAAGAAAAGCCACAGTGACATTTATGATAAGTTCAATTTCAAAGAAGGTTTAATTTTTGCAAATATACCCCAGTAATCGTATTTATGTAAACATGTAGATCTATGAAATAAACACTGTCATGAAAATTTTCGTAATTAAATATCATTAAAGACAGCAGTATTTCAATGCTAAGGCAAAATGAAATATTAGACTACCAAAATTTTAATATTATGCCTAGTGTCACCCACTAGTTTAGGAGAAATTATTGTTTTTAAAAAAAAATCAAACCAACCTGCTGCCTAAAACTGGGTACATGTTTATTGTCATTTCTTAGTGCACTCGTATCTATAAAACTGACCTAAATTTTCCTGTGCGGACTTGAATTCCCAGCATGCCACAGGCCTGTGCTCCTCCGACGTCGCTGACGATATCATCCCCGACCATCACTGCCTGGATTATGAAGGTAAAGTATACAATGTAAATGTACTTGCATTAATAATACAAACAAATAATTCTAATGAGATTCAAATTTCATTACATGTACATGATAATATTTGTCTATGTGTTTATTCATTTCTTTTATTCATTGATTGTATTTTTTCTTTTGTTCATTAATTGCATCCATCCTAATAACTATCAAACAACACTGTGGGTAAGTAAGTACCAAAATAAACTAAGTTTGCCTTACATTTTCAGGACTAACTCCCATATCTTCAAGTACAGAACTAAAGAATGTCTCAGATGGTTTTCCCACAATTTCTGCCTTAACGTCTGCGGCAAACTGCAAAATAAATATAAGAGGTCCATCAGCCATACGGCTAACCAGAGAAGTATCAGTACAGAGGGAGTCGTGGTTTGTACAATTAAGAATCTACCTTTCATTAAACAGCAAAAGTATTTTAGAAATTTGGCCTTCCTGATGCAAATGTTCTTCATTTAAAGATTTTAAAATATTTTTTTCAAAACCCCTGCTTTATTTTTACTGCCTTTATTATCTCTTGTAAAGGGCTACAACCTACATTAGAAAAATTTGGATTCTCCTAAAAAGAAGCTCTGTGCAACGCCTGTGGTATGGATTGGCTCAATGTTTATAAATAAAAGTAACAGATGTCAAACATTTACAGTAAACAGATATATGGAATTACAGATGTCAGATAAAATTCAATCAGAAAAACTCCCTTAGACTTATATAAAGCTCAGGTGAGCTAAAATCTAAGACTATAGTCCATTCATTCAAGTAATTTAACAATATAACTTGTAAAATTTCAAGGGTTAAAATTGTATGTCCCGGAAAAGTCAAGCTTTACTACTCTAAATGCACTGCCTTTATATGTTTTATACATGTATATGAATATATGTATACTACATTGTTCATGGTTTTCAATACCTCTAAAGCCTTAGCAAATGGTCCAACATCTAAGACTAGTTCTTCCTCTTCTTTGTAATACCTCCTACATTTTGAAAACAATAAATAAAGTAGGTTAAACTGTAATGATTGATGTCTAAAACATACATGGAGAGACCATGACATTATGGAGTAAATATTTTCTTCTCAAACAATGTTTCCGCTACAGATTCTCCAAAAGTGTTTATACTCTGAATTCAAATCTGGTTTTTTTTAACCATCAATATACAAAATCAAAATTTAAAAAGACAACTTTGATTATATCATTCCTGTACATATTTTAGTCATTCTCCCTGTTTAAAAGAAAACAAAAACTTACCCCATTCCCAAAGAGAACAAGATAGGTTTTTCCATTGACATCAGAGCTTGAAATGCCTTGTTAAGATTGTGGTAGGTGAATTCTGCTGTGGCATCCCCTAGGACCACACAGTTAGGGTTCAAGGTATCAATACCCTCAAAATCTAGGGCAGCCGCTACAAATTGGCAATTTGAGTATAAATATCATAATTAGAGAATTCTAAGGAATTTCATCACTTTCTGCAAATACCTCTTACATTTTGAACAATTTGAAGGGACCTCACTACACCTAGTTTATACTTTTTAAGAGACTATGTTACAAGATGGCAGTTTACATGTTTTGTTAAATTTTTTATATTAATTGATTTGGATGAATATCATCATAGTTCAGTGGTTAAAATACCAGGCTTTTGAACGGTAGATCATTAGTTCGAATCTGCCTGGGGTTTTTTGTTCACATTAATTACCTGTAAATTTAATTTTTGAAAATATAATTTCTTACCAAAAACATCATGTTTTTTATCCATCATACTATCTATCATAATGCTGATTTGAGAAACTATTTCAAGGCGTAGTTAGCCACCTCACGTTAACAAAAAATCATTTTTTATAAAGGTTATCCTTGAATAGAACGTAATGTCACATGCCTCTGGTCCAAAATACTTCTTTTACAAAAAAATATACATGTAAGGCATGCTGATGTCGATTTCATGCATGTCCTATTATTTTCTCCACCCTATCAAGTTCTTTAAAATTATTACTGTAAGTTTTGCTATACAGTAAACAGATAAAATCCTGTTACGTTGTATTACTTGGATGGACAAGGAGATGAGGTCTAAGATTCCTTTTCTGTAGAACTTTACAGACGGCGGGGATGGGAGGGAATATCTCCTCATCCTTCATGGAGAATCCCAGTCTGTGTAATTTTTCTGTCAACATGTTTCTTGTCATGGTGGTTTCATTTGTACAGAACCTCACTGGTAAGCCCGCAGACTGCAGTCTGCAAATCAGCAACACAAAAAGTAAAATTCTACAGATCCGTTTTTACTTGTATACAGTATAATTTTAACAAGGTACTTATATCTCAGCGCAAGGGATGCAAGCAATTTTGATTCATTAAAAACATAATTGATTATACATGTACATTTAAATTGATTCCTAAATACACTTTAATTATAATACACTTCAGGGATATAAGGGGAATAGCACTGACTTTGCTGTAAGCATGAATTCGTCATATAGCATGCTCACTGTAACCAAGTTTTTCTGTACTTGATAGGCATATTACAAGCATATGACAAATACTGTGGTGATGTTTAAATACAAACTATTGGGATATATTACCCATTCTCACTTAAAAGTTCAGGGTAAAATAAATATCTTTAATTGTTTTAATGCATGTTGATATGAAATAGCTACCTTTTCACAGCCTCCACAGAGCCATCAATGGGAACTCCTGCACCACTCTCAAAGAGAACACCACTGATGTCCAACAAGACTCCCTTAATTTTTCTATTATTGTTCCATGAAGCCATCGTGTTGTCAGTTCTTCTACCTCCTTGTCTCTACTTTAATGTCTCAATATGTATGCAGCTTCTGGGTTGTTGTTCTTGATCAGTACTATGCTTTGCACAAACAGGTGCCTTGGGAAAAAAGTATTATGAAAATTATTATAAAAAGAAAATTATAAATCTTTACCTCAAGGTGAGAAAAAATGACCTACTGTTTGCGATTAAAAGAATTTACCTACAGTGCGTATTTGCAGTAACTGTAACTGCGTTAATCCACTTGCAACCTGTTTTAAGATTTTCCGGAACTTGATACCGATCTTGTTTTGATAGCTACAAATTTAATGTCTTTATCCTAGAAACGTTTGTTTTAAACAAAAACAATATTTGACAAGAAAGAACAATATTGACATTGAAACGATAGTAAAGCATGGCAAACTTGGCAGATTTTGTAAGGATTGTTTATTTTATTGTTTTCGACATAATTGGGAGTCTATAAAAACTTCAAATTATTTTTTATGTAAAAACATACATGTATATATCACGTAGACTTAAACACGATGTAATTTGATTGTATTTTACGTATATACGCATGTCTTCTTCACTCAAGAGAATTCGAGAATAAAACACCAGAATGTAATTTATAAAGATTTTACTTATTCAGTTATGACTGAAGCTGAATGATATTAAGAATCCCAATGAGAAATGTGCTTAATATGAATAACCTGTCTTTTCAGAACGCTAAAGAGTTGGCTGCTGTGGGATCACAATTGACCAATGACCCTTCCAAATATGTCAACGATGTATGTCATCCTCATTACTGAACTTTGATGAGTTCAGACAGACAAGACAGATTTTAAATATAGTTAAAAATGCTAAGATTTTTTGTGTCTTTTTTATGTTTGGTTTTATGTACATGTATACACCATAGCAGTTTTCTGAAATCCTGATCCCCAAGGTTTGGATATAGTGAAGGATCATTTTCTACAACAGTTTGGATACCAAAAATAAAAAAAAACTTGTTTACCAAAAGTTGTTAAATTTTATCTTGTGCTGATTTGGCTTATTTTTTGCAAATTAAAAAATTCTTTTTTTGCACTTAAAATTTATATCTCATTTGGGATATTATATCCCAAACAGGCTACTATAGTATTAAATGATTAAATTCCCATTGGGAGATTGGTCCCAACCTGTTTATGGAATGAACTCATTAGCTATGCCTAACTTATTAGGTATAAAATGTATTGGGGGTTAATACTTCATGAATCACTTTGCAATTAATAAAAAAAAACAAAAACAATGTTAACAGTTGACTACTCTGATTATTAAAGGCAGTTTTTTTTAAAGTCCAATCGGGTACTAGTAGATACATATATATTGAATTTATTCCTGTTTATTGTAGCTTTAAGAGGAATTATTGATTTTTTTAAATGAAACTCATGATATTGATAATACAATTTAAATGATATGTACTATTGTTAAAATCAGAATTAAATCATTAAACTAATAAAATTCAGAAGACTATATGTAATTATATTAAAAAGCTATTATTATTTGCAAAGACTTTGCAAGATGTAATAACTATTGAGCCTACATTGTTGTGTAATTTGTATATAAAGGAAAATGTGGAATTACAATGGGCCATGAAGTCATACCATCATGCCGAGACTTATTTTAATGTAAGTAAAACAAATCTCTATTTCCGTACATCCTCAGATGATTCACTGACCTACTATTAATCTGCCTGATCGCTGTTGAGCAATTTATGAAAAACATGATCAAAACAATTTCTTTCTTAGTAGCATATATCACATATGTAGCATATATCACATATGATCAACTCTATACTATCATGTATGAATACATGCATGTATCTTAACAAATAAAGGCAAAAGGAATTTTCATTAAGCAAATTTACATGTTTGAATGTATTTTTTCCTTAATTTCAATCTGGAATCTACTGTTTACAACGAACTTACTCTCGTTTGGTTCTTAAATTTAAAAATACATTAAGATACAATAGTTTGAAGTGTTCATATTAAAATTTGAAAAAAATAACCTGAATATGTGAAATATGAAAAATCACATGAATGATTATAAATGAACAAAATCTTCTTTGTAGTTGATAAGTTCTGTTGACCCAACTGCATTGAAGCTGACAAAAATGGATGATGAGATTTATGAAGAGTTTAGGAAAGATTTTCCTGACTTAAAAATCGATGTCATTAAAGAAGATGAACTTAAAAGTGCTGAGGCAAAAGAGGTAAGGTTAATATTCACATTTTAATTCCATTATGGATAACATTAAGTTTTGTTGGGTGAGGTTGGGTTATATCTTAATAATTACCAATGAAGAACTGTTAAAAATGTAGAATTGTAGAAAAGTCTGGCATTACTGAATATGAATTTCAAATACTGGCAAATGAAACAAAGGCAATAGAGATGGAATTAAATTCACATACAGTATATACAGTCTACATGAACCTAATATTTTTGTTTCAGAAATGGCGCCCTTTAATCAACAGATTTGAAAAGACAATTGAAGATTTTAATTTTGGTACACTACTACGCATAGACTGTACCAAGGATTACTCTGAAGAAAATAGTATTCTTGGTAAGCTCTATGTACATTGTATATTTAAAACATTAACCCATACAGAACTTTTTTATGACACCACAATGATTATTGCACGCAGTTATCGATTGACAGTAGTAATATTGAAAACATAAAAAAACACAGTTGCCATTACCTATAGCATTAACATAGGTAATTTTGTGTCTTATCGACAATAATTGAGAAAGAATTATTGATTTTGATGTTCGGCATTTAAAAGGAAAATTTTAAACTGAATGAGACATTTTAATTAAATTCAAAATGGTAGAAAAAAGTCAAAGAAGGTAAACAGGTATATATACATGTATGACTTTAAAATCAGTTCTATAGAGGCTACAGTGCTTTAATTTCTGATTCTCAATAGTCTATTATTTATTGTCGTAAACATTTAATATAGTTAAAAAAAAAAAAATTTCATCCTCCAAACCTTTTTGACCAAGGCAAACAAAACTAGGGGTACTGTGAGCGAGCTCACAATTGATACCCCCTGCTAAGAAAAAAATCATAATGCGTGTATTTTTGGTATTATAGAAAATATTGGATGAATCTATTTTACTGTCCATTTTCTATAAATAACAACTGCTCTATTTTTTAAAACTGTTAATGCTAATAGGAGTAAACAAACCAAGTTCTATCCTTAATTCCATTATATTTTAAGTTAACTTAACAGTTAACTTAAAATATGCATGAGGACATTTGCATCCTTCCATTAACAATCATGACTCGAATCAAATGAAATCCACATGTCAAGCAGCCATTTAATATTTAAACATTTTGAATTATTGGTGTACTGAGCCCCGATTTTTTCCGAAATTATTTTTCCACACATTTTTTTTCCCAAAGAAAAATTTATTGGGGCAGGCCATTTTCAGAGAGACGGGGATGAGAATCTAAAAATAATTTTATGTGGCCTGAGAAGAGCATGCTTTGTGTCAAATTTTAGCTTCTAATATTTCCATTAATAATACAAAACATGACACAGACAGAATTTAGCATTTTTGAAACAATGACCTTGAACTTCCTCAATTGACCTTGGGTCAAGGTCATGACATACCCTTTGGTCATAAGCAATATTTGTGTGAAGTAAGAACATTCAATGCTTCTCAATAAGAAAGATGTGGACCGGACACGAATTTTGCACTTTTTCTGCCAGTGACCTTGACCTTGCCCGATTGACCTTGGGTCATGGTCAAGACACACCCTTAGGTTATAAGCAATATTTGTGTGAAGTAAGAATTTCCCATGTTTATCCATAAGAAAGATATGGACTGGACACGATTGCACAGACAGACGGACAGACAGACAAGGTGATTCCTATATACCCCCCCCAAACTTTGTTTGTGGGGGGTATAAATACAAATAGGGCCCAGTCCAAGATATTGCATTGTAGACTTCAGCATGATTCTGATGTAAGACAAACACATCAGGCTCTAGATTTGTTAAAGGTTTTTGACTTTGACATTTTTCAAATGCCCTATCTTTTTATACTTTCAGTTGTAAGAGCCCAGTTCCTAGCCATAGAGGTTGCCAGAAACCGTGAAGGATACAACTCACCACTACGGTTTAAGAAGAAAGAAAACTCGGAGCAGACGTAGCACCTACAAGTTATTGTACACCATTAATCGATCAAGATAGGATTGACTGAATTACACCCTAGCATACTTGCAGTGGTTGTAACTTTACTAAAACCTCTTTACATGTACTGCTGAAAGACTGCTGTTGATGAATGAATTGCATTTCATGTGATATTTTTGCAATGTATAGTTCTACTTTATATTAATATAGTAGATTAATTTATAAGTACATGTACCAGTACCTGAAAACCTATCATGTTATACTTTGTTGAACATCCACTAATTTGAGTTACATGTAAAGATTCATATCCTGTACAAGTTTTACACCAGAAATTTACATCTACTGCACAGGATTTTGTTTGTTGTTCTCCTGAAATTTGTTATTTCAGTGGAACCATTTTTGGAAACAATTCTGTTGAAACTTATTGATTTATTTTTTTGGGATGTCATTGCCTATTTTTTGTAAAGGACACTGTGTGACCAAGTCTGAAGTCATTTTTCATTTTCTATGGCATATTCATGGTAAGAAGACTTTAAGTTTATTTGATATGGTCAAACATATGCTCCTGTTGTTTTAATTTTTTTTTACTCAATATAAAATCAGAATCAAGATTGTTTTATTGTTGCTGTTTACTTTTTATTTTATGATCGTTCAAGTTCTAGAAATGGCAAACTCTGGTACACTAGTACATTTATATCTGGTCAATTATTACCGGGTACATTGGCTAGGTAGCGAGACTTTCCCCAGAAGAATAGTTATCCATTAGAAATTTCCTTAGTAGACCGAGACTGGCTAAACAGTGAAAATTCCCCAGTAGACTGGCTAACCAGTGAGGTACACCACAGTAGAATGGCTAAACAGGGAATGGTGCTTAGTGTGCCTAAAACTTAAAATGAGCTATTATTATCAATTATACATAACGGCAAATTTTGAGTCTAGTTGAAAACTTCCTAACTTGATCCTCGGTATGTCAATTTGCTTCATAATATTAATGAACTTTATTAAAATGTTTGAAATCTAAAACCATTACCATTTCACATCAAAGTCATGAAAAATGTAATAAAGCACTAATTACAGTACCAATCATGACCAACTCCAAATGATTACCGTAATCTGTTTCCCATGGAGTAATGAACAGGCTAGTTATTTAATCTTTCATAAAGGATAATATAAACCTTTTCTCCTTCCATTTTTTAAAACATAAATAAACCCAAAAAATTTTTAGAATTGGATTTTAAAATACTTTATTGATAAATACAGATATCACAGGCAAGACAGAATGAAAAAAAAAATCATATTTGAATAACTAAACCTCAAAATTTATAACTCCAAACAATGTATTTACCATCTTTAAGTTGTCAATTTGACTATTTACATTGGTATTTATTTCTTTGTACTGTGAAAGCTCATCTTCTAGCTTGTTTTGGTAATGCTGCAAAAGAAAAGCCACTCAAATTACTATTTTTCTCTTCCTTTTAACAAGACTAGCTTTTCTCCAACCCCTCAATACAGAATTAACAAATTGTATTTCCCCATTTGATAATGTAGATGATTAATCAAGAATTTTGGCCACATAATTTTGAACAAAATTATGTGGCCAAAATTCAACCAAATGATGGATCAGCAGAACAAAAATGTTTTGGAAAGGTTATATTCCTGGTATATGTAACTACCGTAAACTTATTCAAAGCACAAGATGATAAATTTTCATACCTTTAATTCAGTAATCTGTTTGATTAGAAAGGTGTTTTCTTCTTGGATCAGTTTAAAATGTCTTCGTATTTGTTTAATTTCAAACTCTCTATCTGTGGGAAAAAAAATAAAAACCACAATTACAAACTAGTTTTTCACCATCGAAGTATGTTGCATGCTTGAAGACTTTCATGAAAAACTATGCTGTACATGTATTCATACGCATACGTTGTTCAGCAAAGCGGGTGCTCATGAGCCATGCCAAAATTATTTATACCTGTACCTGAACACAAATTTTGGCAAGCGCTTGCTCTGCTGAACATGCCTCATGCATTTGTTAGTTCTATGGGAATTTTTTAAGCTTAAAAAAGTACCTAAATTTTCTTGTAAAAACCCATGGATAAATCCTTGAACATCAACAGGTGAGGTTTTCTCTGTGATGTCATGCTGCGAGTCACAGATACCATCCCCTGATTGGCTGCTCTCGTTGCCAAGGTGACTTGAGACTAGTGACGACTCGACAAGATCCTGAGATTCCTGCTCGGCTTGTAACTGCATGTCCTTCTGAATTTCCCCTGTGATGTTCTGTAAATGTTGTCTTCCAAACATGTGTTCCTTTTTGTTGTGAAGGGAACTGAAGTATTGGTCACAAACACGGCAGTATAGTTCATTCATACTACCCTGCAATGAAACAGATTTTTTTATCCAAGGTATTTTTTGTGTTATGCAAATATGAATTAAATATATAAAGATTTTTTGTTTGTGTAATTCTATAAAAAAAAAAAAAAAAAAAAGATCATCAAGAAAAATACTACACACATCGTATATACCCTGGCAAGTCTGAATTCATGTTACAATAGTGATGATTAAAGATTCTCACAAAAAATTCAGTTAAAAGTCTTTTATTTTTTTTATGTTCTATTGAAATTAGAGCATTTGACCATACCTCATCTTCATCCAGTGAGTAAGGAAAAGTTTCATCCACATGTATTTCTGTACCTGTCAAAAAAAAAGAAAGATGAATCATTAACACTTTAAAGAGGAATTTTTCTCTATTTTTTTTAAGCGTAAATTGTCATCCACCTACCAGTAAGAAACCCCTTTCCTTTTTTTTTCTTCATCACGCTTTGGTAAGCCTCAGATTGTTGAAAAGTTTTTAATTGTTCCATGTAACGCTTCTTATCTTCTTCTGCTGCCAGCAGATATTTCTATTTATAACAAAAAATGTATTTGAAACTTCAAGATTGATGCATGAGACCCCTCATTCTTTCAGTTGAAAGACAAAGAAAATGCTGAATTTTGGTCTTATGTAGAATAAGCTGGAAATGCACTTTTTAAGTGACATCATGCAAACAAAATAAAGTGTTTAATTTTTAAGGTTTTAATCTGTTTTGAACAAGTTGTCTTTTAATCAACAATATAATATAAAATTCTAATTCTAATATGTAGTTTCAATTTTTAATTCCATTTCAATATAGCGCCAAATTAGATGCCAAGTAAACCTTGTTCTTTGAATGCGGGTGGGTGGGGGGATGGGATTGATGTTTTGAAAGAAAAATAGACATATATTTGTATATATTTAATACCTGTTTCTTTTGACTGTCTAACGTAGACCACTCATTACCAAGAATTTTAGTGACTTCTGGAAATGACAGTTCAGGATTACTGGCTTTTATTTCCTGTCTTCTCTCTATGGCATACATTACATATCTACAATAAGAAATCAAAGTACTGAAGTACTGACGGGAGTTGATTTTATCGATTATCATTTATTTTAAAATCAATTTATCTTGCATGGCAATTAGTTTCTAGTTTGTATTTGAATCACGCACTTTTATATAATATGAATTTTTAGACTTTTCCGACAAGAATTTCGAGAAACCCCTTATGAATCATGTTGTGTAATATTTAAAGATAGATTTCAACTACTAGTATGTATTAGTTATCAAAGCAATTCTAAAAATTGTATGGATCCAAGCACTATTGATATCGAACTCTAGTCTCGTTTAACTAGACGCTCGGCTGTCTCCGTTAATATCCGACAAGCAAGAGAGCCCCCTCTATGCTTGTCGCAGATTTACGGAGACAGTCGAGCGTCTGGTTGAACGAGACTATATTAACTCTGGTGTAGGAATATATGAGACTACAAAAATATCTAGATTGTTTATAGTATATAAAATTTGACTATTTTCTAAGTGTTTATAGATAAGTTTCCTTGAAAAACAATGCTTCAGCATACATTACATCGAATTTTGTTCTATTATTTTCAAGAAATTAGTCTTGTCAGTGGTGATGATTTGTGCTTAGATCCAAACACTGTTTCACTTTCGGTTTGCCAGAGTAACTGCATAGGAGAGTTGATTAAAATCAACTCCTAAAAAATGAAATCTGATCTTATCACATTACATAATTACTGCGAATTATCTGCATGTACAAATGTACCAATATACTGGTATTTAATCTGTAGCACTTAAAATTACATTAATGGATAATTTCAAATAAATCTATGAACAAAACACAAAATTATTTTATCATATCAATGTACAGACCCAGTTAGTGGGGCTTTGGGTGCATTCACATTGGGGACATTTTTACGTCTTTTTCCTTTCGGCCATCCTCCTCTTTTCTTCTGCTCTGGAACCTGTGAAAGTGTTCAAAATATCAATAATTTTTCTTAACATTTATGAAACTATTGTCAATAATTCAATTCAAATGTGTTGTCTTCAGCATAATTGTGTGCTAGTGTATTTTGGACAGTACATTAAGATCAACATCAATCATTCCCCAGTGCATATAATACCTACTTAAGGCATTATTTCTAGAACCATTTTAACAAGAGCTCGGACTTTTGGTAGTTGTGTTAAACAGCAATGTGATGTAGGCTTGTCTATTTCATTGGTAGACACCCAGCCATAGCTCTTTGAAATCAACAAGATTTGTCTGGCTTTTGAGCCAAGACTAAGCAATTGGTACATATTTCGCTTGAAACCGTGTCATTTTTTAGTTGTTTAGATGCAAGAAATAGATAGCTACGCCCTACTGAAAGTCCAAAGTCTTATTAATAATGGTTCTAATTCAATGCCAATGCTTCATGATAAAGACTCATAGTACTCATAGATAAATAACTTTATCTACAATGTTGCAAATAAGCAGGAAATGGTAAAACAAGTCCAACCTTCTGTGACTCCTTTTCGGATGGAGACACCGAGATACATGTACTATCTGCATTATTCAGTAGTTGTTCTGTGGTGGTATCAGAGATGTCTTCAGTGTCCAGTGCCTCTCCCACATCGGTCTGTACCCCAAGTAACACACCCACTCCTTGTGGATCCACCATCCCTTCCTGCTGCACCCCCGTCAACAAGGACCCTACTCAAAGATGTCACATGTAGGTCAATTTTCAAATTTGACAACACTACTTGCAAGTGAACAATTTTCCTTAAACATTATATACTGTAAATTCCAAACTGATAGCAATGGATGAATTTAAAGTAAAATCACAAAAAGCAGTTCTTGTGGATTTCACTTTTGTCTTTCTGAAAGTTGATAATTTCATAAAATTTCAACAAAAGTTCATGATATTATACTCTCAATTTTTATTTATAAAACGGCAAAATTGCTTAATTAAATTGAAAATAAATGAATCTACAGCATGAAGTATTTTGATTTATCACCTTTTTTCAATTATCTAATAATCAATACTCAAAATTGATTCAAATTCACTAGATATACAGGTAACTCTCGATGGCTCGAACTTCGATCGCTCGAAGTTCTTGATCGCTCGAAGTGAGTCTAGGGTCCCAATTTTTTTTCCTATATAACTAAGCAAATTTACTCTTGATTTCTCGAACTCTTGATCTCTCTAAACCCTTGATCTCTCGAAGTTAAACTGCAGTCCCGTTCTTCATATTATATAGTTGCTTACTCTCGATACCTCGAAGTCGCTGTGTATCTCCAAGCGCTATACCTAATTAACACCTACTTGGCCATTTGAATGGTTCCAGGCGTTCGACGCGGGACCCGTGTCACGGGTTGTTTATTCAGGTGACACTTGTCCACCGTGGAGATGCAATGAAAATGAGAAATTAATTGAGACGAAACGATAATATTGAGCTATGATCGTCAAAATTTAGAATTATAAAACTGTAAAAATTAAGCTTATCAGCATCATTGTCATAAAATGATTATTGCTGAACATGTTCTTACAACTGGTGAAGGACCCGTACAATGGGAACAATGGGTGATACTCAGTTATCACATTTATGACATGTCGATCGTCTTGCAGTCCAGTAGTACTGAGCTATATGGTCTTAATATGTTGCATGAAATACATAATTATAATGAATTTATTCAATAGTTGTTTGTATTTAGTTTTAATAACATCCAGTACTGTTTATTTTACTGAAAAGAAAACGTTGTTTAATCACGGGCGAAAGATTAGAACTAAATAAATGGCTTCATCATAACATCTGGTAAGACTAATTTTAAAACCCGTCGGTCAACCCGGAAAATTCCGAACTCTTGAAAACTCGAACTCTTGAAACCTCGAAGTTTTTTCTTGGTCCCATGGACTTCGAGCTATCGAGAGTTACCTGTAGCTGTAACATCAACATTTTGTCATTGTGCATTCTTTGTATTAGAGGTTCTTGAATTACATTTGACATACCTGCAGCTGTTGTAGTAAGCAGTTGTCTTCCCTGTAACTCGGGGCTTGTTGATATCCCAGTATAGTTCAAATTGTTCATTTCATTTGAAACAGATAGGAACATATTGCTGAAAATGAAAAAATTATATTCAATAATTATATTAATTGAATCTGAAACACAAGATTTGCATTCTAATAGAAACATTTTTGCTTGTTTTACCTTTAGCTATTTGAACTTTGTTTAAAGGTACAAGAAGACTTTATGCTAATAGATGCCACACAAAAATCTACTCTGAGCATAATGGTCTCTTGGAGTCTTTTCTATTTGTTATCATCACTATATAACATCATCTTTGAGATTATCGTAACCAGTTAGTTGAGTAAATATATGTCATATTCCTATTTCAAACCCATATTTTAATTTTTTTTTTAATGATACTATTACCCTCTCTGTGTTTCCAGAAGAACAAGGCCATTGCTGTCGGTGATGAGGTAAGCAGTCTGTGAAGTTTGCATCACGTCTCCTTTGTCTGTCTCTCCAAGAGGACTTAGTGTGTTAATAGGATCAGTAATGCATCCATCGCCTGCATTTTCTACAGTACAAGCCATTGTCATCATGTCTTGTTCCATTGTCATTTAAATTACACTTTCTACCTGAAATAAATACTTAATTATTTCAATCTGTGTGGTTGGTTCTCAGAAATCTACTCTGATCTGCAACAGTATCATTCAAAAGATCTCCTAAAGTATTTTTGTGGGATTATCATAAGGATAAGGTGGATAGTGCAGATTTAACTCAAATAAAAGATAAGAGAAATGGTTGACTGCAAAAAATAAAATAGGCGCAAGACACATATCCATATCCCTATTTATTAAACATTTGTGGACCCAATTTCCAGACATGAATTATGAAAGACTGTTCCAAGATTCAGTGAAGACGTCAATCCAAAAGGCAAAGTTGAATTACAAAGAATACTAAGAAAAAGCAAATCCTGAAAAGCTGTTAACAAAAATTAAGATAAATGTGATATATTAGAGTAAGACTGTAAGTTCGGGAACACATCAGGAATACTTACCAAAGTCAATACAGGATGAAGATTACTATTCTCTAAACTTCAAATGTGAACGGAAGGCGTGCTGTTTTCCGGATTAAACAAAATACCAACATCAAAATGTTTTACAAAATGTATCCGAATTTATATTTCTGTTTATCAGTATCGATAAAACATTATTGATATCATTTGAGCTGATTATAGCGGATCAACTTGTCAACTTTAATTTTTCTTGCAGGGAGTGCGTTTGAATGTGAATATTTATGATATGGAATGAATATGCAGTTAGTTTTTTAGCGTGTGAAATTCTTTGATAGGATATGCCAGATTAATTATCATAAATTCATAACTTTTTTTAATCGGAGGAGATACGTGACAATCCCAACTACATCCATAAAGGGTGTGATAAAAGGTGAAATAACATGAATAAAGGGTGATGATACGGGGGTGTGATAAAGGCGCGTGTCACTTGTTCATATCACAGTATCAGGGGTGCAAAACCCTGTTTTTTATACCAAGTATATAAGGCCTAAAAAAAAGTTGTGTGTTTAGGGTAACCCGACCTAACCTACAAAAATGCCCCGATCCTGCCATTTTTAGATGTCTGTTTTTATCTGATTGTGAATTTTATATTATTTCTATTAAAAAAATCCGTTTTTAAATACATGTATGACACAAACAAACATTCTTAGGATTCATGCAGAAAAAAATATGATAAGATAAAAAAAAATCCCTACCTACCTAACCTAATTTTTTCATCAGTGTTACCCTAAACACACAAAAAAAAATTTATAGGCCTAATAAAGACACTTAATTCTTTAATACAAAATGTCTGACATGGGTTCTGTCACGAAGCTGCACTGACTGATTCTACTGTTCTATTGGCACATGTAAATTCCACGCGCGTCGCGTAATTCTGATTTATCTTGGGCGTAATGTTATTGATTTGTTAGGAAATATTTTAATAAAAAAGTAGATTTGGGCATGGTAAGGGGAAACTTACATGTAAATGCAAGTAAACCATGAATAGTCTAGAGGAATTTAAGGGATTCATAGACACTAAACGTACTAAATAAAAGGACCCCGGATCCACTTATAGAGACTTTTAGCTGAAATGTATATATTTACATTTTCCAGTGTCTTTGCCTGTGATAACACTATACGTTACGATTTTGTACTCTATAACCCATAACTACAAATGACGCCAAATTGAGGCGCCAGCGGGGTTTGCTTATTTATATTTAAATATTTAATCTTACGATGGCTTAAAATTATATAAATATAAGTAGTAAGGACTCATTTTTGTTAATATTATGAGGTGATAATTTCGGTCGGGGCGTGATCAAATCTATCAAAAAGCCTTCGAGCTTTATTGGATTTGATCACGCCCCGACCAAACTTATCACCTCATGATACTCAAAGAATTATTTCTTATTCCTTAATTAATATCATTGCAATTGTTATATATATGCCTAATATTGCTCCTAATGTGCACGTGATCAATTTTCTGTAATTCTTTGCTTACTTTAAACGGACATTGAAACTTGTGAAGTTTTTCATTTTGATCAATTACTAGTAAGTGCCCACAATTTTAAAATATGACACCAATAACGAAGATACACCAAATACTGAACCTTTCCCCGTCCATTTCGCATCATTAACATAAAACTGCTTGTTTTCATGACTTTCCCCCAGAAAACATTGAGCGATTGCTTGAAGATACTGTACAAAACATTTCCATCAAAGATGTGTCTAACCAAGACTTAGAACCATTTTAACAAGAGCTTGGACTTTGGGTAGTTGTACGTGTCAATCGGCGATATGACGTAGACCTGTCTATTTCATTGCCGGCCACTCAGTCATGGCTCTTTGAAATCAACAAGATTTGTCTGGCTTTGGAGCGAAGACTACGTAATTGATGTATATTTCGCTTGAAACCAGCGTCATTTGAAGTTGTTTTGACGCAAAAATAGATAGTTATATCCAACTGAAAGTCCAAGGCCTTGTTAAAATGGTTCTATAAGCGACAAAAAAGTTATTCTTGGTTTAGAGCGTCGCTATATAATTCCCATTCAAATCAAAGTACTGAAGAACTGACGGGAGTTGATTTTGTCGATGTTTATTTATTTTAAAATCAATAATATGTTATTTTGCATGACAAGTACATGTAGTTTCTAATTTGTATTACGCACATTTTTATAATATGAATTTTTGGACTTTTTCGACAAGAATGTCTAGAAATCCCATATGAATCATGTTAAATAATATTTAAAGATAAAATTAATTCAATCAAACTATGTATCAGTAATAGAAATATTTCTCGAAAATTGTATGGATCCAAGCAATATTGAACTCTAGTCTCGTTCAACCAAACGCTCGGCTGACACCGTAAATCTCCGACAAGGATTTACGGAGACAGCCGAGCGTCGAGTTGAACGAGACTATATTGAATTCTTGCGTAGGAATACATACGACTACAAAAAATATTTAAATTGTTCGTACCATTTAAAATCTGAATATTTTCAAGGTATTTATAAATAAGTTTCCTTGAAAAAAAATGCTTTAGCATACATTACATCGAATTTATCGATTATTTTCAAGAACTAAGTCTTGTCAGCAGCAATGATTTGTGCTGAGGTCCAAACACTGTTTCACTTTCGGTTTGTCTGAGTAACTGCATAGGAGAGTTGATTAAAATCAACTCCCAAAAACGATATGAAAAATGTTAATTTAATTATGACTGATTTTGATTGAATTACCAAAATATAGCTTCGCTTCTGACGTCATGTACTGATAGTGAGAGCAAATAAATCGATTAATTAGATGTAAACATATACTATATATCATCTATTCATAAGAATAACATAGCAATTCAATTTTTATAGATGAGACTCTTTTTAAAAAATCGAATTATGGGGGCCATATTTGTCTCATATGTCATGCATATTTGTGATCGTATATATGCATGTAATTAAAAACTTCAGCGTAAAATAGACTAAACAATAGGAAATTAATTTTGCTTAACTATTATTATTGCTCAGCATCGATAAATTCAGTTCAATTTAATATTTCGCCGGAACCATGAAATGGTCCATATGAAGTCATACAGAATAAAATCAACACGGGCGAGATGTATATAGATTTATATATCCAAATAAAATAATCAGTCGACCCAAGTGCCCGGCAATAAATATTAAAACAAAAATACAACACTATAATCCCAAAAACGTAAGCGCTTTCATTTCTTCCTCAGACGTTTTACAATACATTTTCCCATAACTTCAATTTTAGTGTGAATTTTCTTCCTTTCGCTTCAATTATTTACATGTTTCCAAAAAAGTGGGAGGGGGCAACTCCACGTTAATTCACTTTTTTAAATATGTAATTTTACGAACAATCTTTCCTGCGAGAAAAGGAGGGGCAGGCTCTAACCCCCCACCCCGAAGCTACGTGCCCGTTCTGATCATTGTTTTTTTTGTTTTTGTTTTTTTTTTCTCGTGATTTTTCTGTGTGGGTTTACCATTTCTTTTGATTAATTGGAAGTGAAAAACCAAGTTATAAATTAATTTTTAATGGTCTTGGGGTTAAAACTAAGTATAATTAATATATATAGCACGGGTCAAACCACCCGAGACAATATGTCTGTTGATTGAGCTATGGGTTTAAAAAATTGTCAGCTCTGGATAAAATGAAGTATACACTTTCTGCCGTGAGAATAAACATATTTGAATTTCGAATCAATAAAACTTAATAAAAAATGACCGAAACAAAATAAATATTTTTATATTGTCACTGTTAATTCATTTATTACAATCTAAATTGAGAATGGAAAAGGGATTATAAAGTTGACTTCTGTGTAATGGAGCACGTAGTACTATATTTGCGTTCGCAAAAAAAAAATTGAGCCAGCTCAGAGTAACACGCAGTACTATTAAGCTAGGTCAGCTGATTTTGTAAACACATTTCGCATTGGGTCATGTGGTCTAAATCGACCAATTCAAGATGAGATTGATATCACGTGATCTGCCATAACAAAATTCAGGAAAACAATCGACGTTCGCGGGAGCATAAACTGTGGTGATTTGTTAGGTGTTACTTTCAGTAATTAATTGTTGTCTGCAACTTTGCTTTGTTGCATTTTCAAAGCAGGCTTCTTGCAAACCTCCTTAGAGTTATATTCGCCACCGTTAGTGCTGTCACACGAAGAATTTGAAGTGAAAATGGCTGTGCAAGCACAATTCCAAAATGGCGAAGTGGAGGCCATGCAGATGAACGGGGTAATTGTAGAAGATATTGAGCTGGATGAAGAAGTTGACAACTCTCAACAAGTTGTTGCAACTGCCAGGAAAGTTAAACGCATTCATCGCTCTAGTTCTGGATCGGAGTCATCGAACTCTAACCACGCAGTAGAAAAAAATCTGTCGGGTCCTTTGCAAGTTAGAAAAAATAGCAGAAAGTCCCGAGACGGGAAAGGACGAGGCTTGCCTAAAAAAGGTGGGCCATTTTATTTCGTTAGCAGTACAATTGTTAAATGTAAGCAAATTAATTCTTTTCAAGCCTCTATGTTCTTTATAGCATGAAAAAACATTTCGAATTGTTATTTTGGCTTTGTACCACGTGGTAAGGGTCGGCTGTTTACAAACATACGCAAAAAATACGCACCTGTCCATACACCATATTATGTCATTGCATGGACGTGTTGTTTAAGATTATTTGAAGTAAATTCTAACCTTTATTTGCATGTTTATGTCAGCAATTTTGTTTTCAATCTGTATTTGAGGTAAGTATAATCCTTTGTGACAAAATGGGCTAAGCCCCATCTGCAAAGGTCAAGGTCAACCTGTTTGAGCAATAATATTGTTTACATTCAGCCCAAGAGGTCAGTCTTGTTTTATAGTTGTGGCCACTTTCCAAAAAGTAGCGTTATATGAACATATTTCATATCATGAATCTTGTCTAAAAACAAATTAATGAAATGAAATATGAAATGCAACTCATAAATGAAACTTTTATAGCATTATTCAAGTACAAATGGAACTTTCAGTGTTCCAAATCTTAATATAAATAAGAGTTTATAATAAACCAATGGGATAGACAACTAGTTCACTATACAGTCTGCTATATGTTTACTCCCTAAAATAAAACATAAATAAACAATTATATACAAATTCTATGTATTCTAAGTAAAGTATGTTGTTTTTGACAAGTCTATATTGCTCCCATATAAATTTTAGTTTAATTAATTTTAAAAAAATTAAAATGTATATAGTAAAATTATTTAGATATGGAGCATATGGCTCAGTGGTAAAATGTGTTGGGGCAAGTAACCAACAGGTAGCTGATCAGAGCCCTGCATTGGTCTTTTTGTGTTAATTATATTAAATGAAAATTCAAACAAGACATTAGTATTAATTGAGTATACAATATTAAACTATAGTGTGAACCATTTTCAATAAATTCCATGTTGCCTAAATTGTTTACCATGTCTAAACCTGTCTGTTCACTTCAATGAAGCATATTCCAAGTATATAATGTTATGTTAAGTATAGACTGAAAATGAATCATTTACATTTTTTTTCCTTCTCTTTAACGAAGGAGGTGCAGGGGGCAAAGGCACTTGGGGTGCCCCAGGGGATGAGTTGTTCGAGGATGGTCATTGCAGAGATGTCAAGGACCCTAACTATGACTCAGAAAGTGAAGTAAGTATTCTACTTTCACATTTTTTATTGACGCTTCAAGTCTCTGTATTACTTTTGTCTGTTTGATAATCTTAAAAATGATCAGATATGTTTAGAATTTGCTTTAATAATGGAGATATTTTTTTCTTTAGGATGAATATGTTGTGGATGTGATAAAACCCAAAATTGGATTAGAAGAATTTACCCAAATTTTTGAACCTGTTTTGTTGGAATACTATGATACTGGTAATACGGAAGAAGTTGTTGTAAGTAGCTATAGAAAATTAAAAATCCGCCAGCTTTTCTGTAATTTCAGATGCAAAGAAAGGGGTGTACAAGTTTTAAAATTTTATTTTTGCAGAGGACAATCAACGAATTGGACGTCAATGCGAAAGTGTCTCAGATTTTGGAAATAGCCATCAGTAAAGCTCTGGATCACAAAGCAGCTCATCGAGAAATGACATCCGTCCTGATCTCAGATTTATACGGCAAAATTCTGTCTTCCCAGGACGTAATGAGTGGATTTGATGCGATTCTGGATAACTTGGCAGAATTGACTATCGATACTCCTGAAGCACCATCAGTACGTTCTTCATAGGGCTTTCCATTTATCCAATATTCTTAGTCTTTAGTTCTTTTGCCCAAGGTCTTATTGTTTTATGAACAATTTCTTACACATATCTCTTCCTAACTTCCAACAAAGGTGTGTTATAAGTTATTATTTTTATTGATATTTTAAGGTGATTGGGCAGTTTATTGCTAGAGCAATAGCTGATGACTGCATTGCACCCAAGTATGTGATGAAATTCAAAGGCACAGTTGATGATGAGCATAAACAGGCAGCATTAGACAAAGCAGAGCTTCTCCTCAGCAGAAAGCACGGAATTGTTCGATTGGACAACATTTGGGGCACCGGTGGGGGAATTAGACCAGTTAAATACCTTGTAAAACAGGTTTGTTTTTATAAAACAGGTTTCTTTTTAAATTTAAAAAGTTGAAGAAAAAAAAATACATCTTTTGGAAATCAGAAAATTGTTTATACAACATTTTTATCTAAAGGAATGGAGTGAATTGTTTGCAATATGGCAGATTTATGTTGTTGGGCAGCCTTGTTCAACTTTTGAACTCTCTCTTTCTCTCCCTCCTCCTCCAGATGGTATTGCTGTTGAAGGAGTTCCTATCCTCAGGTGACGTTGCGGAGGCCACCAGGTGTTTACAGGAGCTAGAAGTCCCACACTTTCATCATGAACTGGTTTATGAGGTCAGCGTTTATTAATATGCATTGCATGACATCAGCTGTCAATATTTCCCACCTATATGTTGTATGGGTGACATGGGAGCTATAAATAAATTAACAGGTTATCAATTGGTGTTCCTTTTAGATAAAATTGCATAATGAAAGAGGAAGCTTTATGAGAGATTTAAAAAAAAACATTTATGTGATGATTTATTTATAAACTAAATCTGGAATGTGGTTTATGTGTTCAAGTTTAAGTAGGAGCTTTAAACAGGAAATGTCCCTTTAGCAGGTCTATAAATTGCATAATAAAGTGTCACATACCTCAGACATGCTAACATTTGACAATGATGTATTTGTTTTCAACTTGAAGGATATTGTTGCCTACTAAAGCAAAATATTTCATTCTTTCACAAAATAAATGAAATTGTTTTTATTTATTTTTTGTACTATTTTTCATCTGTTGCATTTAAAACTTTAGTTTGGTAGGTGGGGAAATTTATTTTTTGGTCAAAGTTGCACGGTAGTTTTATTTTAAATGCATGTTGATGAAGAAGAAAATGCATATATATATATATATACAACTTCAATTTTTAACAAAATACAATGCAGTACCATAACAAATAGCATTACCACAAGTGTTGTATTCCGTCATATCTTGAATTAATAGGTAAATAGTAGACATTTGTAATTTAATTATAGGCAACAGTGATGGTACTGGAAGACTCTTCTGAAAGGGCAGCTCACAGAATGTGTGATTTACTGAAATCTCTCAGCGATGCAGTGATTATCACACCAGAACAAATGTCTCAGGTAAAGGCCCAACCCTGTTTAAAATATGATAGCAGGTGCCTGTTTATTATCTGCTGAAAATTCAGTTGTATATCATATAAAGCCACAAGTTAGAGAATCAATTTTGTCATTTTTTCTCAAATATTGTGTATAGCAAGTGACTCAATGGTAAAGTGTAGCAAATTTTGCCAGGTAGTCAGAAAAGTTGTTTATATTCTCCATTGTGGATATTTGATGTTCTCTGTTCTGCATTGTTGTAAGTCTACACAGCTGAATAAAGACATTTATACATGACTTTCTTTTTCTCCAGGGATTTAGAAGAGTGTATGATGCCTTACCAGACATAAGTCTAGACGTTCCTTCTGCTTACACTCTGATGGAGCGGTTTGCGCAAATGTGTCACAGAGATGGTGTTATTTCCACAGCCCTGTTCAGAGAAATGCCTCAAAGGTCAGCCCAAATACCATAAATGCTGCCTTTTGATGAATGTTTGATATTTTACTTTAATTGAATTATGCTACAGAGTTTTTGCATATTTTAAGTTAAATGTCTTTTTTAAGGGGATATACATTTTGACACAGACATTTTGTGTGCACTCTTTCAAAAAGTCAGTTCAGCATTTAGAAACTGGTTTACTTGTGCAGTTAATGCTATGTATTCGTAAAATGTTTTCAAAGTGGTATTTATTTGGCATGTCATGATTATGATGTTTGTTTCAGAGGAAGGAAGAGATTTGTGTCTGAGGGAGATGGTGGAAAAATCAAGGAAACTGTGTAACTGCTCACTCCTCATTGCTGGGATCCATGACCTTGCATCTCCATTAGCAAATGCCAAGGGACACAACCAATTCATACCAGATGTAGACTTAGGTGTTATGTATAAGTAACTAACTTCATGAAACTCTTTCAGTGATTCTGTGCTCGCGCAGCCATCAGTATTTTCTCGGAACTGCGCTATAAACCAGGTGATGGATTTCTTGACAATAAGAGGATTAAAAGTAATAATCAAAGTGCTAAGGTATTCCTACATGTTAGAAAAATAAGTCCCAGACTAACTGAATGTTGATGGTGAATGTTAGACTTTGGATTATTTTTTTTATATTTTGTCGGTACATTGTAGCTTATTAAAGAGTTTGATCCATAAAGTGAAGCTTGACCCTTTTTTTTAATGATGATTTATGGATCAAGATCTTTACACAAGTTACATGTATCTTTATTCCTTTATAGGTTTAAATCAATTACCATGCATTTCAGCGCTTTCATATCAAATACTTGTGAGTGGTTCATTTTAATGTTCATTTTGTATATACTTGTTTTTTTCACAACATTTTATAGTGCTGGGTTTTGATGTGATTTAATTGTAAGGATGAATTCAGAAGGGCATTTACTGTTTGATTTGTCAGATTAGAAGTCTAGTTGCATCAATTTGAGAAAATAACCATGGAGCACCTGTTAATTTTTTAGGACGGTAAATCTTGAAAATGTGTATAAAAATCAATCTTATAATGATTATTGCATGAATTTGCTCTAATGTAAATTTAAAGGCATTTTAGTAAACTGATTTGATTTAATGCTGCATTGACTGAATTTTCCCATTCAGACTGACTAAATGTCCTATATTACATGATCCTCTCTCTCTGATTTACAAAGTTTCTGTGTTCATTTGACTCCCTCACATCTTAAGTTCTAGTCCTATTCATTTTTCTGCCATTTTTGATTTTCTCATCCTTTTTACTGGACCAGTAGGGTTGAAAGAAGGTTAGTGGAAAATGATTTTCTATTAATTTTGATCATTTTGTAAGGGGGTTTCTATATTCTCTCCTCACCCCCACCCCCCCTTTCTTCAACGTGGATGTCCAATTACCTCAAATGTTTTATGCATTTCAAATTACCGGTAACAGCAACATGTATGTAAAATTTATCTCATTAGATTGTGTTGTGTTGGGGGATTAAATACATGACAAGATTTTCCTGTAATATTTCAGTGCAGAATCAACTTGATGCCCTATCATAATTTAATTCCAAATATTTATTTGTAATATATGACACATCATATTTGTGCAATCTTGGCATATCACATATCAATATAAGTTTTGCTTTAAGGCTACTTTCCCTTAAAAAAAACCCCAAATTTCCAAAGTGTAATATTGACTGTAAATGACAACATCTTTACATATAATGGGTTTGTGAATACTCTGTATGTACTTAATATATTATATTGTACAAGTTTAACTTTCTTTTCAAGAATCCTTTTTCCATGATCATTTGTAGTGGTATTTTAACAAGTTTGGTGCAACTATTCATTTGTTACACTGTTTAAACATCTGCACTAAGTGTCAGACAAATAAAAAATGTAAAAAATATTCAACTTTAGTCTTATTTTGTACACTTGTCATGTAGCAGAGTATGGATTTTTGTCAAGGGAATAACAATGACATTATCCTTATTAGTTTCAGAGGTTAAATGTTTAATCTCCAGCCCATTTTGTAATGAGAAATTTCAAATTAAGGTTTACACAGGTCTGAATGGTAATGGCAATTTTACAGTCTGTCTTGAAAATGATTGTTTTACACATGCTGATCGGTAGACTATATTATGTTGTCCAATCAGTATTTTGAGAATTCATTGCTTCATACAACTTTGTAAACAGTTACCTCATAAAAAGTAGGTGACCCTTGTTCGTTTTGACGTTGAGAACACTGCTTGATAGACGTGGAAACTCATAACTCTCTTGCTTCTTAAAAGAAGATGACCCAGACTACATGGAAAGATTTTGTCTTGACATACTGTATATGTCTGGAGAATTTAACCCACTGATGTTCATGTTATATAAAAGTTTTACCCTTGCAGTATTGTAAAATGAAGGACATATATGTTTCTAAAACATTTCTTGTTAAATGGTTCCTTATTTTTGAAGTTTTCATGTCCAGTAATTTTTCCTACCGTAGAATTAAGTTCAAGCAGTATTTTGAGTACAATAACAATCTATAGAATAAAGCAACAACAAATTTTGTATCTTCATTCAAAATATCAATAAATTACAGAAAAAAATAAAACTTAAAGAATGATATAACAGATAGGAGCAATAACTCACTGTAAATTTCTTCATGTAATTGTAAAATCATAACATAACACAAACTGCTTGAGACCACATCTGTTACACAAAGAGTAACTTTAAATATTGTCTGAAACTCAATGTTTAGAAACATATCAAAATTCCCAAGCAGAATTATCTGTCCTGTTCAAATATTATATATTTGGATTTAAGCCCATTTTGTGCTGGAGAGGGGAAAAGTGTTTACGAATAATCCACTGCTTTTTGTTGACCAATCAAACAAGGGTTTCAGTTGGTCGAGTAATACGGCCAATCATCATCCTGATTGTCCCATCGTTCCCTCCTGATCCGAGCTCTCCTAAAAACAATAATGTGATTGGTAATTAATATGCAATTATAAAACTAAGAAAATAATAACTTTATATATTGAAAGAAAGAGAGACGCACACACAGAAAAACTTTTTCATCAATGATGTATCTCTCATAGACTAACTAGTACTGCGGGAAAAAAACATTACAATAAAGCTGCATGTGCTCTAATTTCAATTATGAATATTTTAAAAAGATTGATGCACATTAATGTTATATTCTGATGGAATTTCAAAAAAGGGACCATTTTGATATCACATATATGCTTCTATTTAGTGCAAATAAACGAGACAAATGGATTACAAACTTATTTTATGTTACTGGTAATTCTTTCAGAATCATTGATATATTGATTACAACATTTACTTAAATTTTATTAAATGACAGTTAATGAATATGAACTCTAATTGCAATTGCCCATAAACACCCATATATTGTTTAATTGAGTCTGGCCAAAACCAATACAACCCTGAAAAGGATTTTAAACCAAATAAACATTGATAAAACAAAACACCAGTAGCACATGTATATATAGCAGTCTATATCCAGTTCAAACATGGCTCAAAATTAATACTTTAGCCTAGTAACACAATTATAAGTACTGAACATGTATAAGTAATACAATTTACTGGTAAATTTTATAAGGTTAAAGTGTGTCTATTAAAATCAGCTCAGTTTAATGACATTAATTAATAAAAGGGATATTTTTTTCCCCCAATTTTTTTTTTCATTTCAGGTAAGCAAAAGGTTGAAAGGAAAAAAACCCACAAGTAAATAAGGTGAAACTCCTCACCATTTACAAATGATTTACAGTAAAACCCCCAAATTATGTTTAATTAGATCCCATTTATTTAAACATAAAAAGATACACAAATATACTGTAGTAGATTCCTAATTAAACGTGAGGAATTAATATTCACATAAAACTGAGAGAAGCAGATGTAAACTACATGAAACTAGGATCAATATATCATCTTTGCAATTTTATTTTCTTGCGATTTGATGCAAATTGATGTAACTACTGAATCGAGAACTCGCGTGAAATTAGAAATCTAGTCGTTGCAGTTTAAACAAAGTAGCAGACTTTACATATATTCATTCACATATAAGTATTATAAATGAATGACCATATACTTATATAATCTTATACAATTTGTCTGCTTCGAACTTGGAACTTGGAAAATAACGGAAATATATGAATATACTTTTTAAACAGTTATAAAGTTTTGTAATTATTAAGAAAACTCAGAATAAAGAACAACCAAAAAAAAACCACCCCAAAGCAATAAAATTGAGTGGAACGGTTTTCATGCAGTGTTGGAATGTGCTACCTTGATAACTTTATTATACATGTAAAAGATGATAAGCCTGCATGTGCATGCATGTAAGAGACACAGTTGTTGGGTCACAGATAAATCACCACATTGTCTGCCATGCAAGAAGTACTGTATTTATAACTGGGTTTATTTTAGCTGGTGCAAATTGTTGCATTTTGATTCCAAATTGAAGTACCAGTATATAATTTAGAAATAATTTTTTTTTGCAATCTGTTTTTTGCAGTTGAGATTAAACCACATTTTAATTTGCAAAAAGTACATAGATTTACCAGCACAAAAAATCCAGTTATATATTGGTAGTAAATAAGCTTTAAAAATTGAAGTTTTTAATTATTTGATGATATCAATTGAATTCACGATATCTTCAAATGATTGATGATATCTTCAGTTATGAATTATTATATACTAGTATTTTCATTTGCAAAATTAATGCAACCAAGCAAGAATTAAATTGATGCAAGCATTAATTGAATTGAGACATCAATGATCAAATTGATGTGCACATCAATTAAATAAATGATATTAAAATAATTTGTTGATAGCAAAAATTAATTTGTTGTGCATATTAATTTAATTAAATGTTTCCATAAAATTAAAGAAATCATCAATTCATATTAGACCGATTGAGGTCTGGGTCATTTGCGAGCAATAATTCCCCAATCTTTTTAAGTGTGATAAAAATGTGATGGCGATGGCTGCATTCATTTGACGAATGGATTTAATGATATCTTCATATAATGAAGTAGTCATCAATAATTTGTGTTTATATTAATTCTAGTTCTCCATATTAAAGGGACTTTGACACGATTTGACTTAAAATTTTCAAATTTTATTTTTCCATTTTCAATGTTTATACTGATAAATATAAAAGTTTATAATGCTATGTCAAAATTTGAAACTTAAACATCAAGTTATAAGCGAGATACAGAGTTCATAATTCTTTGTCTTGTAAACAAATTAGCTCGAATATTGTCATTTTTTACATACGTGTTGTATTGGTGTAAGTTTCAATCAAATGTACCTTTCTTTTGTTGATAATAGTATTTACAAAGATATTGAATTAGCTTAAATTGTTTTTTTACATGTCATTTTGTCTACGAATTGGTAATTCTCTTCATTACATTTTTGTAAACAACTATAAGACTTGAGCTTTGTTTACATAACAACCAATTCTTACCTCTGTATCTCACTTGTAACTTGACTTTAACATTCAATATTTTGGTCAATCATTTAAAATGCACCAGTTAACCATTTTATACATAAAAAATAAAAATAAAATTTTTGATCTCGAATCATGTTCAAGTCCCTTTAAGAGGTTAATTGTGTATTGATACAGTATATAAACATGTGGCTAATACCCGTTAAAAGATATGTATAGAAAATTGAAAATTTTTAGCCCTCTCTTTTTTTCAAGTGATCATTAGTAAAGGTTTGGAGAGAATTAAATAAAATTTTGTTGTGAGAGATAAATTTAAGGGATCGATTGATGATAAATCTATCACCATGGTAAAAAGAGTACTATGCAATTATTACAGTCATATAATGCATGTTTCCTCTAAATGAATCCCATGATTATAGGAGATATTTGTTTACACTAACCTGTACATCTTAAACCTAGAAATGATTGTCGTTCAGATTACATAATGAGCTGTATAATGCATGTACATTATAACATTGATAATTGCAGACACACAGAAAGCATATGATGAAAAAAAAAATAAGCAGACAAATACTTCAATTAAACCATGTATACACTTTATGCACAATATATTTGAGAGCCAAACCTCTGTTTTATTTCGTTTTCTTATTGCCATCCGTCTGTACAAAATTGAAGTGTAAGAAATGATCATTTGAACCTTACTCCACAGAACAAAATCTTTTTGACTAATCTAGTATGCAAGATATAAAAAATTGCCACAATTCTGATCCAAATCTATCAATATGTTTTTAACAATCTTTCAACTAAGCAATGTGAATTTAACTCTAAAGGGGTTAACTGTTGCATGAAGAAACACGTACAATACAGATGAGTTAAATATAGTTCATAATGTTTATTTTTTTCCCAAACTAATTAATTTTCAAACATGCAAATTTTCCAAATAATTGTTTAAAAATTTACTAATCAATTAAAACATACATTTTTTATAGCATTTATTTATCATCTATGAACAAGTTGAGGAAGCTGACCTAATCCGTTCTAAAAAGCTCTAAATTAAGCTTTGTTACTCAGTGATTAACAAAAGGAGAGCTAGAAGGATTAAGATGGAGACAAGATTAAAGCACTCTCAGTACTTTGATTATTTTACCTGTTGACATTGTTGGCCAGCAACTTTACATCAGCCATGGTGATCAATTTTTCATCAGAAACAACAAGCTGGCCTTCATGATGCTGAACTCCTTTACCTAAAGAAAAAAAATTGAAAGAAAAACTTACTTAATTAAACTCTTTTCTAAAAACTATGATGACCTTGTAAGAGGCTAACAATTTTGCATGACTGATAAAAAACTTAATTCTTCTTTTGACCCTTATTCACAAGACAAATGAGTCACTAGGGCTGTGTTCAAGAAAGTAGCTGCTACCCTTGCATGCTGCTAGATATCTAGGTCCTACTGAAAGCACTGAATGAACTAGAAAACTGACCAGTCAGGAAGGGCCCCGCTATGACAATTAATATAGAGAAGTGAAAAAAACTTTGAATTCCATCCTCTTTATATTAACAATGATGAAAAAAAATGCCAGGCATAAGATGTAAAGAACTGCAATATATATAAGGTGGTAAAAAAAAAAAGAAATGAAAATTATAAGTAACAACTGTATTTTTAAAATTTCAAGATAATTCCTGAATGTCCAAAAACTCTAAATAGTAACCTTGTATCTGCATAAAACAGGGATAACCTCATGTCTTATAAAAAAAACTAAATTAAATGTGTATTTAAAAAAGATTTAAACAGGTGTTTTATAAAATGCAAGCCTTCAGTGAATGCAAATACATTGTATCACCCAGGGCTGACCTCAACTTCAAAACAAACATCAGTTGCAGACAAAGGTGTTCATTAATCTTCATATGACAAATAGAGATAAGCCTCTAAATTTTCTGCAGCAGGCAAGATAATTAATCCCAGGGGATTAATTGTTCTGCTCTCTCATCCTTTTCTTCTAAATTTACAATAAGATTTTTTTTTCAGAAATGACAGAATGGGGTTATTATCTGATTACCTGTTAAAATTAACAGCATAAAGGCAGAAAAAAATAAAATTAATAATTAAAAAATAAAATAGTGAAAAAGGATATCTTAATATAAATATTGATTTTAGAATTCAATAAAATTATCATAAATCATTGTGTACGGTATTTGAACCAAAATAAAGTATGAATATTATATATTTTAAATCCTTATTTCAAAGAATGTACACAATACTACACATCATTCAAAATTGACCTTAACTTCAAAACAAAGTTCATTTGCAGACACAGGCAGTGCAGTAATTAATCTCAATATGACAGATATAGATAAAGCTTAGGATTTTCTTCCTGTGGAAGGTTAATTAATCCCAAAGGACAAATATTGCACAGCCTTCCAAGTATACAATGGTAACATTCTCAGCAGTTATCTCTCTTTGCCCATACATTATTATGCATAGTTAAGGAATCTACCCCACCACCCCAGCTCCAAACCAGAAGACATAGAGAACCAAACTTAGCATCAAAATATGTATTTCTGCCCACTGAACTACCATACCAAATTTGAACTTGATTGGGCAACCATGAAAAAAGTTAATAGAAAAAAACAGAAAATTTGTGGACGGAAGAGTGACAGACGGACGGACAGAAGGACGGACGGACAGAGTGATTACTATAGGGCACCCGCAAATCCTTGCGGGGCCCTAATTATATGTATAACAGTTGTAATTACATGCATTGTACTAATTAGCTAGCATACAATGTACATCGTTCAAGACAGTACATAGAGCTACATGCAGGTATCTGCTATGATCTTGAATGCAGCCCGGCTAGCATATTTACTCATTGTTAAAAACCAGGGGTTGCATGATAACGCTTCTGTTATTATAATATTGTTTCCAAGTATTGTTTTTTCTCCTTATTTTTTATGTCAATTGAACATACTCTTACCAGAACTAGAACTGCTGGGGCGCTCTCGCCATTCTACAACCTTACGAGCAATGTTCTCCCTCACAGATTTTGCAATGGAGTCCAGATTCAGATACCCAGCTATCTCTGAAACAGCTGCTCAGGAAAATACATGGATGTTAATCGATGAGCATGGTTCGCAATTATGAAATGTTCATTACAGAATCACGTAACAAGTACGCATAATCATTACTTACAGCACATACTTTACGTATAATATTTGGAGTGTTTGATATTTAGTGGAAATTAGTTTTTGAACAAGTTGGCATAGATTTGAATTATCATATTTCTGAATGTGACTATTCTTATACACATATGCATGGCATTTAGCAATGAACTTGATAAAGCAGATGCCGCATTCTGCCAAAAGCGCTAAATAGAATACACAACCAAATGTAGTACGTTTACAGTAATAACAGAGGTATGCAATCATTAAAGCATTTGCTGTTAAGCTATATTGTATGAGTAAGATCCATATATATAGTAGTACACATATTTGCATGTGATTATAGTTGTCAGCCTTTCAGGGATAAAAAATGAGACATGTGATACTTGGTTTACAGTACTTGCAAGCTTACAACAGAGCTTGACCAAATGTTTAGGGTTTCATCATAGAGACAATTTGTTGAAAGGATACGAGATAGCCTCATCAGTGGCACTGTGTCTCGGTAGCCATCGAATCTGGCTGCCACCTCTGCCTCCTTGAACAGTTTCTTCCTCAGCCTCTCTGATGAGGTGGTGACGATTTCATCCAGTGAGGTGTTAAACTCCTTCCACGTCATCCCTTGAGAGGGAGGTTGTCCCCCTTGGACTGGGATTATCTTGTGTTCCATCTGAAACCAATTAGATATAATTTACAATAAATTTGGTAAGAGGAGATAAAAGAGCATGCTTTTATCAAATGCTCTTCATTATGATTGGAAAAAATACAGTATCAAATAAAAATTAATCAAATAAACGACACTTTTGCAGGTTTTAATGATTGAATTCAAGGTAGAGAGAATATATTTTTGAAAAAGACAAATATGACATGTTGTGCATCCTGTGCATTAATCTCGAGGTTCAAATATATTTTACAGTAGTATATACCTCTTGGAAGCAAGGTTCTCTGTATTTGAGGATTAAATGCATCAGGAACTGGCAGACAAGCTGGGGAGAAATCTTGTTCTCGCTGAAGGAGGTGTAGCTCATGTGAAGAGTCTCCAGATCATCCTCCTGTTAACATAATATGTGCATCATATGTTTTATATTTTATTCCCTGTATGGCTTGTAACACTTGATTTTGATATGGATTTCAAATACATACTGTTGAATCATTTAAATTTGTGGGGGCCTATTTACTTGGAATGTCAATTTTGTTAAAGGAATGTTAGGATGTAAATTTGTGCATTTGTAATTGGTTGGAAATGTTAATTCATGGATAAAGGGTATACCCACAAAATCCATAAAAATTGAGTCACCATAAATATAAAATTTCCAGTCTTTATTTGTTGAGGAGGAGGGAGGGGTAAAATTTTAAGGATTTTATGAGTAATTGATTTTATCCTTGTATATGAATAAGATCTTTGAACATGAATGATTCCATCAGAAAGAAAAAGACCAGTAATATTAAAGAAGGCTTGAGGACCAAAAACTGACCCCCATGAACGGATAGACGACGTGAGCAAAGGCACGGAAGTCCTCCACTTCCTTCCACTCCACCACGGTGATGAAGTCACACATCAGCATCATGTAGCGGAAGCAAGCTCCGTCCAAGTTACCACACAGGACGTTCCCAAATACCTGAATGGTCTGAAGTAAAAAAAAAAAAGTGTGCCAAAAAATAGGTTAAAATCAATTATAAAATGTTTTTTGTCAGATTTGTGTATTTGCATTTTTGTATTTTCTGTCTTATCTTTTTTATATAGCTGAGTTGTTATAAATAACACCTCTGCCCAAATTTTAGACACTATGGGTTATGTGTATAGAGTGGGCAAAATTAGGACAATTTTTTCACAAAAAAACTTTTGGAAACTGATTTTTCATTTTTGAAGCATATTAACAAACAAAATGATTACTGTGTAGTTTTTAAATTACCTTATTCATGGAGGAATATTCTGCAATGGCTGACAAAAGGTCGTGTGTACACAGGTACATGATGTCATCAATCAGGTATCGCTCTTGCATGAATAAATACAATCGATCCTACCAAAAATATATCCAATTAAAAAATACTCTGTTTATTATCTCCCCTGAAATGTTTTTAAACATACACTGTTGAAAAGGACACTTATCATTTTTATTAGCATGTGTACTTGCATAAGCGCTTTTTTCCTTAATGATAAACATATCGTTCAGTCTCATTGAAATAAAGTTAATTTAAGGGCTATCCCTTATAAAGGATTTAGTTCTCTTAATGAATGTCATATATATGTATTTACCAGGACAGAAAATTCAAAGTCCTTCTCTTCTACAATTTTATCTCCTTCCAACATGTAGGCCCAGAACTGTTCAATCTGTGAGAGCGTCCTTCCCTGTTGTCAAAAGAAAGTAATTACTGGTATTTACTATACATAAACTATAGCATATTTGATATTCAATCCTTGCAGATCTTTCTTCAATTGGATGGACTCCATGAGAAACATATACTGCAGGAAAGACAAGGGACTGAACATGAAGACAGAAAGTAAATCAATGCCACCCCCTCCCCTAATTTTTTTAATTTTTCAAATATTATTCACAGGTACATGTAGATGTTGGGCACATGATATTGTGGGTGTATAGGAGACGTGACTTACTATTGATAGCATTCTGGGAATTTTCCTCTCCAGCTCCCCTGCTCTGTCTTTGTAATCATCAAACATTCTGTGCATTGTGTGTTGCTGCAAGGGACAAAGAATTTCAAAGTTTATTAACATACCATCATTGCAGTTATCTAAACATAAACATTTAATAAAAGGTATTTTGAACACTTAATTGCAAATACTTATAAAATGTATTACTGTAGGTGTAATTAATTCAATAAATCAATGAAAAAAAATGAGAGAAATTTTAAACACCCTTAATAAAGTAAATAAACATTATGCGTCAACTATTTACCAAGTGAGCTTCACTGCCCACTAGACTAGGACTCTCCCGGGAGGTGGCAGGAGTGTGGCCAATGGGGATACTGTCCATGTGACGTGTGTACGTCCCCGCGGTAGAGGGCATGTCCAGGGAATACTCCGGGGTCTGGGGCTTCATGATCTCCCTGTGTTAATTCAGATGCACAGAGGTGTACCGGGGTAATAAGAAGTGTATGCTATTGGATATTTCAATTGACACTTTAGCACTCTGATTAAAGTAGATGACAAACTATGCTAATTCTATACAATTGATGTTATTGCTTTTCAATTAAGTAGTAATTAATACTTCACTTACTCGGTTTTCTTACAGAGACTTCGATTAAATTCATGAAATCAACAATAAAGCAGACTTCGCTATAATCATAATATTCTGGGAGTGTCTGATACACATGTATTTAAAGTTAATAGCTAACTCACTCAATCAGTTCCTTGTTGATTCGTACTTTGGGCCTGGTGATCTTGAGATGGGTACAGTTGTGAGGGAGGACTATGACCTTGTCACTCCCAGGGAGTTTGTGTGGACATATCACAGTCTGTTAATTAAAGAAATTACACACATGTATATTTACAAGGGTTAATTTCACCCATACATTATGTACCGGTATACACCAAATGATCAAACAAATAAGAAATATTTGTACAACAATTGGTCTGAATTCTGCTATGAGGTATGATTACTACCATTAATTTGATTGAAACATGGCAATATAACATGTAGCATGTTATAAAAATCACAGTCCTTTGTACTTGAATTAATCCACTATGGCAGCTAGAATATTTGTGTACATACTAGGATAAAAATAACTGTATGATTCTTCCTTAGATGTTTCACACCATTCCTTCTTCATATTACCTTGTTCATATACGTTATACATGCATTGCTTATTATGTAAAAAAAGACTATATACCTTTTCTCCACAGCTGGGGCAAAATTTTGCATCCTTGAATTCTTCAAAAGAGCGCCCTTGATTGTTTGAGGAGTAGAGCATGGCGGCATATTTACTAAAGACCCTCTCCTGGGGAATAAACGGGTCAGCGTCCGGTCCCTCCTCATCATCATTATCATCGTTGAGACCCGCTGACAAAATGGAGTCTGCAGAAATATAAAATTCAGTGACTTAAATTACTACGCAACAACTGAATGCATATCCTATTGGGTGAAAAAAGCTATACTCTCATGGTCCAGTAATTCAACAAAGACTGATAATATATATATGTATCATTACTGTGCAGTTGCAAATGGGTATTAAATATTTCTTTTATCATTTTACATATTTTGGTTGAATATCAGGATTTTATACCATTAATATTCTTGTTGAAGTGATGTTAAAAGCAATTTGTGCTGTATTTTAACCTTTGTTTCTGAATTCTATGCATTTACAGTTGTCTAAACCTTCATTTCTTTATATAATTTCAAAAATTTAACCATGCATGAAATGATATTCTTCTTAATATTTCAAATTCTCACTATGACTAATAGCTACACATTCAACACATTTAGTACTACTTGTACTAATGAAGGCTCTATGCACTCTTGAATCTAATGATGAATTTCAAAATGAAATGCAAGTAAGTTAACATAATAAATATCTTTTGTAGAAAATGTACGAAATTTTAACAATTTGATTTCATCTGCACAATGCAAAAGAATAGCAATGCATTTATTGCTTTAATAAACAACTGAAATGTGCATACTTAATTCTACAACTTGAATTTAAATGAATTAACATCAATTGCAACAAAAATAGGATTTTATAGTACTGTACTGAAAACACAATATCATAAGTGGAAAACTGACAAAAAATAATCACAAAAATGGAAGGTGTACGACAAGGTGAATGAATGTGACATTGGCTGTTATAGCATATATAAAATGTGTACTCTTTACCAGGATCTAAAACTATATCTGAAAAAAAATGTAAGTTTTTATATTAAAATGAGGTGAACATTTATTAGATAATATACAATTTAAAAAATATTCAATTTGGTTTTTGGTAAATCATTTTCTTAACAATAAAATCTTTTTCTCAATAAGTTGAATATTCATTATGCTTCTATCAAGTTTCTTAACACTTTGGGTTGTATAATTACCTGATTTATTAAGTCCGGCAGGATCTGGCATTTTTCCTGTTCCTTTTCGCTTCCTGTAAGTACACAAAGTTAATACATGTATTTATGGGATTATAATTTCTTAGAGATATTCTTGTTTACTAATTGACATAACATGGTCACACTAGATGATGATGATTTAGTGATGGCCGGTACATTTTTTACTTACGTGACTGTGGGTTTATTTTGCTCTAGGATTTCCAGCTGTTTCATAAGCATTTTGCAATGCTCTTTTAGTAATGCCAACTCGTTGCTGATGTCTCCAACATTGAATTTAAAGCGCTCTTGTACGGCTTCAAGCTGTAATTATAAATGTTTTGTATCATTTTCTCTTACCTTACCTAGGTAAAAAATTATACATTTTACTTTAAATCTGCTCTCTTCATTTAATTACAGTGTAAAAGTGGTTATTTATGCTAGGGGAAATTTACACTAGTTAGGCTGAAAACCGCGTTCATTACCGCATTAATTACCCACGCGCATATGGTAGAAAAATAAACAATTAGAGTGGTAAATTGCGCATCCGCACATTTAATACCCATGCATACTGTTTGACCATAGAAATTGCGTACGCAACCACCAGCGTAAATAACCATTTTTACAGTAACATTGCCTCCACTCCCAATGAATGATATCCTCATTTCTTTAAAACTTGCACTGTTAAAATTCATTTAACAATGGCTTCTACCCTCATGACTGATCTCCCCTGTTTCATGTTGCAACTAAAGATTTAGAACCATTTGAACAAGAGCTTTGACTTTGGGTAGTTGTGTCAAACAGCAATGAGACAATATAGGCTTGTCTGTTTCATTGCTAGCCACTCAGCCATGGCTCTTTGAAATCAACAAGTTTTGGCTGGCTTTTAAGCTAAAACAATGCAAAGACTACCGTACACAATCGTTGTATATTTCCCTTGAAACCACTTCATTTTTAACTTGTTTTGATGCAAGGAATAGATAATTACACCCAACTGAAAGTCCAAGGTCTTCTTAAAATGATTCTAATATGCACTCTTGTAATTAGCAATGAATATCCTACAGAGACTTCTACCCATATGTCTCCTTTTAGTTACGTTTCCTTAAATATTTTTAACCTCCTAGTCAGCTTGCTCTACATCAATCTCCTAACATTAATTAGTTTAAACCGACAATTACTTCTCCCTTTGTGGAGGATCATCCTTTATACTAACACAAAAGTTAGCCTCTACAAAGACTTAATTCTCCCTTATAAATATTTTCTCCTCTCTTTATCTCTTGGTAAGCCTGCTCTTGTATATTAATCTCCTGATATTAATTTTTCCCTTTGTAAAAGACCCTTCCCCATATTAAAACATAGCTCCTACAAAGACTTAATTCTCTCCATACATATTTTATTTCCCCCTCCTTACCTTTTTGCCAGACTGCTCTAAAGCCATATACCGTATAATGACAAAGTTTTCCCTTTACCCCCTCATGAAGGATACTTTTCATATTATAAAACAGGAGTCCCTTCAATGCCCCCCCCCCCCCCTCTCCTCCCTTACACATATTTTGGCCTCCCTTACCTCCTGGTCGGCCTGCTCTATATCCATCTCCTGAACCTCATACTCAGCGTCCGTCAGGTCGTCTCTGTCGTCTATCTTCATCAGCTCCGATTTATGCTCCTCCAAAAATTTATCAAATTCTGTAAGAGTAGAAAATATGCTCGGAGTTGCACCTTAAATTTGTACAATCCCCATAGCAATATTTGCAGAATTTTAATGAAATAATGTTGGTAATTTTGTTCAAACTCTTAAAAACCTAACAAAAACACACATATTAAATATATCATTGAATCTAAATAGAAAAAAAAATCATTTGTACTAAAATTTATAATTCTATTGTGTACCGTACTTAATATTCTGAAAAGTATTCTACCATAGATAGACATTTGTAGGTCCTCCACATCCTCTGGAAAAGTTTGTAATACAAGTCTGACTTAATTTTTATATTCTTTAAAGATATCAAGTTCAATCATGCCTTTGACTTGAAAATGACAGTAAAAATGTTCAATTTTGCGGAAAAATGAACTTTTTACAAATATATTGCTTTCCATAAAAACAAAAGTTCCTCATGCTATATAAATCAAACTCAGGACCTGCGGGCTAGCAGACCGAAGTTATACCCACTGCGCTACAGAAACAGACACCCAATTTTGGTGACATAAACAGTTTCAAACTGAGTTAAAATAGCCATGTTGTGACGTACTGCCATAAAAAGTAAATGTCAGGGTGTCAAGGACCCTTTTAAAACTTGCTAATCTAGGATGAAAAGCCTGACTGAATTTTTGCTATTTCGCTATCCCTTCAATGAGTATTTTACCTTCCACTGCAGTATTCATGACACTCATGATCTGATCTTCCAATTTCTGGGCAGCCTCAATATTGTTCATCAAGTTAGCCTGGTAACAAATAGGAATGTTTTTTTGATTATGAATATCTTCATGATTAATTTCAATTGTATTTACAATGCTCTCTACCTTTCCATTATGATGTTGTAATTATCAAAATTTAGGAAAAGGTATACATGTGTTATTTAATTATCTAATAGCAGGTTATTTTGGTGGGTGTACAATTTTGTGATATGATAAAAATAAGATGTACATGAGTGGCTCTTATTTAATTTTCTATTATACAAGTTTTAAGGGGCAATTTGATTTTAACTGCCAAATTTACCAGTATCACCCATCAAATTGCATGACCAAGGTACTTTATATTAATAGTAAAGTCACTTATAGTTAATAAAAACAACAAAACTTTTATTTTATATACCCTTTTCGTTGAGATGACAGGCTTTATCTTTCGATCAAGACTTTCTGAGGATTCACCGGTCTCAAGAAATGCTGTTATAAGAAAAAAAAAATTAATTTACAGTTGAACCATTAAAAATCCTGCCATTCTCTCTCTCTCTCTCTGATCTCTCTTCTCTCTCTCTCTCGCTTAAAAAAAAAAGAAGGTATGGTTCTTTAATACCATAGTAGAGGTCATCGTATCCCTTCTTGTATCGTGCCAAGTTCTCGATTTCCTGATGTGCCTCGTCCAATGAATCCTGAAGGTCATTGATGTCACCTTCTAACCTTTGTTCCATGTCCTCTGACCTCTCCCTCTCCTCTTTTAATTCTTCCTCGACCCTTTGATAGAGATACAAATGTCATGGAATGTCTTTATTGAGCAACAATGCATCTTACCTTTACAATACTTAAACTTCCATTAAAATGGTTAAATTTAATGTTATTCTTTATATGATTATCATAATATCAGAACAAAAACTTGAACTTTTTCTCTATTCAATGTTTAAAATATTGTCTGATTTCTTGTCAAACAGACTGCGTTGCCCTTACACTTACACTCAAAAAAACTTCACTGGCCATGCAAGTACATGAATACAAGAATGACAGTAACAAAATATACTGGGGCACACTGCCTAAAAGTGTATTCAGGAATTTATCCAGTAATTTTAGGAAATTTGGTCTGTTCCCCCCAAAAAATGGATTCTTTTTTTTTTACCGGTATTCTTAATAAACACGTAGCGGTGAGTACCAATGCTTTATCTACAATTCAAGATTTACCTGGTGATGTCTGCCTCCTTCTGCCTTAGATCCTCCTCCTGGCCCTCAATTTTATGATTCAGCTCCTCAATGTTCTCCTCCAGCTGTGCTATCTTCTGTTGAGATTCCTCAAACTGCTTGTGTTTATCAAACAACCTTAAAAGAAGATCAAATTGTTGTATAAATATACCAAAATTGTAATTTATGTACAGTATATGAGAAAATTTATATAGAGAGCACTTAATTGTAATAAAATTCACATATAATCAACTTCTTAAACTGTCAAAAAAGGACATCATCCATCTATGGCATCTTTTTTTTTTAATTCTACCTGCGCTTGACTTCCTCCAGCTGCTCTGACAGTAGATCTTGTTTATCATCCCTCTCATCAAATATCCTCTTCATTAGAGTAAAGTATGGAATTTTTGTCACTGTTCCGTCAGTGTGTGTGGTCAGATCCTCACTGTACACAGCATCTACATAAAAAAGTTGCATATAAAACTTGCCCACATTTACATACTGTTAACCAACTTTTGTTTGTGAGCGAAAATTTTTCATAATCTTCGCGGGAGCCTCGTTGTCAAGAATATTTCTTGAGGGAGCAAGTACTTAATTGATCAGAACAGATGTAAATAACAACACAGGTGTGGTGAAGTCTTCAATGCAAAAATTAGTCATGGAAAAAAAAATCAACAATGCATCCACTGGCATCCTAGTCAAAATTCTTAAACATTAAGCTTTCATAAAGTAATACTTTTTATGTGGAGTAAAGTTAACAGATAAACATACCAAATAAATCATCCTTGATTTTAGTGAATATCCTGGTATACACCCCAAGCTTAGGAACTAGATCGTCTAGAACCCTGAAGGCAATTCTGATGCGCTCTTCATTTGGAACACCTCCTACTGATGGGTTTTCCACACACATCAACTCATAGTTTTTCACTGTAAGCAGACAGATAAAAAATATTTCATTTGAACATAAATACTGACTTTAACTATTCAACACTAATAAAAGTTATATCCATGTTAATTTTTCCTCTCTCTCTCAAATTGACTGTAAAATCTCAAATGTATTTAAATTTAGTGCATGATTCAAATAAATCGTGGAAATAAAAACAGCAATTTAAAGTTCATATGGATTTTTAAAGGAGGTTAGTTTATGAATAAAAATGCACTGCATGTCTTCTGATAATCAAGATCAAGATTTATGAACATGATCAGTTAATTAGCAAGGGTAAAAACTGAGCTTTGTAATAGATCCAAATTTTGTAGATACTTAGACTAAATATTCAAAATATTTTTTTTCGTAATCAAATATTTAAAGGGTTGATGAAAGAGCAGATATAATTTGGTATCTTAATAAACAACTGAGAATATTCGGGTGAAACGAGCACTTGCTGAAGTGTTCCAAACCCTATTTAGGATTAAAGAATTTCAAAGATTGTGTCTACCTTGAGCAAAACTACTATCTACAGCTTTAGAAGTCTTCCGTGACTCCATGATTTTATGCAATCTCTTTTTACTCCAATTCAGGACAGTGTAACCAAGCAAGCCATATTTGGTGTCTAAACGAAAAACCCAAACAAGCACCACGCTTAAATCCGGTTTCGCTGAAAGCCAACGAGCGATTTCTCCCCCACTGATGTACTTGTAAACTTACTTGTTTTTTGTGTTTGTTTATTTTATCATATCATATAATTGATATGCCAGTGGTCTTGTTTTGAGACAATAAAGATTCAAATTTAATTGAATTACTTAATCCCCTTCGTCACCAATCAGGGAATATATGAATCTATATATTTGAGCATATTAAAGATTCACTTTCATTGGTAGTAGTCGAGTTTAAAAGGCTTATCATACTAAAAAAAATTGGATCTAGCATTCAACGTCGCAACATACAGCATGTCTAACTTTAATATACATGCAATGATGTACTTTGCAGAACAAGGTTCCTCTGATAACGTTATGTGCTTTAGAAATCATTAATATTTTTTCCTTACTTTACTAACCTAGATAGAAACATGTAAAATATAAAACAAACGGCATTATTGGTTCATGAATATGATTTTATTTAAAATAAAAACATCATGAATATTCATTACATGTACTTCATGCAACAAAATATAATGACATTTAAATCACATGAAATCTGAACAACATATTTTAATTAAATTACATTGCACATTACAAAAATAAACTTATTATCATATTTGTCCATATTTTTAAGTTCAATGGTTGTACCGTAAAATAAATAAACATGTGTTTTTAAATAGTATGATAGCCCAGCTATGCTCAATTATGTATATACATGTCATAATTTCTGTAACATGTTGAGATTTTATAATTAAGGACTACATGTACATGTATTATCAAACAAATAGACAAAATTCTCCAGTATGACCCAGAAGATTTGCATACTGCTGATTAATAGAGATTTGTACAGTATAATAGATATATCTATAGAAACAGCATTTCTTTTTATACAAAAACAAAAACTTGCATCATCTAAAGATTTAACAAATATTTTTGCTATCTACCATTTACATGTATGTATTGCCATCAATGCATATTATGTGCCTATTAAAATTATATTATAAAAAATCACTTTAAGGAATAGTTAAACTGGTTTCCAAATCGATCCCGGATTCTTTTGTAGGCAAGATTATCCATGACTTCATTCACTCTCTTCATGGCAGACCTGAAATAATTATAAAATGACCTTAGCTATATAAATCATTCCTTGCATGAAGGTCTATAAAAAGGTTCAAAAGTGTCATGGAAAATTTTATAAAGGAGGCTATGTCAGCTTTCTATTTCTAGCAATTAGGTATTATGGTAAATAAAAAAGAACATTTCCTTTCATGTTTTAGCCTTGGAATTAAATTTAATTTGCATATTTTTTCTACTGTACATTTTTTATACAAGCACTGTTTTTTTTCTAAGGTTATAATATACTAAAATTGACCTCAATTATCAAGCTACATGCATGCTTAACAAATAATTTCATGTGCCCTTAAATAATGTGTATGATTTGTCCTATTTCAAAGAATCATCTATTGCAAAACATGGTAACACCTCAATGAAATCCACTGCTGAACAAATGTATGCTGTAGGCCACACCAATATAATTTCTTGTTCGTTGGACCCCATGCGCTCGTATTTAAATAAAACTATACAAATAATATCATTATTGATTTCCTGCATCCAGGAAATTCTGCGCTGTTTTCTGTTCTATTTCTGCTCTATTTTTCGTATTTTAAATAGTTTTAAATCATAAATTAGAAACAAGTAGAAAAAATATAACTGTTTGCATCAATTCATTTATGTACCGCTGAAAAATTTTGGCTACAAAAAATAATAGTTTTATTATTTACCAGTAATTGCTCGCCCGCGTGTACCTTTTTTCATTGGCTGTCCGACAAACAAGAAATTATATTGGTGTGGCCCTAGTTACATGTTATAACAGTCAACTATGCACACTGCACTCACTTATTGAGGACTTTTTTCTCCAGTCTTGTCCTGGCGGTGTTTTCTACTACATTAATGTCTGTCAGGTTGGGATATTTCGGTTCTTTACTTTTCTTCCCTTTTCCTTTTCCCTTGCCTTTCTTTTTCTTGGATCCTAGATCCACCCCTAAAGCACCTTCAATGTCAGCCTGTAATTCTGGGTCCTGCCAGTCATTTAATTCCTCTACAAAACCACGTTTTCACAGAGTTGATATATGTATTGATGTACATGTACGATACAGAGGAGAAACAACTTTTGCATCAATAAAAATTATCTTATATCCACTTATCAAGATGCAAAAAAAAACCCAAAAAAAACTTGATCGTACAACTTGAATTTTAGTTCAAAATTGTCCCATCTTCAAATTTTATTTTTTTTTATTTTTCAAGAGATGAACTGACATATGGTGTTGTGTTACATGTATGAGTTACCCTCTAACTGTCCCTGAGTACTTGTTGACGCCATATTTTGTTGACCTGGCTCAGACGGAATGCCATATTCATCTCTGCCAATGATTTTCCCATGGAAAGGACACTGTAGATTAACAAGAGATTCTCATGTTACAAACAAACTCCTGCAAAATTTCACTAGGGCACTGGTCATGCATACCAGATAATGCAACCCATAATGCTAATGAAAACCAACTTTTAATGACATGCGTACATGTAAGTTCTGCAGAGTTTGCTTACCGGTAGCAGAGCATGCAACACTTGCCAAAAGTTGTGTTTTAGAGATACGGAATTTTGACAAGAGTTCCTTGGTGCTCACTCTGCTTATTGGGGCTGCATTCAAGATCGTAGCTGCTACGTAATTGAACGGTAATCTAGCCTAGTCGCTAGGTAGATAATTGTAGCCTAAATATTTTATGCTAAGCATCAAATTCAAGATGGCCACCTTAGTTACCACTTTGTTACAAACATGAAATCTATTCACTTAGTGATATTTTGTTCATCCTTTAAGTTACCGAGTATAATGAATTTTAACATGCATATTACCGATTGAAATTAACAAATTATGTCGATGTAATTAGTCTTTAGTTGAATATTTCCAACTTCAAATCTGATACCTAGCGGTCCATTCACTAGACCTAGATATCTATGACCTAGCGGCTAGGCTAGCTGCTACAATCTTGAACGCAGCCCATGCAGGTCTTTAGATGTAATTGTCATTGCAAACAATGGTATGTAAACATGAGTGAGGAATACATGAGGAATAGTTTAATACAAACATTACTGTGAACAACTTTAATGATGACAAAGATTAACAAAAAAATTCATTTTATACAAAAGTTGGTTTAAAGTAAAATTAAAAAAAAGAAAATTAACCAAAATTTTTATGTTCATTTTATGCATGATATACCAGTACATATATTTAACATTCACACAGTCTATTTTACCTTGACACGATCCATTCTTTCACATAAACTGCCATTAGGAAGTGGAGCACGGCACTTCCACTTCACAGGTTCAAATTTTCCCACAAAAGGAATGGTTCTCTTCGTCAGTTCTCCTATATTGTTCTGAAATTATGATAAAATTATCATCACCAATTATTACAATTATTACTCTCGATCTGTTTCTGTGACTGAAGTCACTTTAAAAGCTGCTGAAAAAACCATGTAGCAATGAAAGAAAAAGTGAGCAAGCTCATAATATACCCCATGCTTTCCCATTTCTTGACAATGATACACATAATAAATAGCAAAGTTTGCATTAAATACACAAAATAATTTGATAAAATTCATAACTTGCAAAAAATCATCAGATCATAACTTCTTGCAAATATGCACATCTATTCATTTGTCTTTAACACCAAAAAAATTTAAATTCAAAAAAGGGCCAAAACTCCCTTAAAAATAAAGGAATTTAAATTTCCTGGTAATACGCACACCTACACATCGTGTCCTACATATAAATACCTAGTTTCACTAAATTCTATGCTGCGGTTTAGGAGAGCTGCATTTACAAATTTCATTACTATACATGTGTTCATTATATGGCCAAAATTTTAAGTTCATAAGGACCAAAATTCCCAGAGAAATAATGGAATTGGTATTTCATGGTATTAAGCATATGCTTGTACACATTATGTCCTAAATACCAGGTACCTAAAAAATTTCATGAAAGTTGTGCTTACATAAAAACAGAACTGAAGGACTGACTGACAGACAGGTAAAAAAAACATTATACCTGGGGTATAATAAGCTCTTACAAGTCAATATGCATATCTACATGTAAATGCTACTCACATGATCAGTTTTGCAATGTTCGACATCATTGGAAGACCAGAATTGGTGAAGGGAATCATATCTAAAATAGAATAGAAGCAAAATAAGATTTATGGTAATACATATTCAAAATGCCTTTAATAATTACTGGTATGGAACATCAATTCAGCCATATCAATCACTTGATACTGTGTACATGAAAAGACTTATTTGGAAAGTGAGAATATTTAACAGTTAAAATGTATTTACCGTACTAGATAGATTGTACAGTGGTGGATTTGAAAGTTGTAACATACAAGCTGAAGCATCTTTTCTCTGTTGCACAAATATTACTGGTAAATTTTGTTTTACCCAGCAATATCAAATGCTGTAAAGCTAATAAAAAGGAGTGAGTGGGCTTACTTAATAATCTGTGGAGCCTCAATTTTATTAGGATTTTCCCAATGTTCCAAATCGACTCCAAAAGAAATAACAGGGGCACTACCGAGCAACTTTTCTTTCCGAATTCCAGCACCAGCTTGGGTTTTATCAGCGGTAGTTGTACTTGTGGAAGGTGAAGACGAGTTCCTGCTAGATAAAGACACAGAAGGTAGAAATAAAAATTTATCGTTCCATCTTCTGTAAATCAAGTATACATGTACGTATAATATGCAAAATTAATATCTTCAAGATTTGCGAACAACCCCTGCTCATGGATAATTATCGTCGCAGACAACTGGTAACAGAAAATGTTCTGACGTTGATACATGTGTTAATATAGCGGTATTTTGGACTGGTTAGCAGAAACTGATAGGTAGTATTAAACACATTACATAAATAATATTGCTTAAAAATGTACATTTCAAAGACATTTTATTGTATACAAAATATTAAGTCAGCTCAAAATGTACTCAATGTGGTATACCTTTCACTCTCAGCCTCTGCTTTGATTCTCTTGAGATTTGCAACCATTGTGGTAGGATCTTTCTCATCATGTTCCAGAAGCTCATTCTGAATGCTCCATGAAGCCTTCACAAAGCTCCGCTTGGCCCCAGCACCTGACGTGCTAGGTTTGACTGCTGTGCTGCTAGCTGTGCTTGGTGGTTTCTTAGATATGGAGACAGCTGGTTGTTTCTTTAAGGAGGATGAACCTTGACCTAGAAAATCATCTAATTCATAAGCATCAAAATGCTGTAAATCACATTTTTTATTAGAAAAATATTTTATTTTGTGATTTATCGATGATACAATATCTTGCAGCAACCTAAATTCACAATCCAGGTTTTTTTCATTGAAAATAGCATTCAATACAAGAGATGTTCAATGACTGATTCACATTGAAATGTATTCGCCCTGACAAAGTTCTCGCAACAGCAATCATAAAATGGAAGACAAAGCATAATTACTGGTACATGTAATTTTTAATAATCTTACATTGATGTATTAGAAACTAAGAGATAAAAATGTACATGTTCATAAACTTTTTAGGATTTTTTTTGTAATGGCATAGTCAATTACAGATACTTCAATTCCATACCTGATTCTTTTTTCAGCATTTCAGGTACCTCTTCCTCGTATCCCTCTTTTTCAGGTACATCTTCAAAGTCGTCATCACTTTCATCTATAGAAAAACACAACATTCAACAACTTTGTCAACTGCTTTTATTGTCATCTGCATCATGTAAAAAAAAACTCCTCTTTGGAAAAAGAAAATCTTACCATCACTATTTTTATTTTGCTCCTCAAGTGGCACCACTTTAAGATCATAGAATTTGTTCTTGATCTCTCGCAGCTGAGATTTAAGGTCAATAATTCTTTTGATGTCTTCCTCTTTTCCTCCATGTTTGGATAGAACCTTGATCATTACAAAGATAAGGAAAAAATATTCATTACGAGAAATTCAAGACTCTTCTGGCATAGTGATACCCAATTTAAAATTTCACTAATGCATCAATATGAAGCATTTTCAGAATTTTAAATCCACACCTGAAAACTGCCAAAATTCATGTAATCTTCTCATATTTTTAAACTACTGATACATGCATTTCTCAGATAGATGAGGAAGGTGAAACTCTAAACAGATTGAAATTGATACATGTATAATTTTTCTTGCATAAAGTGGTATTGAAACAGGTATATGTTTAATTTTTCTCACATGAAGTACTGAATGAATATTTTTTCCTTATCTTTGTAATGATCAAGGTTCTATCCAAACATGGAGGAAAAGAGGAAGACATCAAAAGAATTATTGACCTTAAATCTCATGAAGTATTGAAACAGGTACATGTATATTTTTTCTTCCATAAAGTGGTATTAAAACCAGTACATATATACATGTTTGTATAAATAATCCATAAATACATTATTTGGATCATACTGAATTACCAACAAGCTTAAGGCACCTACTCATATGCATTGAGTGACAATGGGCTGTTGTTTTTAATGATCAATGACTGAGACTGTCGGACACATACCTGTAACCAGTGAGTCACACTGGGCTGGTGTTTGGTACTGATCAGCCTATAGTGGTCCTTCAGAGTGGTCAGCACCGGGAGGTTGTCCTCGTTCTCCTCCAGCTGTACCGGCCCCTGGTGGAGGTCGATGGCGATGCTGTACTGGTGGTTCCTCAGTCCGTGCTCCTGTACAAAACCTCCCACCTCCTCCACCTCCTCAAAGTCATCCTCAGAAGACCCCTCCCTAACACTGGCCTCGTCCCCAAGTACTTCTGTATTTTTAAGTTCACTTTCTATCTTTTCTACAACTCCATGTTTTTCTCTGCATTCTGTCACATCTCTCATGGAATTGCCTGAACAAGTTGAATTTGAACTGTTTTCTGGATCTTTATCTGTACACTTCAATTTCTTGGAATTACTTTGATTCTTTAAACACTTTTCACATTTATTATCTGAGGTAGAAGACTGGCTTTGCAATGAATTCAGTTTGGCACATTCTATACAATTTAAGGTATCTACTGTACATGTTTCCTGATTTTTTGCATTTCTTAGACAGTCTTTGACGTTAGGTTCACTAGATGATTCAACACCAAGAAAGAATTCATCTGGAGTTGGTAAAAGTATACTGAAACAGTTTTCTACTTCCGTAAGGCAGGTTTTGATATCTGGTACAGTTTCTGCAATGATAACAAACTTTTAAAATAAGAGTACAAATACCTTGGTACATGGTTATGATGTATCAAACAAAAACTTGATTGAAACAAAATTTATTAGGTTCATAAATACCACTTTAAAAAAAATCTGGATTTTTTTTTTTATCCGTACCATAAATCTGCCTTTTTATATATAGACATATTTAAATAGTCTTGAGGTGTTAATGTTACATTAAGCCTTTCAACAAACTGCTTGGCTTAGTGGATCCACAGAGACATACTTAGGTTACTTTGAGGTAAAGGTGTTTGAGACACCGTTGCACCGGTACAACCTTTTTTTAATTTGATCTCAACTTGTATACGTTATTTATTCCATTATATATATCGTGGCCAAAATTGCAATAACTTCAAAAGATGCATGGATACCATCAAAAAATTTCTTTTTATATATTTTATTTCATTTATAAAGTTTGAAGGATAGATGTCATTTTTAGGATGAAAAAAATACTTTGAGGCTGGGGATCAGAATACCTTAAGTACGATAGAAAAAAAACCACATCCTTAATTTACCTTCAATTTCTTTCAGGACTTTATTTATCCTCTCCTTGTTGATTCTTTGTCTTCTTTCTTCTCGTTCTCTCTCTCTTCTTTGTTCAGCTTCACTTCTGGCCCTTATACCATTGAAGTCAACCTGTGAATGCACACATGTAGTACAGTACATGTACATGATCAACTGATCTACAGAGATATTGTTAAGAATGCTAGTTCATGTACATGTACATGTCTCAAGTAAATGTATATATTTTTTAATATACATGTAATCGAATATCTTTTAATTAATATACTGACCACTTTTTTGTGTTGTAAATTTTTCATTTATTCTGTCCTGGATTATATTTCATGCATTATCTCTAAATCATAATAGGAAAATGCATGTACTAATATGTTATCAATAAGCAAAATTTTGCAGCATTCTATTTGCTTTGTTAATAAAGCAAACAGATTAGTTTAAATACGGTAATGGAAAGTTAAAATCTAATGGTCTGTTTCTAAGCTGAGCTTTGTTGAACTCATATATTGGGTTATGAGGGTAACTGCAACTTTATGTGATTTGCTACCTCATGATATTATAAACTTTTGTCCTCATAAAAAGAAATTGGGGTACCTTTTTACATTTCTGGAGAAAATTAAACCCCAGGGACAGCTTCTTGTAGGCCTCTCCAAACTTGTCGTTCCACTGCTGAATCGCTCGGAGGCTAGAAGCCTTTAGAGTGTTGGCAGCCGCTTTAGGGGGAGGTAAGGGCTGATCGAAATCGACCTCTGTCGAAAAAAAAAAATACACATTTACAATATCCACTACCTCCCTTGGCTCTAAATTCCATGACATGCAAGATTAACAAGTTTTTGAGACATACCAACAGTTAGTTCCAGAAATGTTTGTAAATCACAGAGAAGCAGCTCTCTAAAAACATGAGACCGATTAAAGAGTTCATCCATCATCTGGAATGCAGAGAGTCTGATTTCTGAATGTTCCTTTTCCAGCTGAGTCATCAACATGTGGTATGCTTCATTCA